>NC_058087.1:168484811-169684811 GCF_014858855.1 Bufo gargarizans | reverse complement strand
GTCCCAAAGTGGGACAAAAATTGAAAAAGTAAAGTTTCAAGTAAAAATAAACAAACTTCATTTTCCCCAAATAAAGTTAAAAAAAAGTATACATATTAGGTATCGCTGCGTCCGTATCAACCGGCTCTATAAAAATATCACATGACCTAACCCCTCAGATGAACACCATAAAAAATAAAAATTGTGCTAAATAAACCCTTTTTTTTTTTTTTTTTTGTCACCCTACATCACAAAAAGTGTAATAGCAAGCGATCAGTCATATACACCCCAAAATGGTGCCAATCAAACCGTCATCTCATCCCGCAAAAATCATACCCTACCCAAGGTAATCGCCCAAAAACTGAAAAAAGTATGGCTCTCAGACTATGGAAACACTAAAACATGATTTATTTTTATTTTTTTTGTTTAAAAAAATAGATCATTGTGTAAAACTTGCATAAATAAAAAGTATACATATTGGGTATCGCTGCATCAGTGACAACCTGGTCTATAAAAATATCACATGATCTAACCTGTCAGATGAATGTTGTAAATAACAAAAAATAAAAACGGTGCCAAAACAGTTATTTCTTGTTACCTTGCCTCACAAAAAGAGTAATATAGAGCAACCAAAAAGCAGCAGAAAAGGAACGCCATATGGTTTTTGCTGGACTGGGTTTTAGATGCCATGTCCCATTTGAAGCCCCCCTGATGCACCCTTACAGCAGAAACTCCCAAAAAGTGACCCCATTTGGGAAACTAGGTGATAAGGTGCCAGTTTTATTGATACCATTTTTGGGTATATATATATATATATATATATATATATATATATATATATATATATATATATATATATATATATATATATATATATATATATATATTTTTTCTCTTTTTTTTTTTTTTTGATCATTCATTATTACACTTTATGGGGCATAGTGACCAAAAAATTGTTCATTTTGGCACAGTTTATTTTTACAGCGATCATGTGAGCTTTTTATAGAGCACATCATTACGGACGTGGTAATATCGAATATGTATACTTCTTTATTTAGGTTTTACACAATAATAGCATTTTTGAAACCAAAAAATGTTTGTCTCACGATTACATTTTTTTTTATTTTTTTGACCAATTGTCTTGGGTAGAATCTCATTTTTTGTGGGATGAGGGGACAGTTTGATTGGTGCTATTTTGGGGGTCATACTCCTATTTAATCGCTTTATGTTGCAATTTTTGTGATGTAAGGTGACAAAAAATGGCTTTTTTTTTTTTGTGCTCACCTGAGGGGTTAGGTAATGTGATATTTTTAGAGCTTGTTACGGACGTGGCGATGATGTGTTTTTTTTCTGTCCCACTCTGGGACTTCAACTTTTGAGGGTCTGATTCCCCGCTGCAATGATTTACTATACATCTGTATTTTAATGCATTGCCTGTTAGTGTATGACACTATTCACTAAGTCATACACTAACAGGTTGCCTGAGGCTGGGTCTCCCGGGCACCCGTAGAAGATAGGTCCAGATGCTGTGGAAGGCATTGGGCAGCCTCTGCACGGGATCAGGCTGCCTTGTCATGCATCAGGTCCCCGCCACAGCAGCGCGGGGACTTGATGCGCTCCTTTACCCGCAGCAAACCACTACTATGTCGCAGTCAGCGCTGACCGCAGCATAGAAGGGGGTTAATCCGCTGGCATGCCGGCAGATACAGCAGGTGCCCGGCTACCAGGGACTGCCGGACACCTGCAGTGATCAGGCGCGCACCGCTCAGGTGCCCGCCCAATCACCATGACTTACTACTACGTCCAAATGCAGGAAGTCACTGACTTCCATGACGTAATAGTACGTCATATGTCGGGAAGGGGTTAAGGAAAGGGGGGTGATTTGAACTTTTTTTTTATTTTTTGTCACCTTGGGTGACAATGACTGGCAATTATTAGTTGCCCATAGTGTTCATTGATGACTATCTGGACCCATTCACTTCAATGGGGCTGTGTGTTGCATGAAAATCGCAGCTTGCTCTATATTCTGCTTTTTTTCACGCGACGCAGGTCCCATAGAAATGAAGGAGGCTGCTTGAAAATCACAAGCAAGTGTGGATGCAGTGGTTTTTTTTTTTTTTTTTTTTTTTCCCTCCCCTCACGCATGGTTACTAGGAGGTGATAGGGATGAGCAATCCCGCACCCAATTAAAGTAAATTCACTATTTTCCCTTATAATATGGTTATAAGGAAAAATAATAGCATTAATAATACAGAATGCTTAGTAAAATGTTGATTGAGGGGTTAAAAAATAGAATTTAAAGCATTCTTTAATACAGAATGCTAAGTATAATGTCAATTGAGGGTTAAAAAAACAAAAAAAAAACATAACTCTCCTCATCCACTTGATCGCGCAGCCGCCATCTTCTTTCAGTACCTGCAAAAGAACCTTTGACGTAATCGCGCTCACCACATGGTGAGCGCGGTGATGTCCGCGCAGGTCCTATCTTCATTCAGCAGGATCTGTGCTGACGTCACCACGTGGTGAGCGCGATTATGTAATCGGAGGTCCTTTTTTGCAGATGCTGAAAGAGACTATGCCGGCTGCGTGATCAAGTGGATGAGGTGAGTTATGGTTTTTTTATTTTTAACCCTCAATTAACATTATACTTGGCATTCTTTAATACAGAATGCTATTTTTTTTTTTCCCCCATTATAATCTACAGAACACCGAACTTCTGTGAAGAAGTCTGGGTACCACATTCAGTTCTTTTCTCACGCGCGTGCAAAACGCATTGCACTCGTGCAGAAAAAACTGAACATCGGAGCGCAATCGCATTTCAAAACTAACTGCAATTGCGTACCTACTCGCGTGGGTTTCCCGCAATGTACCCTGAACGCATCCGGCCCTCACCCGTGATACCCGTGTGAAGGGGGCCTTAGGGTATTTTTATATGGAGTATTTTGGTGCTTTCAATGGGTAATCCGCATGTTCAACCCCACAAAAGCCACACTGCGGAATAAAGACGGGTCCTGTCCCTTTTTGACGCAGCATTCCTATTGAAAAAGGGTAATGTTCTCTAAATAATATGTAATCCCATGAGCCTCCTGCGGTGTGTGGTGCTGTGAATATTATGTGTCCTGGCAGGATCGTCCCCGTATAACGTGGCATCGTGCTGCTGGGAATATACGTTTCAGTGGAGACGGCTGCTCATTTGTGTTATTACATGAAAAAAGATCCTAATGAGGTAAGTGGGCCCCATAGGTACAACAGCCGCCCGCTAACGAGCGCGTAAACTGACTTTATTGAATTCCCATTAAAAAATGAACCGTGCGGTTCAGACTTGTCCAGATAATACTGTACCCGCCGTGCAGTGTTTATAACCATGGGTTCCATGCTGTGCACACAGTCACGCGTATCACATGCAGCATCCCGGATCTGTCAATGTTTATACTGCTCTGATAAACAGTTTTCTGTTTATGAAAACAAGCAAGGATCTGTAATGAAGGAGATTCCCAACTTGTTTTCACAAATCAAAATTAACATGAGTTTGTTATTTGCGCTGAGTTGAAGACGAGAGGGATGCAATCGTATACAAAATATAGATATATTTTTAATAAAAATCTGTGCAAAATAATAAAATATAAGATTGGTGACATACAAAGAATAAGGATCAATTGAAAAACATGGGTAACTTGGAACATATAAATGCAACCAATACAAGAACTTTTTAAATGAAATGGGTAGCTGATCAATGGCCCACAAAGTAAGTAGCCAAAGGCTCAGAGTTGACGCTTGACTTCTCCCAGCCAACAGATGGTCATAAAGCCAAGTTTAACAGCGCGTGAGCAAAATTTGTCCCTTAGGCATAAGCCAACATTAGATTCAAAGTAATGATAAACTTCCACCAATTTAATATATCCGACCAGACCATTGACTAGAACTTTAAATTGGTTTTCTGGAGATTTATACAAATGTAAATATCAAATGTATATATTTACCTCCCAAGACTGAAAGGTATAATTTGTACTGCAGTTGAAATGATCTCAAATCAGTCTAAACCAGAGATGCTCAACCTGCGGCCCTCCAGCCGTTGTAAAACTACAATTCCCATCATGCCTGGCTGTAGGATGATGGCTGTAGTCTGTCTGGGCATACTGGGAGTTGTAGTTTTGCAACATCTGGAGGGCTGCAGGTTGGGCATCCCTGGTCTAGACCCTACAAGAGCGACATGGTCTATACTTTATATAATCTCATTCAATATACTGAGATTCCAACCAGGGCCATACAGAAATCCATTCCATAGTTTCAACACAACACAAATGAATTAATTTGAACCACACCTGGGAACCTATATAAACTGGCTATAGTCATGAGAAAAATGACCACTGAGGACTAACTCCGAAACGCGTATGGTAAGTGCTAAATAATTCTCATGAAGTAAGCAACAAATTTGAAAACTGAAGCGCTTCAGGTAATTAACAGGGAGAGGGTATCGGTGACGCGATCTACAAGTGGAACGCCGAAAAATCATACACTGAGTGAAAACCTGGTCTTGCGCTAAACCAACTATATGCACAAGTTAACCACCAGAGAGTCACTGTACCGGCACACCCGCACCTAGCCACCGAGGATCCCACCAAGTCCCACGTGAGATGCATACCGCTGAACACGTCTCTGGAGGCCAGACCACTGCCTGCAAAAAATTCAAGCTACACATGGGACGCCACGATACATGCAGCTAGCCGGCAAATCCAGCGAAACAGTAAGTAAGCTAACGCTGAACTTCTATACAAACAGCGATATCTAAGTACCATACATTATACTATAGACTACCTCAAAAGCAATTTGTTCTCTTATGGTGTGTACAATTGAGCACAAAAAAAAATACTATCTGCATAAAAGAAACGCATGTTTCAATTGGCCAGGTTGGTGAAACAGACAAACTTCGCTATTTATATCGTCACCCTATTGGGATTTATGTACGTCAAGGACCTATAGAGACTACATTTCTATTTTATTTTTATCTACATATGTTATCTGTATTTTAGATTATACAATTTTAGATGAGATGTTCAATAAATTTACATTGTTAAATACCAACTCAATGTGTGCCCTACATCTATTTTTCAACATTTGTAACTTTTTGAAGATTGGGTGGATCTTTTTAGCAGGCGCACCCATACTATGTTAGGTGAGCCATTTCCAAGAACCTTAACGTTAGATGTTCTCAATTGCTTACTATAAAGATAGAAATGTATACTTTACCAGCAAATTAAAATTTAGCTGTCTGAAAGAAGTCAGCGGTCACAGTTCAGAAGCAAGGGATGGTCAGGTCTCTCTAGTTCTGTCTCCTCCATCCACCGCCTTGTCGACCCATACTATCTTTTATCTTTAACCCTTCCCCCTGAAGGTGGGCTTGGTCTGGTCTTCTACGTGACTAATGACATCATAGTGCATCGATGCACTAGGTATCTTACTCACCTCCACCACCACAAGGAGACACTAGTGTTCCATGTAAAATTTTGGGTAATTACATTTAATTTTTCATTCTAATATTTTCTAAAGATCTGTATAATGAAATCTGAGGTAGACAGATTTTTAGATTTTCCTAAACTTGCATTATCAATAGCTGATTGTATGTCAGTGTTTTTTGATCTGTTAAGGACTTATGCAAATTGTGCCAACCAGTCTGCAAAAAGGTGAGACACTCCGCATTCTCAGAGGAAACTCAACTTAGCACTGGCCTGCTACTTACAAGCCATATTGGCATACTAATGAAGACCTGGAAGGGGGCACTAAGAATGCAGGGCAACTCCAGACATGGTGGCTGCTAACCCAGCAGGTGGTCTAAGCCATTCAGTAGGTGGATGAAATAATATCAGAAGCCAAAACTCTGACCTCATAACACCGACATCCTCAGAACCCTAGTAATTGTGTTCAGCCTGACATGGGCTTCGGGGAGAGTCTAGACACACCATTCTGGACACGAGGCATTTCTCGGTATTCAGGATCTGGCCTTTTGGAAATCATAACCCGATCATATTTGGTGTCTATGACCGGGGTGACTCGGATTATGGGATCTTGCCTGTACCTGCAGTCCCTGTCATACGGCGAGAAATTGCAGTGATTCATATTACCACATCGGTCAGACGTTTAGGAATGTGGGACAAAAACCTGAATAATATCAGATGTTCCAGAAGGCCGGACCGAAAGGAGGGAGGTTCCATCACAGCCCACCCCTCTGCTGAGGGGGGTAGAAATGGGGGGTTGGGAACAGTTAATTGTCAGCCATTTTAGGGATCCACATTGGAGTGATTGCCCGTATCCTCAACTGTCCCCACAGCTGGAATATAACTGCTGCATCTCGGTAAGCCAGTATTCTGTATTTTATCTGTTTACTGCATTGTTATGGATGTATATTTATCTTTCATTTGACACTTTTTCTTTTTGTATTGCACTTTTGTGTATTAAATTTTAAAAAATTGCTAAGTTCCTTCCTTGTTGTCTTATAGAACTTGCTCTTTCGACGGGAATAACGTTACCGGTAGTGTTTCAGAGGATGTTAGGTCCCATATAGATAACTAGTGTTAATTTGGGGTTGAGAGAATATGTGAGTATAGGCCCCTATTGCCTTATAGTATAGGTGGTGGCAGCAATTGCGATAGAAAATATTGGGGTGTTAGAATCTGGGAGAGTAAGTTAGCATAATTCAATCATCTAGAACAGGTAGGTGGGCATTTGTGGTAAATTGATGAGCTCACTAGTATAATTCATCCCCGTGACGTGACCACAATCTAGTAGAAAGATGACCTTTGACCTAAGCTCTGGACAAAGCCCTAAATATGGGGAAAAAGGATATTAATGGATACCGACTGTCAGACATATAGTCTGCTTTTAGATATACTACTTTAATACCATCTACCAAAGCACTTAATCTTTCTCCACATACTTAAAAAAATATTAGGCAATTAGTTCCAAACATTAACTTTTTACACATTGGTATATCCCAACTAAAATTATATATATAGTCAATGTGTATATACTCAAACAATATATAATGAATATAGTTTGGATATGTTGAAAGTACAGGTTTTATATTTTACCTCCAATTAATCAAAAAATAAGCATATAGATGTTGCATATAATCCCATTATTGCCACTATTATCACTACAATGAATAGTAAAGTTACATCAGGCAACTTTTAAATAAACCCCTTTTCTATTCATTGGGAAAGGAAAAACCATTCATTAGAACATTCCATTCCTGGCTCATTATCTTTTGTAGAGGCCTGAACTATCTTTATGGTACCTGTCTGACTCCCCCACAATTTACGATATGAGTGTTTGTTTATTCCTGACTCTTTCCTCTAGGTCTTTGTCCAAACAGCAAAAACTCTCCTTGACCTTCTATCAAGCAGACAAAATGGCTACCATAATGCCCGGATACCAATCTGTGAATTAATATGTATAGGCCTTTAACAGATTTCTTTCTGCCCAATATTTCTGACAGATCCCTTGTCTCTATCTTATATCACATGCTAGCTAAAATGAGCAGAAATCAGTGCTACCGTCCACCAGACATGTTTCACTGCTGAGGCAGTGTCATCAGGGGAAGCAGGATAATGGCTCGGGGCCAGCGTCAGCACCCGGTATATTTGGGCAAGTGCAGGGGCCCACTGCACTGTGGCGTGCCAAGGGGGGCGGTCCAGCTCTGAGTGGTCCCAGGCCGGCTGCTATGACACTACCATCAATACAGATGGCAGCGCTCATTGCTTGAGTGCAGGGGAGCCGGTGGTCCTTTCACTAACCGCAGCTCCTTCTCTCCTCCCGGCCCAGCGATGCCGTCATGATGTGTGTCTCACTGCTGCAACGGGCCGAAGGGGAGAGAGGTTAGTGAATGAAAGGACTGCTGGCTCCTCTGCGCTCCAGCAATGATGGGTGTGTGAGGGGGCCACTGTGGGGTCATTGTACTGTGTGAGGGCACCATTCCTGAGCTCAATTTTCTGCATGTACTTTCTCCCATTTACTTCTCTGGCAATTTGTATTTGAAAAAGGTCATGTTTGGCCGAAACCTCACTTGAATGTGAAGATGCCTTATGAATAAAGATTGAATTCTGCATACCATCGGAGTGCTGTTTATATCTACTACTTATATTGGGCTGGGAAGCCATAACAACTAGCACCTAAGACAGAGTAGACAAGAGTGCCGTGCCATTTCTACACCATTATCTAATAAAGCATGCCCACTACATATAGGGTAGGGCTCCTACGTGGTGGGCCACTTATTATGTAATACATTGGAACCGCCATTCGTTTCAATCAGCCCTTAAGGACTCTCCTCTTCACCCTTCCTGTTAGTCTGCATGACCTGTACCTGCCTATTAGGATTAAAAGGGTTTTCTAAGACTTAAATACTGATCATCTATTCTGTGGATAGGTCTTCAATATCTTATTGTGGGGGTACGACACCCAGGACCCCTGCCCGATCAGCTCCTGTGAGCACCGCTGTCTTCTCCCTGCTCACCAAGCACAGCGCCGTACACAGTATAGTGGCCGTGCTTGGTATCGCGTTCAGCCCCATTCTCTTCTATGGGGCTGAGCTGTGCCTAGGCCACGTGAGCGATTAACGTGATGTCACATGACTGAGGCAAAGCTGAGAGAAGGGCACTACTTGAGTGCCGGTGCCTTCTCAAACATCGGCAGGGGTCCTGGGTGTCGGACCACCACAATCAGTTTCTGATAACCTATCTAGAGGATGGGTCATTAGTATTTAAACGTCTCTTAATGGCCACATGTTGCTTGTGCTACGGTGAGCAGCCTGCGTGACCCAAAGTGTTACCATGCCCTGCATCAATACCAGCAGTGTTCCTCAACGCCAGTCCTCGGGGCCCACCTTCTGGTCATGATTTGAGAATATCCCACAGAATAAATACCTGTGGGAAGTCCTGATGCATTAACACTAATTAATTATATCAAGGGCTGCAGCTAACTATTTGAATAACTTAAAATCGACAACTAATTGATTAATCGGGGGAAAAAAACACCAAAATGACAATAAAAGGGGTTTATATGATTTTACTTGAAAAATTATGTTCAAAGGCCATATTAAGACAAGTTTAGGAGTTGCATAATTATTAAAATTTTGCATTACAATGTAAAGACAAATTATGGGGGATGATCTGTGGATGGCGCTATATAGCATACGATGCTATATAGTGTCATCCATAGATCCCGCCTCCCCAGTTATCGAATATTATCAATAACTTTGATTAATCGTTGCAGCCCTAATTATATCACTTGCTCAATACTAAGGACATTCCAAAAACTTGATCCTGAGGACTGGAATTGAAGAACACTGGTCTATAGGATGTCATTGATTGGCAATTGCTAAGGGAGCTGGCAGCAGCAGATCTTGATTTGTGCGCCCAAGTGCATTAAGCGTGGCAGAGCCTTCCTCCGACATCCATTAATAACTTCAATGATAGCATGCCAAGGTGTGTAAGTGTGTGTATTTCTGCATGTAGAGCTTCTCCATACTGAATAAATCGAGATGTTTTGAATTTTTTGTTACAATTTTTTTTGCATTTACATATCATTAGCATGTCTATTGATCCTGTGATTTCCATAATTTCATGACTTTTCTTTGTGTTGCAGTTTCAATGTTGAGGACTGTAATGTGTAAGGCATGTAAATTTTGTGTTTACAGTAAAAGAGTTTACAAATCCAGTCTGAAAAATATAAAATCTGACCATTTTTAATAATTTCTGTGTGTTCTCTTAATAGGGGGTTAAAGAGACCAGAACTAAGCCTAAATTCCTCAAGTGTGCAACTTCTGCAAACAAAATTTGGGAAAATTGCAAAAAGAAATTACCGTATTTTTCGCCCTATAGGACGCACCGGCCCATAAGACGCACCTAGGTTTTTGGGGAGGAAAATAAGAAAAAAAATATTTTTAACCGAAAGGTGTGCTGTGGGTTTGGAACTAATGGTGGTCTGTGGATGGCACTATTACTGGGGATCTGTGGATGACTGACACTGTTATGGGGGGGGATCAGTGGATGACTGACACTGTTATGGGGGATCAGTGGATGACGGACACTGTTATGGGGGGGGATCTGTGGATGACTGACACTGTTATGGGGGGGGATCTGTGGATGACTGACACTGTTATGGGGGGGATCTGTGGATGACACTGGTACAGGGGGATCTGTGGATGGCACGGTTATATACCGTATGTGCCATCCACAGACCCCCCAGCCCATAACAGTGCCATTCACAGATCACCCCCCCCCCCTGTAACAGTGCCATCCACAGATCGCGATCCGAATCCCCATCCCCTGCCGCCGCCGTACAAATATAAGATGTCACATTGAATTAATAGATATTAAACATGCCCCCCAACTCCTATTACTACCTCACATCCTACGGTAATCGCTTCTGTAAAATTCAGGCCGGGCGGCCGGCGCGTCTCACTGACGTCACTTGCCTGCGCCGCCTACTTCATTCATAAAGTAGGCGGCGCAGGCACGTGACACGAGTTACGCTGCCGCCCGCCCGGCCTGAATTCTACAGAAGGATTAGGATGTAAGGTAGTAATAGCAGTTGGGGGGCATGTTTAATATCTATTACTTGAATTTGAGATCTTATACCGGAGCGGCGGGGCGGTGCTATACTACACTGACTGCACCGCCCCGGCGCTATTGCCGGCCCCCAGCTCCTCCCAGTCCCTCCCCCGAGTCCCCGCTCTGCCCATACATCGCAGCTTGCGATGTAAAACTGGCAGCATTCGCCCCATAAGACGCAGGCGCATTTCTCCCCCATTTTGGGGGAAGAAAAAGTGCGTCTTATGGGGCGAAAAATACGGTATGCAAAGTTTGCATTTCTAACCTTATTAAAGAAGAGCAACTATCATGGAAGATTTTAAATCTTTGATCCACAAAGACGTTAAATTCTCCCTAGCCTCCTTGAGGGGTCCCAGTCTAAGGGCTCACTCACATGAACGTGTGCTGCCCGTTGCCATATTGCGGACCCACAATACATGGGCACCGTTCCGTGTGCATTCCGCATCACGGATGCGAACCCATTCACTTCAATGGGTCCGCAAATCCGGAGATACTGAACACTATGGAAGCACTACAGAGTGCTTTCTGGGGTTCCGTTCTGTGCCTCCGCACCGCAAAAAGATAGCGCATGTTCTATCTTTTTGCAGAACGGAGGGATCGTGGACCCATTCAAGTGAATGGGTCCACGATCCCCATATGGCTGGGCCACAGTCGGTGCCCGTGCATTGTGGACCTTGCGGTTGTGTGAACGAACCCAAGTGTTATACCTCCTAAATGCCCCAGGCTGTCCGACCCCCCCCCCCCCCCCCCCCCCCCCCTCCCCCCAATCTTCCCCAGAGCCGGAGGAGATGGAAAGGAAGCTTCCACCTCCAATAATTGATGATGAAAAGTATTTCTCTATGGATGAAATGGACAAATTAAGTCATAAGATCAACAATGGAAATTGAGGAGGTTCAAGATGAAATGTTTGAGGGATTACGTGCTAAAAACTTGCTAATGTGTTCAGGAATATGGATTAATATTTACTGTCATCCATGTCCTCACACCCACTATTTGCTGAAAGATGGCAGAGTAAATCAAGCTCCACAAGGAGGGCCCTGCTTCAAATCCGCAGCCAGATAGCAGAAAACGTCTAGCAGGCCACATTTGATTACATTTCACACCTACAGTCAGACAGCGTGGATCCTGCAGGAAAACCCCCAGCAGGAGGTATCAGCCCTTGCCAGGATCAATGATACCTCCCAGACATGTTGGCACCTACATTTCATAAGGAATTATGAATCGCCCGGCCATCGCAGGCGCAAACCGGATACATATTTGTGGCCACGATGAACATACCCATGGTCTTTGTTTACGGAGGGGATGCCATGGAAGGAAGATGGCCATATCTCCCCACAGAAACCAACTAACGGTGCCATGTTTGGACTCTAGTTGTAGCCGGAAGCCAGGCGGATCTATTGTGCCCGGAACCATCTTCCTGCGACATTCTGGTCTGGGGCTATGAGCCCTAAGTGGTTTTATGGGTCATTTGCTGCCAGCACCAGAGTAGGATGGGGTGTACCCTACCCATAGGCGGGGAGGGGAGTGGCTGGCTACAAGTCATTAAGCCCATGCAAGCCAGCGGGCGGTGTGTTTTTCTGAAAGGGGTCACATTGTGCAAATGTGTTTGGAGAGACCTGGAAACCGCTGACATCACCCTCCCCCCCCCCCCCCCCCCACGTCACTGTAGCTAAGGACTATTCCACCATCCTAGAACTCATCACTTCCCAAAGGACTCATATACAATTGCAAGAAAACGTATGTGAACCCTTTGGAATGATATGGATTTCTGCACAAATTGGTCATAAAATGTGATCTGATCTTCATCTAAGTCACAACAATAGACAATCACAGTCTGCTTAAACGAATAACACACAAAGAATTAAATGTTGCCATGTTTTTATTGAACACACCATGTAAACATTCGCAGTGCACTTGGAAAAAGTATGTGAACCCTTGGATTTAATAACTGGTTAAACCTCCTTTGGCAGCAATAACTTCAACCAAACTTTTCCTGTAGTTGCAGATCAGATGTGCACAATGGTCAGGAGTAATTCTTGACCATTCCTCTTTGCAGAACTGTTTCAGTTCAGCAATATTCTTGGGATGTCTGGTGTGAACCGCTTTCTTGAGGCCATGCCACAGCTCTCAATTGGGTTGAGGTCAGGACTCTGACTGGGCCACTCCAGAAGGTGTGTGTTTTTTTTTTTTTTTTTTTTTTTTGACAGCAGTGGCTTCCTCTGTGGTATCCTCCCATGAAATCCATTCTTGTTTAGTGTTTTACGTATCGTAGATTCGCTAACAGGGATGTTGGCATATGCCAGAGACTTTTGTAAGTCTTTAGCTGACACTCTAGGATTCTTCTTCACCTCATTGAGCAGTCTGCGCTGTGCTCTTGCAGTCATCTTTACAGGACGGCCACCCCTAGGGAGAGTAGCAGCAGTGCTGAACTTTCTCCATTTATAGACAATTTGTCTGGACTGATGAACAGCAAGGCTTTTGGAGATACTTTTATAACCCTTTCCAGCTTTTATGCAAGTCAACAATTCTTAATCGTAGGTCTTCTGAGATCTCTTTTGTGCGAGGCATCATTCACATCAGGCAATTCTTGTTGTGAAAAGCAAACCCAGAACTGGTGTGTGTGTGTGTGTGTGTGTGTGTGTGTGTGTGTGTTTGTTTTATTTTTTTTGTTTTTTTCTTGCAGGGCAGTTGTAACCAACAACTCCAATCTCATCCCACTGATTGGACTCCAGTTGGCTGACTCCTCACTCCAATTGGCTCTTGGAGATGTCATTAATGTAGGGGTTCACATACTTTTTCCACCTGCACTGTGAATGTTTACATGGTAACATTTAATTCTTTGTGTTATTAGTTTAAGCAGACTGTGATTGTCCATTGTTGTGACTTAGATGAAGATCAGATTTTATGACCAATTTGTGCAGAAATCCATATCATTCCAAAGGGTTCACATACCTTTTCTTGCAACTGTATCTGGTAAACTGACTTATCGTTCTTCTTAACGCTGTTGTACCTAGATCACCTGTATCTGTAACCTCAAACCACTGTATATATTCTCCATGTATTGTGTTATATCTAGTGTGCCCTTAAGGCGATTAAACATATAATTTAATCTTGTATCTCGATCACGAATCCCCACGTCCGTGTTTTGGCCTAGTTATAAGCTACCCCAGGTTGGTTTCTCACCCTATATAATCCCGTTAGCGGACCGGGCTTATATCAAACGAGAAGCTAGTGGCAGTTACCCGAGCTGAGGCAGCGCTGTTTTTACTGCGGCAGTGAAAAGGCTCTCTCAGCTTGTTGCCTCTCTGTGCCAGCGTGGACAGGAGGTGTCTGTGTAAACTGTACCAAGCTGACCTTACCTGCTCCTCTGGAGGGCGTAACGTCACGCTTTGGTAACCCGTGACCATACCGCGTCTTGTGAGCTCGACGTAGGTGACGTCAGACGGGCACGAGTCGTGGTATTCGTCACAGTTCCCAATTAATGAAGATGTAAATGATATGATTCTGGATGAATGGCTAGACCCTGAAAAGAGATCGGGGGTATCCAGGGAGTTCAGGAATAGACCTTTATTTGATCATTCCAAATCTAAAATCTTTGAAGTGCCAAAGATCGATGTACAGGTGGTAAAGACATCCTTACCATTTGAGTTCTCTTCCAAGTTATGCGATCCTATGGAAAGAAAAATTGATTGTTTTACTGAGGAAGGCCTGTGATGCATCTATGTTTGGCATGAAAACAAATATAGCCGCCACTTCAGTAGCTAGAGCCATGCACTTCTGGTTAAACAAGCTTGATAACCATTTAAGAAATAAGACACCCAGGGATGAAATGATTGAATCCATCTCTCTCCTAAAATGAGCTATGGCATTTCTTGTGGGCTCCTCAGCTGAGTCAGGCGATAAAACATCAAAAGCAAAATTATGTTCAATAGCTTTTTTTTTTTTTTTTTTTTTTTTTTTAGTTGAATTGTTTTTGGTCCAGTACTTGACAAAAGTGTAGAAAAAGCGGCTGACAAAAAGAGGGGGTTTCAAGAAGAGAAGGAAACGAGGAAACAGCCTTTCCAGGGAGATGGAGTTGAGAGGTTTCCTCCTCAACCTACAAAATATGCCGACAATCAATGAGTAGGAGAAAGGCTGAAGAGGTTTTTACCAGCATAGGAATCCACAACATCAAACTCCTGGGCTTTAGACCTCATAAACTGGGGACTACAGAATACAATTCTCTTCAGCCCCTCCAAAGGAATTTCAGATTACATCCTACAGTACAGGAATTCAGTCAAAGATCTGCCAGGGAGTGTAGAAGCTACCATGGGCATTAGAGGTTTTTCCCTAAAATGGACATGGGATATAGCATATGCCTTCCCACCTTTTCCATTAATTCCACGTGTCATCCAAAAAGTTATACAATATCCGGTAACTTTTTATATCTTCTGGACAGGGAAGAATCCATAGTGTTATATCTTATGGACAGGGAAGAATCCATGGATCTTCTTTTGCCATCTACTTCAGGAGTGAAAAGCAACGTCTCTTTGGCCAGTAAGGTATGATCATACCTTACTGGCCAAAGAGACGTTGCTTTTCACTCCTGAAGAAGATGGCAAAAGATCCATGGATTCTTCCCTGTCCAGAAGATATAACACTCCAGGAGTCGATTAGTCACCCTAATCCGTAGATATTCAGGTAGACAACCTGTATCTTGAAAGCAACATCTTAAAACAACGGGCAATTTCTACTCTGAAAGCTATCAGGAAGAAGGTTGCATCAGCCATATACCTTTTTTAAAATCTGGAGAGATTTAGCAGTTGGACAGGGGACAAATTTCCTTACAGATTTGGACCAGTTAGGCCCCTTTCACACAAGCGTGATGGATTTGGTCCAGATGCTTTCAGGGAAACTCGCACCATTTTGAAAGCAAGTTCAGTCAGTTTTGTCTGCGATTGCGTTCAGTTTTTTCCGCGTGGGTGCAATGCGTTTTTCACACGCGTGATTAAAAAAAAAAAAAAAACTGAAGGTTTACAAACAACATCTCTTAGCAACCATTAGTGAAAAACGCATCGCATCCGCACTTGCTTCCGGATGCAATGCATTTTTCACTGAAGCCCCATCCACTTCTATAGGGCCAGGGCTGCGTGAAAAACGCTGAATATAGAACATGTTGCAGAACTGATGCGTGAAAAAAAAAAAATGCTCATGTACGCAGACCCATTGAAATGAATGGGTCAGGATTCAGTGTGGGTGCTATGCGTTCACATCACGCATTACACCCGCGCTGAAAACTCGCTCGTGTTTAAGATGCCTTATACAAAGAATCTTAGATTTTCTACAACAAGGACTAGACCTAGGTTTAAAACCCAGCACTCACAGTACAGATGTCAGCACTGAGTGGGTCATTTATGATCAGAAATATGCCTATATTTAGGTGTATTTCTGGCGCAGTTTGCGTCACAAAGGTTTTTGCGCTGCAATCTGCGACATCCCCGCTCACGATGCGCGCGGGGACAGGCTTGCAGACCATGTTTTGGTCAGGGATTTCGAACGGTGATTGTAAGGCCAAACCAGGAGTGGAGCCTCCAGACATAAGAAATAAGGTAAAGATCTTCACCTGTCCTGTGTTTAGAGCGGCACCTGGTTTTGCCTCAAAATCACTGATGGAAATTGCTGATCAAAACACAGATGTATGAATGAGGCATTAGGTGTAGAAAATGGTCTAGATGTAAGACAGTTAGGAAGCTCTCTAACATTTAGAAGCGGCAGTGGATCCACCGAAGTTATGTAGAGGCTGGTGTCTCTACATAACTCTGACAGTTCCACTGCCGGCTGTAGGGGATATTAAGAATTAATAAATGACCCCCTGAGTGTTTTCTATGACTTTCCTGTCCTGCTGGAATTAAAGCTCATTCTACTAGGGCAATAGCCTCCTCCTAATCAGAAAAAGCTGTAGCCTCTCTAGATCAGATCTGCAAAGCAGCAGCATGGCCCAGCCGGAGTTCATTGGTGAAACATTATAGACTTAAAGGCTATGTACACCTTCGGAGGCAAATTTTTCATAATATTTTTTTTAATTAAAAATATTGAGCCGTTCTGTCACAAAGGGGTTAACTGTCCAGCTGTGTGAATCATACTTTTTTACTTTCACTTTGTGTTGGTCATCTAATAACCCTTATCTCTAATTTACTGAGAGGTGATAAATACTTATTTAATCCACATTCCTATCAGTAAGATAAGAACTGAGCTATAATGAGTTTTTATAATATGTGAGAGCAGAGATAAGGAGCCCGTCAGAGCTGGCTGACCGAGCATGAAGAATATTCACATCCCTCTAAGAGCATTTGTGCCCTGTACAGAAAAAAGGGCTCCATATTTGTAATAAAGACCGATTTAAAAATAAATAAATAGATTTTTAGCAGAAAATGAGTACAGTGCAATCATAAAAAAAAAAGATTGCCCCCCCAGAGGTGTACATAGCCTTTAATCTTTCTGTTTCCACGGACCTGGCATTTGGTCGGAAAGTGCTGCAAGCAGTAGCCCCCTCGATTGGTAATCGGTTAGTTATCTATGTAGTGTATGCCGTCATGTGGATGGAAATGGAAAACCGGAATTAGACTTACCGGTAATTCTGTTTTCTTGAATCCACCATGACGACACTTGTATATCCCTCCCACAAAAAATAAAAATGTATAGGTATGAAGTGAATACTCATCGGACAAGGTAAGATCACTACAGTAATTTGGAAAACACTGATGGGAGGGGGCAATTTAAACTTTCTCTGTTCCTGCTCCTACAGAGGTCAAGGGTCAATCTCTCTATATATGCTGTCATGGTGGATCCAAGGAAACAGAATTACCGGTAAGTCTAATTCTGTGTTTTGTTTTTTAGCGATTTAAAACATCTTGCTTTTGGATTCATACAATTTTTTTCAGTGACTATCTTCCAGCTGAGAGGATGTGATTTTTGACATTTAAGCGCCTCTTTATATATAGATTTATTTTCCCCGATGTCCTCTTGCACTGATAGGAGAGGCCGGTCGAATAGGATATTTCATTGTGATTTCTTATTTTATTAACGATGCAGCGGGAGAGCAGCAGCAGGGTGAGAACGCCGAAAGCGCGCACAGATGGCCCGCACTTTCTGCATCAGCTCTGACATATTGGGGTAATTTTTCTGGAATTTCTGCACCACCAAATTTAGCACATGCACCAGGCAAGGGATGTGCGTCAAACTGGCTAGGCCCAGAGCTGCTACGAGATTTCGCCCATTATCGCACACCACCAGCCGGGCTTGAGGCTTACTGGCACCAACCACTCATCGGTCTGTTGTTCCATGCCCGTCCACAGCTCCTGCGCGGTTTGTCCCCCAAACAGATACGTTTTAAAACTGCCTGCTGTTGTTTACCCCTGGCTGTGCTGAAGTTGGTGGTGAAGGTGTTACGCTGACCGGATAAGAAGGTGGTAGTGGATGAGGAAGCAACAGGAGGCAAAGAGAAACTCCCTGCAATCCTCGGTGGTGGAAGGACATGCACCAAACTGCTATCCACCTCAGGCCCAGCCGCTACTGCATTTACCCAGTGTGCAGTTAGAGAGAACGTCCCTGACCATGCTTACTGGTCCACGTATCTGTAGTTATGTGGACCTTGCCACAGATGGCGTTGCGCAGTGCACACCTGAGTTTGTCCCCCACTTGGTTGTGCAGGGAAGGGATGGCTCACCTGTAAAAGTAGTGGTGGTTAGGCACAACATACTGTGGGACAGCCACCGCCATCAGATTCTTAAAACTGTCTGTGTCCACCAGACAGAATGACAGCATTTCAAAGTCCAGGAATTTGGAAATGCTGGCATTTAGGGTCAGGGATCGCGGGTTGGTAGGGGGGTACTTCCTTTTTCGCTCCAGTGTTTGGGAGATAGACAGCTGAACGCTTCCATGGGACATTGCTGAGATGCTTGGTAACCGAGGTGGTGGCGTTGCTGCCACATCCTCTGTTTGTGGGGTGGAAGGTGGCACTGTCACTCCAGAGGGGGATGAAGAGGCCGAGACTGCAGCAGAAGAGGAAGCAGGAGGAGCCAGAGACCTTTCTTGGTTTTTGAGGTGTCTACTCCACTGCAGCTCATGCTTAGATGCCTGGTCATGCAGGTTGTGCTCAGGTTTAGAACATTTATGCCTCGCTTCAGGATCTGATTGCACAGCGTGCAAACCTCTCGTGTCTTGTCGTCAGCACATTGTCTGAAGAACTGCCATGCCAGGGAACTCCTTGGAGCTGGCTTTGGTGTGCTCGGTCCCTTGGTGCGGTGGGCAGTAGCAGGCATACTGTCTAGGGGACGGCCACTCCGCTTTTGCACCCTGCTCCCTCTTGCTGTGCCTCTTCCTCTGAACTACACAGGTCACTCGCATGACCTTGATTCCATGTGCGGTAGAGGACCTCGTCGTCCTCTACATCATCTTCCACCCACTCCTCACCCCTGCCCTCCTTGTCAGTCTGCAGACTGCAGAAAGCCATAGCAGTTGGCTCCTGCGTTTCATCATCATCATCCAAGACGTTCTGCGGTGGTCCTCCCATGTAATCATCCTGAAACATAAGTGATTGGGCATCGGTGCACTCAGCCCTGCCCAAAGTGGAAGAGATTATGTGGATGGCCCTGGGAAACCCTGCTAGCAGAGTCATTAAAAGCAGAAGAGATTGCTGCATGACTTGGGGCTCAGACTGCTTGGCTGATTTGCAAGGGGGTGAGGTGAAAGACTGATGGCCATGGGCTGCAGGAGCCAACTCTGATATTTCAACAGGGGACTGGGTGGGAGACAATGTGAAGGAACTGGAGGCACTGTCAGCCACCCAATCTACTATCGTCTGTACTTGTTCTGGCCTCACTATTCATAGAGCCGCATTCGGCACTACCAAATTACGCTGAAGGTTCTGTCGCCTACTCGCACCTGAGGAAGGTGTTTCACTTGGGCGTGTAGCTGGCACAGATCGACCACGTCCTCTCCCTGTAACAGGAGCTCCACCAGCAGCACCACGACCGGGGCCACGTCCCTTGTTTGACGCTCTCCTCATTTTTTGCGGTCACCCACCGAAGTTCCTTCTGAAAAATGCAGAGCAGGGGTTTTTTGATGGCCAAAATGGGTTAATGTCACCCAACAATGGAACAGACAAGTTTTTTATTTTTTATTTATTGCCCGGTCTGCTATGCAGTGCAGGCAGCAAAGGTACCGTGTTTTTTTTTGGGGGGGGGGGAGTTAGAGCATCTTATGTGGTGAATATATGGAAAAAACATGTCTGGCATTACAGTAGTGTACCTTCCACGCTGCTGCACTGCGATGATCAAAGGGCCTGCCGCGCTGCTGGTGCTTGGTGTTTGCCGAAGGAGCCGGACGCGCTGCAGGTATTCAATGACAGGTACTGGGCGCCGCTGAGATGCAGGGGATGGTCTCCTCTGTGGGCTGTCTGTGGAAGGGACCGGACGGCCTCAGCAAGTGCTGTGTGGTAAAGGCCGGCCGGCCTGAAGCGCTGTTATGGAGGAGGGAGGGGGAGGAAAATTGAGGAGCACAGGAGCAGGCAGACGAGGGGCAGGGCAGACCAGACCAGACTTCCCTGTCACACATTCCTGCTCCCTCTCTGTCGTCACACTGCCTGCTCCTGACTACATGCTCCTGGCTAAGTGCAGAGCTGTGCCCTGACAGAGATTCTCTAAGGTAACCCTAATGACCCCACTGCTAATAAAGTGACACCCCCCCCCCCCCAATAAAGTGACCTTTTATTAATATTAAAATATTGGTCTGTTATTTTGTTCAATTATATTTTTTCCTATTTTCACCCTCTAAAACCTAGGTGTGTCTTATAGGGCGAAAAATACGGTACTTTATTGCCCCAATTTTTTTTTTTTCTCGCACACCATGAAATACAAACCGGATTCCAAAAAAGTTGGGACACTAAACAAATTGTGAATAAAAACTGAATGCAATGATGTGGAGATGGCAAATGTCAATATTTTATTTGTAATAGAACGTAGATGACAGATCAAACGTTTAATCCGAGTAAATATATAATTTTAAAGGAAAAATACGTTGATTCAAATTTCCACGGTGTCAACAAATCCCCAAAAAGTTGGGACAAGTAGCAATAAGAGGCTGGAAAAAGTAAATTTGAGCATAACGAAGAGCTGGAAGACCAATTAACACTAATTAGGTCAATTGGCAACATGATTGGGTATAAAAAGAGCTTCTCAGAGTGGCAGTGTCTCTCAGAAGCCAAGATGGGTAGAGGATCACCAATTCCCACAATGTTGCGCAGAAAGATAGTGGAGCAATATCAGAAAGGTGTTACCCAGCGAAAAATTGCACAGACTTTGCATCTATCATCATCAATCTCTGTGCATAACATCATCCGAAGATTCCGAGAATCTGGAACAATCTCTGTGCGTAAGGGTCAAGGCCGTAAAACCATACTGGATGCCCGTGATCTCCGGGCCCTTAAACGACACTGCACCACAAACGGGAATGCTACTATAAAGGAAATCACAGAATGGGCTCAGGAATACTTCCAGAAACCATTGTCAGTGAACACAATCCGCCGTTGCCAGCTGAAACTCTACAGTGCAAAGAAGAAGCCATTTCTAAGCAAGATCCATAAGCTCAGGCGTTTTCACTGGGCCAGGGATCATTTAAAATGGAGTGTGGCAAAATGGAAGACTGTTCTGTGGTCAGACGAGTCACGATTCGAAGTTCTTTTTGGAAATCTGGGACGCCATGTCATCCGGACCAAAGAGAACAAGGACAACCCAAGTTGTTATCAACGCTCAGATCAGAAGCCTGCATCTCTGATGGTATGGGGTTGCATGAGTGCGTGTGGCATGGGCAGCTTGCATGTCTGGAAAGGCACCATCAATGCAGAAAAATATATTCAGGTTCTAGAACAACATATGCTCCCATCCAGACGTCATCTCTTTTAGGGAAGACCCTGCATTTTTCAACAAGATAATGCCAGACCACATTCTGCATCAATCACAACATCATGGCTGCGTAGGAGAAGGATCCGGGTACTGAAATGGCCAGTCTGCAGTCCAGATCTTTCACCTATAGAGAACATTTGGCGCATCATAAAGAGGAAGGTGCAGCAAAGAAGGCCCAAGACGATTGAACAGTTAGAGGCCTGTATTAGACAAGAATGGGAGAGCATTCCTATTTCTAAACTTGAGAAACTGGTCTCCTCGGTCCCCAGACGTCTGTTGAGTGTTGTAAGAAGAAGGGGAGATGCCACACAGTGGTGAAAATGGCCTTGTCCCAACTTTTTGTTGACACCATGAAATTCTGATTCAACATATTTTTCCCTTTTTAAAATGGTACATTTTCTCAGTTTAAACTTTTGTTCCGTGATTTATGTTCTATTCTGAATAAAATATTAAAAGTTGGCACCTCCACATCATTGCATTCAGTTTTTAATCACGATTTGTATAGTGTCCCAACTTTTTGGGAATCCGGTTTGTAGATGGATTTAACTGTATTTCTTTAACTACCAGAAATGCAGCACAGGGCAAAAAGTACTTTATTGCCCCCAAAAAAGGGGTTTCTTTAACCATAAATGAAACAGATGGATTTAACTGAGATTGTATTTTAATCTCACAAATTATGTACAGGGTTTTTTTACTTAAAAAATAGTGGATATGTCACCCCTACAATAGAACAGATGGATTTGCTGAATTTATGTGCCTGCCTGTCACATATGCAGGCCTCAGAGGTACTTTACAACAAAAAAAAAAATAATTGTCACCCCACAATGGAACAGATGGATTTAACTGATTATATTTCACTCTCAGAAATGCAGCACAGGCATACTTTACAGAATAAAATGGGGATATGTCACCCCCTGGGTCCCTGAACTCAGAGGGTATTATTTTCCCTTCCCCTGGCACATATGCAGTGCAGGTGCACTTTAAAAATGGGTATGTCGGCCACTGAACTACAAGAACAGGATTAAATGATTTGTCCCTGGCACATACAGTCATGTGAAAAAATTAGGACACCCTTTGAAAGCATGTGGTTTTTTGTAACATTTTTAATAAAAGGTTATTTCATCTCCGTTTCAACAATACAGAGAGATTAAAGTAATCCAACTAAACAAAGAAAACTGAAGAAAAGTCTTTTCAAGATCTTCTGTAAATGTCATTCTACAAAAATGCCTATTCTAACTGAGGAAAAAGATAGGACACCCTTGCCCCTAATAGCGAGTGTTACCTCCTTTGGCTGAAATAACTGCAGTGAGACGGTTCTTGTAGCCATCTACCAGTCTTCGACATCGGTCTGAGGAAATTTTACCCCACTCCTCAATGCAGAACTTTTTCAGCTGTGAGATGTTTGAGGGGTTTCTTGCACGTACAGCCCTTTTCAAGTCACCCCACAGCATCTCAATGGGATTCAAATCTGGACTTTGACTTGGCCATTCCAGGACTCTCCATTTCTTCTTTTTCAGCCAATCTTTGGTTGATTTACTAGTATGTTTTGGGTCATTGTCATGTTGCATGGTCCAGTTCCGCTTCAGCTTTAATTTTCTAACTGATGGTCTCACATGTTCTTCAAGCACCTTCTGATACACAGTAGAATTCATCGTGGATTCTATGATGGTGAGCTGACCAGGTCCTGCTGCAGCAAAGCAGCCCCAAACCATGACACTTCCACCTCCATGCTTCACAGTTGGTATGAGGTTCTTTTCTTGGAATGCTGTGTTTGGTTTACGCCAAACATGTCCTCTGCTGTTGTGTCCAAATAATTCAATTTTGGACTCATCTGTCCAAAGAACATTATTCCAGAAGTCCTGGTCTTTGTCAACTTTATCTCTGGCAAATGTCAGTCTGGCCTCGATGTTTCTCTTGGAAAGCAAAGGTTTCCTCCTTGCACACCTCCCATGCAAGTTAAACTTGTACAGTCTCTTTCTGATTGTAGAGGCATGTACTTCTACATCAACAGTAGCCAGAGCCTGCTGTAGTTCTCGAGATGACACTTTAGGGTTTTTGGAGACCTCTTTTAGCATCTTGCGGTCTGCTCTTGGGGTGAACTTGCTGGGGCGACCAGTCCTGGGCATGTTGGCAGTTGTTTTGAAAGCCCTCCACTTGTAGACTATCTTCCGGACAGTGGAATGGCTGATTTCAAAATCTTTTGAGATCTTTTTAAATCCCTTCCCAGACTCATAGGCTGCTACAATCTTTTTTCTGAAGTCCTCTGACAGCTCTTTTGCTCTCACCATGGTGCTCACTCTCACTTCAACAGTCAGGAGCACACCAAACTAAATGTCTGAGGTTTAAATAGGGCAAGCCTCATTCAACATGCAGAGTAACGATCTACTAATTATGTGCACCTGGTGTGATATACCTGTGTGAGATCTGAGCCAATTTAAGAGGGAATACATGTGAGGGTGTCCTATCTTTTTCCTCAGTTAGAATAGGCATTTTTGTAGAATGACATTTACAGAAGATCTTGAAAAGACTTTTCTTCAGTTTTCTTTGTTTAGTTGGATTACTTTAATCTCTCTGTATTGTTGAAACGGAGATGAAATAACCTTTTATTAAAAATGTTACAAAAAACCACATGCTTTCAAAGGGTGTCCTAATTTTTTCACATGACTGTATGCAGTGCTGGTGCACTGCTGTTGCACAAAATGGCTGCCGACGCCCACCTAACTAATAGACGGATTAAAACTTTTTTTTTCAGTCTCATTGGGCTCAGGGCAGGGTACAAAAATGTTGCATTGCACCCCCAAAACGCTGTAGATCGCTGACTTTACACCAAGTGCATATATCCGAGTCTTTCCTAATCTCTATCCCTACAACTAGTAAGAGCAGAGTGACGTGCGGCGCTACGTGACTCCAGCTTATATAGAGGCTGGGTCACATGCTGCACTTGGCCAATCCCAGTCATGCCATTAGTATGCATGGCTGTGATGGCTTCTAAGGGCAGACTAGTTAAACGCTTGTTGATTAGCTGCCCTGCAGCCTTTCAACAAGCGCCATTAAATCACTGAACTTTTACGAAAATGTCCGGGTACAAAAAACCCTCACGTTCGGTACGAACCCGAACTTTACAGTTCGAGTTCGCTCAACCCTAATTATAATGTATTCTGTACAGCATGGTGCAGGGGTTATAATGTATTGTATGGGATGGCGCAGGGGTTACACTGTATGTTCTTTAATGTGATTAATTATCTTAGGTTTTCCTATCGCCCACATTTGATGGCGCTGTGCCCAGCTCTGAGCCGACCACGCTCAGCAGCTGCCAAGGCTTAGAGGGAACACTGCTTGCTGCTATCTCCTATGGTTAACCTAACGTCATCCTATGTATTAATTTCCAGGACTTGCAAAGTGTGTATTTATATTTCTTGTTAGGTAACTGTTGAAGTGTGTTATGCCTGGTTCACCAGCAGGTGGCAGCATCAAAGGCAGAGATATCTTAGGCTGCTTTCACACTCGCGTTTTGGGCGGGCCCGTCATGATCTGCAAAAAACAGATCCATTACAATAATACAACCGCATGCATCCGTCATGAACGGATCTGTTTGTATTATCTGTAACATAGCCAAGACGGATCCGTTATGAACTCCATTGAAAGTCCCAATTGACTTACATTGTGTGTCAGAACGGATCCGTTTGGCTCAGTTTCGTGGAATGGAGACGGAACGGAGTCAAACTGAGGCATTTCCATTCAGAATGTGAGAGCCATGAACGGATCTCACAAACGGAAAGCCAAAACGCGAGCATGAAAGTAGACTTACATAGTGGAACCTTTCCTTCCATTCTAACATCCCCCTCTGTGGTGTGGTGGGTAGAGATGGCTTTGCGGTTTGCCCTGCGGTCGTTTCGCGGCGAACTTTGCGTGTTCGCGATTCGCCGAACATATGGAAAAATTTGCGCCCGCCATATTCTTTTACATTATGAAGAACTTTGACCCATGACACATTTATCAGGTGGTACAGGACAGCCAATTGAATCATTTCAGCACATGGACATACTCCCTACCTTATAAATAAACCTTATCTGGCCGCCATTTTACATTCAGTGTTTTGCCAGTGTAGGGAGAGGTTGCTGTGGAGCAGGGACAGGCTGTTAGGGACACCAAACGCTAGCTAATAGGGCCACAAAAGTAATTTTAAGGACTGGTATAGGTGTGCTATCGATAGGTGTGATACACAGAGGGGTGCGATATACTTATACTTTTATAATGAGTCAAAAACACATAGATCTATATAGTGATCACCTGGAAGTCAGGGGGCTAGGGGTTACTAGGGCCATTTAATTTTTTTATATAGGGTAAGGTTCCGGACGGGGTCGCTCTTATCAGGGCGGGTGGTCTGTGGTTAGGCTATCAGGGCCAGAATAGCACCCCCCTGTAGGGCAATATCAGGGACAGTTCTTTGCCTACCCTGTCCTTCAATACCACATCATCATCTAGCCCAGGGATAGATGGTTTTTGCTTTCCCTCCGGGATTCATCGATGTGCATTGGAACCCCCCGGATTGTGGTAGGACATATGGTTTCTGATTTGGTGCCGCCGAGCACTTGTTATTGCCGACCACATCTATGCTTTTTGCTTATAGGGGTTCTGCACTTTGTTTTAACTGATCTATCCTCTGGATAGAATATTAGCATCTGATCGGCGGGGGTCCAACACCCTCGACCCCGCCGATCAGCTGTTTGAGAAGGCAGCAGCGCAGCGGCCTTCCCGCTGTTTACCGCTGGCCCAGTGATGTCACGACTAGTATCAACTAGCGTGGGCGGGGCTAAGCTCTGTTCACTTGAATGGAGCTTAGCCCCGCCCACGCTAGTTGATGCTAGTCTTGACGTCACTGGGCCAGCGGTAAACGGTGAGAAGGCCGCGTCACTGCCTTCTTAAACAGCTGATCGGCGGGGGTCCTGGGTGTCGGTCCCCCGCCGATCAGATGCTGATGATCTATCCAGAGTGCAGAACCCCTTTAACTTTTAATAATTTTATTTATTTTCATTTTGAGGGATATCTTTTCCATTCACATGTCCGCAAAATGGGTCCGCACCCGTTGCGCAATTTTGCGGAACGGGTGCAGACCCATTTATAATCAATGGGGCCGGAATGTGCTATCCGCATTTGCGGATCCGCACTTCCGCATCTGTGCTTCCGTTTCCGCAAAAAATAGAACATGTCCTATTCTTGTCTGCAATTGCAGACAAGATTAGGCATTTTCTATTATAGTGCCGGTGATGTGCGGTCCACAAACTGCGGAATGCACATTGCCGGTGTCCGTGTTTTGCGGATCTGCAAAACACTTACGGACGTGTGACTGGACCCTCATAGTAAAATTATTAAAGGTTACGTTTTATCTTTCTGTATATTCTAATGGATTTCCTTCCGTGTACAATGTTATAATATACTTTCTATGTTAGACAGTATATTATAGTGCATTTGTATTGTGCGGCAGTTGTGTGCGGTTCTGCTGCGTTACTGCAGGTATATAGAGGGACAAGCGTTATTGGAACAAATAATTTCTACTGGTGTGATTTACCAGTTGCCCCCAAAAAAACGGATTGAAGCGGGGTGTTATATACCAATATACTTTCTTTATAGTGCATTTGAGTACTGTATAGTGCATTTGCGCGTATTCGAAAACTATATTGCCGATACTTCGCATTAATGAAAAAAAAAAAAAAATGGAGATCAAATTCGAATAATTAATCTGGTATGTCACTGTCCATGTTGTGGAACTATTTGTGCACTTCTAGTAATTATTTCTTGGCTGCAAATATGAGCTGAAGGTTCTTCAGGTTCGCCTGCCATTAAAATGAATAGGACCCGCCGCGAACTTGTGGTTCGCGAACAGTCCCGGCAGTTGTTCGTCCATCACTAATGTTGGGCGTTGCCCCACTTGCTGCAGGGATGGAGGCGTTTAGTTTGGGTTCAGTTCAGCTTGCCCCCTGCTAGGGGAAGGTTCAGCTTCGACGAGCCCTGTCTGGGCCAGCTTGAGCACCTTCAACTTGGCTGGATAAGGAGGCCAAAGCTAAAAGCCTCAGAGACCAGGAGTAAAGTGTTCCCTGGACAAAGCTAGAGACAGACCAGAGTAAAGAGCAAAGTACAGCCTATAGCTAAAGCTAAGTGATACAGCTATCCTGTTAGCACAGCATAGCCATAGAGCTACTGATGTAGCAGAGGAGTTTGCCTGCCACAGTTAATGCCAAAGCCTGCTGGAAGCCAAGACGAAGCCTGTAAATCGTTTGGAGAAAAGTTTATTCAAGTAAAGCTGTTATCAACCTCATCACATGGTCTGGACTCAATTTATTCTTCATCCCCCTACTACTACCCCCTTTTTCTGCGCTTCGGAAGGCCATGCCTGGGGTTTCAGCGTATCCAGGTAGGAGCATCGTGACACGTGCACAACACCTTAAAGGGACAATTAGGCTACCCTACCCCACTCTGGCATTCCTATACCTGGGTACTATCCACAGTGTCATTAAAATGGGCCCTGTGCCCTTGTTGATTTACTGCAACTGGCGTCACGACAAATATGTACTTTAAGAAGCCCCCACGGATCCATTTGAAGATTGAGCCATAGTGTGTCATCTTCAAACGGATCCGTCCCCATTGACTTCCATTGTAAGTCTGGACGGATCCGTTTGCCTCCGCACGGCCAGGCGGACACCCGAACGCTGCAAGCAGCGTTCAGGTGTCCGCCTGCTGAGTGGAGCGGAGGCTGAACGCTGCCAGACTGATGCATTCTGAGCGGATCCGCATCCACTGAGAATGCATTAGGGCTGGACGGAAGCGTACGGGGCCGCTTGTGAGCCCCTTCAAACGGCGCTCACAAGCGGACACGCGAACGCTAGTGTGAAAGTAGCCTAACTAATATATGTAGTTTGGTTATCGGTTGCGACAAGAGTGGAGGATCAGGAGCAATCCAATGAAAAGCTATCAACTTCCTGGCTTGGTATAATATTCTCAGGATAGCCAGCCTCAATTCACTAGTGACGGGGATATCTCCCATATGACCTAATATATATATACCAAAGGGGATAAATCAATCTGTACGTGATATACAGTGTTGATTAATTCCCGAACATCCATCCAGTAGCGCCGAAGTCTCGGGCAATTCCACATCATGTGAACCAGGTCCGCATTATGGGCTCCACATCGTGGACAGGTATCATCTGACCGATACCCCATTCTAAACAGCAAAACCGGTGTCCTGTACACCCTATGTAATAGAAAGAGTTGAGACTCTATGAGCCTCGCTTACTGCCACATTTGGAAAACTTTCTACTACATCTTCCCACTGCTCTACTGACAAACCGGGAATATCTTGCTTCCATTTGTCATACAATTTTAACGGTTGAGATTTGTGGATCGCTTCCATGAGGCTCAGATAGTGAAGTGTAATTACCCCCTTCGTCGTCCCTCTAGAAGAAGTAAGATCTAACATAATATGCTTTCCAGCGGGAATTATTTCCTCCTGCTTCACCTGCGCCTGAATAGCATGTCTAACTTGTAGGTAAACGTAAAAGAGAGTTAGGTAACTCATATTCCTGCTGTAGTGCTGCAAAACTCTTAAGGGACTTTTCTGCATATAGCTTATATATTCGGGCAAGACCATATCGTTCCCAGGCCTTGGTAGCCGGAACATTATCCAATTCCTTATAGGCATAATTCGGCCACATCGGGGTAAAGTTTGTGTATCCACGAATTCCTGCTATATTCCTAGCTTTCCACCATACCTTATGTATAACACGCAGAAGGCTATATTGTCCTCCCATTTTATCAAAAGTACCGTCCTCCAGAGCTGCCATTATACATCTACCACCAATAAGGTGTTGCACAATCCTTCCTACTGTGTTAACAGTGTCACTTTCACCCCAACCTCTAATATGTTGTAATTGGGCCGGCAGGGATCTGGGACACCCAACCCTCCCCGGGTCTTGGACCTACATAGAGTAGCAAGCTTTATGCGCGGATTCCCTTTTTTTCCAAATAAGGTCACGGAATATCGCATTAACAGTGTAGAAGATTTTAAGTGGTATCCAAGTCGGTGCATTATGAAGGATATATAAAAGTTGCGGCAGAAGGATCATTTTTAAAAGATTAGTGCGACCAATTAAAGTCAAGGGTAATTTAGACCCACACCTGAACCTTTTTCCTAAACTTATCTAGGAGTGGCAGTATATTAAGGTTAGCAAATTCGTTAATTTGCGCTGATACTTGAATGCCTAAGTATTTAAATGTTGATACCACCTGCAAACCTGCTGCATGGCAGGAGTCAATCTCTAGATTTGGAGACAATGTCATAATCACCGACTTAGACCAATTAATGGATAAGCCTGATAATTTCCCAAAATCGTTAATGATCGACATGGCCGC
The DNA here is from genome assembly GCF_014858855.1 of Bufo gargarizans. Taxonomy (NCBI): domain Eukaryota; kingdom Metazoa; phylum Chordata; class Amphibia; order Anura; family Bufonidae; genus Bufo; species Bufo gargarizans. The sequence continues at coordinate 169,654,879 of NC_058087.1, read as the reverse complement.
AGCAAGGGATGAACGCCAGCTCCCCAGAAATAGTAATAAATCGTCGGCATAGAGAGCGACCTTCTCAGTCAGTGTGCCATACACCATACCTTTCACCTCACTTGCCTTCCTTAGGGCAGCAGCTAACGGTTCCACCGCCACCGCAAACAGCAGTGGCGATAAGGGACATCCCTGCCTAGTCCCCCTATATAATCTAAAGGAGGCCGATAATTTCCCATTCACCTGAATCCTAGCAGTAGGACAAGCATTCAGTAGCCTAATCCATTGTATGAATCCTGCCCCGACCCCCATAGCCTTAAGTACCGATATTAAGTAGAGCCATTCCACACTGTCAAATGCTTTGGCCGCATCTAGAGATGCGACCACCGCATCCGAGGCGTGCACCTGGCCTGCTTGGATATTAAGGTATAATCTTCTAATATTTACCGCTGTCAACATATTGGGCATAAATCCAGCCTGATCAGTATGTATCAATGAAGTGATTACTGAATTCAGGCGATTGGCCAAAATTTTTACGTCAACCTGCAATAGAGAAATAGGACGGTAAGACTCTGCTTCTAGGACATCTTTTCCCGGTTTTGGGATCACCGCTATGATCGCTTCGTTCATAGTTGCAGGGAGTTCGCCTAAATGTTGGGCTTCTTTCAGCACCTCTAATAACTGAGGTAGTAGCACAGATGAGAAAGCTTTATAAACCTCAACAGGTAGACCATCACCCCCTGGTGATTTTGTTATTAGTCATATCACCTACAGTCATTTCTAATTCCCGCAGGGAAACGGGAGCATCCAATATGGCTTGTTGCTCAACTGTGAGAGTGGGAAGGCCTAGCGGGTGCAGGAAACTTTTTCTATCTCCGACTCAAGGGCAGTAGATTTAGATGTATACAGGGAGGAATAAAACGTGTACATGATCTGCGTTACCTGCTCAGGTGAGGTATGTAACGCCCCACTAGAATCTCGCAGCGCTGCTATAAAGTTAGTCTGGTGTTGAGTCTCCCTGCTCTTTCTCCTTCCTCATAATATTTCTGTTGCTGAAAGAACCTTCTGTTTTGTGCATTTAGTAATAGCCTTTCATTTAATTTTTGCTGAGCCTCTTTCCATTGGCATTCGTGTTCTGCAGAGGGGGACATCACGTAATTAGTCTCAGCATTTTTAACCCTTAGAAGCAATTCCTGTACTTTAGCCCTACTTTCATTTCTCCTCCCATTAACTTTGGCAATCAATATGCCCCTTAAAAAGGCCTTCATGGCGTCCCATACTACAAGTCGGGAGGAAGTATGTGTGTTGAATTGGAAGAACTCGGCCAACTCCTCCTTAACATGAGATGTATCAGCCAGGACAGTTAACCAGTATGGGTTAAATTTCCAGCATCTTTCTCCCCGAATTAAAGGGGACACTAAACAAACAGTTAGTAGGATAGGAGAATGATCGGATAGTCGCCTAGGGAGATGCATGATATCTCGGAGTAGTTGGCCCATTTCTTCATTACTAAGGATCATATCTATCCTAGATAATGATCTATAGGTACTTGTGTAACGCGAATATACTCTAGCTTCCGGGTTTCTAAGTCTCCAAAAGTCAAGTAAGGAAGCTTCCTGTAATAGCCGCCCAAAGGGGGTTACTTCCCTATTAACCGTTAGTGTGGTAGCATTAAATTTATCTAGTGCAGGGTTAATCGTATTGTTGAAATCTCCCAATAAGACCACGGGAATGCTCGGGTAATCTATAATAAGTGATATCAACTTTTTAAGGACCATCGGTGAATAGGGTGGGAGTATATACACACCAATAATAATGCACTCAGTGTTATATAATTTACCATGCAAAAATATAAAGCGCCCTTCCGCATCCACTCGCTTTGTCTTGCATTCAAATGGGATGGCCCTGTGCATAAGAATGCTCACACCCCTGGCATACGTAGAATATGTGGCATGAAAGCATTGCCCGGCCCACTGAGGGGTAAGCAGATGGGTTTGGTCTGATGTTAAATGAGTTTCCTGGAGGCAACATATTAATGGTTGGTATTGCTTCAGGCTATCTATGACCGCCCTTCTTTTGGTTGCGTCTTTAATACCCCTGACATTCCAACTTGGGAATTTAACTGAGTTAGCAATACTCAATATTTACATATGTTGAGTATTTCGCCAGCTCAGTCAAAGACCTCTCCCTCACAGTGTAAGTTTTAGAAGACAATACAAGATTCCAGATAGAATACCCCTTAAAGAACATTCTCATGGCTGCAAAGATTAAACAAACTCCCCAAAACCACTTAAACTCAACATAAACCCTCGTAGGTGGGTTACTGAGTTCGCCAACTCGTTCCCTCCTGGCATTCCCATAGCGGGACTGGAGGCGTAAAGAAAAACAGAACCCGTCGGTGTCATCAGGCCCAGGGGTAACAAATATTACCCAGAGGAGGGGTGGCAAGCACATAGTTAACCGCACTACTGTGCTCAATAGAACTGTATATAACCAAGCTTAAACAGTTAAACCATTAGTATCCGAGCTCCCGCCCTATTCCCGGACAGTATGCATTCAGAACAATCTTGTCATGGACATCAAAGACTGGATTGGATCATAGTAGAGAAATAAACTAATATCACTTAGGATTACACTGCAGTAAGACTCTATGAGGTATATAGCAAACACACACTCAGTCATACACCCTGCCCAGAAATACTTAAATAGCCGGGGACTTTAAGAATCGCAGCAGCTCAGTCTCCATCCACATTCTGTCTTGCTTCTCGTAGCTGGCGTTCGTGGCGGTCCAACCACCGCAGAGCTTCCTTGGGGTCTTCAAAAAAGGAGGTATTTCCCAACGCCGCGATTCTCAGCTTTGCTGGATAAATCATGGCGTAGGAGACGTCAAGTCCTCTCAGCCGCCTTTTAATATCAAGGAATCTCGCCCTTCTTTTTTGGACCTCCATAGAATAATCGGGAAAGAAGGATACCTTGTGCCCATCAATAGATATTTCTGGAAGTTCTCTAGCTTTTCTGAGGATGATGTCACGATCCCTGTAGTGGAGAACTTTCATGAGTACAGGCCTTGGCGGAGCACCTGGGGGTAAAGGGCGGGTAGGGACCCTGTGGGCTCTCTCTATCGCAAATAAAGGAGTTAAAGTTTCAGGCCCAAACTGATCCTTCACCCATTTCTCAAAGAATTCAGTAGAATTCGCCCCTTCCACTTTTTCCGGACAGTCTGACATTATTTCTGCGCAGGCGATTTTCCAAGTCGTCTTGCTTGGCCATGAGGGAATCCAGCTGGCTTGCTTGGTTAACGGACTCTCTCTGAAGAGGCATTACGGCATCTTCCACATCCCCCATACGATCTTCAAGGGCAGTGGTACGTTCCGCCAAACGTTTCAAATCATGCCGCACAATGGAGACGTCCTCTTTTATAGCCCCCACCTGCATATTGAGAGCCGTTAATGATTTACCACATTTTGCAATGGCTCTCATAACATCTTTAAGTGTGGGTTCCTCAGTGTCTGAATCAGGAGCATCTGCCCCAGTGTCCGCATCACAGGCCATATCTATTGGGGCTGCAGACTTCTCTTATGTCTGCTCCAGCCTCTTCCTCCTCAGCACGTCGGCTATTGGCAGTGGAAGCCCGCTTATTTCTGTCCCCTGTAGCCTGTGAGAGAGCGGCGTCTTGTGCATACTTGCCGAGTCTCACTGCAGCCTCTCTCTGTATCGTGCCTGCGCGCTCCCGGCGGCTCGGCGTGTCGGGTCCGGCGCCATCTTGGACCTCCCTGGCTGCACCCCGTCCTTCTCTCTTTTTGGACATGGCAGCAGGATCGGCGGTTCTGGGCAGCAGGACCTCACTCCTCAACTGACTGGCGATATCGGCGGCTCAGGAAGGTTTAGTTTGCGCAGGTATAGAGGTGTCCACAGGATAAAATGCCGGGTTCAGTGCGGGAGCTCAGCGAACTTGCTGCCGCTCACTTGCCTGGCTAGCCACGCCCCCTTCACTCACTATTCTATTGGGGAAGTCACTCTCACCAGCAGAATAGTGAGTGTAGCTCTGGAGTATAATTCAGGATCAGCATAGGATAAGTAATGTATGTACACAGTGACTGCACCAGTGTAAACTGCAAAGTGGCCTTCTGCCTGCTCAAGAGGACTCTGTGCCTGGACCCTGCGCAGAAGCCTGGCGGTCAGTGCTCACTACTGACTGTCACCAAGCTGCAGGAGCGGGGGCTGAAGGAGGGCAGCACCGCGTGCAAGTGCTTTATCCCCAATAACCTGGACATGTGCAAACCTCACTCTGTTACTCTGTCCCAACAGGACTCCATGAGCGACAGTCTGCAGACCTGCTACAAGTATCTGGACCAGACCAGCAGGAGCTTCGCCGCCGTCATCCAAGCCCTGGACGGAGAGCTGAGGTGGGTGAGATCTCCGTTATTCTGTACTAAATGTGGAGGTCACTGTTATTAAAGGGGTGGGCACTATGAAGGTCCCTGTTAAAGGGGCGGTCATTGTGAAAGTCACTGTTAAAGGGGTGGTCACTGGGAAAGTCACTGTTAAAGGGGTGGTCACTGGGAAAGTCACTGTTAAAGGGGTGGGCCCTATGAAGGTTGAAGGTCACTGTTAAAGGGGTGGTCAATGCTAAAGAGGCAGGCACTGTTAAAGGGGCGGGCACTGTAAAGGTCATTGTTAAAGGTTCGGGTACTGTAGAGGTCACTGTTATGGGGGAAACTGTCTATCTATTTATGACACACTGAAACCTAAAATGAAATATACCCGTGCGAAGCCGGGTACTTCTGCTAGTCTCTTATATTATAAAAATGAGTTTCTGTTTGTTGGTCTAGACGTCTGTCTGGATGTTCTTTATGCGCGACCAAACGACTGGACCGATCTTCACCAAATTTGACACACAGGAACATCAGGTGTCCAGGAAGGTTTTAGACCGGGTCTCAGCACTCTAGGACGGGCTGTTCCTGAGATATTGCCAAAAAATTACAAAACAACCCAGCCATTTTTCTTCACTGCTTTAAGTCAGCTTTAGGCTAGGGCTACACGACGACATGCTCAGCAGACAGTATCGTACAATAGACTTAGATACACAGCAGACAGTATCGCACAGGGTTGGATATTAGATACACAGCTCAGCAGACAGTGGGGCGGGGTGCTGTAGAGGTCACTGTTATGGGGGAAACTGTCTATCTTTCAACGACACACAGAAACTTTAAATTAAGTAGATTAAATATACCCGTGCGAAGCCGGGTCCTTCTGCTAGTCTCTTATCTCTTATAAATATAAAAATGAGTGTCTGTCTGTTCTTTATGCGTGACCGATCGTCACCCGTTGGCGAACACGTACATCAGGTGTCCGGGAAGGTTTTAGACCAGGTCTCGGCTCTCTATGACGTACCGTTGCTGAGATTCCCAAAAACTGAGACCCCCCTCCCTCCCAATACAAGTCTGCAAGTCTTTCTCTTCAAATCCCAACTGCTATAAACAGTTTTACTCCAGGTTTCCATAACAACCCAGCCATTTTTCTTTACTGCTTAAAGGGGCGGGCACAGTGGAGGTCACTGTTATTAAAGGGGCGGGCACAGTGGAGGTCACTGTTATTAAAGGGGCGGGCACAGTGGAGGTCACTGTTATTAAATGGGCGGGCACAGTGGAGGGCACTGTTAAAGGGGCAGGCAGTGTTAAAGGAGTGGGCACTGTGGAGGTCACTGTCTATCTTTTTAGGACACATGGAAACATAAAATTAAATAGATGAAATATACCCGTGCGAAGCCGGGTCCTTCTGCTAGCCTCATATATATAAAAATGAGAGTCTGTCTGTCTCTGTCTAGACGTTCTTTATGCACGACCGAACCGATCTTCACCAAATTTGGCACAGAGGTACATTAGGTATCCGGGAAGGTTTTAGTCCGGGTCTGAGCTCTCTGGGATGTACCGTTCCTGAGATATTCCCAAAAAATGAGCCCCCCCTTCCAATACAAGCCTGCAAGTCTTTCTCTTCAAATCCCAACTGCTATAAACACAGTTTCACTCCAGGTTTCCATAACAACCCAGCCATTTTTCTTTACGGCTTAAAGGGGCGGGCACTGTGGAGGTCACTGTTATTAAATGGGCGGGCACTGAAGAGGTACCTGTTAAAGGGGCGGTCACTGTGAAAGTCACTGTTAACCCCTTTAGGACACAGCCTTATTTCACCTTAAGGACCAGGCCATTTTTTGCAAATCTGACCAGTGTCACTTTAAGTGGTGATAACTTTAAAACGCTTTGACTTATCCAGGCCGTTCTGAGATTGTGTTTTTTTTTTTTTTTTTTTTTTTTTTTTTTTTCCCGTCACATATTGTACTTCATGACACTGGTAAAATGAAGTTAAAAAAAATCTAATTTACCAAACATTTGTAAAAAAAATTGCAAATTTCCAAGTTTCCATTTCTCTACTTCTATATTACATAGTAGTACCTCCAAAAATAGTTATTAATTTACATTCCCCATATGTCTACTTCATGTTTGGATCATTTTGGGAATGATATTTTATATTTTGGGGATGTTACAAGGCTTAGAAGCAAATCTTGAAATTTTTCAGACATTTTCAAAAAAACAATTTTTAGGGACCAGTTCAGGTCTGAAGTCACTTTGTGAGGCTTACATAATAGAAACCACCCAAAAATGACCCCATTCTAGAAACTACACCCCTCAAGCTATTCAAAACTGATTTTACAAACGTCGTTAACCCTTTAGGTGTTCCACAAGAGTTAATGGCAAATGGAGATAACATTTCCGAATTTAGATTTTTGGGCAAATTTACATCTTAACCCTTGCTTTGTTACTGGAAAAAATGGATTAACAGCCAAACAAAACTCAATATTTATTGCCCCGACTCTGTAGTTTGCAGAAACACCCCATATGTGGCCGTAAACTACTGTATGGGCACACAGTAGGGCATAGAGGGAAAGGTGCGCCATATGGTTTTTGGAAGGCAGATTTTGCTGGACTGGTTTATTTACACCATGTCCCGTTCGAAGTCCCCCTGATGCACCCATAGAGTAGAAACTCCATAAAAGTGACCCCATCTAAGAAACTACACCCCTCAAGGTATTCAAAACTGATTTTCGAACTTTGTTAAAAGAAAATTGAGAATTTAATTTTTTTGCCAATTTTCCTTTTTAACCCATTTTTTCCACTAACAAAGCAAGGGTTAACAGCCAAACAAGACTATCTTTATTGCCCTGACTCTGCCATTTACAGAAACACCCCATATGTGGTCGTACACTACTGTACGGCCACACGGCGGGGCGTATAGGGAAAGGAGCGCCGTGTGGTTTTTGGAGGACTGATTTTTATGGACCGGTTTATTTACACCGTGTCCTGTTTCAACCCCCCCTGAGTTCACCCCTGGAGTAGAAACTCCCTAAAAGTGACCCCATTTTAGAAACTACGGGATAAGGTGGCGGTTTTGTTGGGGCTACTTTTAGGGTACATATGATTTTTGGTTGCTCTATATTACACTTTTGTGAGGTAAGGTTACCAAAAATTGAAATTCTGAAATTTCATCTCCATTTGCTATTAACTGTTGAGGAACACCTAAAGGGTTAATAAAGTTTGTAAAATCTGTTTTGAATACCTTGAGGGGTGTAGTTTCTTAGGTGGGGTCACTTTTAGGGAGTTTCTACTTCAGGGGGGCTTCAAAAGGGACATGGTGTCAATAAAAAAAGGCCATCAAAATCGGCCTTCCAGAAACCATGTCGGTCCTTTCCTTTTGCGCCCTGCCTTTTACTGATACAGCAGTTTACGACCACAAATGTGGCGTTTCTGTAAACTGCAGTATCAGGGTAATAAATATTAAGTTTTGTTTGGTTGTTAACCCTTGCTTTGTTAATGGGAAAAAAATGATGTCACCATCACCTCTCAGGATCGCAGGATGGTGATTGGTGGTGTAAAATCACACCACTGATCACAATCCTGTTACGGGTTATCGGGTCCTCAGAGACCCGAATAACCCGGAAACGCAGCAAACCGCAGGTCTGAATTGACCTGCGATTTTCTGCGATCGCCGACATGGGGGGGGGGGTCACAGGACCCCTTCCCACTCGGCGCATCTAGCCCGCCGGGCAGTGGTGATTGGAACTATACATGATGTACTGGTACGTCATGTGTCCTGAAGAGGTTAAATGGGCGATCACTGTGAAGGTTACTATTAAAGGGGCGGCCACTAAAAATGTCACTGTTTAAAGGGGTGGTCAATGCTAAAGGGGCAGTCATTTTTAAAGGGGAGGCACTGTGGAGGTCATTGTTAAAGGAACGGGTACTGTAGAGGTCACTGTTATGGGGGATACTGTCTATCTTTGTACGACACGCGGAAACCTAAAATGAAATATACCAGTGCGAAGCCGGGTCCTTCTGCTAAGCAAAAAACGGAACAGCACCTCCTAAGCCAAATCACAGGTGCAAGCTACCCGGCAATAATACAGCAAACAAATAAAGTAGCACATTCACACATTCACCTGTTGTTGAGACTGATGCATATATATCCATGCATGCCCGCAAACACGTGCGGGCATGTATGGTATATATGCATACATTAACCAACGCACCATGGGATGATGTGCGCAGATGTGCCCAGCATCTGCGCACGTCTGCCCATGGTGATCCTTAGAATATATGTAGGGGCCTTGTGCCCCCTTAGAATATATGTAGGGGCCTTGTGCCCCCTTAGAATATATGTAGGGGCCTTGTGCCCCCTTAGAATATATGTAGGGGCCTTGTGCCCCCTTAGAATATATGTAGGGGCCTTGTGCCCCCTTAGAATATATGTAGGGGCCTTGTGCCCCCTTAGAATATATGTAGGGGCCTTGTGCCCCCTTAGAATATATGTAGGGGCCTTGTGCCCCCTTAGAATATATGTAGGGGCCTTGTGCCCCCTTAGAATATATGTAGGGGCCTTGTGCCCCCTTAGAATATATGTAGGGGCCTTGTGCCCCCTTAGAATATATGTAGGGGCCTTGTGCCCCCTTAGAATATATGTAGGGGCCTTGTGCCCCCTTAGAATATATGTAGGGGCCTTGTGCCCCCTTAGAATATATGTAGGGGCCTTGTGCCCCCTTAGAATATATGTAGGGGCCTTGTGCCCCCTTAGAATATATGTAGGGGCCTTGTGCCCCCTTAGAATATATGTAGGGGCCTTGTGCCCCCTTAGAATATATGTAGGGGCCTTGTGCCCCCTTAGAATATATGTAGGGGCCTTGTGCCCCCTTAGAATATATGTAGGGGCCTTGTGCCCCCTTAGAATATATGTAGGGGCCTTGTGCCCCCTTAGAATATATGTAGGGGCCTTGTGCCCCCTTATATAATCTGTGCCCCCTTATGTCCCTAATATTAGTGTATATACATGTGTATGGATGTGCCCCAAGCATCCATACTCATGTATATTATATTAACCTCCCCTCCATGGACCCAGATGCATCAATGTGAATGTGGCCCAAGCATTCACATTGATGTATTCTGAGTAAAGGTGCCAGGATGACCGGATAAGGTCCGGTCATTCTGGTGACCTCAAAAAGATTCAAATTCTAATGAATTTGAATCCTTTTGTTCTAATTATCTGCAGCCCTGCTGGAGATAATTAAACATAATAGAGAGAGAGGAGACACCTCCGCTCCCTCTATTATGTGCATTCCGGCATCGCAATTACCATTGGGATGTCCGGAATGCTGAGAGCTACAGGCGGGAGATCAAAGGATCTCCCGCCTGTCTGCAGGGCGTCCCTGATGTGCGGGCCGGCGCAGTGACGTCATATCACTGCGCCGGCCCACGTGGATGAGGGGGGCGCGGGAGTGCGGGCGGCCGGGTTTAAATATCCGGCGGCCCGGCACTCAAGAGGTTAGTTAGGGTCAGGGCCCCCATGTAGAGGAGAGCGCGTCCTGCGCTCAGGAAGATCGGGCCCCCACCTTGAGAGTGCAATCGGCGCTCAGTACAGCGCGGCTCCCGCCCCCTCCGATTGAAGAGCACGGCCGGACCCCCCCCCCCCCATACCTGGAAGCAGAACGCGTGCTGCGCTCAGGTCAGAGCGCCCGACCGGACCCCAAACTGATAGGAGAGCGCGTCCTGCGCTCTGGAAGGAGGACCGGACCCCCCCCCCCCCTGCGCTCAGGAGAAGAGCCGTGCCGTCCCCCATCTGTACCACCTCTGCAACAAACCATAAGTATCTGGTTAACCCCTGCCATACCCTCAATCCCCTGATTAACCCTCTGACAACCCCTGGTTCCCCTGCTGTGTCCCTGATAACCCCTGGTTAAACCTTGACATCCCTGACCCCCTACCATTTAACCCCCCTGGTGCTGCGCTGTAGAGCATGCTTCTGCTCTGCAAACAAACCCTTAAGGGACAGTATAGTTAACCCTCTTGTAACCCCTTAGGGACAGTATAGAGCTAGGTGGGTGGGTCGTTAATGTTACTTGTATGTGTGTATTGTATAGTTAGTTTGTGGGTGGAATTTGGGAACGTGTAGTGCAGTGGAGTACTGTGTATTTAGTGTTGTGAAATTACTGTATTGCGTGCTTGGTGTATTAAATACTGTGTTACTTGTACCCTTTGTGTAGTGTGTACTTGTTAGCGGTAGTAAGTAAGGCGCATGCAGCTAGTATAGTGATTAGTGTAAGGCATAGCGAAAGTATTGTTATTGTTATATAAAGGTATAAATAGGCGGAGTCTTCACTAGACGGCTCCTCCTATTTAGGAATATTAATTATCGATATTCGCATAATATTGGTGATTAATAGTCCCCCTTTACACCTGTTCACTCAGTCTTAGTGCATTTAGTGGTGTACTGCTACTTTCTTTGTTTGCTGTATTATTGCCGGGTAGCTTGCACCTGCGATTTGTCTCAGGAGGTGCTGTTCCGTTTTTTACTTAATGTATATTATAGAGGACCAGGCATCCTCTTTGGAACTCGGCGCTCCCCGCCCATCCCCCACCCCTTGGTGTTTTTAATCAGAGTAACAATGGAGCTGGACCCTCCGTGTTAGAGTAGGTCCCACCTGATAAGAAGCTACCTTGTCGTCTGGTAGGTGGGCTTGACATATTTTTGTATGCGCTAAGAGCTTCTTAACTGCTTAGCAGTAAGTATTGGCGTCATGTATTTGATCCTGTTCACACATTCACCTGTTCACTCAGTCTTAGTGCATTTAGTGGTGTGCTGCTACTTTATTTGTTTGATAATAAAAATCCACTTTGTTTCACTACTGAAAACCCGAGTGGTGTGTGTGTGTGCGTGTGCGATAAATATATATCTATATAGCTCACCAGACCTGAACCCAATCGAGATGGTTTGGGGTGAGCTGGACCGCAGAGTGAGGGCAAAAGGGCCAACAAGTGCTAAGCATCTCTGGGAACTCCTTCAAGACTGTTGGAAGACCATTTCAGGTGACTACCTCTTGAAGCTCATCAAAAGAACGCCAAGAGTGTGCAAAGCAGTAATCAAAGCAAAAGGTGGCTACTTTGAAGAACCTAGAATATGACATATTTTCTGTTGTTTCACACTTTTTTGTTATGTATATAATTCCACATGTGTTAATTCATAGTTTTGATGCCTTCAGTGTGAATCTCCTTTATTTTCATGACTATGAAAATTGTAAACTCTTTGAATGAGAAGGTGTGTCCAAACTTTTGGTCTGTACTGTATGTAAATATGTGTATAGTGTCTGTATGTTTGGGTGTATAAAATATATATATAATTAGTACTGCTGTAAAATGCTATACGCTGTTATATACTGCTGTACACTTATATAGTGCTGTATACCACTGTACAATGTTTTATACTGCTGTATACTGTTATACACTTACAGTATATGCTGCTATACATTGTAATATACTGCTATATACTTTTATTCACTGTTATGTACTTCTGTATACTGCTATATAGTGTAATATACTGCGGTATCATATTATGCACTCATATACTGCTGTATACTATTATACATTGTCTGGGACGGTATACTTAAATTATTTCAAGCAGGGGGCACTATGTATAAATTACATATTTTTTTTAGGGAGCTATTCCAGGGGATGTACTGCATGATATTATCGATATCTGGGGGACAGTACATTGTATTAGTTATGTTACAGTGTGGTATTATTGATTGTATAGTGGCAGTGTACAAAATTAGTGTTCACTTGTCCCTAACAATGCCTATAGGGAAATATGATGTCACAGAGCCACAGGGCTGGCCTGAGCTTACTGAGGGGCGGAGTTAGGTGGGGGAACTTGGGCACTTTGCGACAGCTCATTAGCATATCATAAAAACTACTTTTTGGGCGATTTGGATGATCTGAAAAACGAAACAAAGGTAACATCTGTGTCATGTCTTTGTGTCCCACTGAACTATGTGATCAGTTTAAAACCGGTCAGGTTGGTGACAGACTCCCTTTAAGGACAGCGAGATTTGCTGCTGTGTGCACCTCTGTATTCCCTGATTTGAGGGGGAAGGTGGGATGATAATATATGTGGCGTTTTTGTGCCAGGACTGCATTTCAGTACCAGTCTGGCCCTGGTTGAATGTCCTTCGTGGGCACAGCCATCACAGGCCACACATCGCAGCCTTAACTACCTACTGCACTTCGTCCTAAATTAGGCACATCCTTCGGAAGCACAGGAGAAATCGATACTGTCAGAAACTGCTGGTCTTCATAAATCTCTCCCAAAGATGTGTGATTTGTCTGAGCCTGATCTGAGAGAGAGATGTTGACTAACTGCAGAAATGGGGGTTGCACTGGAGGAGAGGATTGCGAAAAAGTTGGGGGAAATATTTGCTGTGGGCCCCACTGAGTTCTAGTACACTCCTCATCAATATCAAATCTGTGGGGGTCCGACTTCCGGCACCCTCACCGATCAGCTGTTTGAAGAGAAAGCAGCGCTCTAATCAGTGCTGCCAGATTTGCACCTATGAAACTGGCTGACCTGTTGCAGGTGCACTCGGCAGCTGAAGGCATCTGTGTTGGCCCCAAGTTTTAATATATGCAAATTAGCCTCTAGGAGCAACGGGGGCGTTGCCATTACACCAAGAACTTTAAAACTGCTGCCCCCTCTGCACTTTGACAGGGCCAGTCAGTGTAAACATAATCACGCCTGGCTCTGACGTCTCCTAAAGTCTTGCGCTCCTCCCTAATGCTGTGCCTGGCATTCTCTCCCTCTACCCTGGGGGTGGAACATAGCGGGAGGAAGCTCGGCGGGATTGGGCACTTTCAAAACCAAAGCCTGCCTCACTGGGCACTTTCGAGCCATTATCCAAAGGATTAAAAATGCTTTTTCAGGACAATTCACAGTGTCAAATAACAAAGGCTTGTCTGGAATGCATGTGCAACAAGCTGCTGGCCATTACTAATGGTTTAATTGGTAAAAGTTAGGTGACCGGCTCCCTTTAATGTTAACGTCCACCTTTTAATCTGAACCTCTCACTCCCATCTCCAAGAGTTCTCCCAAGCTGCACCAGTTCTCTGTAAGGCCCTCATCAACAATTTTTAGGCGCTCCCTTAAAGCACATTTAAAAAAAAAAAATATATATATATATATATATATATATATATATATATACAGTACAGACCAAAAGTTTGGACACCCCTTCTCATTCAAAGAGTCTTTATTTTCATGACCTATGAAAATTGTAGATTCACACTGAAGGCATCAAAACTATGAATTAACACATGTGGAATTATATACATAACAAAAAAGTGTGAAACAACTGAAAATATGTCATATTCTAGGTTCTTCAAAGTAGCCACCTTTTGCTTTGATTACTGCTTTGCACACTCTGGGCATTCTCTTGATGAGCTTCAAGAGTTAGTCACCTGAAATGGTTTTCACTTCACAGGTGTGCCCTGTCAGGTTTAATAAGTGGGATTTCTTGCCTTATAAATGGGGTTGGGACCATCAGTTGCGTTGTGGAGAAGTCAGGTGGATACACAGCTGATAGTCCAACTGAATAGACTGTTAGCTGCTTTTTTCTTGCCATAATACAAATTCTAAGTAAAGAAAAATGAGTGGCCATCATTACTTTAAGAAATGAAGGTCAGTCAGTCCGAAAAATTGGGAAAACTTTGAAAGTGTCCCCAAGTGCAGTCACAAAAAACATCAAGCGCGACAAAGAAACTGGCTCACATGTGGACCGCCCCAGGAAAGGAAGACCAAGAGTCACCTCTCCTGCGGAGGATAAGTTCATCCGAGTCACCAGCCTCAGAAATCGCAGGTTAACAGCAGCTCAGATTAGAGACCAGGTCAATGCCACACAGAGTTCTAGCAGCAGACACATCTCTAGAACAACTGTTAAGAGGAGACTGTGTGAATCAGGCCTTCATGGTAGAATATCTGCTAGGAAACCACTGCTAAGGACAGGCAACAAGCAGAAGAGACTTGTTTGGGCTAAAGAACACAAGGAATGGACATTAGACCAGTGAAAATCTGTGCTTTGGTCTGATGAGTCCAAATTTGAGATCTTTGGTTCCAACCACCGTGTCTTTGTGTGATGCAGAAAAGGGGAAGGCTGGACTCTACATGCCTGGTTCCCACCGTGAAGCATGGAGGAGGAGGTGTGATGGTGTGGGGGTGCTTTGCTGGTGACACTGTTAGGGATTTATTCAAAATTGAAGGCATACTGAACCAGCATGGCTACCACAGCATCTTGCAGCGGCATGCTATTCCATCCGGTTTGCGTTTAGTTGGACCACCATTTGGACCATCAGGACAATGACCCCAAAGACACCTCCAGGCTGTGTAAGGGCTATTTGACCATGAAGGAGAGTGATGGGGTGCTGCGCCAGATGACCTGGCCTCCACAGTCACCGGACCTGAACCCAATCGAGATGGTTTGGGGTGAGCTGGACCGCAGAGTGAAGGCAAAAGGGCCAACAACTGCTAAGCATCTCTGGGATCTCCTTCAAGACTGTTGGAAGACCATTTCAGGTGACTACTTCTTGAAGCTCATCAAGAGAATGCCCAGAGTGTGCAAAGCAGTAATCAAAGCAAAAGGTGGCTACTTTGAAGAACCAAGAATATGACATATTTTCTGTTGTTTCACACTTTTTTGTTATGTATATAATTCCACATGTGTTAATTCATAGTTTTGATGCCTTCAGTGTGAATCTACAATTTTCATAGTCATGAAAATAAAGAAAACTCTTTGAATGAGAAGGTGTGTCCAAACTTTTGGTCTGTACTGTATATGTTTATGGTTATCAGGAATATGGATTATCGTTTAATGGCAGCCATGATTTTCTGTCACGGATGAATTTGCAGATAGCTGGAACTTATAAATAAACGACCGACTGGCTTGATCCCAAACTAAGGAGCATAAAGGGGAGCCCTATAAAACCCTAAGAGCTCTCCCTGACTGCTATGCACATGCAAGGGTCTCAATGGTAGACGATTGCATGCCCACACACCTAAGACTGTGTGGCACCTGAAAACCCTATAATAGTGAGGGGACACGACCACCAGCTCCCTGCACTTAATACGGACGGAGTCAGGGTCACCTAGAATCAAGCCAGCAAGGAAACACAATAAAGTACGACTTATCTGAGCAAACAGCAGAAGCAGCCTCCAGCAGTCAACACTTTATCCAGGAAGTAGTATAAACCGCAAAGTGAGGCAGTATGGGAGGGAATATAAAGGAAGACTATTAGTCTAAATAAGTGACACCTGGCAGAAGGAAAGGAGATGAAAAAGTGAAACCAAAACAAAGAACATCATACAAGAGGTAGAGAAGAACGTCTGCCAGAACTGGCGGCGACATTTTCATTTAATTCACCTTGATCAGTGTACATGCAAAATAAGTTCTCACTTCAACACTCGGCTTGTCAGATAGCAGAGGTAATGAACTCGCAGGGGTCCTAGCTTTAAGCAAGCCACTTGTTTACAAATTTACATGTCATCCAGTCAGTTAGGAACCAAGCTGATGTGACAGGAAGAATCTATCAGCATGAGGTCTAAGCCATTCACCACTTCAATCAGATTATCAGACAGGTTGGAACCGGCGGTTCGTAAGGAATTATGAATTGCCTGTTCATTACATACATGAACCGGATACATATTTGTGTCCCGTGGCCACGATGAACAGGCCGTGGTCTTAGTCTGGCGGTGGGATGCCAGGGAAGGGAGATATACATATCTCCTCACAGAAACCAAATAACGGTACCATGCTTGGACTCTACTGGTAGCCTGAACCCAGGCAGCTCCGTTGGTCTGAGAACCATCTCCCTGTGAACTTCTGGTCTGGAGCTTGTGGGTCATTTGCTGCCAGTCCAGCAGAGGGGGGGGGGGGTGGACCCTTCCCAGAGGCTGGGAGGGGAGTAACCGGCAACAGGTTAAAAGGCTTGTGCCAGCAAGTGGGCGGGTCTTTCTCTGAAAGGGGGTCACATCGTGCCATGTGTTTGGAGAGACCTGAAAAGTGTTGACATCTCTGCCCCCACGTAACCGCAGCCAAGGACTATTCCACCATCATAACCCAAAGGAACATTCATCTACCTGGTAACTGACTTGTACTCTGTGTAATCTTGTTTGTACCATACTACCTGTATTCGTAACCTCAGACCACTGTATAAATTCTTTGCGTATAGTGTGTTACCTAGTGTGCCCTTAAGGCGATTAAATATATAATTTAATCTTGTGCTGTCTTGTATCTTGATCCCAAATCCCAACGTCCATGTTTCAGCCTAGTTATAAGCTACCGCGGGTTGGTTTCTCACCCTATATAATCCCGTTAGTGGACTGGGCTTATATCAAAAGCGAAGCTGGTGGCAGATTTCCCGGGCTGAGGAAGCGATGTTTCACTGGGTCCGTGACCAGACTCTCTCAGCTTGTTGCCTCTCTGTGGACAGGAGGAGTCGGTGTAAACTGTACCAAGCTGACCTTACAGTCACCACTGGGAGGGCGTAACATCACGTCTTGGTACCCAGTGACCATACCGCGCTCGTGAGCTTGATGTAGTTGCCGTCAAGCGGGCACAAGGGGTGGTATCCCTCACATATTGGTGGCAGCAAAGTGGGATCGTGATTCTAGTGTGTGTGTGTGAGTGTGGGACCCATACCCCCAGACACTAAAGACTACCAACAGTAGTCTGGAGTCTTAAGATCAGCTCAACAGTAGTCTGAGTGCAAATACCATAAGGTGTGTGTGTGCATCAGGTTGCAGTCTGTGTCAGTGATCATCAGTTGCAATGACGGCCAGTATCACAAGGAGCAAAGCTAAGGAGATGGCCGATGCTATGAATGGTGGCGGGAAGGATGCAGTCCAGATAGGGGGCCGAGAGGAGGGGGAAGGCAACTTTATTCAAGGCGAGGGGGAGCACAGCCAAAGCTCCCCAAAGAGCTAGTTGCCCATCCCCCCAGCCTGGCAGGCTCGGCTGCTCTCCTACAAGCTGGCCTGGACCCTCTCCAGGCCGGAGACCAGGCAGCCTCTGAGCGCCTCCTGGCAGCGGCAGAGCATCGGGAGAAAGCAGAGGCTGCAGAGCGTTGCGAGCAAGCAAAGGCCGAGCGTGAGCACCAACTACAAGTGCTCTAGCTCCAACTCCAGCAGCCCTCTCCAGCCCGATGTGAGTCTCCAAAGATCCGTATTCCCAGACTGCGGGTGGAGGACTTCCCCCTACTGGTCAAAGATGGGGACCTGTACACATTTTTGTTGGCATTTGAGACGGCCTGCTATCAGTACCAGCTGCCTGAGGACCAGTGGGTCAGCTTCCTCACGCCACATCTCAGGGGAAAAGACCTTGAAATCTTTGGGTGCCTGCCCAGCGAGACCATCCTGAGCTACGAGGACGTCAAGCAGGCTCTAGTCCGGCAGTACAACTTGACCCCTGAGACATACCGTAAAAAGCTCAGGAGTTTGCAGCTGGGTTCTACCCAGAGCTGGGCTGATCACATGCAGGCCTTTCTGAGAGCGATCAACCAATGGACCACAGGATTGGAGCTCACAACCGTCCAGCAGCTGAAGGAGCTTATTGCCACAGAGCAGTTATTGTGGAATTGCCCAGAGGACCTACAGCAGTACCTCCACAACTGGAAGCCAGAGGGGGCCTCAGCAACAGCAGCCCTAGCCGATGAATACACCATCAACAGGACTTCAGAGGCCCGGAAACCTGTCGGCTGGAGAGGGGGTAAGATGCACGCTTCACCTGCTACCCCTGCCCCTAGGCCCAAGTGGGCACCTGCCCCTGCTACACTTTCCATCTCAGTGGGGGAACCCCGACTTTGCCACCTGTGTAAGCAGCCAGGACACTTCAAGACCATGTGTCCCCAGCGCCGAGGGACCTATCCCAGTCATCGACCCGGATAACGTCCACTGTGTTGTGTGGGGGTGGTTGGGAGGTCCAGTGACAATTTTCAACCGTTCACCGTGGGCCAGGCTGTGGCCATGGGACTTAGATGACTCTGGTACGACCTGAACTGGTGGCACCCCATAATTTATTGCCCGGGAGATCCCTTACTGTCTCCGGGATTGGAGGAGTAGAACCGGCGCTGCCCGTCACCAAGGTCTATTTGGACTGGGGCGCCGGTTGAGGAGTAAGGGAGGTGGGGGTATCCTCAAATATTCCTTCCATTGTTTTGCTGGGAAGGACCTGCGGTGGCTTGTGTCTAAGTACGTGGCCGCTGACACCCTGAGGTTTGATCCCCCAGAATGTGATGCCATGTCCACCCATGTTGATACTGTGAATGTAACTCTTTTTATTTTATATAAAAGTACAAAACAAAGCTTTAAAATTCAACAATTAAACAATAACCCCTCTGGCCCAGCCTTACTCACACTCACATTCATACCTCAACTAGCAGACCTATAAAATCAATTACATAAAAAACCCTAACTGAAACTTACCTGGCCGACCCGACTGTAAAAACCCCTAACAAAAACACAACTGCTACTCGTCATAGCATAAGACAACATAAATAAAGAACCTTGCCAAACGAAACTAAAAACAAACAACCTTCTTAATCTAATAAAAATTTTATTTTATTTTTTTACTATCACCATTTTATCTAAAAATACACAAACCAAAACAAGACTATTCTACTTTGCCTAACCAAGCCCTAGCCTCCAACTAACTAACACATCACCCTTCACCCAGGGCTGACCTCTGCCTCATGTCTTTATCATGTCCGCATAGTCCGAGGCCAGCCCTTTCTCCACCACCCACATCTAGCCCCTCGCCCAATGTCCTCCCATGTCCGCATAGTCCAGGGCTAGATGCAGGCCTCCCCACTCATATAAACCCCCCCCCCCTCCTTAACCCTCCCAACCTAACTGGCCCCAACTCTCCCTATCTCTATAACAGAAACAAGCAACATGACTACATAACTTACAACTATACAAAAACTACCCGAAGACCCAAGTTCGGTCTTTGCAAGCCTTTTTCCAAAACTCAACATATACACAAAACAAAAATCTAAGGTGAAAGCATTAGCCCACCACCAGGAACGTTATGACTAGACTTACGGTACATCAAAAGCAAAGCCTCTCAAAAGGAGAGAGGCCCGACTGGTACCCAGTCTCTCATACTGAAGAGAAAGCACCTTCACCAGGTCACCCAGGATGTTCCTACAAACCTCGTCCACTTGGAGGACTTTCTACCACGTAGAAACTAAGCACCATGCATTCCACGTGTAGAACCTAACCACTATACTGACTAGAAAAACTGTGCACGGGTCCCTCCTTCCCAGGTCTCTGAACACTCCATAGGCCCACTCTGCATAGGAAAGGCTGGCTAGCCTAGGCCAGCCAATGGAAGCTCCCATCCGTTTGTACACCTCTGTATTAAAGGGACAATGAAACAGGAAGTGCTCCATATTTAGCCACACTCCTCCCAGGGACAACCCCTTTCATCAGACTTCCTGTACTTCAAGTTGTCCTTTACATACAGCCTCCCATGAAAGCAGCGCCAAGTCAAGTCCCAAAACTTCAAGGGGATCTTTGCTGAATTTAGCAACTGTTACCCCTTGTCTAGATCCCAGCTTGGGCAATCCTTTGAGGGCCAGGGGCTTTTGAAAGTGGGACAACAAGACCCTCTCGTCAAGGGACCTCCTTGACAGAGTTCTGATTTCCCTAACTTCCAAACCCCACCGGCGGATCACCTTCAGAATCGGGGTGACATAAGCCGGAAGATATCCGTGAGACGTACGCAAGTCCTTCACTTGCCCTCCTGTCTCCCATTCCTGGAAGAAAGGCTGAAACCACCCCCTGCAGGAGACTATCCACGGAGGAGCCCTCTCCATCCAGAGGTTCGCCAAATTTATCTTAACAAAGGTGTTCACAAGGAACACCACGGGGTTGACCATAGATAACCCCCCCTAGTCTCCTCGTGCGATAAGTCACCTCTCTCTTGATCAGGTTCAGCCTATTCCCCCATAAGAGCTGGAAGAACAGGCTATAAACCCGAGTCCAGAGAGGCTCTGGCAAGATACACACACTGCCCAAATAGATCAGCATAGGGAGAAGGTAAGTCTTGATCAGATTCACCCTTTCCCTGAGGGTCAAAGACCAACCCTTCCACTGGTCAACCTTCTGAGCGGCGATCTTAAGCCTGTCATCCCAATTTTGGGTGGGATAATCCCAATGGCCGAATTGGATGCCTAGGACTTTTGCTGACGACTGGGGCCCTGGAAGGGTGTCCGGGAGATCGAAAACTGGATCACCCCCTCCCAGCCAGAGACTCTCACACTTATCCCGAGTGATCATGGACCCGGATGCCTCCGAGTAGCGGTCCACCTCAGACATCACGTACTCCGCCTCCCCTCTCGAGGACACGAAAATGGGGACATAATCAGCGTACGCTACTGCCTTCAGAGTGGCTTCCGGCGCCGCCCGATCCATCCCGACTCCCGCCAACGGACCACGACCGATCCTCTTAAGAAAGGGATCGATCGCGAACACGTATAGAAGCTAGCTCAAAGGACAACCCTGACGAACGCCAGACCCAACCTCAAAAGAGCAGCCAGACCAACCGTTCACAAGTGGGAAACTCTCCGCCCCCGCATACAAGGTCTTTAGCCAATCAACAAACCCCCCCGGCAGGCCATACTTCAGAAGGACCGACCAGAGGTACTCGTGGTTCACACGATCAAACGCCTTTGCCTGATCTAAGGATAGCATGTACCCCTTCCAGTGACCTGCTCTACTCTGCTCCACTGCCTCTCGGACACCGAGCACAGCACTAAAAGTGCTGCGGCCTGGAACCGAGCAATGCTGGGCCACTGAAAGGAGTTGTGGCGCAAACTTCACCAACCTGTTGAATAGTATCTTGGCCAGAATCTTTCTGTCCGCATTGAGAAGTGCTATGGGTCGCCAGTTCTCCAATACGACTTGGATCTTTACCCTTTGACAGAAGGATCAGGGCTGACCTCCTCACTGACTTCGGCAGAGTGCCAGAGGATAGACACTCATTGAACACCTCAGTCAAGAGGGGACTTAAAGAGTCCTTAAAGGTCTTATAAAACTCGGATGTTAAGCCATCCGGACCTGGCGACTTCTTCAGAGCTAACCCTTCCATCGCCAGGATAACTTCCTCCTTACTGATCTCTTCCACCAAACCGTCAAAAGAGAGGTGAGCTCCTGACTCAGGGGTGATTTCAGCCAGGAAAGCCGACATCTTGTCCCGATCTAGTTCCTTCTTTCCCAAGAGGCACGAGTAGAAGGATCTGACGATTTCCAGGATCCCTGATCTGGACCTGTTCAGGGATCCTGTACTATCAACTAGTCCTGTCACCAACTTACTACTCACTGACATCTTGCAGTTTCTGTAAGGGTCGGGCGAGCGGTACTTCCCGAAATCCCTCTCAAAAACCAAAGATGTGTGCCTATCGTACTGGCACCTCTTGAGTAAAGATTTCACTCTGGAGATATCCTCTCGGCTACCCCCAGTCGAGACCAGACGCTCGAGTTTCCTCCTCAGACCCTGGTACAGGCGGTACCTGTCCAGGGACCTGAGGCTCGAGAGCTGGCGGAAGAACTTTGCCGCCCGATCTTTGAATATCTCCCACCACTCTGACTTAGTATCACAAAGATCCAGCAAAGCTACCTGACTCTGAAGGAAGTCCTCAAAGGATTGTCTCACCTCTGCTTCCTCCAGGACTCTCGAATTCAGCTTCCAGTAACCTCTTCCCATTTGGGGGGACTCTGAAATATTCAAAGAAAACATAATCAGACAGTGATCGGAGAATTCTACCTCCACAACCCTTAAGGGTGAGAAAGTAGCTTCCTCCTTTAAAAAAAACCTGTCTATTCTAGACCTAGTCTGACTACCTCTATAGAAAGTGAAACCCCCGTGGCCTGGGGTATGCCTGATTTGGACATCCACCAGACGAGCCTCACTAGCTATACTATTTAAAGAAATACTATTGTAACCCAGCCGGTCTCTGGCGCCTCCTCTATCTTGGGACCTTGTGATGGTATTGAAGTCCCCTCCAAAGACCACTTGCCGGCTCGTAAAAAGAAAAGGCTTGATCCTCATGAAGATACTTTTCCTGTCCCATTGGGACTGGGGTCCATAGATGTTGATTAGGCGCAGTTCTTGTCCCTTCATGAGGATATCCAAGATCAAACACCTCCCCATTTCCAACTCGATCGCCCGTCGGCATTCTACTGGTGCGGTAAAAAGGACCGCCACTCCGCTATACGGCTCAGCCGCAAGAGACCAGTAGGAGGGCCCTGATCTCCACTCCCTCCTGGCTTTGTGAACCGCTGCCAAATCTGGCAGCCTGGTCTCCTGCAAAAACAAAATGTCAGCTTCAACTCGGCTGAGAAAAATCAAAGGATGTAAAACGAGCCGTATCCAACTTAATACTGGCGACATTAATGGTCGCCATTGTCAGCAGAGCGGGTACCGCCATACAGAGTGATTGAGTTAGACGGCCTTCTTCCCACTCTTTTCAACCCTCCGCCTCCCGGGGCTGTCTTCTAAGGCGGCACGAACCCTCTTAAGGGAGACGGTGGTGTCCATCTCATTTGTCACCACCGCCTCCCCCTGCGCACCACCCCTGGCTTCCTCGGTCTCAGGGCCCGGTTTTGCTGCCCCTCCTGAGGACCTTACACCCCCACCAGAGGGGGGCGCGGGGCCTCCTGAAGGCCCTCCCTCCTTCGATCCCGGTCTCCCTCCTTCAACCTCCCCCTCAGAAGAAGAGAAGGCAGAGGTCTCATCCAAGGTGAGAAACCGGTTGGAGAGCTCCAGAGGGGAGCCGGTTAGGCCTTCCCTGGCTACTTTAGTCGAGTCAGGTCTTTTCTTGGTACGGTGTTTCCATCTGATTTTTTGGACTCTGTCCCACTATCCTCTGCAGCGCTTTCATAGTTCGAGGACAGAGTCTCCTCGGCACGCTTCAGTCTTTCGCTTTCCTCATTCTGCTCCCTGTCCCCTGGGGTCTCCGATGTGGAAGGGGCAGCCGCTTGGGATGGGGCAAGCATCACCCCAGGACGGGGTTCCTCTCGCTCCCTCTCCGCCTGGTGCCTCTCCCTCCGCCTCTGCCGGGACGGACCATCTTTGTTCTTCACCGACCCCTGAACTCTGTTGTCTTTGCCAGCACCCGCCTCAGCTGAAGGGACCTCCCGGCCCGCTCCTGCGTGAGCTCGGGCCGCATTGACCTCAGAGAGAGGACAACGACTGAAAGGGTGACTGAGTGGCAGAGTGGCACTTGTGGCAGAGCTTAGGCTGCCCCCTCTTGAAAACCAAAATCCTATCACGGCCGATAAAGGCAGATGATGGAATGTGGGAAACCGTACTACCCAGACGCTTGAGCTTGATGTTAAACGTCCAGGCGCCCGACCAAATGCCAAACTCATCCAGGTTCTTTGATGGAACCCCCTGGATCTCACCGTACCTGCCCAGCCAGGTCATGATGTTAACACAAGAGAGCGACTCGTTACGGGTCAAAACGGTCACTCTCTTGACCTCACTCTGACGGGTTATTGCTTTCGCAAGGAAACCACGCCAGTCCGGCGTGTTCTTCGCCTGCAAATACCCGGACCAGAAGAGCTCCAGCCCCTCTGGCCAGACAAAGCTGACGTCGAACTCCTTGGAGCCGTACGGATGGATCAAGGCAAAGATGTCAGTCGCCTTGAAACCCATCCCAAGCAGGAGCTTCGCCACCCTCTTTCTTGTAGGGCAAGCTTCATCGCTACTCCACTTGAGACAGACCACATTCCATCTGACTCCAGGGCCAGATGTGGGCGACGACCAGGCGGTTTCGCCCCCATTCTGCTCTCGGAAAGCCCTCATGCCATGTCTGTCAAACCAGAATGACAGGTCAACCTTCTTTCCCTCTACAATGATGGAGCTCTCCCCCTTTTTGAGAGCCTCCAGCAGTCGTCGCTGCAAGTCACCATCACCAGACCCTGAGAGCGAGGAAGCCAACGAAGGCAGCCCCTCCCCCCCTACGGCCGCGGCCACACTGGCATAACTTCTGCCAGGCGCCACGGACTCAGGAGGGGCAGCCGAGCCGGCCCCCTCCCCCCCAAACTACCTACAGCCACTGCAGGAGCTGCCCCAGAACCCCCTGAAGGGGGCACATGCGGAGCCCCTGCCACTTTTACAGCGGCCGACCACTCCCCCGCATCCACCCTACCACCAGACACTGGGCCAACAGCCCCCACACTCTTACAGTCACCAACCCCAGGAGCCCGAGAGGCAACAGCCGGCCGAACAGGCGCACCAGCAGCCACCCCAGCCACCAGTGTCCTACCGACCACCACCTCCATAGCCCCCCCAGCCCCAGAGGCCAGCGACACATCACATGTTTGCCCGCTAGAGGCGACTCCTTTTCCAGGAGCCGCCTCCCGCGAGAAAACTGCTGGGCCAGCTGACATTACAGTATTCATAATTGCCTGCCTCCTTCAATACCTGAGCACAGGTCGTGATTACCCTCCCCCCTCCAGCGCTTGACTCAGCGCTAGAGGAGGAGGCAGGGTCCTCAGCAATAAGTCCAGTTCTTACATATTCCGCTACCGCATTGGGGAACACAAACCCAGCTTTCCCTAACCTCTTCACCTTTTTTCCTTTCTTATTTTTTTTTTATTTTCTTTACCTTAGCGGGGGACTGGCGTGCTGTGGAACCACTGCTCCCAGGCACGCCAGTCCCCTCTTCTTCTGCAGCCGCTACCACCGAGCGCTGACGCTTGGGCGCGCTCCCGGACACGCCCCCGGCTCCGCCCCAGACAAGGGAGCATCACCAGGCACGCCCCCAGCCGCGCTCAACGCACCGCCTCCCGTCTCTGGGACTCTCAGGCTCCGCCCATGTGTGGGAGGAGCAGCGTCCCCGTCGCACCGCCCCAGCCCCACGCCACAAGCGCCCACCAGGGCGGCAGACGGGGACACTTTTACCACGGGAGCGGACCCCGGCGCCAAGCCACTCCCCCCTCCCACAGGGGAGCAGCCGAGAGCGCCAGAGACTCCCAACTGGCCAGCACTGCAGCTGGCCCTGCCTCCTCCATCGCTGGCACGACCGGCGTCCTGCGCCATCTTTCCTCCCGTGCCCGCTATGACAGCGGGATCCAGGGAACCAGCCTGCAGCTCACCCTGCACGGACCCTTCAGCCCGCACAGAGTGAGCCACAGGGACATAAACATAGCGGATCTCCACTTTCGGTTCCTTAGCTTTCTTGCCTTTTATTTTAATTCCTTCTTCTGGCAGCTCACTGCCAAACGGAAATCCACTTAAGTCTATGGGGGACTAATCTGCTGCATCAGGCCCCCACTGCAGCCGCTTTCCTCGTCACTGAAGTCCTCACCAGCGCTGTCATCCGAAGTGGGTAAGCCGACCTGCTCGGCCGGGACCCCGCTTTCGCTCTCCAGACTTTGCACTGGCTCCTGGGATTCAGGGGGTGCAGGGGCAGGTTCAGGCCGAGGGGCGACTTTCGCCCCGGATCCAGTTACATCACTGGGCCTCGGGTTTACCTCCTCTTCCTCACCGTCATCCCCACACTGCCCCCCTTTCCTCTTCATATCCGCAAAGCGGTCCTCATTGGAGAGCTTCTCCCTGAAGGGCCCACTTTCAGCCATTAATCGCTCTCTTTCCTCTTCCGTAGTTTTAATAGCCTCCCTTAGCTCCCTTATCCTCTCTGCTATGGGAAATCTTTTCTTGCTTGAAGTCATATTGGATTTGACCCACTCTGACTTCAGCTCAGCCCGCAGAGCTTTGAGGTGTCGCCCCAGCTCCTCAGACCTCTGCAGGTGGGATGCGATACGGGGGCTATAGGGGGTGGTGGATTCCCCCACCCACCGGGACCCCCAACCTACCTGGGACGACACCTCCATTGCCTCGACCTGAGCCTCCTCCTTCCTTCCAGGGTCCTCAGGGGGGACTCGGATCTCTCCTTGTCCTGGTCTTCCTGCCCCCTCGCCTCCTCCACTCTGGGTCAGGCACTGTGTCTTTTTGCTCCCCGTCGACCCAGAACGGGGAGCAGATGCCCTGGCTTTAGAAACCATGGCCCCAGACCCTACCAGCTCCCTAGGGAGAGGCAGGGCCCGGGCTGGGGAAGCTGTTATCACCCCGCTAACCTGGTGCTGCTCCCAGGGACAAAGGTGGAAAAATCCCTGGAAGTTTCTCTGCTTCTCAGGAGCTCACAGACACACCTCTTCACTCCAAGGCAGCTGATGTGAATGTAGCTAGCATGCCTGTTGATGGGGATGTGGGGATGGGGGATGTAATGTGTGCCTCTCCCCTCAGTGGGGAGGGGGGGTCATCCAAGCCCGCTGTGCTGAGGCCCCAGGGTGTGGCCAGCAAGCATGCTGGAACCTGTTGTCCTCAGGTGTGACTACTGAGGGGACAAGCAGGGGGCAGACAGCTGCAGACGAGGAGGATGCAAATGAGGTCAGGGCTGTCCCAGGAGAAGTAGGGCTCCCAGGTAAAGCCTCAGTGCAGGGTTTCTCCACAACTGGGATGTCAGAGGGCCAGGTTAGTACATTTGGACTGGCGACTTGGTCAAAAGCCAAGGGAAAGCAGGCACTACCAGCGGTGGCAGCGGCCATAGCTGCTGTCACGTGCAATGGGAGTGCTGGGGCCCTAAAGGCCCATCAGGCTTTCCCCCTTCCGACCCAGTGGCTGCCAAGTCAGATGGAGGCCAGGAGACGGGTCCCAGGGACCTCACATAGGACGTGGCAGTCTCGTCTATTCTGGATACGTCCGGTCAGGGGTTTCAGGTGGCATTAGTGGCTGATGCCAGCCTGAACGCTCTCAAGGAGCAAGTGGCACAGCCTCCCTCGGACTCAGACCTCGAGCGGGTCACGGTCCAGCAGGGCTCACCAGAGGAGTGGCATAGGGACCGGCAGGTAGTAGAACTGACTGGGGACGTGACAGTCTCGTCTATTCTGACCACGTTCCACCAGCGGTTTCAGGTGGCGTTAGGGGCTAACGCCAGCTTGAAAGCTCTCCCGGAGCAGGTGGCATGGCCTCCCTTGGACTCAGACCTCCAGAGGGCGGTTTGAGACCAAGGATGGTTGTTCTGGGAAACTGTCCAGCCGGGCTCACCGGAGGCGTGGTCTAGGGAACGACAATACAATTCATGGTACCTTATCCATTCAGGGTGGAGTTTTTGTGGATTGCGCACGAGATTCCGATGGCCAGATACCCAGGGGCCGCTGTCAGATGCCTGGACGGAGAACGTAGCCACCCCTGGGATGTTGGTCATCGAGTGTGTCGTGCGCTTCCAGGAAAAGGCGCAGGCCTTGTCGCGGTTGGTGCACAACAGTATGGGCAGGCCCAGACCGTCCAGATACGGGGGTACGACCAGATGGCTTGTAAGAGGACCCACCAGATGGGTCAGCAAGTGTGGATACTAGTTCCTGTACCTCAGGACAAGCTTCAGGCAGCGTGCGGGGGCCTGTACCTTGAGCACCAGCAGCTCAATGCCAGGATGTACCTGGTCACCCTGGACTTCCTGCCTTACCCGTGAACCTGATGCAGACGCATCATGAGCGGGAGGCAGGTGCCCTCCCGGAATGCCGCCCCTTCCGGGAAATGTTCACCAAAACGCCCGGAAGGACGGCGTCCACCGAGATATCGTTGGGCATGGAGTATGCAACTGCCACTTCTAAGCGGATGGTCAAGCTGCTTAAGGGACTCGAAGGGTACGCAACCGCATACCTGGAGGTCATTGCCATCTTCGGTCCTACATTGGAGGATCCCAGAGAGCATCTGGCGCAGATGCTCGGGCATATCTGCCAGGCAGGCTTGAACCTTACCCCAGGAAAGTGCCAGCTGGGCATAAGCGAGGGGCCCTGGGTTGGTGGGGAAGCTTCGGAACCGGAGCCTGGGAGAGTGGATCCCAGCGCATCCTGGCTTACCCTCCGGGACAAGAACCAGGTGATGTCCTTCCTGGGCACCACTGTGTACTATAGGGGTTCGTGCCCCACCATAATAGCCTGGCTAGGGGTTCGTGCCCCACCATAATAGCCTGGCGAGGCCCCTGATGGACCGCACCAGGCAGAAGCTGCCGTCTGCAGTCGATTGGACAACCAACTGAGAGATGGCCTTTCAGGTCCTCCTGTGCAACCCCCACCCCTGTGGCTAGTCAAATTGGCTCTCTCAGAGCAGGCTCAGCAGCCTCTCTGTCCATTTCCTACATGTCATGTCCCTGTATATAATGTCATTGTATAATGCTGTTGAGGGGGCCCTGACGAAATCTTTTAGTCCTCTGCCTGGGTGGGCCCCTTCTGAGTTTGGTCCGCATAGCAACCACTTCCCCTGCTCTCAATATAGTTACGCCCCTGCCTCACACCCCTTGCACTCAGAAGCACTAAGATATCAGCTGGTGACCGGCTCGTGTAGCTTTATATCTACTCCTCCTGCACTTTTTTTCAAAAACGGGAACTTTTTACCTTTTTTGTCACCCCTGTCTCCTTATAGATTGTAAGTTCTTGCGAGTAGGGCCCTCATTCCTCTTGTTTTAATTGTTGACTTTTTTGATGCCATGTAATGTATGATTTTGTTTGTACATGAACCCCCTGATTGTAAAGCACTGCAGAATATGTTGTCGCTATATAAAGATGATTATTCTTGTTATTATTATTTTTATTATTATTTTGACTAGTCCCATAAAAGTGCCCACAGAGTACTGACTGCTGGTTCCTTGTTGTAGAAATGCAGTGTGTATCTTATACCTGGTGTTTCGAGCTCTGGACACCGTGGAGGACGACATGACCATCAGTCTGGAGACCAAAATCCCCATGTTACATAACTTCCACAAGTACCTGTACCAAGCGGACTGGAGGTTTACAGAAAGCAAGGATAAGCATTGTGTAGTTCTGCAGGACTTCCCCACGGTAAGATGGACTGATGTCGGGTACATATTTTTCCTATATAATGGTGCCATAATACCTTCATACTACACCTATATAATTGTGCCTGCGTAACTGCGCCATGTGGTGACTGCATACCATCAAACTGAATATAATGGAGCCCTATAGTGCGTAACCAATAACACTACACAATGCTTATGTAATATTGCCTACATAATGGTGACATACAGTGACGCTATAATGCCACCATATGTACCTATTTAATGGTGCCATACAGTAACTACATAATGCCATCATACCATACCAATATAATGGAGGCATATAGCACTATACATTGCCTAGAAAGCTAAGTAATGGTGCCATTCATTGCATACTTAAAATCCCTATACAGTGCCTGCATAAAACTGCCACACAGTAAGAGATAGTAGATTGCAGAATAATTCCACAGTTTACCCTGTGTATTATACAGTGCCCATATTATTATGCCTCTCAGTTTCTAGCAATTGTTGGACTGGGCCATGTAAAAGTACTGTTGGTAAGGTAAGTTCACAGCAAAGTGCCAGACAGTAGGTTTTGGTGATTCAAGACCGTTACAAATTTTGTCTGTGTTGTACCAGCCCCACCTAGGGCTCTGTTCACATTATGTCTGAGCCTTGTGTTAGAAGTATATGTCAGGCCCTGACATATATCAGTGTACAGGCATAGAATGGCATCTGTCGCCCATAGGCTCCCATATAAAATCACTTTTTTTTCATAAATATTTTGAGGTATGCCTCTGCACAGAAAAGTAACGTGTGTCCATCAGTGTCCCTATCATATTCTCAGCTAACTCTATGTCCTAGATTTCCCAGGAGTTCAGAAACCTGAAGGTGGGTTATCAGAAGGTGATTGTAGACATCTGCGACACAATGGGGGTGGGCTTGGCAGAGTTCTTGGAGAAGAAGGTGGAATCTCTCCTGGATTTCGATAAGGTGAGAGTTTTTTTTAAGCCCTGTGAAGGCTCTGTCCACCTTCCCAATCATGTTTTAACAGTATTACTGCGCCTAAGAAGGAAAATAAAGTATCTTTGCAACTGGTCTTCATTAAAAGGTTTGTCTAGAATTTACATATTGATGGCCTGTCCTTAGGATAGGACGTCAATAGAAGAACAATGGCTGTCCCACTCCCAGCACCACCTACTATAAGCTTACCAAGCACATCGCCGCACATCGTATAGTGGCAGTGCTTGGCATTGCAGCTCATCCCTATTCACTTGAATGGGACGGACCTGTGCCTAGGCCATGTGACTCATGATTGTGGTGTCACGTGGCCTAGCAAAGAGGCCTAAGTGCTCACGGAAGGGTGCCGAGAGTTGGACCCCCGTTGATCAGATATTTATGACCTATCATAAGGATAGGTCCTCTGTATGTAGATCCTAGAAAAAAATTTAAAGGGTTTTTCCATCATTTTGTTTATGCAGCTCTTATACAAACCTTAGTGTTTCCATGGTAACAGACAACAAACACAAACTGCGTAGTCTGATCCTGCAGTCATAACTTTTTTTTTACAGTCCCCTACTTTTTGTTAAACAGAAAGGAAAGTTGATGTCCATTGTGAGATCTATGTACACAGTCCAGATTTATTTGGGACCCAGTAAGCCCTTCCCCATTTTGGGTTCATTCACACCTCTTTTACTATTATCACGCCCATTTAACAGGAGCCATCAAAATTACTTACCATATAGTACATTACCAAGCAGGGTCTAGTCCTGGCCTTTCTTTTAGGTGCCAATTCCTTTCCTGCATGGAACCATCTGAGTCAACTTCCAGCAAGAACCCATCAACGTGAATATACTGTATATTGTAGCCCTTAGGCGCAGTCAGTCCCAATAACCTGCCTGCACATGCCTATACTTAGTAATTCTGCCCCCCTCTGTTAGGGGACAATATCTTAAGTAATACTAATGACAAATTGACTAATACTCCAGTATTAACCCTGATACTTAGATTCTCCATTCTTTGCTTAGTACTGTCAATCTGCATCCGGATTATGGATGTTTGGTCTGTCCCGTCTGTTTTCTGCCTCAGGGCTGGAAGACGCCAACATTGGTGAGGATATAAGACTCTCAAGGTCTGTGGGTATGTTCCTGCAGAAAACAAACATCATCCGAGATTACCTGGAGGACCAGCTGGAAGGAAGAGAGTTCTGGCCCAGAGAGGTGAGTACAGGCTGATAGGGGTGATAGTATTGAATTCTTCGCTGCATGACTGTGATCAAAACCAACACTGTCTTATCTGTCCTCTTCAGGTGTGGAGCAAATACGGCAAAAAACTGTCAGACTTTGCCAAGCCGGAGAACGTAGTGCCGGCTGTGCAGTGCTTGAATGAACTGGTGACCAATACTCTGCAGCACGTGCCCGATGTCCTTCTCTACCTGTCCCGGCTGAGAAACCAGAGGGTGTTTAACTTCTGCGCCATCCCACAGGTGAGTGAAGAAGGAGCGGTGAAGCAACTTTAACACTACACTGACTGCATGAGTCTTCATGTCTTATACTCCAGTCAAATCCAGAGCTGCATGTGATGTATGTTAGTTCAACTTCCATTGATTTCCGTTTGAGTTCCATCTGGCTGCAGAGACATCATATAAATATACAGCCATGATTTTGGTCTAGCGGGGGGAGCACTTGCGGCTTCTATAATAATGCATCCTCCTTGTGTCCTCAGGTCATGTCTATAGCCACAATGGCCGCCTTTTATAACAACCCGCAGGTGTTTAAGGGAGTGGTGAAGATCCGCAAGGGGCAGGCGGTCACGCTGATGATGGACACCACCAACATGCAAGCGGTCAGAGCTATCATGTGTCAGTATGTGAATGAGGTAAGTGAAATCTTCACTGTATGTACCACCACATATGAAGAACCACACAGTGGACAGTCTCATATTACACTAGTATAAAGAGCGTTTTCCCAAGCCTATAATATTGAAATCTCCGTCCAATGTGTATTTTTTGGTGCTGGCATACCACAGCTCATCTGCCATTTACTTGAATGAGATCTAAGCTGCAGTTCCCCGGCATGACCACCATACAGTGGACCAAGCCCTTCTGCTTCCAGCTCTGTCCACTGTATAGTTTCCAGTGGGAGGCTTCTCAAATCAACTGATTCTTGGGGATGTTGGGTGTCGTTAACTTCAGCTTTCTTGTTCCCAAATATCAGGCAAGACTGTAGAGGGTTGTTGAGTCAGATAGCACGTTTTAGAAATAACTTCCTAATGCCCAGCATACAGCAACCCACCTACCCATCAGGCGTAGACCTGAATTGGCTAGGATTTGGTACTGGTACCATTAAAGGGCCAAACGGCGATTGTCTTGTTCTCTTTTAACAGGTTGCCAGGAGTAATAGGGGTTGTTTAGGATTAAAAAAATTGTCTGCTTTTTTCCCCAGAAATGGCACCTCTGATGAGGCTGGTGGCACCACTCTGGTGGGGCTGAGCTGCAATACCAGACATGGTCATGGACAGAAATGGCGGTGTTCATTTAAAAAACAAACAAAAATACAGATCCTTTTAGTAAAAACCTCACTGTGCCCTAAATCCCAGCCCCACAGTTTTGGCTGTATGGTGTGAATATGTAACCACGCCAACAGTATCAAAATACTCTTGGCCTGATCGAATAACCGATTTAGTCTTCCCTCTGACAGCAAAGCTTTCGGACATCGCTTATTGCTTTCTCCGCATAGAACCAAACTGAGTTAATGGAGTTGGGAGAGACTGTTGTGACTCCCACCGACCATTGGTACTAGGAAACGAATATGTCCCTTCAGAGAAAAAAAAACTAAGGGCCACTACAGACTGGTGATTCTGGTTTGGAAATCAGAATTCTGTTTCAACAGCTCGTGCACAGATATGGGAGGTAAAAGCAGCCAAAAACTAAATGTAAATGAAAACCATAAAAGTGTACATTCAAATACCATTTTGCCATTTCATTTGCCACCTATGCAAAATTAATGAAATTTTTTTTTTTTTATTAAAGCCCTTTGTCTTTTAATTTTCATTTTTTTATTATTATCACACATACTGGTGTTTTATAAACATCTTTAAAGACATTTTTGGCTCCAAAATGAAAAGTGACACCTGCTGCCGTTTATGTTCGATTTTTTTTTCATTTCCATTTTACGCTTTTCATTTTAATTTTCAATTTAATTTTCATTTTAATTTTGCACACGCAGGTGGCGAATAAATTGGGAAAAAGGTATTTGCATTTTACATTTTTTTTATTTTAATTTTCAATTTATGCTTGGCCATTTTCACCTCCCGTACATAAAGAGCTTTTTTTTTATTTAACACCAGTCCACCAGAAAAAAAGTGTGGCATGTTCCTTTGGCCTCCATGTATTGGAGGTGTACAGAAGCATTTCATCTAGGGTAGAATGGTCTTATACATGATACAATGCTGTGCTAAGGATCTACATGAGCCCTTAGAATTTTTTTTTAAATCATGGATTGACTTAGGCCCCTTTCACACTTGCGTTGTCCGGATCCGGCATAGAGTTCCATCGTCGGGGCTCTATGCCGGAAGAATCCTGATCAGTTTTATCCTAATGCATTCTGAATGGAGAGAAATCCGTTCAGGATGCATCAGGATGTCTTCAGTTCCGGAACTGAATGTTTTTTGGCCGGAGAAAATACTGCAGCATGCTGTACTTTTTGCTCCGGCCAAAAATCCTGAACACTTGCCGCAAGGCCGGATCCGGAATGAATGCCCATTGAAAGGCATTGATCCGGATCCGGCCTTAAGCTAAACGTCGTTTCGGCGCATTGCCAGATACGACGTTTAGCTTTTTCAGAATGGTTACCATGGCTGCCGGGACGCTAAAGTCCTGGCAGCCATGGTAAAGTGTAGCGGGGAGCGGGGGAGCAGCATACTTACCATCCATGCGGCTCCCGGGGCGCTCCAGAGTGACGTCAGGGCGCCCCAGGCGCATGGATGACGTGATCGCATGTACACGTCATCCATGCGCCTGGGGCGCTCTGACGTCACTCTGGAGCGCCCCGAAAGCCGCACGGACTGTAAGTATGCCGCTCCCCCGCTCCCCACTACTACTATGGCAACCAGGACTTTAATAGCGTCCTGGCTGCCATAGTAACACTGAACGCATTTTGAAGACGGATCCGTCTTCAAATGCTTTCCGTACACTTGCGTTTTTCCGGATCCGGCGTGTACCTCCGGCAAGTGGAGTACACGACGGATCCGGACAACGCAAGTGTGAAAGGGCCCTTACATGTTGGCTGCCAAAAGGTGGCCCTGAAGACCATTTTCTTCCCTGCGTGGAAGATCTGTGTTGATAATTGACGGACCGCAGATCTGTCTCACCATATAGTCTATTTTTGGGGCCTAACTAAATAGATGCTAGTTATATTTATAATAAAGAATTAACAACCTGCCGAAAAAAATTATAGCTTTATTTATGATTTCAAATGTCAATGTCTGCTGTAAAATAAAATTGCAGCACAACACTAATGTATTAAAAAAAAAAAAATATATAAATATATATATATATATATATATATATATATATATATATATATATTTATACAGCCATGGACAAAAAATAATAAAGTTATGTCCAGCAGAATGTAAAGAGCAAAAAAAAAACAACGAAATATAAATGAAAAAATATATAAACAATAAAAAAATAAACATATTGGGTATCGCCGCATCTGAAAATGTCTAATCTATTAAAATAAAAAAATAAAAACATTCCTGTGCAGTGAATGCTGTAAAGCAGGCATGCTCTACCTGCGGCCCTCCAGCTGTTGTAATACTACAACGTCCACAATTCCCTGCTGTAGGCTGGCTAATAGCTGTAGGCTGTTCGGGCATGCTGGGAGTTGTAGTTTTGCAACAGCTGGAGGGCCACAGGTTGAGCATGCCTGCTGTAAAGTAAAGAAAAATGAAAAACACGCGATTGGCTATATTTTTTTGGTCATCTTGTCCCCTTCAAAAATTGAATAACGGTGATCAAAAAGTCTTACATATATATATAATATATGTATAATTTATCTGCCTGCAGTAGCAGAGGTTTAGCACCGGGGGGACTATAATATATCTGCCTGGCAGACCAGACGTGGGAGCCAGGAAAAAAAAAATATCCTGCACAATACTTGATCGATCACTTGTGGCTCTGTCACCATCATGGGTGGAATTGAAGACAGCTTTTAAACTTTCATTCATTCTATTATTATTATATTTTTTTTCCTATCAGATCTACCAGAAGATCCCCCTGACAGACCTTTCTGCTGGACGTACACAGAACATCGTTTCTACCATCCAGAAACTGAGTTTGTCCAGTGGCCCCCGGGTGTCCTGCTGCAGCTCCTTCATTTACCTGTCATGTGCAATGGTTTTGGCCGCCCTCAGTTGGCAGTACCTGAGTACAAACAAAAGACAGTCAGACTAGTTTCACACAAGCGTGTCCTGTGTGGAAATCGTGCTCCTTGTGAGAGTCATTCCCTGTTCTGGACACTGCTTGTTTCACAGGAGCGCACCGCATTATACTGATGTATAATGCTGTGTGTCTCTGCATGACCTTACTTCTACAGAATCATAGTGACAAAAATCTGTATGAAACGATCTGTGAAACGAGCAGCGTCCATAATGGGAAATTAAGCTCACACACAGAGCGTAATTTCCGCACAGGACACGCTAGTCTAAAAGAGGCCTTAGTCAGCACAGCTATAAAATGAAGTGAATGCGCATGGCTGAAACTCCAAAAGTACAAACACAATGCAACAGCAAAGTCCATTAAAGAAAATCCAGCTCGCCTCGTAATCCAAAGCCCTGTGCACGGAACGTGCCAAGCAAGTCACTCTTTTGGAAATGGAAGATAATAGTTCCAGCACTTGAAATAAAACTCAGTTGCACTTTATTTCTTCTTGTAGCATATGACTCACATGGACACAAACCTTCACCCCAGCATGGTTGACGCGTTTCGAACACAAGTGTGTTCTTAGTCGTAACCTAATGAGACTATCCCTGCAGGGCTTTAAATACACTTCACACTCTCGATCAAATTAGCGGTGGGAATATACAAACTCCCTGCTAAGGAATGCTCATTATCTTGCCACACATAACAAAGAGAATCCGCATAAAATGCCATCAAATGCGACATTTCGAGCTGTAAGATAACAAATCATACAGTGCCTTGCAAAAGTATTTATTCCCTTGTCATTATATACACACACCTTTTTTTGAAAGGCCCCAGAGGCTGAAACACATAAACAAGAGGCATCACTAACCAGACACTGCCATGAAGACCAAACAAGTAAGGGACAATGTTGTTGAGAAGTACAAGTCAGTGTTAGGTTATTGATGGAGATTTGGATATCCTTCTTAATCAGCTAAGAAGAAGCCATTACAAGATGGCGCTTGCTGTTAGATATTCACATAGTTTGCATATTAAACTTAGTAAAAGAATGTGCAGATGCCAAATGTTATTTCTTTTCTCTTATATTTGTATTCTAGCCAATGAGACAATGGCTCAGGGGGGATGCCCTCTCTGATGTACTTATAAACTGCTTCACTTCCTTGAATAAACAAGAAACTGCTTTGACCCTTGCCTGGTGTCAGTGTGATTTCTTTCATGCATGTAAAATCCTAGGATTACACTACTAATTTGGGGCAGTAAAGCAAACGTATTTTGCTCCGGTTGAGAGCCTGCTTCAACAGTTTGGTGCCCAACGTGGGGCCCTAGGAGAGCCTAGCATCACTAGCCAAAGGTTTAGGTTCCAGGAGCACGGTGGATGACACTTGAGGACGGGGATTACAGCCCCAGAGACAAGGTAAGAAAACTGGTTATCTTGCCTGCCTCTTGCTGTACCCTGCCGTGCTGTGGTGAGCTCTTCTGCTGTGGATGTTATATTGTGAGTAGCAGCTTCGGCTGATGTGAAATCCCGGGGCCCTAGAACCATAGACTGAAAGAGAAAGGTTTTCTCTGCTGTGGATTTCTGTTTGTGTCTTGTCTGTGTTTTTGTGTCAGGCACCTTAACAGTTCACAGGCAGAGCAAGAGAATTTCCCTGGCAGGGGGGTGGAGCTCAAATTAGGGGCTACTAAAGTTATCTACCTGCAGTGGCAGAGGGAGTAGCCCCGGGGGGGGGGGGCTATAATTTATCTGCCTGCAGTGGCAGAGGGTTAGCCCCGGGGGACTGGAATATATCTGCCTGGCAGACCAGACATGGGAGCCAGGAAAAAAAAAATCCTGCACAGGGGTGAGCTCTGCTTGTTGGAGAGAAACACAACGGGAAGGTGCCGATTGTTTTTGTCTTGTTTGTGTTCGAGTGAGTAAACTTGTGGGACAGTACCCGTCAAGAGTCAAGTCCGTTTGTGACTGCCATCCCTCTTAGGGAGTGCTGTGTCTTGTCTCTTTGTGTACCATGGGAGGCACCATGTCTCCGTTGCCCGGTGAATGTACCGCCCCGTTGCTAGTGGCTGAGATGTATGAAGGGAGACAGCGGGTGCCGCAGCTGTGAGGGGAGTGATGTCACGATTTTGGAATGTGTGAATGCGAGTACAATATCTGCAATACTAAGAGGCAATGTGCGTGAGGTACTGAGCATCAGGCCGGTGCATGCGCACTTTGCTCAACGAAGCCGCTGCCAGGGGTCCGCACGGGCTCATCAGGCTGAGCCTAGTGCGCACGCACGGGATCTGGCAGAGGAACGGGAGGATTGTGGAGGCGGCGCTGAGGTAACTAAGGCGGCACTGTAGACAGGGAGGGCGGCGCTGGGCACCAGACGGCGATGGGTGCGGCCGGGCACCCTGTATTAACGGACATCCCCTTGGGCACCTTAGGTAGGTGATTGACAGGTTATAAAAAACTGTTTTTTGGGCTAATAGAGCCATAAGCAGGTTTAATAAGGCCAGCTTAGGATTCATGTTATTAGTACGGACATGGGCATATGTTTAGGTTATAGGGGTAAAATCTCATGACAGAATCCCTTTAATGTATGGGAAATGTTTCTATGTTTGTTCTAAGGGTTAAGTCGAGAATGAAGGAAATCGCAGAGACACAGGGTGGGGTGAGATCTGGCCTTAGGTGAAAGAGCAGTGAAATTATTACAAAGTTTCTCACAGGAGATTCGGCCTTGATTTTAGAACATTCTATTCTAGATATTATGAAAAACAATGCAAGCATCAGCATGAAAAATAATTAAAGGGGTATTCCCATCTTCTTTTAATACTTACCTTCGTCCAGCGCGACATCCACTTCCTGGATTTAGTGTCGTTTTCTCCGGGCCGCGCTTGCGCAGAAGACTGAAGTTTTTCTCCCGGCCGGGCCGCGCAATGTCCTGAACACGCACGCCGCGCATGCGCCATGGTGACTTATTCCTGGCCTGTATAGTACGGAGCTGGCGTGCGCGGCCCGGCCGGAAGAGAATCTTCAGTCTTCTGCGCAAGCGCGTCCCGGTGGCATTCGACAGGAGAGGTGGCCGTAACCAGGGGAGACGTAAGACAACATCAGGTGAGAGGGGACTTATTTTCTCAAAAAGGGTGGGAATTGTGTAATAAAATGTATTTAGAAAAATGATCACTGTCAAATCATTAACAGATATAACAGTGATCATTAAGATGGGAATACCCCTTTAAGTATAAGGAATTAGGCTGGACAAAATGTATGACGCAACTGATACTACCCTCCAAGATGGCGCTGAGAGACCCTACCACACCCCCAAGCGGCCATCTTAATTGAGGGAACTTCACTCCCTGCCCAGCGGCCATTTTAGTTACTGGCCGTTAGTGCCTGATACGGCTACAAGCATGAAAAAAATAAACATAAATCTAAGTAGCACCACATAGACTACTGAACTCAGTAAGTTAAGGATACACATATACCGATAATTTATTATTTGTAGTATTGTTTAATTATATGAAATGCCTTAGAGGGGTTCTACAGTTTGTTTTAACTGATGATCTATCCTCTGGATAGATTATCAGCATTTGACCGGCAGGGGTCCTACACCCGAGACCCCTGACGATCAGCTGTTTGAGAAGGCAGCGGCTCTCCAGCAGCGCCGCGGCTTTCTCACTGTTTACCGCTGATCCAGTGACGTCGCGACTAGTATCAACTGGCCTGGGTGGGGCTAAGCTCCATTCAAGTGAACAGAGCTTAGCCGCGCCCAGGCCAGTTGATACTAATCGTAATGTCACTGGGCCTGCGGTAAACAGTGAAAAGGCCGCAGCGCTCCTGGAGCGCCACTGCCTTCTTAAACAGCTGATCGGCAGGGGTCCCGGGTGTCGGACCCCCGCAGGTCAGATGCTGATGATCTATCCAGAGGATAGATCATCAGTTAAGACAAACTGCAGAACCACTTTTCACTTCTATGTTTTTTCTCCTTTACTAGGATTAAGTCAGCACTTGGAGGCAACTTCATCTCGATTCATAACAGGTTGTTGTGGTTGCCGATAACCTTGAGATGTAGTAAGGAAGAAAGAATGTAGACAGGCAGTGAAGGACATTAGCAAGCTAATGAAAGGTGTAGACATGCCCCCATAGTGCTCCTCTCCCCCCTTCCTCCCGATGGTAAACTGCAAATAGTAGTGAGAAAAAAGCATGTAGGAAAAAGGGTGGCTGAAAGATAACAGGCTCACAGGCCAGACAGAAGTCTGGCTGTGAGTA
Organism: Bufo gargarizans; assembly: GCF_014858855.1. Classification (NCBI taxonomy): domain Eukaryota; kingdom Metazoa; phylum Chordata; class Amphibia; order Anura; family Bufonidae; genus Bufo; species Bufo gargarizans. The sequence continues at coordinate 169,615,002 of NC_058087.1, read as the reverse complement.
GTGAGGAAATGCAGTACGCTGCCCTGCAGGGTACTGCGATGTGAGGTCACGGTTAATGGGCAAACGAGGGTTACTCACAGTTTTTAGGGAGACCCTGGGCAGGTGTACAGCAGTGATGGAGAGGCTGGCACAGGGGTCCTCTGGGGCACACTCTGTCTTTAGGGACCAGGCCTGATGGTGGATAAGGTGCCCTGGATGTTGCAGGTGTTTAACTTGCCTAGGGCAAGGTCCCTTTAAGATTCGTGACGCCAGTGCCTGTGACGGTGGCACACCAGTTTATAGTTGTAATAAGTGAGGAACACAGGTTGTGGTGAACCAAACTTTTCTTTACTGGAGACAGTTAAACTTTATACAGTCCATTGTAAGTTCAGATCCATATAGCAGGTTCACATTACAAGCAGGCTTTCACATTAACGGCATGTATAATGTTCCTTACAAGATACTCAGAGGGTAACAATAATACACACAGATCAGGCTGTACCTTCTCCTCAGAGATACTGCACACTGTTCCTAAGAACTCCTGTCTGTTCTTATCCCAAGGCCCGGGTGCCCTAATGCTGGCTTTTATCCTTGGTAACAATCTTCCTCCGGTATATATCCCTTGCTTTAAATTGATCATCCTTCTGCCCTTCAGCTTACTTGACTAGCTGGAACACTTGCTCTGCTCTGCTTGTGGGGATCTGCAGGTTTCTCCCAGGAGGCAAACTCTTCTCTTGGGGTGATTCTTCTGAGCTAACCCAGGCTCAAGAACTTCAGGCAGGCTAGGATCCTTCCACTAGCCTCCTGGTGGCAACTAGAAGCCTTCAGCTTGTCTCTGGCTGGTGCCCTGTCACTCCTGTCTCTCCACAGACTCCTGACTACACAGACTAATCCCTCCCTGTCTGGGCCTGAATATATATACTAGGGGCTCCCTATCTCCCTCTAGTGTCTAGGATGAATAACTGCACCCTACTAGGTCTGCTGCATGGCTAACAGGGGAGAATACACATAAATACATATTAAAATGGACTGAGAAATACACTGCCACTGTCCCTTAGGAGTAGGAGGATAAAGTGGCCCAATTGACCCTTGTGTAGTGCCCACATTTACCTAGTGGGACACTACAGAAAGGGTATAGAGGAGGTGTAGAGAGAGACAGAGAAAGTGGATAATGTTAAACCACCTCTGCAACAGAGAAAGGACAAAGGAAGTCTGCCACCCTATAATGGTCCTGGGGGATAGACCTGCATAGTCTGCGGGACCCAGAACCCAGATTAGAGAGTTGTGCTGTGTGTGGTACTCCTCGTCCACACCACATGAGGATAGTATTCTGCGTTGGTTGACCGTGCCCTGATCACTGTCCCCACAGACACCCATGTTTTTAGGGATGGCTGGGGAGGCAGTGAAGATGACACAAAGACAGCTGAGGGGGAAAGGTTAGACCAAGATTAGGAAATAGGCAATCCAGTATCGGCCAGAATGGCAGGTACTACACAGGTTGGGCAGTGGTGACTAAACATGAAAAAGAAAAAACATAAACATTACCACCGCACATGTCTGCCCAAGAAGCAGAGCTAAGGGCTCTGGAGATGGCTTGCAGAGAAGCAGATGGAAAAAAAGCTAACGTTTACACTGATTTCAGGTATGCCTTTGGGATAGCCCATGACTATGGGCCCAGTTGTTAAGCCAGAGACTGCTTGGCCTTTTCAGGTAAATCCATCGAATATGGGGAATCGGTAAGGTCTATGATGGAAGCCCTCATATCGCCAACTTGAGTGGCAGTGATGACCACAAAAGGCCACTGTAAAACAGACTCGGAGGAGGCTAAGGGAAAAGCCAAGGCAGATCAGACCGCAACAATGGCTGCCAAATTGCCTAGGTAGACCGCTGCCTTAGTGGACACAGCTCAGGCCCTGATATAACTCCTCCTGTCTCCCTGGAAGTTCTTAAGACCTTACAGAACCAGGCAGGGAAGGAGGAAAGGGACTAGTGGGTGTAAAAAGGAGTGACTACAAATGAGGAAGTAAAAATATTGTTTTATTGAAATACATGATTAAAACATACAAAGGAAATGACAGACAAATGCATTATTGAAAAAAGTGCAGTACAATCCTGGGAGAATTTTTAGAGTACAGAGGTATAATGGGACAAGAGACCTAAACACAAGAGCCTACAGATAGGATGCTGCTATCAATGAAAGTGCAGAGTGCCATTAAATATAAAGTGCCTGTGCAAACTTCAATATAGCCAGTGTAAAATAGCAGCTCTCAAATGTAAATAATTGATTGGATAGGCATCTATTTAATCCAATGCGGCAGATACCATAGTAAAGTGCATGTGCAAGCCAAACTCAGGTGGCCAGAAGGTATGGTAAAAACCTATTCAATGAGGCTCAACAACAAAGGTGTATTGCAAATAGGTGGAAAAAGGTCACATACCGTATTTATTAGAATAACAAATCCACAGGAAGACCGTACACCCCAATGCGTGTTTCGATTGAAACCTTCCTCTGGGGGTACAGTCTTCCTACTAGAAGATTTAAATGGGTGCTCCTCCAATCGGGGCATACCAATCAAATGTAAAATGCAAACATACAGTACAGACCAAAAGTTTGGACACACCTCCTCATTCAAAGAGTTTTCTTTATTTTCATGACTATGAAAATTGTAGATTCACACTGAAGGCATCAAAACTATGAATTAACACATGTGGAATTATATACATAACAAAAAAGTGTGAAACAACTGAAAATATGTAATATTCTAGGTTCTTCAAAGTAGCCACCTTTTGCTTTGATTACTGCTTTGCACACTCTTGGCATTCTCTTGATGAGCTTCAAGAGGTAGTCACCTGAAATGGTCTTCCAACAGTCTTGAAGGAGTTCCCAGAGATGCTTAGCACTTGTTGGCCCTTTTGCCTTCACTCTGCGGTCCAGCTCACCCCAAACCATCTCAATTGGGTTCAGGTCTGGTGACTGTGGAGGCCAGGTCATCTGGCGCAGCACCCCATCACTCTCCTTCATGGTCAAATAGCCCTTACACAGCCTGGAGGTGTGTTTGGGGTCATTTTCCTGTTGTAAAATAAATGATGGATCAACTAAACGCAAACCGGATGGAATAGCATGCCGCTGCAAGATGCCGTGGTAGCCATGCTGGTTCAGTATGCCTTCAATTTTGAATAAATCCCCAACAGTGTCACCAGGAAAGCACCCCCACACCATCACACCTCCTCCTCCATGCTTCACGGTGGGAACCAGGCATGTAGAGTCCATCCGTTTACCTTTTCTGCGTCGCACAAAGACACGGTGGTTGGAACCAAAAATCTCAAATTTGGACTCATCAGACCAAAGCACAGGTTTCCACTGGTCTAATGTCCATTCCTTGTGTTCTTTAGCCCAAACAAGTCTCTTCTGCTTGTTGCCTGTCCTTAGCAGTGGTTTCCTAGCAGATATTCTACCATGAAGGCCTGATTCACACAATCTCCTCTTACCAGTTGTTCTAGAGATGTGTCTGCTGCTAGAACTCTGTGTGGCATTGACCTGGTCTCTAATCTGAGCTGCTGTTAACCTGTGATTTCAGAGGCTGGTGACTCGGATGAACTTATCCTCCACAGCAGAGGTGACTCTTGGTCTTCCTTTCCTGGGGCAGTCCGCATGTGAGCCAGTTTCTTTGTAGCGCTTGATGCTTTTTGTGACTGCACTTGGGGACACTTTCAAAGTTTTCCCAATTTTTCTGACTGACTGACCTTCATTTCTTAAAGTAATGATGGCCACTAGTTTTTCTTTACTTAGCTGCTTTTTTCTTGACATAATACGAATTCTAACAGTCTATTCAGTAGGACTATCAGCTGTGTATCCACCTGTCTTCTCCACAACGCAACTGATGGTCCCAACCCCATTTATAAGGCAAGAAATCCCACTTATTAAACCTGACAGGGCACACCTGTGAAGTGAAAACCATTTCAGGTGACTACCTCTTAAAGCTCATTAAGAGAATGCCAAGAGTGTGCAAAGCAGTAATCAAAGCAAAAGGTGGCTACTTTGAAGAACCTAGAATATGACATATTTTCAGTTGTTTCACACTTTTTTGTTATGTATATAATTCCACATGTGTTAATTCATAGTTTTGATGCCTTCAGTGTGAATCTACAATTTTCATAGTCATGAAAATAAAGAAAACTCTTTGAATGAGAAGGTGTGTCCAAACTTTTGGTCTGTACTGTATATGTTTATGGTTATCAGGAATATGGATTATCGTTTAATGGCAGCCATGATTTTCTGTCACGGATGAATTTGCAGATAGCTGGAACTTATAAATAAACGACCGACTGGCTTGATCCCAAACTAAGGAGCATAAAGGGGAGCCCTATAAAACCCTAAGAGCTCTCCCTGACTGCTATGCACATGCAAGGGTCTCAATGGTAGACGATTGCATGCCCACGTACCTAAGACTGTGTGACACCTGAAAACCCTATAATAGTGAGGGGACACGACCACCAGCTCCCTGCACTTAATACGGATGTAGTCAGGGTCACCTAGAATCAAGCCAGCAAGGAAACACAATAAAGTACGACTTATCTGAGCAAACAGCAGCAGCAGCCTCCAGCAGTGAACGCTTTATCCAGGAAGTAGTATAAACCGCAAAGTGAGGCAGTATGGGAGGGAATATAAAGGAAGACGATTAGTCTAAATAAGTGACACCTGGCAGAAGGAAAAGAGATGACAAAGTGAAATAAAAACAACCTGTCTTCTCCACAACGCAACTGACGGTCCCAACCCCATTTATAAGGCAAGAAATCCCAATTATTAAACCTGACAGGGCACACCTGTGAAGTGAAAACCATTTCAGGTGACTACCTCTTAAAGCTCATTAAGAGAATGCCAAGAGTGTGCAAAGCAGTAATCAAAGCAAAAGGTGGCTACTTTGAAGAACCTAGAATATGACATATTTTCAGTTGTTTCACACTTTTTTGTTATGTATATAATTCCACATGTGTTAATTCATAGTTTTGATGCCTTCAGTGTGAATCTACAATTTTCATAGTCATGAAAATAAAGAAAACTCTTTGAATGAGAAGGTGTGTCCAAACTTTTGGTCTGTACTGTATGACGGCCTGACAAGCAGGGAACTAAAAACACGAGTTCGTGAACACATCCGAGACATTGTGAAATCAAAGGATTCCACTAATGCGGACGATCTGAAAACGATTGCGAGACATTTTAGGAACTTTCATGATAGTGACCCCTCACTTTTGAAGGTCTGTGGGATAGACCACATAGACCTAGGGATGCGTGGTGGTAACCTAATGAAACGCCTGGCCCAATTAGAGACAAAATGGATCTGGACCTTGGACACCACACAACCGAAAGGCTTCAATGATGCTCTGTCTTATGCCCCCTTCCTGCAGTGAGCATGTAGATACACTTTTAACGCATAGAAAATAATCCTTTTATACTCTTGTCTGTCTTTTAACAGGTTTCATGTTCATGCATTTTTTTTCTTGTGTCTTCCTACTAGAGATTTAGTCAACTCCCATGTGTAAATAGATGTCATATGAGTGCCCAGGGGTTTTCCAGATGGATTCAAAGCCATGTTACTAGCAGAAAAAGGGTGTGTGTGCAAGATGATTGGTAAGACCTGCTGCACTGTAATTCCCGATAACTTAGGACCCAATGGCCAGGTCATAATTGCCATGAAGGGGCTTACTTCACTTCACTCTTCACTCTCAGAAGAATTGAAGAGGAATTCTGGGATAGACAATTCGTGGGAGAATTGGTTTGAAAACTGGATTAAAAATTGGAAACTGACCTTGGTACAAACTGAAATGATTATTATTGATCATTGCAGTATAATTGTCTGTTGTGTCATCCCCTGCATTAGGAGGCTTTTGTTTAAAGCCGTAGCTGAGGCTGCCCCGGATGTGATCATAGGAAAGCTGTGTGAGGATGGGAGACAAGGTCCACTTCATTCTGTTGTGTCCCCCCCAATACCACCTAGAGAGGTATTCAGCGGTAGCGACATACATGTGACTTACCTATGTCTAAATCCAGTGTCACGGGTGGCTATTCATAAGGAATGGGTTGTCATGAAAGCTGGTGAAGAGGAGAGTCGAAAAATTGAAGACAGATAAAGGACAGATGTGCTAGGCTTTGTTAGGGAAAGAATGAGATCCAAGGGGGTACTAATGGAGATGTGGATATCATTCTTAACCACCTCAGCCCCCCTAGCTTAAACACCCTTAATGACCAGACCACTTTTTACAATTCTGCACTACACTGATTTCACCGTTTATTGCTCGGTCATGCAACTTACCACCCAAATGAATTTTACCTCCTTTTCTTCTCACTAATAGAGCTTTACAGGGAGTGCAGAATTATTAGGCAAATGAGTATTTTGACCACATCATCCTCTTTATGCATGTTGTCTTACTCCAAGCTGTATAGGCTCGAAAGCCTACTACCAATTAAGCATATTAGGTGATGTGCATCTCTGTAATGAGAAGGGGTGTGGTCTAATGACATCAACGCCCTATATCAGGTGTGCATAATTATTAGGCAACTTCCTTTCCTTTGGCAAAATGGGTCAAAAGAAGGACTTGACAGGGTCAGAAAAGTCAAAAATAGTGAGATATCTTGCAGAGGGATGCAGCACTCTTAAAATTGCAAAGCTTCTGAAGCGTGATCATCGAACAATCAAGCGTTTCATTCAAAATAGTCAACAGGGTCGCAAGAAGCGTGTGGAAAAACCAAGGCGCAAAATAACTGCCCATGAACTGAGAAAAGTCAAGCGTGCAGCTGCCAAGATGCCACTTGCCACCAGTTTGGCCATATTTCAGAGCTGCAACATCACCGGAGTGCCCAAAAGCACAAGGTGTGCAATACTCAGAGACATGGCCAAGGTAAGAAAGGCTGAAAGACGACCACCACTGAACAAGACACACAAGCTGAAACGTCAAGACTGGGCCAAGAAATATCTCAAGACTGATTTTTCTAAGGTTTTATGGACTGATGAAATGAGAGTGAGTCTTGATGGGCCAGATGGATGGGCCCGTGGCTGGATTGGTAAAGGGCAGAGAGCTCCAGTCCGACTCAGACGCCAGCAAGGTGGAGGTGGAGTACTGGTTTGGGTTGGTATCATCAAAGATGAGCTTGTGGGGCCTTTTCGGGTTGAGGATGGAGTCAAGCTCAACTCCCAGTCCTACTGCCAGTTTCTGGAAGACACCTTCTTCAAGCAGTGGTACAGGAAGAAGTCTGCATCCTTCAAGAAAAACATGATTTTCATGCAGGATAATGCTACATCACACGCGTCCAAGTACTCCACAGCGTGGCTGGCAAGAAAGGGTATAAAAGAAGAAAATCTAATGACATGGCCTCCTTGTTCACCTGATCTGAACCCCATTGAGAACCTGTGGTCCATCATCAAATGTGAGATTTACAAGGAGGGAAAACAGTACACCTCTCTGAACAGTGTCTGGGAGGCTGTGGTTGCTGCTGCACGCAATGTTGATGGTGAACAGATCAAAACACTGACAGAATCCATGGATGGCAGGCTTTTTAGTGTCCTTGCAAAGAAAGGTGGCTATATTGGTCACTGATTTGTTTTTGTTTTGTTTTTGAATGTCAGAAATGTATATTTGTGAATGTTGAGATGTTATATTGGTTTCACTGGTAAAAATAAATAATTGAAATGGGTATATATTTGTTTTTTGTTAAGTTGCCTAATAATTATGCACAGTAATAGTCACCTGCACACACAGATATCCCCCTAAAATAGCTAAAACTAAAAACAAACTAAAAACTACTTCCAAAAATATTCAGCTTTGATATTAATGAGTTTTTTGGGTTCATTGAGAACATGGTTGTTGTTCAATAATAAAATTAATCCTCAAAAATACAACTTGCCTAATAATTCTGCACTCCCTGTAATTTGGTGGTATTTTATTGCTGCTGACATTTTTACTTTTTTGTTATTAATCGAAATTTAACTAAATTTTTGCAAAAAAATGACATTTTTCACTTTCAGTTGTAATTATTTTTTTAAAACGACATCTATATATACATTTTTCTCTAAATTTATTGTTCTACATGTCTTTGATAAAAAAAATGTTTGGGTAAAATAAAAATGGTTTGGGTAAAAGTTATAGCGTTTACAAACTATGGTACAAAAATGAGAATTTCTGCTTTTTGAAGCAGCTCTGACTTTCTGAGCACCTGTCATGTTTCCTGAGGTTCTACAATGCCTAGACAGTAGAAAAACCCAACCAATGACCCCATTTCGGAAAGTAGACACCCTTAGGTATTCGCTGATAGGCATAGTGAGTTCATAGAACTTTTTATTTTTTGTCACAAGTTAGCGGAAAATGATGATTTTTTTTCTTTATTTTTTTTCTTACAAAGTCTCATATTCCACTAACTTGTGACAAAAAATAAAAACTTCCATGAACTCACTATGCCCATCACAAAATACCTTGGGGTGTCTTCTTTCCAAAATGGGGTCACTTGTGGGGTAGTTATATTGCCCTGGCTTTTTAGGGGCCCTAATGCGTGAGAAGTAGTTTGAAATAAAAATGTGTAAAAAATGCCCTGTGAAATCCTAAAGGTGCTCTTTGGAATGTGGGCCCCTTTGCCCACCTAGGCTGCAAAAAAGTGGCACACATGTGGTATCGCCATGCTCAGAAGAAGTAGGGCAATGTACATATACCCATGCTGGGTGAGAGAAATATCTTGGCAAAAGACAACTTTTCCCATTTTTTTATACAAACTTGGCCTTTGGCCAAGATATTTATCTCACCCAGCATGGGTATATGTAAAAAGACACCCCAAAACACATTGCCCAACTTCTCATGAGTATGGCGATACCACATGTGTGACACTTTTTTGCAGCCTACATGCGCAAAGGGGCCCAAATTCCTTTTAGGAGGGCATTTTTAGACATTTGGATTCCAGACTTCTCCTCACGCTTTAGGGGCCCTCTAAAATGCCAGGGCAGTATAAATACCCTACATGTGATCCATTTTGGAAAGAAGACACCCCAAGGTATTCAATGAGGGGCATGGCGAGTTTATAGAAGATTTTTTTTTTTGGCCACAAGTTAGCGGAAATTAATTTTTCTTTGTTTTTTCTCACAAAGTCTCCCTTTCCGCTAACTTGTGACAAAAAATAAAAACTTCCATGAACTCACTATGCCCATCACAAAATACCTTGGGGTGTCTTCTTTCCAAAGTGGGGTCACATGTGGGATATTTATACTGCCCTGGCATTTTAGGGGCCCTAAAGCATGAGAAGAAGTCTGGAATATAAATGTCTAAAAAATTTTACGCATTTGGATTTTTTTGACACAAGTTAGTGGAATATGAGACTTTGTAAGAAAAAACAAAAAAACAAAAAAAATCTATTTCCGCTTACTTGTGCCCAAAAAATTTCTAAATGGAGCCTTACAGGGGGGTGATCAATGACAGGGGGGTGATCAGGGAGTCTATATGGAGTGATCAGGGGTTAATAAGGGGTTAATAAGTGACAGGGGGGGTGTAGTGTAGTGTGGTGCTTGGTGCTACTTTACTGAGCTGCCTGTGTTCTCTGGTGGTCGATCCAAGCAAAAGGGACCACCAGAGGACCAGGTAGCAGGTATATTAGACGCTTTTATCAAAACAGCATCCATGGATCGGATCCACGCATCCATGGATCGGATCCGCAAAACATCTACGGACGTCTGAATGGAGCCTTACAGGGGGGTTATCAATGACAGGGGGGGACATCCCATATACACTCCCTGATCACCCCCCTGCCATTGATCACCCCCCTGTAAGGCTCCATTCAGACGTCCGTATGTGTTTTGCGGATCCGATCCATGGATGCGTGGATCCGTAAAACACATACAGACGTCTGAATGGAGCCTTACAAGGGGGTGATCAATGACAGGGGGGTGATCAGGGAGTGTATATGGGATGTCCCCCCCTGTCATTGATAACCCCCCTGTAAGGCTCCATTCAGACGTCCGTATGTGTTTTGCGGATCCGATCCATGGATGCGTGGATCCGTAAAACACATACAGACGTCTGAATGGAGCCTTACAAGGGGGTGATCAATGACAGGGGGGTGATCAGGGAGTGTATATGGGATGTTCACCCCCCCTGTCATTGATCACCCCCCTGTAAGGCTCCATTCAGACGTCCGTATGTGTTTTGCGGATCCGATCCATGGATGCGTGGATCCGTAAAACACATACGGACGTCTGAATGGAGCCTTACAGGGGGTGATCATCCCATATAGACTCCCTGATCACCCCCTCCGTAAAACACATACGGACGTCTGAATGGAGCCTTACAGGGGGTGATCATCCCATATAGACTCCCTGATCACCCCCCAGTAAGGCTCCATTCAGACGTCCGTATGTGTTTTGCGGATCCGATCCATGGATGCGTGGATCCGTAAAAAACATACGGATGTCTGAATGGAGCCTTACAGGGGGGTGATCAATGACAGGGGGATGATCAGGGAGTGTATATGGGGTGATCACCCCCTGTCATTGATCACCCCCCTGTAAGGCTCCATTCAGACGTCTGTATGTGTTTTGCGGATCCGATCCATGGATGCGTGGATCCGTAAAACACATACAGACGTCTGAATGGAGCCTTACAGGGGGGTGATCAATGACAGGGGGTGATCAGGGAGTCTATATGGGGTGATCACCCCCCTGTCATTGATCACCCCCCTGTAAGGCTCCATTCAGACGTCTGTATGTGTTTTGCGGATCCGATCCATGGATGCGTGGATCCGTAAAACACATACGGACATCTGAATGGAGCCTAACAGGGGGTGATCAATGACAGGGGGGTGATCAGGGAGTCTATATGGAGTGATCAGGGGTTAATAAGGGGTTAATAAGTGACAGGGGGGGTGTAGTGTAGTGTGGTGCTTGGTGCTACTTTACTGAGCTGCCTGTGTTCTCTGGTGGTCGATCCAAGCAAAAGGGACCACCAGAGGACCAGGTAGCAGGTATATTAGACGCTTTTATCAAAACAGCATCTAATATACCTGTTAGGGGTAAAAAAAATCGCATCTACAGCCTGCCAGCGAACGATCGCCGCTGGCACGCTGTAGATCCACTCTCTTACCTTCTGATCCTGTGAACGCGCGCACCTGTGTGCGCGCGTTCACAGGAAATCTCGCGTCTCGCGAAATTACGCGTATATGCGTCACTCTGCCTGGGACAGCCGCCTCCGGACCGCGATCCTGCGTTAGGCGGTCCAGAGGCGCTTAATAAGCTAAGATGGCTCCCATATACTCCAGCTCTCAGACAACGTCTTATCTACTCCAAAGCACGAAGGTTTCACCCTCCCCAAGAGGACCCGCCTTCCTGATGTGTCACATATGACGTATGCTATACTGCTGTTAGAGAAGAAGACATTACAAGATGGCGCTTGCTGTTAGATATTTATATAGTTTGCATTCCAAAGTTAGTAAAACAATGCGCAGATGCCAAATGTTCTCTTTTCTTATTTTTTGTATTCTAGCCAATGGAACAATGACACGAGCCTCAGGGGGGGGTGTCCTCTCTGATGTACTTATAAACTGCTTAACTTTCTTGAATAAACATGAAACTGCTTTGACCCTTGCCTGGTGTCAGTGGGATTTCTTCCCTGCATGTAAAATCCTAGGATTACACTAATTTGGAGCAGTAGAGCAAACGTATTTGGCTCCGGTTGAGAGCCCGCTCCAACATTATAAAAAAATATCCAAATCTTTGATGATCCCCAGGAGCACCATCAAACCTATCATAAACAAATAGAAAGAACATGGCACAATAGCAAACCTGCCAAGAGACGGCCGCCCACCAAAACTCAAAGACCGGGCAAGGAGGGCATTAATCAGAGAGGCAGCACAGGGACCTAAGGTAACCCTGGGGGAGCTGCAGAGTTCCACAGCAGAGACTGGAGTATCTGTACATAGGACGACAATAAGCCGTACGCTCCATAGAGTTGGGCTTTATGGTAGAGTGGCCAGAAGAAAGCCATTACTTTCATCTAAAAACAAAAAGGCACGTTATGAGTTTGCGAAAAGGCATGTGGGAGACTCCCAAAATGTATGGAGGAAGGTGCTCTGGTCTGATAAGACTAAAATTGAACTTTTCGGCCACCAAAGAAAACGCTATGTCTGGTGCAAACCCAACACATCACATCATCCAAAGAACACCATCCCCACAGTGAAACGTGGTGGTGGCAGCATCATGCTGGGGGGATGTTTTTCAGCAGCCGAGACTGGGAAACTGGTCAGAGTTGAGGGAAAGATGGATGGTGCTAAATACAGGGATATTCTTGAGCAAAATCTGTACCACTCTGTGCGTGATTTGAGGCTAGGGCGGAGGTTCACCTTCCAGCAGGACAATGACCCCAAACACACTGCTAAAGCAAGAGTGGTTTAAGGGGAAGCATTTAAATGTGTTGGAATGGCCTCGTCACAGCCCAGATCCCAATCCAATAGAAAATCTGTGGTCATACTTAAAGATTGCTGTTCACAAGCGCAAACCATTCAACCTGAAGGAGCTGGAGCAGTTTTGCAAGGAGGAATGGGCAAAAATCCCAGTGGTAAGATGTGGCAAGCTCATAGAGACTTATCCAAAGCGATTTGGAGCTGTGATTGCTGCAAAAGGTGACTCTACAAAGTATTGACTTTTGGGGGGTGAATAGTTATTCACATTGACTTTTTCTGTTATTTTGTCCTATTTGTTGTTTGCTTCACAATAATAATAATAAAAAAAAACATCTTTAAAGTTGTGGTCATGTTCTGTAAACGAAATGATGCAAATCCTCAAATAATCCATGTTACCGGTAATTCCAGGTTGTGAGGCACCAAAACACAAAAAAAGTCAAGGGGGTGAATACTTTTGCAAGGTACTGTAAAAAAAACACTAGGTCCACAGCATAAAAAACCGCACAATGCGAACAAAATAAAAAGGAAAAAATATACAATCTCCTTCATTTACATGGTCAAAATTAAGATAATAAAAAAATATATTGGAATTTGCTTTTTATTTACACAAGGGAAACGTGAGAAAAGAAAAAGAAAAAATAATACATAAGCTCTTTTCTCATGTTTAATCCCATTGGAGATCTGGTGTTCAACCTAAAAATCCAAAATTCCTCTATGTAGAATAATTTTTTTAATATCTCCACCTCTGGGGGGGGGGCACCACTTTTTCTATTGCAAATGCTTGGAAGCTCTTCAAACTGCGATCATGTGAGGATATAAAGTGTTTTGCTGCATTCGATGTACCCAGGCAGGAAGGGTTAGTAATATCATTAATATGTTCTAATATTCTAGTTTTGCATTTTCTAGAAGAACTGTCTACGTACAGCAGATCACCGTATAATATAAACTATACCCACTGTGTTACAGTTGATGTAACTTTTAACCCTTTCACGCATTTGGACGTAACTGTACATCCAAATTGCAAGTGACACACTGCATTTGGACGTACAGTTGAGTCCAAACTGCTTACTGGGGCTGTAACACTATGAAGTGTCACAGCCCTGGAGTCTCCGCTCTCCCGAAGAGCAGACACACTGGGGAAGCCGGCAAGGGATCAATCAGAGTGGTCCCTTGCCAGCGATTGCTCTGATTGGTTAGTCTCTGAAGACTAACCAATCGGAGCGCTTCATTGAGAAAAATGCCGGTTTCAGGCTGTGATCTCCACTCTGGAGATCACAGGGTCTGATCAGCCTCAGTGTAAACGTAGCACTGACTATACAGTGCATTGAAAAATATGACTATTGCACTGCACTGTATAGTGATAAGGCTCACTGGATCTTCAAGATCCAGATGGGTCTTGATAAATAAAATAAAAAGTGTAAAATAAAAAAATAAACATTTTAATAATAAGATAATATAAATATATTATATAAATAATAAGATAAAAAATAGTCTTTTCTCATATCCATTCATTTATGTATTAAAAAAAAAAAATACACATAATTCGTATTGCAACGTCTGTAACAACCTGATCTATAAAAGTATCAGTTTATTAATCCTGCGCAGTGAACACTGTAAAAAAAAAGTGATCAAAAGGACATATGTACCCCAAAAGGACATATGTACCCCTAAGACAATCACCCAAAAAATATGGCGCTCAGACCATGGAGACACTAAAACATGATTTATTTTTTTTGTTTCAAAAATGATATTATTGTGTAAAACCTAAATAAATAAAAGTATACATATTAGGTTTTGCCACGTCCGTAACAACCTGCTCTATGAAAATATGACATGACCTAACCCCTCAGGTGAACACCGTAAAAAAATAAAAATAAAAATGGTGTAATAAAAGCCATTTTTTTGTCACCTTACATCACAAAAAGTGTAATAGCAAGCGATAAAAAAGTCATACACACCCCAAAAGCATACCAATCAAACTGTCATTTCATCCCGCAAAAAATGAAACCCTACCTAAGACAATCGCACAAAAAAATAAAAATAAAATATGGCTCTCGGAATATGGAGACACTAAAATAATTTTTTTGTTTCAATAATGATATTATTGTGTTAAATGAAAAAAATAAAAAATAAGTAGACATATTAGGTATTGCCGCGTCCGTAACAATCTGCTCTATAAAAATATCACATGACCTAAACCCTCAGGTGAACACCGTAAAAAATAAATAAAAACTGGGTCAAAAAAGCCAGTTTTTGTCACCTTACAAAAATTGCAACACCAAGCCGTCAAAAAGGCGTATGCCCCCAAAATAGCACCAAACTGTCACCTCATCCCTCAAAAAATTTGATCCTAACTGAGACAATCGGTCAAAAAAAACTATGACTCTCATACAATGGAGACACTAAAATATGATTTGATTTCTTTTTCATATTAGGTATTCGCCACGTCCGTAACAACCTGCTCTATAAAAATATCACATGACCTAATCCATCAGGCGAACAATGTAAAAAAATAAAAACAGTGCCAAAAAGCAATTTTTTGTCACCTTACATCACAAAAATTGCAACACAAAGCGATCAAAAAGGTGTATGCCCCCAAAATAGTGTTAATAAAACTATCAACTCATCCTGCACAAAATGAGACCCTACCTAAGACAATTGGTCAAACAATAAAAAAGTTATGGCTCTCAGAGTATGGAGACACTAAAACATCATTTTTTTTTCTCAA
Source organism: Bufo gargarizans (assembly GCF_014858855.1). NCBI lineage: Eukaryota > Metazoa > Chordata > Amphibia > Anura > Bufonidae > Bufo > Bufo gargarizans. The sequence goes on along the minus strand of NC_058087.1, from coordinate 169,599,868 downwards.
AAATGCTATTATTGTGTAAAACTTAAATAAATAAGAAAAAGTATACACACTAGGTATTTCCACGTCCGTAACAATCTGCTCTATAAAAATGTCACACGACCTAACCCCTAAGGCTACTTTCACACTTGCGTTAGGAGCGGATCCGTCTGGTGTCTGCACAGACGGATCCGCTCCTATAATGCAAACGTTTGCATCCGTTCAGAACGGATCCGTTTGCATAACTGTTTATTTCAGATCTGATTTTTCACTTCGGAAAACTCAGATCCGACAGTATATTCTAAACACAGAAGCGTTCCCATGGTGATGGGGACGCTTCATGTTAGAATATACTGAGAACTGTGTACACGACTGCCCCCTGCTGCCTGGCAGATGCTGCCAGGCAGCAGGGGGCAGACCCCCCCCCCCCTCCTGTATTTAACTTATTGGTGGCCAGTGCGGCCCCCCCTCCCTCCCCAGTATTAAATATGACCAGTGCGGCCCCCTCCCTCTATATTTATTGGTGGCCGGGCCAGTGCGGATTCCAAGTATTGTGAGCAGTGCGGCCTCCCCTCTCCCCCCCTAATTAAAATCACCCCCCCCCCCCATCATTGGTGGCAGCGGAGAGTACCGATCGGAGTCCCAGTTGAAATCGCTGGGGCTCCGATCGGTTACCATGGCAACCAAGACGCTATTGCAGTCTTGGCTGCCATGGTTACTTGGCAATAAATACAAGCATTATACTTACCTGAAGAGCTGCGATGTCTGACCGGCCGGGAGCTCCTCCTACTGGTAAGTGAAAGGTCTGTGCGGCGCATTGCCTATAGCACAGACCTGTCACTTACCAGTAGGAGGAGCGCCCGGCCGGTCAGACATCGCAGCTCTTCAGGTAAGTATAATGCTTGTATTTATTGCTAAGTAACCATGGCAGCCAAGACTGCAATAGCGTCTTGGTTGCCATGGTAACCGATCGGAGCCCCAGCGATTTAAACTGGGACTCCGATCGGTACTCTCCGCTGCCACCAATGATGGGGGGGGGGGGTGATTTTAATTAGGGGGGGAGAGGGGAGGCCGCACTGCTCACAATACTTGGAATCCGCACTGGCCCGGCCACCAATAAATATAGAGGGAGGGGGCCGCACTGGTAATATTTAATACTAGGGAGGGGGAGGCCGCACTGGTCATATTTAATACTGGGGAGGGAGGGGGGGCCGCACTGGTCATATTTAATACTGGGGAGGAAGGGGGAGGCCGCCGCACTGGTAATATTTAATACTGGGGAGGGAGGGGGAGGCCGCACTGGTCATATTTAATACTGGGGAGGGAGGGAGGGGGAGGCCGCCGCACTGGTAATATTTAATACTGGGGAGGGAGGGGGGCCCGCACTGGCCACCAATAAGTTAATTACAGGAGGAGGGGGGGGGGTCTGTACACAGTTCTCAGTATATTCTAACATGAAGCGTCCCCATCACCATGGGAACGCCTCTGTGTTAGAATATACTGTCGGATCTGAGGTTTACGATGTAACTCAAATCCGATGGTATATTCTAACATAGAGGCGTTCCCATGGTAATGGGGACGCTTCAAGTTAAAATATACCATCGGATCGGAGAAAACTCCGATCTGATGGGGACTCCTGACTTTGCATTGAAAGTCAATGGGGGACGGATCCGTTTGAAATTGCACCATATTGTGTCAACGTCAAACGGATCCGTCCCCATTGACTTGCATTGTAAGTCTGGACGGATCCGTTTGGCTCCGCACGGCCAGGCGGACACGAAAACGCTGCAAGCAGCGTTCAGGTGTCCGCCTGCTGAGCGGAGCGGAGGCCAAACGGTGCCAAACTGATGCATTCTGAGCGGATCCGCATCCACTCAGAATGCATTAGGGCTGTACGGATCCGTTCGGGGCCGCTTGTGAGAGCCTTCAAACGGAACTCACAAGCGGAGCCCCGAACGCTAGTGTGAAAGTAGCTGAATTCTACAAAAATAAGTAAATAAAAACTGCAAAAATTACCAATTTTTGGGTCACCTTGCCCCATAAAGTGTAATAATGAATGATCAAAACATCATATGTACCTAAAAATGATACCAATAAAAACGTCAACTCTTCCTGCAAAAAAACGAGCCCCTGCACAAGACAATCGGCAGAAAAAAAAGGCGTTCAGAAAATGGAGACACAAAAACATAATTCTTTTTTCAATAATGCTTTATTATGTAAAACTGAAACAAACAAACTAAGAAAGTAGACATATTTGATATGATTACATCTGTAACAACCTGCTATATAAAAATATCACATGATCTACCGTCAGATGACTGTTGTTAAAAATAAAAAAATAAAAAAATGTTTTGGTTACCTAGCCTCACAAAAAACATAATATAGAGCAATTAAAAATCATATGTACCCAAAAATAGTACCAATAAAACTGGCACCTTATCCCCTAGTTTCCAAAATGAGGTCACTTTTTCTGAATTTTTACTGTAAGGGTGCATCAGGGGGATTCAAATGGGACATGGCATCTAAAAACGAATTCAGCAAAATCTGCCTTCGAAAAACCATATGGCACTCCTTTTCTTCTGCGCCCTGCCGTGTGCCCTTACATCAGTTTACGACCACATGTGGCGTGTTTCTGTAAACCATAGAATCTGGGTAATAAATATTTAGTTTTGTTTGGCTGTTAACCCTCGATGTCTTAAAGAAAAAAAATGGATTAAAATGGAAAATCTGCCAAAAAAGTGAAATTTAGAAATGCAATCTCCATTTTCCTTTAATTCTTGTGGAACACCTAAAGGGTTAACAAAGTTTGTAAAATCAGTTTGACTAACTTGAGGGGTGTAGTTTCTACAATAGGCTAATTTTTGGGGAGGGGGGGTTTCCACTATATAAGCCCCACAAAGTGACTTCAGACCTAAACTGGTCCTTAAAAAGTGGGTTTTGGAAATTTTCTTACATTTTAAAAATTGCTTCTAAAATTCTAAGTTTTTTAACTTCCTAAAAAAAATTATAATAATGATGAAGTACAATGTGTCATGAGAAACCAATCTCAGAATGGCTTGGATAAGTAAAAGTGTTCCAAAGTTATTACCACATAAAGTGACACATGTCAGATTTGAAAATAGGTGCTCCGGCATTTGGTCCCGACAGGCTATCGCTTGAAGGGGTTAATTGGGAACTCCAAGGTGTATTTTGAATTATGAAAGCTTTGACAGTCACGGTATATTTGCATGTTTTACATGGATGACTTCCACATCTTGGAAAACCCATGTATTTTAGCCAAATATTGGTTGTTGTTTTGGTCACATTAGAAAAGAATGAAGGGGAAAGAGTTTTAGCTAATGTTTGTGAACGTCTTGAAACCACTCTACAACCATTTTTTAATACTTCATATAAAATGTCATCCTCATATAAAGTGGGGAGACATTTAAGTATAGCATCCTTTATCTGGGAGAATTGTCGACTATAAGTCAATACTAATGTAAGTGAAAAAACATTATTTTTGTCTTCCTCTCTGTTTTTATTTTGATGTTTATTTTTATTATCTCTATATTGGATCTTACAGTCAGGTCCATAAATATTGGGACATCGACACAATTCTAACATTTTTGGCTCTATACACCACCACAATGGATTTGAATTGAAACAAACAGGATGTGCTTTACCTGCAGACTGTCAGCTGTAATTTGAGGGTATTTACATCCAAATCAGGTGAACGGTGTAGGAATTACAACAGTTTGCATATGTGCCTCCCACTTGTTAAGGAACCAAAAGTAATGGGACAGAATAATAATCATAAATCAAACTTTTACTTTTCAATAATTGGTTGGAAATCCTTTGCAGACAATTACAGTCTGAAGTCTGGAACGCATAGACATCACCAGACGCTGGGTTTCATCCCTGGTGATGCTCCGCCAGGCCTCTACTGCAACTGTCTTCAGTTCCTGCTTGTTCTTGGGGCATTTTCAATCGGATTCAGGTCAGGTGATTGACTTGGCCATTGCATAACATTCCACTTCTTTTCCTTAAAAAACTTGTTGGTTGCTTTTGCGTTGGGTCATTGTCCATCTGCACTGTGAATTGCCGTCCAATGAGTTCTGAAGCATTTGGCTGAATATGAGCAGATAATATTGCCCGAAACACTTCAGAATTCATCCTGGCAGTAAAGTCACCAACATGACAACACATTATATACCGGACATAAGGCCCAACACAACCTCTCTTCCCTTTCTATAAGTGGGCTGGCCACTTGTTGTTGTATGTATGGATCCACCTGCTTTAGTCCAGTCTTTCAATAGTTCATTTTTGTCTGTACAGACAGGCCATGGCTCAGTCATATCTTGGGGCAGAGCACTGGAAACATCATCATGAGATAACAGGAATCTTAACATGGCTTCCAGACAACATCCAATAGTCCTCTGTGAGCAGCTTAGTTCATAAGGCCCAGTTAGATGGCTTCCAGGACAGCCTAGCCTGTAAAATGGAGATTCTAGGGTTCAGGAGGTTGTGTGGGACGTTTATTACGTTTAGAAGTCTTCGGTCCATCTCTGGATTCTACATTGCATTCTCCAGTCCTGCAGTCTGCCTCTCCTAGACCTGAAATGGCTGATAACAGTGAGCAAGAGATTGTATTCACCAGTTCTACAATGGCTGATAATGGAGGATAATACTTTTTCCCTGGCCTACGGTTAGCCTTTTCAAACAAAGGTCTTCAGGGAATGTCAGTGAGAGAAAATGAACTGTAATATTGTACAATACTTGCATATCAAAGAGCTACCACTGTGAAGACACCTACCACAGGGCCAGGACAAGGTATTTTGATGCCCTAGGCAGAGCCCCTCCCCCCCCAATCAATGCACACTCGCTCTACTTTCTAATAAAGAGATTTAAACAAATTTTATAAAAAGCAGTCACAGTTATACCAAATATAAATCCAATGGCTTACAGGTGACATCTCCACGGATTTCAGATCACTTTTCTTTTCTTCAGAACCCAGATTATCCCCACATTCATACAAACCCCAGATAAGATCCCAAATTTATATAGACCACTAAATTCATAAGCTAAGGCCTTTGACTCTGTGGAGTGGAGATGGGTCACTTTGGGGTTGGCCAAACATTCCTTAAGTGGGTTCAACTCCTCTATTCTAAGCTAGTGGTTAGTCTCTGGACCAATACTCATATGTCTGATAAGTTTGCTCTGAATAGAGGCATGATACCGGGCTGCCCTTTATCCCCAACCCTTTTTGCTATAGCTTTAGAACCTCTTGTCATTCAGATCAGTGTCGCCAAATATTGTGGGTTTTAGGCTAGGAAACCACAAAGAGTGTATGCGTATAGTCCTATACGCAGATCGTACTCTCCTATTTCTACCACAGACATCTCTCGCTGAGGTGCTTAATATCTTTGATTCTTTTGGGTACTTCACGGAAATTTGGGTCAACTGGGACAAAACCCATCTCTTGGCGGTAGATATGCTGGCAGTGGTTGACCAAATGGACTATCTTAGAGTACAGGTAGATGCATATTACATGGATAATGTCTTCCATTGGTGAAGGAAGTTGGTGAAGATGATGGAAACCTCTTCCTCTTACACTGGTGGGCAGAATCGATTTACTTAAAATGAAGTTGCTCCCAAAATTTCTACATCTCTTTCATGGCTCTCCCACAGTAATTCCCCACCGTTTTTTTTTTTGTTTTTTTTCTGTGTCTCCGCAGGCACTTATTGGAAATTCTATCAGCGGGGTCTGCTCCTAGAATAAAACTTGGTATTCTATTTATGCGGGAGGATTGGTGAGAAGTGGCACTCCCTCATTTCTATTACTATTACTTAGCCAGCCACTTAGTGTGTGCCCATTGGTGGTTGACTACTACGGACTATAACCCTGCAGTGGCTCTAGAACGCAGAGTACTTGACCTGATCTCTTCAGATACTTCTTTTATGAGGTGTTGCTATAGACTGTCTCTCTTTCCTTGAACCCATGATGGTTACCCTCTGAGTGTGAACTCTTTCTTTTAAACTGATTCCTGTAGAGGTGACAAAATGGTCTCCAAATCCGTGTTTTGCAGATCCGCAATTTGCAGTGCGGTTGTGTGCATGAGCCCTAAGTCTGCTTGGATTAGGCAGGTTAACAATATACATCCACTTTATAAGCTGATGAGTTTGATAAAACTTGGGGCCCTTGGTTAATTATCTCTGCCACTGGCCTAGGGCCATCGATTCCTTTAACTTTCTTTTTTTTTACATGGTCACACTTCCCCCTCCTTCCATCTCCCCCTTCTTCTGCTCTTGTTACTGTTTAGAAAGTTTCCTTTTTTTAGCTGCTGATAGAAGTTGGGCTTTTTGTTGATACAGATTACTAGCAAGAATCGTCTGTGTAAACTATTGGGGGAATTGATCATGAGAGGAATATTTGAAGTCTTCATTGGCTTACCTTACGCCACATTTATCAAATGTCACGTGTTGTTTGATAAATTTGTCCTTAAACCTAACACCTCCTACTGGAGTGAGAGTGCGACTTTTTTTTAAAGTCTCAGTGTTGAATATGGAGTGAAACTCATTAACATAGCTAACGACTTAACCCACTTTTCCACCCACATTACAAAACTGGAGTGAGTGGTGTAAAAATTCAAAAAGTCGCAAATGTTTGCATAAATGAGTGCGAAAAGTCGTATTTTTTTTAAACATATTTTTTGCTTTTACAATGCACTGCAAATTATTACGCACAGTAAGTTTCAAAACACTTTATAGGTTGTAAAGGACTGAGGACTTGTCATTTGCTGTGTTTGCAGCATATTTACTGAAATCAAACTTAACAACATATTAACTTTTTAAACATTTTAACAGGTGACGTTACATTTTAACATAGGACCCCTTATTTGATAGCAGCTTCACAAGTCTTGCATCCATTGAACTTGTGAGTTTTGGACAGTTTCTGCTTGAATTTGTTTGCAAGATGTCAGAATAGCCTCCCAGAGCTGCTGTTCGGATGTAAACTGCCTCTCACCCTCATAGATCTTTTGCTTGAGGATGCCCCAAAGGTTCTCAATAGGATTGAGGTCAGGGGAGGATGGAGGACGCACCATGACTTTCTCTCCTTTTATCCCCATATCAGTCATTGATGCAGAGGTATTCTTTGCAGCATGAGATGATGCATTGTCATGCATGAAGATGATTTTATTACGGAAAGCATAGTTTTATCTTCTGTACCAGGGAAGAAAGTGGTCAGTCAGAAACTCCACATACTTTGCAGAGGTCCTCTTTACACTTCCGGGGACCCTAAAGGGGCCGACCAGCTCTCTTCCCATGATTCCGGGCCCATGACTCCACCACCGCCTTGCTGACGTCACAGCCTTGTTGGAATAGGGTGGCCGTTCAGCAACCATCCACTACTCCATCCATCTGGACCATCCAGGGTTGCATGGCACTCATCAGTGAACAGGACTGTTTGAAAATTAGTCCTTATGTATTTTTCTGCCCAAGGCAGCCATTTCTGCTTGTGAGCATTGGTTAGTGGTGGCCGAATAAAAGGTTTATGCACAGTTGCAAGATTCTGGAGGACTCTACACCTTCATGTCCGTGGGACTCCAGAGGCACCAGCAGCTTCAAATATCTGTTTGCTGCTATGTAATGGTATTTTAGCAGCTGCTGTCTTGATCCGATGCATGGATCTGGCAGAAATCTTCCTCAATGTGCCTTTATCTGTGCTCTGAATCAGCCACAAATCTCTTAATAGTGCGATGATAACGCTTACGTTTTCGTGAAATATCTAATGTTTTCATACCTCGTCCAAGGCATTGAACTATTTCACTCTTTTCGGCAGCAGAGAGATCCCTTTTCTTCCCCATATTGCTTGAAAATGGTTCTCTGCTTAAGGCTACATTCACACGTCAGTATTTTCCTATATCCCGATTTTCGGTCCGTTTTTTGCGGATCCGTTGTTCCTGAAAATGTTTCCGTATGTCATCCGTTTTTTGCGGATCCGCAAAAAATGGAAACATGTATAAAATTCAATAATCAAATAAAGTTGTTTGTATTTCTTTGAAAAAAAATTGAAAAAACAAACAAAAAAAAAACAAAAAAAAAACATTTGTTATGTGTTTTCAGGAACGGATTCCGCATAAAACGGATGACATACAGAATGACATCCGAATGTTTTCCGTTTTTTGCGGATCCATTGACTTTGTATTGTACCAGGATCCGAATTTTGCGGAAAAGAATAGGACATGTTTTATATTTAAACGGACATGCGGAACGGAACAACGGAAACGGACAGCACACATTGTGCTGTCCAATTTTTTCCAGGACCCATTGAAAATGAATGGGTCCAGATCTGGTCCTGATCTGTTCCGCAAAAAACGGAACAGATCAGGAAAGAAAAAACGGACGTGTGAATGGACCCTAATAATGTGGAACACCCTCCTTTAGTAGTTTTTCCTTAAATTGGGCTCACCTGACAATCTAATTATCACAGGTGTCCGAGATTGTTTTCAGTGATTAAAAGATCCCTGAGACACAATGCCATCCATGAGTTAAACTGAAAAATGAAATATTTAATCTTTGTGACACTTAAATAGAATTTGCATAATAATTTGGAACAGGGTGTATAATGGGGCGGGCCGAGTTCCAGCAGCAGCACGGAAAACATGCAGAGAGGCTGCGGAATAAAACTAAGACATGTTCAGTCGGGGAAGAAAAAATAACTAAGGAGACTATATGTATGAGACTATATACTTTTCATTGTTGTAATATATTGTGGTAATGTGAACAGTGCTGGAAGGTGTGTTGTCCCACTTCAGGTACCTCAGGTGGGTGAGACAGATAAAATCCAGAGAGTGGCAGTAGTCTCAGCAAAGCATAGTTTGCTGAGACATTTCTGTATACATTTTCTGGGCTGGATTTTACTTGGACTGGTAGCTAGGCTTGGTAGAGGGAGTTCCCAGTCCACACCCTTCCAGTACGGGTTTTCCTTTCTACCTGAGGTGATCGCAGGTGAGGCCTGCTGTAATCAGGCTGGCATAAAGCGCCTCAGAGTAGGTCAGTCTGAGGAGGGAGAGCGAGACTGTTCTGTGAAGCAGAGGCTCTGTGTGTGGTCCCAGTCAGGAGGACTGAGGGGCCACAAGGCTTTAGAATAGCCTGAGGTTTGGAGGACCTAGCGACACCTAGAGAACGAGGACTACTGGGCCACACTCCCCTAAAAGGTACTGGAGTTGCCACAGCCTGGAGGCTGCAGTATTGATGTTGGCTGAGGAAAGCCGCATATAATGTCCATGTGTGAACTGAGCTCTATGAGTGAGGTAGGGACGTATTTTGTTTAGGTAGCGCCTAGACGGGCAGGAGTTTATTTGTGTTTTAAGTGTTGGCGGTGCGGGAACCTCAACCCACCCAGTGATGTATAACTGGACTATCCTTTATAAGAAGACTGTCAAAATAAATGCACAGTTTGGACATGAAAATCCGTTGTCTGATGAGATATCTGTGAGTGTGACCCCCTGAAAAGAGACGATCCCTTACAATTTGTATGATTTATATGTATGGATTCTTGCTCCTTTTTTGAATAAACTATGTCGGACTCATAAACCAGTGACAAGTTGCCTACACTAAGGGCTCTTTCACACGAGCGGATGCCGTGCGGGTAATCCGCTGCGTGAAAGAGTGCCAAGCCCCACTCCGGACAGCTGAGACACGGAGCATTAACATGATTGATAATGCTCCGTGTCTCTCTGTAATCTTTTTACTTTATCTCACTGTGATTTTGTAGTAAAAAGGTCACAGAGAGACACGGAAAGTTATGAATCATGTTAATGCTCCGTGTCTCTGCTGTCCGGAACGGGGCTTTCACACTCTTTCACGAAGCGGGTAACCCGCACGGCATCCGCTCGTGTGAAAGAGCCCTAAGCCCTCTTTCACACTGGCATTGTATGTGAGGGTAGGACAAGATGCTGGTGCGTTGCGGGAAAATGTGCGATTTTTTTCACACGAGTGCAAAGCGTTTTAATGAGTTTTGCAGGCGCGTGAGAAAAATCAGCATGTTTGGTAGCCAGACCCGAACCCAGACTCCTTCACAGAAGTTCGGGTTTGGGATCGTTGTTGTGTAAATTTTATTATTTTCCCTTATAACATGGTTATAAGGGAAAATAATAGCATTCTTAACCACCTCCGGACCGCCTAACGCAGATTCGCGTTCCGGAGGTGGCAGGCTGGCGCACAGTCACGCATATATGCGTCATCTCGCGAGACGCGAGATTTCCTGTGAACGCGCGCACACAGGCGCGCGCGCTCACAGGAACGGAAGGTAAGCGAGTGGATCTCCAGCATGCCAGCGGCGATCGTTCGCTGGCAGGCTGGAGATCCGAATTTTTTAACCCCTAACAGGTATATTAGACCCTAATTTCATAACAGCGTCTAATATACCTCCTACCTGGTCCTCTGGTGGTCCCTTTTGTTAGGATCGACCACCAGAGGACACAGGTAGGTCAGTACAGTCGCACCAAACACCACACTACACTACACTACACTACACTACACCCCCCCCCGTCACTTATTAACCCCTTATAAACCCCTGATCACCCATGATCACCCCATATAAACTCCCTGATCACCCCCCTGTCATTGATCACCCCCCTGTCAGGCTCCGTTCAGACGTCCGTATGATTTTTACGGATCCACGGATACATGGATCGGATCCGCAAAACGCATACGGACGTCTAAATGGAGCCTTACAGGGGGGTGATCACCCATATACACTCCCTGATCACCCCCTGTCATTGATCACCCCCCTGTCATTGATCACCCCCCTGTAAGGCTCCATTCAGACGTCCGCATGATTTTTACGGATCCATGGATACATGGATCGGATCCGCAAAACACATGCGGACGTCTGAATGGAGCCTTACAGGGGGTGATCAATGACAGGCGGGTGATCACCCATATACACTCCCTGATCACCCCCCTGTAAGGCTCCATTCAGACGTCCGCATGTGTTTTGTGGATCCGATCCATGTATCCATGGATCCGTAAAAATCATGCGGATGTCTGAATGGAGCCTTACAGGGGGGGTGATCAGTGACAGGGGGGTGATCACCCTGATCACCCCCTGTCATTGATAACCCCCCTGTAAGGCTCCATTCAGACGTCCGCATGTGTTTTGTGGATCCGATCCATGTATCCATGGATCCATAAAAATTAATGCGGATGTCTGAATGGAGCCTTACAGGGGGGGTGATCAGTGACAGGGGGGTGATCACCCTGATCACCCCCTGTCATTGATAACCCCCCTGTAAGGCTCCATTCAGACGTCCGCATGTGTTTTGTGGATCCGATCCATGGATCCGTAAAAAATCATGCGGATGTCTGAATGGAGCCTTACAGGGGGGGTGATCAGTGACAGGGGGGTGATCACCCTGATCACCCCCTGTCATTGATAACCCCCCTGTAAGGCTCCATTCAGACGTCCGCATGTGTTTTGTGGATCCGATCCATGTATCCATGGATCCGTAAAAAATCATGCGGATGTCTGAATGGAGCCTTACAGGGGGGGTGATCAGTGACAGGGGGGTGATCACCCTGATCACCCCCTGTCATTGATAACCCCCCTGTAAGGCTCCATTCAGACGTCCGCATGTGTTTTGTGGATCCGATCCATGTATCCATGGATCCGTAAAAAATCATGCGGATGTCTGAATGGAGCCTTACAGGGGGGGTGATCAGTGACAGGGGGGTGATCACCCTGATCACCCTGATCACCCCCTGTCATTGATAACCCCCCTGTAAGGCTCCATTCAGACGTCCGCATGTGTTTTGCGGATCCGATCCATGGATCCGTAAAAATTATACGGACGTCTGAATGGAGCCTTACCAGGGGGGTGATCAATGACAGGGGGGTGATCCGGGAGTCTATATGGGTGATTACCCCCCTGTCATTGATCACCCCCCCCCTGTAAGGCTCCATTCAGACATTTTTTTTGGCACAAGTTAGCGGAAATGTTTTTTTTGTTTTTGTTTTTTCTTACTAAGTCTCATATTCCACTAACTTGTGTCAAAAAATAAAATCTCCCATGAACTCACCATACCCCTCACGGAATCCAAATGCGTAAACATTTTTAGACATTTATATTCCAGACTTCTTCTCACGCTTTAGGGCCCCTAAAAAGCCAGGGCAGTATAAATACCCCACATGTGACCCCATTTTGGAAAGAAGACACCCCAAGGTATTCCGTGAGGGGCATGGCGAGTTCCTAGAATTTTTTATTTTTTGTCGCAAGTTAGTGGAATATGAGACTTTGTAAGGAAAAAAGAGAAAGAAAAAAAAATCATCATTTTCCGCTAACTTGTGACAAAAAATAAAAAATTCTAGGAACTCGCCATGCCCCTCACGGAATACCTTGGGGTGTCTTCTTTCCAAAATGGGGTCACTTGTGGGGTAGTTATACTGCCCTGGCAATTTAGGGGCCCAAATGTGTGAGAAGTACCTTGCAATCAAAATCTGTAAAAAATGGCCTGCAAAATCTGAAAGGTGCACTTTGGAATATGTGCCCCTTTGCCCACCTTGGCAGCAAAAAAGTGTGACACATCTGGTATCGCCGTACTCAGGAGAAGTTGGGGAATGTGTTTGGGGTGTCATTTTACATATACCCATGCTGGGTGAGAGAAATATCTTGGCAAAAGACAACTTTTCCCATTTTTTTATACAAAGTTGGCATTTGACCAAGATATTTTTCTCACCCAGCATGGGTATATGTAAAATGACACCCCAAAACACATTCCCCAACTTCTCCTGAGTACGGCGATACCAGATGTGTGACACTTTTTTGCTGCCAAGGTGGGCAAAGGGGCACATATTCCAAAGTGCACCTTTTGGATTTCACCGGTCATTTTTTACACATTTTGATTGCAAAGTTCTTCTCACACATTTGGGCCCCTAAATTGCCAGGGCAGTATAACTACGCCACAAGTGACCCCATTTTGGAAAGAAGACACCCCAAGGTATTCCGTGAGGGGCATGGCGAGTTCCTAGAATTTTTTATTTTTTGTCGCAAGTTAGTGGAATATGAGACTTTGTAAGGAAAAAAATAAAAATAAAAATCATCATCATTTTCCGCTAACTTGTGACAAAAAATAAAAAGTTCTATGAACTCACTATGCCCATCAGCGAATACCTTAGGGTGTCTACTTTCCGAAATGGGGTCATTTGTGGGGGTTTTCTACTGTTTGGGCATTGTAGAACCTCAGGAAACATGACAGGTGCTCAGAAAGTCAGAGCTGTTTCAAAAAGCGGAAATTCACATTTTTGTACCATAGTTTGTAAATGCTATAACTTTTACCCAAACAATTTTTTTTTGCCCAAACATTTTTTTTTTATCAAAGACATGTAGAACAATAAATTTGGCGAAAAATTTATATATGGATGTCGTTTTTTTTTGCAAAATTTTACAGCTGAAAGTGAAAAATGTCATTTTTTTTCAAAAAAATCGTTACATTTTGATTAATAACAAAAAAAGTAAAAATGTCAGCAGCAATAAAATACCACCAAATGAAAGCTCTATTAGTGAGAAGAAAAGGAGGTAAAATTCATTTGGGTGGTAAGTTGCATGACCGAGCGATAAACGGTGAAAGGAGTGTAGTGCCGAAGTGTAAAAAGTGCTCTGGTCATGAAGGGGGTTTCACCTAGCGGGGCTGAAGTGGTTAATACAGAATGCTTACTAAAATGTCCATTGAGGGGTTAAACATAATAAACAAATTTACCTCACCCCATCCACTTGATCACGTAGCGGATCTTCTCTTCTTTCTACTTTCTTCAGGACCTGGCTAAAGGACCTTTGATGACGTCACTGCGCTCATCACATGGTCCATCACCATTGTGATGGACCATGTGGCGGACCATGTGATGGACCATGTGATGAGCGCAGTGACGTCACCACAGGTCCTTTTCATCAAAAAAGAAAGAAGACATGCTAGGCTGAGCGTCCAAGTGGATTAAGGTGAGTTTATTAATTGTTTTTAATTTTTTAACCCCTCCATCACTATTTTACTTAGCATTCTGTATTAAGAATGCTATTATTTTCCCTTATAACCATGTTATAAGGGAAAATAATAAAGATTGGGTCCCCATCCCGATCGTCTCCTAGCAACCATTCGTGAAAATCGCACCGCATCCGCACTTGCTTGCGATTTTCACGCAGCCCCTTTCACTTCTATGGAGCCTGCTTTGCGTGAAAAACGCACAATATAGAGCTTGCTGTGATTTTCACACAACACACCAGTGATGCGTGAAAATTACCACTCATGTACACAGCCCCATTGAAGTGAATGGGTCCGGATTCAGTGGGGGTGCAATGCTTTCACCTCACACATTGCACCCGCACGGAATTCTCGCCCGTGTGAAAGGGGCCTAACAGTGTTGCCTCTCTTGGGCTTTTGGCCTACAATATTCAGGGCAATGTAGAATCCAACTATGGGATACTCTGACTAAAAGCACAAGGCCAGGGATCAGCAACCTCCGGCACTCCAGCTGTTCGGAAACTACAACTCCCAGAATCATCCTTTCACTTGTATGGGAGTTACAAGACCAGCCAAGTACATGTGCATGCTGGTAGTTGTAGTTTCACAGCAGCTGGCGTGCCAAAGGCTGCTGAACCCTGCACTAGGCAGATGGGCAGGAGTGTATGATGTAATTGGGGAAGCGATCCCCCAAACGTACAATGCAAAAGACTCTCATCAACAGTAGATGCTTATTTTTGGGTGCATTCTCTGGATGGTGGCTGATGATTCGTTTTAAACTACAATATCAGATCCCTGACACAGCTGAAAAAGGGTAAAGTCTGGATGCAGTACACCATAAAACATCAACCTTCTGATCCCCCTTACTAGGAAACGGGCACCTTTTCAGAGGTTGGGATTTAACAAGGGACTGCTGTGAGACTTCTTGTCCAGTAGATGGAGCCAGAACCCATGTGAGGAGTTGAAGTCTTAGAGGTGGGAGGAGGCAGGCCTGGGGAGAAGGACAATCCAGCGGCACTCTCCGCTAAAAGCTTGAAGTTTATTTGTTACAACACATAGAGCGCACACACCGACGAGCAGGACGTCAGCTGTTTCACGTCTCCTGACACTTTCTCAGGGCCTGCAGGGATACAGCATTTATATGCTTAACCCTTTAGTGACCAGCCTGTTTTAGGCCTTACTGACCAAGCAATTAAAAAAAAAAATATAATTGTAGCCTTCCATAAGCTATAATTTTTTTTATTTTTCTATCTATGAAGCCGTATGGGGACTTGTTTTTTGCAGGGCAAGTTTTAGTTTTTAATGGTACCATTTTGGGGTACACATAACTTACTGATTAAGTTTTATTAACTCTTTCTGGCATAATTAACATGATAACTTCATATTCTTTGGGTCCAAATACCAAATACATTGTTTTTTGTAATGTTTTAATACTTTTGTGCAAATGTTTTTTTAAAAGAAGAAAATGTTTTTGTATCACCACATCCCAAGATCCATAACTTTTTTATTTTTCCTTCTACGGAGCTGTGTGGTGGCTTGATTTTTGCAGGACAAGTTGTAGTTTTCATTGTATCATTTTGGGGTGTATAACACTTTTTGATTGCTTTTTATTCAATTTTTTTGTTTGGTGACTAAGCAAATAGCAGCAATTGTCTTTTTTTCTTTTTAATAGCGTTCACCATATGAGATAATTTACATGATATTTGCATAGTGCAGGTCGTTATGGACGCAGCGATACCAAATATGTTGTAGCATTTTTTTCAATGGGAAAAATAGAGTATTTTTTTATTGCAATTTTTTTTATTTAAAAGTTTTTTTTAACCATTTAATTGTCCCACAAGAGGACTATATTAGGCAATATTTTGATTGCTTCTAAAATAGACTGCACTATTCCTACAGTACAATGCATTTTAATGTCACTGCCTGCTGGGAAACGCTGGAGGCAGGCTTGGGCTCTACACTAAGCCCTGGCATACCTGCACTGGCATCGGCACCCTCCGATCTTATTTGTAGGGTGCCGATGGGAGACAGAAGGAGCCTGCTCCCTTTGTAACCACTTACATGCGGCGGGCGCCATTGGCTGTGGCATGTAAGGTGTTAAATGGCCTAGATCAGCTCTCCTGCCGGTACGGGCCGTTAAAGCAGGAGCGCGGCTCTCATATGAGAGCTGAGTCCCAGCTCTCCGCTGCACAGGAGGACCAGTGCTGCCCTTAGACTGTGTCGCCGTAAAAAGGCGGCGGCCCAGCCTACAGCCCTTTAGTGACCATCGTACAAAAGGCGTATTGGTGATCACTAAAGAATTACATCCCTGCATACTGAAGCAACTATTGGTTCATAAAATATTTACACAATTAAATAGCATTAAACAATAATGCGTCCCAAGGCTTCTGGGCGCATTATCCGCACACTTAGCCGGTGCAGAGACCCTTTGTATACCTGCAAAGGAAAGGGCTCGTGGATCTCCATTATGCACATTCCTAAGAAATCAATCTATAACCTATACTCATGAAATCGCCTATGTAGTGGGCGAATTGTTTTGCTTATATAATCACATGTGCAAAACACTACATAAACAACAAAATCCTACATATAATAAGCTGATTGATTGTATATAATACGGGGCCTACACGGAACATTTTCTCACTATGCGTAGAATTGCAGTTACCACATTTATAATAAGGCCCCTTTCACACTTGCGTTGTTGCATTCCGGCAGGCAGTTCCGTTGCCGGAACTGCCTGCCGGATCCGGAAATCCATATGTAAACGGATATCATTTGTTTACGGATCCGTATCCGTCTGACAAATACATTGAAATACCGGATCTGTCTCTCCGGTTTCATCTGGAAAAATGGATCCGGTATTTATTTTTGTCAAATTTTTTTCACATCCATCAATGCGGCAATTTGAATACCGGATCCGGCACTAATACATTTCAAAGGAAATTTATGCCGGATCCGGCATTCCAGCAAGTGTTCCAGAATTTTGGCCGGAGAAAAGCCAAATACTGTAAAAGGGACAGAACGGAAGACATCCTGATGCATACTGAACGGATTGCTCTCCATTCAGAATGCATTAGGACCAAACTGATGCATTTTTTCCCGGTATTGAGCCCCTAGGACGGAACTCAATACCAGAAAACTTTAACGCTAGTGTGAAAGTACCCTAAGTAAATCATGTGTCACCGCCAGACATCTGAGAAGCTCTGACAGACGTTCTTCAGAACCTCCTGCTTGAGGTTCTTTTGTTTTGCTTTCGTTTTGTCATCTCGTTTCCCTCTCTCAGCTGTCATCTAGTTGCCCTGATTGCATCCCTTTAAATCCCCTCCCATACTGCATCACTTTGCGGTTTATACAACTTCCTGGAGTGTGTACATGCTGGATGCTACAATTGATGCTTCTACAGATAAGTCTGTTCATTGATTTGTGTTTTCCTGTTTGCTTGATCCTAGGTGACCCTGACTCCCTCCGTATTAAGTGTAGGGAGCCGGTGGTCGTGTCCCCTCACTATTATAGGGTGTTCAGGTGTCATACAGTCGAGGCACGAGGGCATGCAATTTTCTATCATAGAGATCTTTGCATGGGCTGAGAAGACAGGGAGAGTTTCAGGGCTTAAATAGGGGTCACCCTTTTGTTCCTTAGTTTCGGATCAAGCCAGTCGGATCCTTATTTGTAACTTCTTGTTTTCTGTTACACCATCCGTGACATTATAAACCGCAAAAAACGTCTCAAGCATGGATCCGGTTTCACTTTTGACTGAATACATGCGGTCTTTCATTGGAGGTAGCAGATCTCCGTAAAACTGTATCTCAGTTTCAGGTGACCGGTTCAGCTTGCGTTCATGGAGTTTGTTCTGAGCCTAAGATCTCGCTTCCGGATACGTTCTCCGGGGGTAGTGAGAATTTTGTTTGTTTTAGAGAGGCTTGCAAACTCCATTTTCCACTTCCCTATTCCTCTGGTGATGAGGAGCAGAGGGTGGGGATCATCATCTCGCCGCTCAGGGATAACGCTCAGTCTTGGGCCTTTTCGCTGCTGGTGGGGACACGGCCCCTCTGTTCAGTGGATGAATTTTTTTTAGCCCTGGGTCAGATATATGATGATCCGGATCGTATTGCTCTGGCTGAGTCTAGACTACGTCTTTTATGCCAGGGTAAACAGTCCGCAGAGATATACTGTTCAGAATTTCGGAGATGGGCAGCTGATACTGGTTGGAATGATGCTGCACTCCGAAGTCAATTTTGCCATGGTCTTTCAGAGGGATTGAAAGATGCAATTGCCTTTCATGAGAGACCTACCTCCTTGGACTCTGCCATGTCTCGGGCCGTTCGTATTGACAGGCGTCTTAGAGAGAGAGGAGAGATCACTCCTTCCTGTCATACTCAGTCCAAGGACAGTGCGGAGGTCTCATTCAGTGCGCTGGGGTCTCAGTCTTTCTCAATCCCCTCTGAGCAGGAGCCCATGCAGCTGGGTTTGCTTGCCTCTGACAATAGAGGATTCAGCTCTCAGAGGAGGGTTTGTTTCTGTTGTGGAGGTATAAATCATTTGGCAAATGTTTGTCCCTCTAGGAGATTCAGGCAGTTTTTTTGAGAGTAATAAAGAAACAAAAAGAAAAAAATCCTCTAAAAACGTTCCATCTGTTACCATTGGCAAGGTTGATGCGAAAATTGAAGGTTTTCCGTTTGCTTGTAGTTCCCATTTTGTCCTACCTGCCAGGGTGGCGCTAGAGAGCAAGAATATTTTTTGTGAGATTTTTGTAGATAGTGGAGCAGCTGTCAATCTCATTAATAATCAATTTGCTAAAACACATGGTTTCCAGGTAGGCACTTTGGGAAAGGAAATACCTGTTTTTGCTATTGATTCCGCTCCACTTTCTCAGAAATCGTTAAAGGGCATAGTTCACAATATCCGTTTGATTGTGAGTGATACTCATGTTGAGGATGTGTCATGTTTTGTCCTAAGCGGGTTGCCTACTCCTCTAGTGTTGGGGCTACCCTGGCTCACTAAACATAACCCCACCATTGATTGGCAAGCGAGGCAAATAAATGGTTGGAGTAACTTTTGCAGAGAGAATTGCCTCACAACATCTGTTTCAGAGGTTTCTACTAAGACTGTACCAGCTTTTCTCTCAGAATTTTTGGATGTGTTTTCTGAGAGTGGTGTTCAGGAGTTGCCCCCTCACAGGGAGTACGACTGCCCTATTAATCTCATCCCAGGCGCCAAGCTGCCTAAATCTCGCTTATACAATCTCTCCCAACCTGAAGGGGTCGCTATGCTTGCTTATATCTCTGAGAGTGTGAGACAGGGACACATACGACCCTCGAAGTCAGCTGTTGCCGCTGGTTTTTTCTTTGTTAAGAAAAAAGATGGTTCTTTAAGACCATGTCTGGATTTCAGGGAGCTGAAAAGTATCACAATTCGTGACCCTTATCCGCTTCCTCTGATCCCGGACCTGTTTAACCAGGTTGTTGGGCCTAAAGTTTTTTCCAAGTTGGATCTAGGAGGGGCATACAACCTGGTCAGGGTCAGAGAAGGAGACGAATGGAAGACGGCCTTCAATACCCCTGAGGGCCATTTTGAGAATTTGGTTATGCCTTTTGGTTTGATGAATGCTCCAGACGTCTTTCAGCATTTTGTGAACAGCATTTTTTATCATTTAATGGGGAAATTTGTACTAGTGTATCTAGATGACATTTTGATTTTTTTCTCCTGATTTCAAAACTCATAAGGACCACCTACGTCAGGTCTTGCTCATTCTGCGGGAGAATAAATTGTACGCTAAACTGGAAAAATGTGTGTTTGCGGTTCCAGAAATTCAATTTCTGGGGTTTCTTCTCTCCGCATGGACCCCGAGAAGGTCCGCGCTGTGCTTGAGTGGGAGCTTCCTGAGAATCAGAAGGCGCTGATGCGTTTTTTGGGTTTTGCCAATTATTACAGGAAGTTTATTTTGAATTATTCCTCTGTTGTTAAACCACTCACTGATATGACTAGAAAGGGGGTAGATTTTTCCTCCTGGTCGGTAGAGGCACGTAAGGCCTTTTCTAGTATCAAGGAGAGTTTTGCTTCCGCTCCCATCTTGGTACAACCTGATATCTCTCTGCCCTTCATAGTTGAGGTGGACGCTTCTGAGGTGGGTGTGGGTGCGGTCTTGTGTCAGGGTCCCTCTCCTGCCAAATGGCGACCGTGTGCCTTTTTCTCGAAGAAACTCTCCTCCGCAGAGAGAAATTACGATGTGGGAGATAGGGAGTTGTTGGCCATCAAGTTAGCTTTTGAGGAATGGCGCCATTGGCTAGAGGGAGCCAGACACCCTATTACCGTGTTTACCGACCATAAGAATCTGGCCTACTTGGAGTCAGCCAAGCGTCTGAACCCGAGACAGGCCAGATGGTCTTTGTTCTTTTCAAGGTTTAATTTTGTTGTCACATTCCGCCCTGGGGTTAAGAATGTGAAGGCGGATGCCCTGTCACATTGTTTTCCGGGAGGTGGGAATTTTGAAGACCCGGGTCCCATTTTGGCTGAGGGTGTGGTGGTCTCTGCTCTTTATCCTGAATTGGAGGCAGAGGTTCAGGCAGCCCAGGCAGAGGCACCTGATCTTTGTCCTCCTGGAAGGTTGTTTGTGCCTCTCGCTTTAAGACACAAGGTTTTTAAGGAGCACCACGATACTGTCCTTGCTGGGCACCCGGGGGGTAGAGCCACAGTGGATCTCATCGCTCAGAGATTCCGGTGGCCGGCGCTTCGTAAGTCGGTTGAGGGTTTTGTGGCAGCCTGCGAGACCTGCGCTCGTGCCAAAGTCCCTCATTCATGGCCATCAGGTCCTCTTCTTCCCTTACCCATTCCTTCCCGTCCTTGGACACATCTGTCCATGGACTTCATTACGGACCTGCCTCGTTCCTCGGGGAAGACTGTGATTCTGGTGGTGGTGGACCGTTTTAGCAAAATGGCGCATTTCATTCCTTTTCCTGGGTTGCCCAATGCTAAGACGCTGGCATTTATTGATCACATTGTCAAATTGCATTGTATTCCTTCAGACATAGTCTCTGATAGGGGCACGCAGTTTGTTTCCAGATTCTGGAAGGCTTTCTGTTCTCGCTTGGGGGTTCGGTTGTCATTCTCTTCTGCTTTCCACCCGCAGTCGAATGGCCAGACAGAGCGCGTCAATCAGAATCTGGAGACATATCTGCTTTGTGGCGGAGAATCAGGAGGATTGGTGTTTTTTTTTTGTCCCTTGCTGAGTTTGCTTTAAATAACCGTCGCCAGGGGTCCTCTGATAAGTCACCATTTTTTGGTGCATATGGGTTTCATCCGCAGTTTGGGACATTCTCTGGAGAGGGGTCTTCTGGTTTACCTGATGAGGAGAGATTCTCCTCGTCTTTGTCATCTCATTTTTTGCAAATCTGACCAGTGTCCCTTTAAGTGCTGATAACTTTAAAACGCTTTGCCTTATCCAGGCCGTACAAAACATTTGGAAAAATTTGCAAATGTCAAAGTTTCAGTTTCTCTACTTATGTAATACATAGTAATACCCCCAAAAATTGTGATGACTTTACATTCCCCATATGTCTACTTCATGTTTGAATCATTTTGGGAATTATATTTTATTTTTTGCGGATGTTACAAGGCTTAGAAGTTTAGAAGCAAATCTTGAAATTTTTCAGAAATTTTTAAAAACCCAATTTTTAGGGACCACTACAGGTCTGAAGTCACTTTGCGAGGCTTACATAATAGAAACCACCCAAAAATGACCCCATTCTATAAACTACACCCCTCAAGGTATTCAAAACTGATTTTACAAACTTCATTAACCCTTTAGGTGTTGCACAAGAGTTATTGGCAAATGGGGATGAAATTTGAGATTTTCATTTTTTTGCCAAATTTTCCCTTTTAACCCATTTTTTCCACTAACAAAGCAAGGGTTAACAGCCAAACAAGACTGTATCTTTATTGCCCTGACTCTGCCGTTTACAGAAACACCCCATATGTGGCCGTAAACTACTGTACGGGCACACAGTAGGGTGTAGAGGGAAAGGTGCGCCATATGGTTTTTGGAAGGCAGATTTTGCTGGACTGGTTTATTTACACCATGTCCCATTTGAAGCTCCCCTGATGCACCCCTAGAGTAGAAACTCCCTAAAAGTGACCCCATCTAAGAAACTACACCCCTCGAGGTATTCAAAACTGATTTTACATACGTTGTTAACCCTTTAGGCGTTGCACAAGAGTTATTGGCAAATGGCGATGAAGTTTGAGAATTTAAATTTTTTTGCCAATTTTTCCATTTTAACCCATTTTTTCCACTAACAAAGCAAGGGTTAACAGCCAAACAAGTCTGTATCTTTATTGCCCTGACTCTGCCGTTTACAGAAACACCCCATATGTGGTCGTACACTACTGTACGGCCACACAGCGGGGCGTAGAGTGAAAGGTGCGCCGTTTGGTTTTTGGAGGGCTGATATTTATGGACAGCTTTATTTACACCGTGTCCTGTTTCAAGCCCCCTGATGCACCCCTGGAGTAGAAACTCCCTAAAAGTGACCCCATTTTGGAAACTACGGGATAAGGTGGCATTATTTTGGGGACTATTTTTAGGGTACATATGATTTTTGGTTGCTCTATATTACATTTTTGTGAGGCAAGGTTACCAAAAATTGAAATTCAGAAATTTCATCTCCATTTGCCATTAACTGTTGAGGAACACCTAAAGGGTTAATAAAGTTTGTATAATCAGTTTTGAATACCTTGAGGGGTGTAGTTTCTTAGATGGGGTCACTTTTAGGGAGTTTTTACTCTAGGAGGGCATCAGGGGGGCTGTCAATAAAAAAGGCCATCAAAATCGGTCTTCCAGAAACCATGTCGGTCCTTTCCGTTTGCGGCCTCCCTTTTACTGATACAGAAGTTTACGACCACAAATGTGGCATTTCTGTAAACTGCAGTATCAGGGTAATAAAAATTAACTTTTGTTTGGTTGTTAACCCTTGTTTTGTTACTGGAAAAAACGGATTGAAATGGAAAAGTGCCAAAAATAGCGTTTTTTGGCACAGTTTTTTTTTTTTTTTGACAATGTTAATCTGGGGGGTTAGGTCATGGGATATTTTTATAGAGGAGATTCTTACGGACGCGGCGATACCTAATAGGTCTACTTTTTTATACAATTATTTAGGTTTTAGACTATATTATCCTTTTTGATACAAATTTTTTTTGGGGGATCTCTAAAGTCTGAGTCATTTTTATTCTTTTTTTAATCCGATTATTTTATGTGGGGGCTCATTTTTTGCGGGATGAGAGGACGGTTTTATTGGCACTATTTTGGGGGCTATATTTTGATAGCTTGCTTTTAAACTTTTTGTTATGTAAGGTGACCCCAAAAATATTTTTTTGCACCTTTTTTTTTTTTTGGACCGTGTTAATCTGGGGGGTTAGGTCATGGGGTCTTTTTATAGAGGAGATTCTTACCGACGCTGAGATACCTAATTTGTATACTTTTAATAAATTATTTTAGTTTTTTTGGGTGTCTCAAGTCTGAGAACCAGTTTTTTTTATCCGATATCAGTGCTAAATTGGAATATAAATTTAGTACTCCACGGAAGTGTGGTACTCCCTAAAGCAACCAATAATGCAGAGGCCCGTATGATCGGGGCACGTGTCACATTGAGTAGTGGTGTCCTTCCGTATCCCCCTCCTGTGACACACTCTTTTTTGGGTTAGTCCCTTCTTTCTAGTATGGGGGACCACACCTGGAAAGTGTTGGCCAGGGGCGATCCGGTCGCCTACAGTTCCCGAGGTACTCCGGCCTGCTCTTTCCCGGTCCGAAAAGATCACGGCCTTGAGGACTGCCTCATAGAACTGAAGGAATGTCCCTGTGCTGCCAGTGCTCCGGGACAGCACAAAAGAGTTGTACATGGCAACCTGCACCAAGTAGACCGCAACTTTTTTGTACCGTGCCTGGGTTTTGCGCATGGCATTATATGGCTTGAGGACTTGATAAGAGAGATTAACTTCTCCCATATACCGATTGTAGTCGACGATACAATCGGGCTTGAGGACCGTTGCCGCGGTACCTCGCACAGGGACAGGGGTGATGTCGTTACCATGAATTGTGGCCAGTACAAGGACATCCCTTTTGTCCTTATACCTGACCAGCAACAGGTTTTCAGTGGTAAGGGCACAGGTCTCACCCCTGGGGATAGGTACCTGGAGGGGGTGGGCAGGGAGGCCGCGTTGATTTTTCCTCACGGTCCCACAAGCGGACGTGGATCTGGCGGCAAGGGACTGGAACAAGGGGATACTAGTATAAAAGTTATCCACGTAAAGGTGGTAGCCCTTATCTAGCAGTGGGTACATAAGGTCCCACACAAGTTTCCCGGTAACACCCAGAGTGGGGGGACATTCTGGGAGTTGAATCTGGGAATCTCGCCCCTCGTATACACAAAACATGTAAGTGTACCCTGAGGTACTCTCACAAATTTTGTATAGCTTCACGCCATACCTCGCCCGCTTGGAGGGCACATATTGGCGGAAAATGAGTCTCCCTTTGAACGCAATGAGAGACTCATCAACCGCGACCTCCCTTTCAGGTACATAGGCCTCCGTGAATTTGGCCCCAAAGTGATCGATGACCGGTCGTATCTTATACAGACGGTCATGGGCAGGATCACCTCTGGGGGGGACATGCTGCATTATCTGAATAATGCTGACATTTCCGGATGGCCTCAAACCGGGAGCGTGTCATGGCCGTACTGTAAAGTGGGGTCTGGTATAGGACGTCCCCACTCCAGTACAGCGTGACACTGGATTTCTTGACCAGGCCCATATGCAGCACAAGGCCCCAAAATGTCCTCATCTCGGCTGCACTGACCGGCGTCAAGCCACCGGGCCTGGCCAAAAAGGAGCCCGGGTGTTGAGCAACGAACTGTTGGGCGTACAGGTTCGTCTGCTCCACCATCAGATTTACCAGTGGGTCACTGAAAAAATGACAAAAAAAGTCAGATTCAGTGTAGCCCACTGTGGAAATCTGGATTCCTGATTGGCCTACAAAATCAGGAATCACGGGCTCGTATCGCTCTGGGCTACACCAGACAAGTTTACCGGCAGGGTGCTTCGGTGGATTTAACTGGTGGGCCGGAAAACTAGTACGAGCCCCAGAGCTGCTCGTACTAGGCTGGGCCACAGGGTCCCTTACATGGCGGTCCCCTTGCTCCGCCTGGCAGCGTCTCCGCCGCCTTGGGGGCTCATCATCATCGCTAGATGATGAGGAGGACGCGGATGACAACAGGAAAGTGGGGTCATCCTCGTCCTCACTGGGACTCTCGGAGTCGGAGGCAAGCTGGGCGTATGCCTCCTCGGCCGAGAACGTCCAGCGGGCCATAGGGGAGTGTGTGTGTGGGGGGGAATGGGTGTTCGCGAACTCACCCTAAAACTAACAGAAAAAAAAAAACTAACTAAAAAAAAGGTCCAAAAATGTGAAAAAAAATTCAAAACCGCTCAATTCGCTAACAGTGGCCGGATGCCACAGTCAGCGTACACAAAAAAATAAATAAAAATCCTGCACCCCAAAAAAGTTGGGGGGGCAAGCGGCAGCACCCCTGGGGGGTCTAGGGTCACACTGTGCTGTGGACCCCAGACACCCTAACTTAGGGTGATGCAATCAAAGTTTGTTAAACTAAGGCCTCTTTCACACTTGCGTTGTCCGGATACGGCGTGTACTCCACCTGCCGGAATTACACGCCGGATCCGGAAAACCGCAAGTGTACTGAAAGCATTTGAAGACGGATCCGTCTTCAAAATGCTTTCAGTGTTACTATGGCAGCCAGGACGCTATTAAAGTCCTGGTTGCCATAGTAGGAGCAGGGAGCGGGGGAGCGGTATACTTACAGTCCGTGCGGCTCCCGGGGCGCTCCAGAATGACGTCAGAGCGCCCCGTGCGCATGGATGACGTGCCATGCAATCACGTCATCCATGCGCCTGGGGCGCCCTGACGTCACTCTGGAGCGCCCCGGGAGCCGCACGGATGGTAAGTATGCTGCTCCCCCGCTACACTTTACCATGGCTGCCAGGACTTTAGCGTCCCGGCAGCCATGGTAACCACTCTAAAAAAGCTAAACGTCGTATCCGGCAATGCGCCGAAACGACGTTTAGCTTAAGGCTGGACCCGGATCAATGCCTTTCAATGGGCATTCATTCCGGATCCGGCCTTGCGGCAAGTCTTCAGTTTTTTTGGCCGGAGCAAAAAGCGCAGCATGCTGCGGTATTTTCTCCGGCCAAAAAACGTTCCGTTCCGGAACTGAAGACATCCTGATGCATCCTGAACGGATTTCACTCCATTCAGAACGCATTAGGATAATCTTGATCAGGATTCTTCCGGCATAGAGCCCCGACGACGGAACTCTATGCCGGAAGACAATAACGCAGGTGTGAAAGAGCCCTAACTTTCCCTTTATTTTCCCTGCCTAACCCAAACTTTCCCTATACTTTCCCTATGTACCTGCTGTTCAGATGGGGGGTGCTGGGGCGCAGATCGGGTCCTGGGGGGCACAGAAGGGGTGATGCTGGCACAGATTGACAACGTGCGGGCAGCTCCTCTCTCCTCCGGCTCCGGAACACAAAAGGAGGAGGAGAGGAGCACTTGCAACTTTTAAATCTGCCGCCGTCCCGCCCACCAACCAATCAGAGGCGATCCTGAGAGGTGATGTCACCATCACCTCTCAGGATCGCAGGATGGTGATTGGTGGGGTGAAATCACACAACCATCACCATCCTGTTCCGGGTTATCGGGTCTTCAGAGACCCGAATAACCCGGAAACGCAGAAAACCGCAGGTCTGAATTGACCTGCGGTTTTCTGCGATCGCCGACATGGGGGGGTCACAGGACCCCCCGGCGCATTTAGCCTAGGTGCCTGCTCAATTATTTGAGCAGGCACCGGGTTTTGATCACCGCCCGCCGGTACGTCATGTGTCCTTAAGTACCAGGACATCATGACGTACCGGTACGTCATGTGTCCTGAAGAGGTTAAACTCTTGGGAATGAACTGCAATGGGGGTCTACAGTAATGGGGATCTACAGTAAATTTTTTCTCGGTGCAGTGGTTATATATGATGTTACAATATTTTATCTGGTTTTAGAGCGAGTCACTTATACACAATGGTACTTACCATATAGACTAGGCTTAGCGGTAAAAGGCATCCTTTTTAGGGCCAATGTTTAAGAAGACAATTTATTCTTCCTCTAAGTATTTAAGTCTATAAACAGAGGTAGGTCTGTTGATCAAGGACGCAGACAAGAGACATTTCAGAGTTACGACTGGATTCACAAATTCTGTCATCAAGATTTTTCTGGCAGAATCAAAAAGTTTCTGTCTCGGGTTTATTTCTGATTCTATGAAATTGTATTTTTATCTAATGATAAATATCTGAGATATGCTGTCCTTAGACTTGGTCCCCCCCTAAATTATAATTTAGTACGTCTCCTGTTGTGCTGTCATGAGAGATGACATGGAAAATAGGAATTAGACTTACCGGTAATTTGGTTTCCAGAGAGTCCCTCATGACAGCACCCGTACATTCCCTCCCTTACTAACTACTATGTAAATATTGCATATAAGATTTTCTGATGATTTTAATAAATCGGTTGCATCCATTCTGGTGTAGTAATCTGGAAAAACACTGGTGGGTGGAGGTGGGAGGGACCTTTTTTTCTCTGTTTCCTGTCGAAAGAAGGTCAAAGGGGAACATCCTCCTGTTTCTTCTGACAAGTAACACTTGTGCATTTCATATGGGCAGGCATTCTGCTCCTGTGAGGGCATCATTTTTGGATGCTTGGTCCCCAAACAAGTGCAATGAGCTGGACCGGGGTATGCACTCTGACATCAAAAAATGAAATGGCTGGGTCAGATGTAGGTGATAGTTTATAGTTTTGTTCGTGACTCCAATTGCAGCGTGCGCAGGGTACTAACACAGGGCCCTGTAAGGATGTTATAACTCACGCCCCAGTTTAGGAATGCCAGAGTGGTGTAATGTCTCTGTATGGTAATGGTAATGGTGTCAACGGTGTCTCCTACCTGGGTAAGGCTGGACTCCTGGCTCACTTGCAATAAAATAAGTGTGGTGCTAGTAGGAGTAATAGAGGGATTCACAGCAGAAATTGAAATCCAGACCTTTGGTAAAGTTCAAACTTGTCTATACTGGTGGTAACTTTCATACAAGCAAGATACAGCTTTAGTCTTTGGTCCCAGCAGGTATTGGCAATGTGTGGCAGGAATATATCTTCTGCTCTATCATGTGCCTGGAGCTTTGCAGGAAAAGGACGTCTGCTTAGTAACTCTAAACTGTGGCAGGAATATGGCTTCTGCGCTTTCTATCTTCTAAACTGAGGAGGAATATGGCTTCTCCTGGGTCTCTGGAACTTGACTCACAGCTATCTTCACAGGGTATGCTTCTTCCTGGAACTGGAGGCGGCTGCTTGCTTCTTCCAGCTGAAGCTGAAGGGCTCAGGCTGGGGATGATGATCAATGTCTCAGTCGAGACAAGATCCTGGCTTGATTCCCTAGATCTGGGAGCTCCTACACGCACAGCCTTCCCCTAGCAGGGGTGGCTGGCACACTAACTTAACTTCCTTCCCTCCCTATGAGGCAGGATGTGAGAACATCCCACTCTGCCCAACGAGGGGGGAGTTAACTGGAATAAACTATTCCAGTCTAGAAACACTAAACTGGCTTAAGTCCCTGCCAGATCATTGCTGCCACCTGCTGGTGAATATGAAAAAATGCAACAATATTCATGTAACAAGGCTATACAATGCACTTTTATGAGGATGTTATGTGAAATTAAATCTGATGACAATGTAAATGCTCTTAACAGGTTGTAGCAGGGTAAAAAAGTTTTGTAACACAACTCTGGGGTGTTACACAAGCCACTGTTCCCCCCCTACCATAACACTGTTAAACGCCATCTGCCCCCAATAAGGGATCATTTTTGGAAGCTTTGGAATATGACACAACAGTGCAAATGCGTTAATCCAGCTATGTATGTTAGGGCCACTCTGACATTATTTGCTATTGCTGTCATTGCATTCAAGAGATTAGGGGGAGAAAATGCAAAAGTTTATAAAAGGTAACAAAATGAGATAATATCTTAGGAGACGTAACAATTTTCAGGGCAATCGGGACAACTTTGGTTCGGGCAGAATACATTTTGGTCCAAACCAAACGTTTTTGAAAAATTTGGTGAACCTGAACCAAACTGAATCTCCAAAGGTTGGCTGGTCCCTAATTCAGCTGACGCATGTGTACGCACTGCTCTCAGGGAGTAACATTGTGGGGCTGCCATAAAACTTTTTTACCAATAAAGTGCTTATCTCTTTATCTAAGGCTACTTTCACACTAGCGTTCGATCTGATCCGTTCTGAATGGATCCGCTCATATTAATGCAGACGGAGGCTCCGTTCAGAACGGATCCGTCTGCATTATATTGGCAAAAAATGGCTAAGTGTGAAATTAGCCTGAGCGGATCCGTCCAGACTTTTACATTGAAAGTCAATGGGGGACGGATCCGCTTGAAGATTGAGCCATATTGTGGCATCTTCAAACGGATCCGTCCCCATTGACTTACATTGTAAGTCTGGACGGATCCGCACGCTGCAAGCAGCGTTCAGGTGTCCGCCTGCTGAGCGGAGCGGAGGCTGAACGCTGCCAGACTGATGCAGTCTGAGCGGATCCGCATCCATTCAGACTGCATCAGGGCTGGACGGAAGCGTTCGGGTCCGCTCGTGAGCCCCTTCAAACGGAGCTCACGAGCGGACAGCCGAACGCTAGTGTGAAACTAGCCTTAATTAGGCCTTATGCACATGACCATATGAATTTTGTGATCCGCACTTTATGGATACACAAAATATAGGCTCCGTCCATGTTGCTTCTGCATTTTTGTGGACCCATTGAAGTCAATGGGTCCGAGGTCCACATTTTGCAGCCTAGTACATGACATGTTATTTTTGCTGAATGGACATATGGATGCAGAAAGCATTGAAGTTAATTGGTCCGCAAAAAAAAATGCAGACTGCACATAGACCTTATCGGTATCTTGCAGAGCTGCAATTTGTGAATTGCAAAATGGACATGGTTGTGTCCATGAGGTCTTAAAGGGTTTTTCCTATAAAAAAATATTCTGCCAGCACCTGGATCTACCGTATTTTTCGCCCTATAAGGCTACTTTCACACTAGCGTTCGAGCGGATCCGTTCTGAACGGATCCGCTCATATTAATGCAGACGGTGGCTCCGTTCAGAACGGATCCGTCTGCATTATAACTTAGAAAAATTTGTAAGTGTGAAAGTAGCCTGAGCGGATCCGTTCAGAATTTACATTGAAAGTCAATAGGGGACGGATCCGCTTGAAGATTGAGCCATATGGTGTCATCTTCAAGCGGATCCGTCCCCATTGACTTACATTATAAGTCGGAACGGATCCGCACGCCTCCGCACGGCCAGGCGGACACCCGAACGCTGCAAGCAGCATTCAGGTGTCCGCTCACTGAGCGGAGCGGAGGCTGAGCGCTGGCAGACGGATGCGTTCTGAGCGGATCCGCCTCCACTGAGAATGCATTAGGGCCAGACGGCTGCGTTCAGGGCCGCTTGTGAGCCCTTTCAAACGGAGCTCACGAGCGGACAACTGAACGCAGGTGTGAAAGTAGCCTTAGACGCAACGGCCCATAAGGCACACCTAGGTTTTAGAGGAAGACAATAAGAAAAAATAATTTTCATTAGACCTCAGATCAGACCAGCAATCAGACCCCCAATGTTAATCAGACCTCAGCTCACAGCCCCAATCAAACCCCCAATGTGAATGTCCTCCAATCAGACCTTAGATAAGGGCCCCAATATAAATAAGATCTCAGAGCAGCCACCCCATGCCTTAGAGCAGCCACCCCATGCGCAGATCAGCCCCCCCCCATGCCTCAGGGCAGCCCCCCATGCCTCAGATCAGCCACCCCATGCCTCAGATCAGCCACCCTATGCCTCAGATCAGCCACCCCAGGCCTCAGGGCAGCCCCCCATGCCTCAGATCAGCCCCCTCGCCTCAGGGCAGCCCTCCAGCCTCCAGCGCTCTCTCTTCTTCTTCCTCTTGCTGTCAGCTGTGCTGTGACCCGACGCACACAGCGTGAGGTCACAGTGCGCCCTTATGCTGTGCGCAGCCACAACCCAGCCGACAGCAGAGGACCAGGAAGCGGTGAGAACAGAGACTAGGGAGCGCTGCATTCACAGCTTTCCCGGCCTTCCAGTACTAATGAGCACATCCATAATAGAAGTGCTCATTAGTATTGGCCACATAAGATGCAGTGATATTTTCCCCCCACTTTTGGGGCGAAAAATACAGTATTTGCATACAATTAAAAATGTTGTATAGCCTCAGTTATCCAATAAAATGTATCTGTACAGCGCCACCTGCTATTTCTTTTTTCTTCTTCTTATTTCTCTGTCCATCTCGAGGTGGACGCACATGCTCAGTTCCAATTTTCAACTGCCTCCTGAGCTGTGATAGATAGAGAGCTACAGCAGAAAGAACACACACCCCTGAGCTGCCAGCTTGATAGAAATCTTGCAGAGCAATTTAAACATTGAATAGGGGGGTTTCTGGATCCATGTGGGGTACAGGGCTGGTTCTAGCTTTATTAGGAGACTGTCATGTTCTATATGATATCTGATTTTCATGTTTTACATCAATTATGACATAACCCCTTTAACTGTATAATGATAACTATCATTATTATTACTGGGAAGTAACCATGTGAGGGGTATTTATGGTACTGCTGGGATAATTATAACAATAATTATGGTATTACATTTCACAATATTATGTATGAGTTATTGTTGGAATCCATTAAGTAGGCACTATGGTATCATATTTCTATTTTGGGAGTAACTTAGCAATAAGGCAGGTTTGCTTGTTAACCCCTTAGGGACCGGGCTCATTTTCACCTTAAGGACCAGGCCATTTTTTGCAAATCTGACCAGTGTCACTTTATGTGCTGATAACTTTAAAATGCTTTGACTTATCCAGGTCATTCTGAGAGAGTTTTTTCGTCAAAAAATACCAAATTTTCCAAAATGTTGCAAAGTTTCAATTTCTCTACTTCTATAATACATAGTAATACCATCAAAAATAATTATTACTTTACATTCCCCATATGTCTACTTCATGTTTGGATCATTTTAGGAATGATATTTTATTTTTTGGGGATGTTACAAGGCTTAGAAGTTTAGAAGCAAATTTTGAAACCGCTGTACGGGCACACGGCAGCGCGCAGAAGGAAAGGAATGCCGTACGGTTTTTGGAAGGCAGATTTTGCTGGACTGGTTTTTTGACACCATGTCCCATTTGAAGCGCCCCTGATGCACTCCTAGAGTAGAAACTCCAAAAAAGTTACCCCATTTTAGAAACTACACCCCTCAAGGTATTCAAAACTGATTTTCTAAATTTTGTTAACCCTTTAGGTGTTCCACAAGAATTAATGAAAATAGAGATACAATTTCAAAATTTCACTTTTTTGGCAGATTTTCCATTTTAATATTTTTTTTTCCAGTTACAAAGCAAGGGTTAACAGCCAAACAAAACTCAATATTTATGGCCCTGATTCTGTAGTTTACAGAACCCCCCCATATGTGGTCGTAAACTGCTGTACGGGCACAACATTCATCTGACAGGTTAGATCATGTGATCATGTATTTTTATAGAGCAGGTTGTCACGGACACAGCGATACCTAATATGTATACTATTTTTTTATTTATGTAAGTTTTACACAATAATTTCATTTTTAAACAAAAAAAATCATGTTTTAGTGTCTCCATAGTTTTTTCAGTTTTTGGGCGATTATCTTGGGTAGGGTATTATTTTTGCGTGATGAGATGACGGTTTGATTGGCATTATTTTGGGGTGCGTATGACTTTTTAATCGCTTGCTATTACACTTTTTGTAATGTAAGGTGTCAAAAAATTGTTTATTTACACTTTTTTTATATATGGTGTTCAACAGAAGGGTTAGGTCATGTGATATTTTTATAGAGCAGGTTATTACGGACGCGGCAATACCTAATATGTATACTTTTTTATTTATGTAAGTTTTGCACAATAATATCATTTTTGAAACAAAAAAAATAAGCATCTTTTAGTGTCTCCATAGTCTGAGAGCCTCTAGAAGCAATGAGGGCATTGCCATTGCAGAGAGAGATGAGCCCATTGCTCCTAGAGGCTCATTTGCATACATTAAAACATCATTTTTCTCAGCAATCCGGGCACATATCAACATGGGACCAAAACAGATGTCTTCAGCTGCCAAGTGCAGATATAACATGTCAGCCAGTTTCATAGGTACAAATCTGCTGACAGATGCCCTTTAATTACGGTAGGTCTGGTCTTTAATAGATTTTTTCCCCCATATATAATGATATACATTATGTAAGGAGCTGTGTAGTCATAATTATCTTTATTTAATTCTTGAGTCATTGAGGCAGGGCCATTTCTAGATTCTGTCCTGAATGAGGTGAAAATTCAAATAGTGCAACCCAGCCCTATTGCTAAAGGCATATTTGCATGGACTTTACATTCCTCACTAACAAACATACGGGAGAATACAGCACTACATACCGCTCACATTCAGTGATGTCTCCTCTGATGTAGATTCCTCCTCACCCTCTCCTACTGTGTACTTCCTCCATACCTTGTAGATTGCAAGCCCTCACGGTTTGTGACTTGTCTTGTTCAGTGCAATTGTCTGTATTATGTATGTGCACCCCTTATCATATGTACAGCGCCATGGAATTAATGGCACTTTAATAAAAATAAATAATAATAAGTAGATATTCCTCATCTTCTCCACTGGGAGCAGACTGCCATGACGAGTTCTCACCCAGACTGCTCTCATTAGTAATAGTAAACCCTACAGTACCACCAATAGTGAGAGTGCCCCCATTTGTAGCAATGCCCTCCATATTGTGCCCAATAATAACTTGCTGTACCCCCAGTAGTAATACAGCACTACATACCGCTCACATTCAGTGATGTCTCCTCTGATGTAGATTCCTCCTCACCCTCTCCTACTGTGTACTTCCTCCATACCTTGTAGATTGCAAGCTACCATAGTGCCCCTAATATTGCTACCATAGTGCCCCTAATATTTATAATGCCCTAATGCCCCCTACAGAGCCCTCTGTAGTTTTAATGCCCCTGCATTTATAACTCCCCTGTATTATAATGCCCCATGTAGTGCTAGTATGTTTAATGTCCCCCCATAATTTCACTATGTATACTGCTCCCCCCATAGTGCCGGTATGTATTGCTCCTCCATCCCCCTCATGGTGCCCTTATGTACAGTACAGACCAAAAGTTGGACACACCTTCTCATTTAAAGAGTTTTCTTTATTTTCATGACTATGAAAATTGTAGATTCACACTGAAGGCATCAAAACTATGAATTAACCCATGTGGAATTATATACATAACAAAAAAGTGTGAAACATCAAGACTCACTCTCATTTCATCAGTCCATAAAACCTTAGAAAAATCAGTCTTGAGATATTTCTTGGCCCAGTCTTGACGTTTCAGCTTGTGTATCTTGTTCAGTGGTGGTCGTCTTTCAGCCTTTCTTACCTTGGCCATGTCTCTGAGTATTGCACACCTTGTGCTTTTGGGCACTCCAGTGATGTTGCAGCTCTGAAATATGGCCAAACTGGTGGCAAGTGGCATCTTGGCAGCTGCACGCTTGACTTTTCTCAGTTCATGGGCAGTTATTTTGCGCCTTGGTTTTTCCACACGCTTCTTGCGACCCTGTTGACCATTTTGAATGAAACGCTTGATTGTTCGATGATCGCGCTTCAGAAGCTTTGCAATTTTAAGAGTGCTGCATCCCTCTGCAAGATATCTCACTATTTTTGACTTTTCTGAGCCTGTCAAGTCCTTCTTTTGACCCATTTTGCCAAAGGAAAGGAAGTTGCCTAATAATTATGCACACCTGATATAGGGTGTTGATGTCATTAGACCACACCCCTTCTCATTACAGAGATGCACATCACCTAATATGCTTAATTGGTAGTAGGCTTTCGAGCCTATACAGCTTGGAGTAAGACAACATGCATAAAGAGGATGATGTGGTCAAAATACTCATTTGCCTAATAATTCTGCACTCCCTGTAGTGCAGGGCTCGACAAATCCCGGGCGCCAGGTCGCCATGGCGACCAGGAATTTGGTCCTGGCGCCTTGGGTATTTGCCATGGCATGAAAATATAATGCAAAATAGGCCCAGCACTCCAGCAGCCAGACGGGCGCAGTATCTCTTTAAGTTCACAGTAGACGCGGCGTCACGCACGAGTCTGCGTCTGGTAGGTCCGCCCCTCCCGCTTCCCGCCACAGACAACAGTAAAGAGGATCGCTACTGCCTCAGGCTCACTGCAGTTAAGAGGACCGCTACTCGCACAGTCTGTCCTGGTCCTTCCTTATCGCTGCGCCGTATCTCCTTCTACTCTGTGTGACTGCAGAACAAGGTGAGCTGCATTGGTGTACCGACAATAGAGGCAGACCACGCAGCTGCTATGTGGCCCATGGGGGAAGGGGGCCCGGCTGTGAATAGACCCGAACCCATAATTTAACTAAATAAAAATGGTTGCTCAGAGTTCCTGTCTATGGTTCGGGGCATGTGTTTTTTTCTCCCTGCTTCCCCTGTGTTTTAATGGGCCCCTTACACAGTCCATGTTCCGCTGGCACAGTCACAGTCCCTGCTTGCAGCCTAGAGCGCTTCTGTCCGCTGGGTGCTGGTTGATTTGCTAGCTAGCCGTGCACCCAGCAGAGGAACTTGAGCCGGCTGTGCTGCGGGACTATTGTTGCTGCTGGCCTTGCTGTGACCTGACCTGACTGCCGTGACCGCGAACCAGCATCACCCTCCAGACACCAGTCATCCTGCAGAGAGAGTGACTTATCGTCTCCTCCAGGATTCAGTTTGTTTGAAGATCTACTCTGCCTGCCGCTATGCCACACAGTGACAGCAACAGCAAGTGCACAGTATGTTAGCAGCAGTGTGCACTGAAATGCCAAAGTTCAGAGTTGGGGGCAGACAGCAGGCACAGTCCATATGGAGGGGCTAAGGTGGCACTGGCACAGTTCATAAAGGGGGGCTATGGTGGCACCATGGCTCCTCCTTATGAACTGTGCTTGCTGTCTGCTTATGTGCACCAAGCCACCACTATTTTGAACTGTGCTTGCCGCTGTGCTGCCTATTATATAGTGTGACACCATAGCCGCCTTCCCTCCCTCATGAACTGTGTCTGGTGTGCTTCTTATTATATAGTGCGCCACCATAGCCGCCCCCCCATGAGCTATGTCTGCTGTGCTGCCTATTATATAGTGCGCCACTATATAATAAGCAGCACAGCAGGAACAGTTCATGAGAGGTATGGCAGTGGCACACTATATAATAATCAGCCGGCACAGTTAATTGGGTGTGAACTTTTGTGATCAGATTCTGGTATTCTATTCTAGCAAAGGAGCAGAATTACCTGAATCGCTGTGTCCGCCATATGCCAAACAATGCCAGCACCCACTTTATTGCATTCATTATAATGGGATCTGTTGGGTTCCAGCGTAAGTAGGTGAGTCGTGTGTGTAGTCAGAGGGGCTAAGAACAGGGCATGGGGGCCCAATTCAAATTCTCGCTACGGGGCCCAATGATTTCTTTGTACGCCCCTGGTGAGCTGCTTTGCATATGTCAGATAGGGCCAGGGAATGAGACCGGGAGGTGCTGGAGAGGGACAAGTGGCTGAGGGACCAGCAGCTGTAATGGCGTTTGGGGCGCCCCTTACACATGAGGACAGATTCATTCTTTATGGGGACGGAATGGATGCGGACAGCACACAGTGTGCTGTCTGCATCCGAATTTGCGGTCTGCAACTCCACAAAAAGATAGAGCATGTCCTATTCTTGTCCGTAGCTTGAGGACAAGAATAGGCATTTCTATGGGGGTGACGGGCTGGTGTGTTGCGGACCTGCAATTCGCTGGTCCGCAACACACCACGGACGTGTGAATGCAGCCTTATGAGGTTAAAAAAAAAAACTGGCTCCTAACCTTTTTAGCTGGCTCCTAGATTCAAAGGAAATTTGTCGAGCCCTGCTGTAGTGTCATTTACGGTTCATAAGCTGTGTGTTCATAAGCTAGGATGGTGCAAACTGGACAAAACCAGTTCATACTGGTATAGTATTGGGGGCCAGGAGAACTTCTGTATGGACATATATATATATTTCCTTCACCCTATGTGATTTGTGTTGTGTTTAGTCCTCACATTAATATGTAAATGTGTAGGTTTGCTTTACAAATATGTTGATAATAAAATACTCTGCAGGGTATTGTTCCCCAGAGTAAGATACTTGGAAACATTAGGGTTTTAGACATGCGCTGGTTATGGATCCACCAAAGTTATAAAGAAGTGCCGACCTCTACATAACTTCAGCGCATCCACCGCCGGTCTAAATCTACACCAGCTCCCTTACTGGCTTAAATTTAGACCATTTTCTATGCCTAAAACAGGCGTACAAAATGATAAATGAGACGGGCCTGTCCTCTTCCCGGCAAGTAACCTTGGTGTCGCAATTGCTCTAGAAATACGCCAAAAATAGGTGAATTTCTGTTAGTAAATGACCTCCATTATATTTGTCGTTCTTTCTCTCCGGTGCATCATAAAGGACTTAAAGGGGTTCTGCACTTTCATTTAACTGATGATCTATCCTCTGGATAGATCATCAGCTTCTGATCGGTGGGGGTCCGACACCCAGGACCCCCGCCGATCAGCTGTTTGAGAAGGCAGCGGCGCTCCATCAGCGCCGCGGCCTTCTCACTGTTTACCGCCGGCCCACTGACGTCACGACTTGTATCAACTAGCGTGGGCGGGGCTAAGCTCTGTTCACTTGCATGGAGCTTAGCCGCGCCCACGCTAGTTGATACAAGTGCAGAACCCCTTTAATTTGAACCATGCTGACAGATTTGGAGGCCCTTTGAAGTCTCTCTCAAATTCCAGAAAAGGGGACTTCCAATACAACGGGCGGTGATAACCTGGATAGGAAACCATGCATTTTGAATGGTGATATTTCGTTTGTAGAAACCCAAACCAGCTGAAGTTGTTTTGTAGAGGACCCTTGAGAGAAAAACGTGATGTGACTCTGATTTGTAAGTAATCTGTTCTACAAAATTTGGAGATGCCAGGGATTGAACCCGGGGCCTCATACATGCAAAGCATGCGCTCTACCACTGAGCTACATCCCCTAAGTCATTGCTGTTTTTTGAGACTCATTTTAATTAAAGGGGTTGTCCGGGATCAAATTTTTTTTTTTTTTAACCTCTTACTCACTGTTAGTAGCCAAATATATCTTCCTAAGATGTTTTTAGGTAGCTTTTGCCCTGCTGCATGGCTACTACAGTCCCCAGCAGACTGTGTACATATCTGTTTATGTATGCCATCACTTCCTGCTGCAGTGCATTGTGGCTCCCAGTGCAGCTCAGCAGCTCCTGGTTTCTACAGTGTAAGATCACCTCCCTGCACCCGCCCCCCTCATACATATTCCGCCTCCCCCATAGATCCACCCCCCTCTTACATATTCCTCCCCCATAAACTTCTCCTTGCTCTGTCTCTTGCACATGTCATGTGCTCAGTGTTTGCAGACAGTGAACTAACACACAGGGAGCAGCTCCATCTTTCCACAATGGTAGATCATTTTTATGCTTGTGCTAGTTACTCATGGTATACAACCTTAGGGATAGCAGACTGCAACAAACTATAAAGGCCACGCTCCCACATCTATCCATAAACATCGTTGACAGCGTCACACTATAAGGGCCACGCTCCCGCATCTATCCATAAACATCGCTGACAGCGTCACACTATAAGGGCCACGCTCCCGCATCTATCCATAAACATCGCTGACAGCGTCACACTATAAGGGCCACGCTCCCGCATCTATCCATAAACATCGCTGACAGCGTCACACTATAAGGGCCACGCTCCCACATCTATCCATAAACATCGCTGACAGCGTCACACTATAAGGGCCACGCTCCCACATCTATCCATAAACATCGCTGACAGTGTCCCACTATAAGGGCCACGCTCACATATAGATCCCTAAACATGACTGAGAGCTTTACACAATTATAGCAGCTTTGAAACAAAAAAATATTGTTTTAGTGTGTCCATAGTCTGAGAGCCACCGTTTTTTTTATTTTTTGACCGATTGTCTTAGTTAGGCTCCTTTCACACCTGCGTACAGGTGTCCGCTCGTGAGCTCCGTTTGAAGGGGCTCACAAGCGGCCCTGAACGCAGCCGTCTGGCCCTAATGCATTCTCAGTGAAGGCGGATCCACTGAGAATGCACCCGCCTGCCAGCGCTCAGCCTCCGCTCCGCTCAGTGAGCGGACACCTGAATGCTGCAAGCAGCCTGGCCGTGCGGAGGCGAGTGGATCCGTTCCGACTTGCAATGTAAGTCAATGGGGACGGATCCGCTTGAAGATGACACCATATGGCTCAATCTTCAAGCGGATCCGTCCCCCATTGACTTTCAATGTAAATTCTGAACGGATCCGCTCAGGCTACTTTCACACTTAGAAATTTTTCTAAGTTATAATGCAGACGGATCCGTTCTGAACGGAGCCACCGTCTGCATTAATATGAGTGGATCCGTTCAGAACGGATGCAAACGTCTGCATTATAGGAGCGGATCCGTCTGATGAAACATCAGACGGACCCACCCCGAACGCTAGTGTGAAAGTAGCCTTAGGGATTCATTTTTTGCGGGTTGAGGTGACGGTTTGATTAGTACTATTTTGGGGGACATGCGCCTTTTTAAACGCTTGTTGTTGCACTTTATGTGATGTTAGGTAAAAAAAAAAGGCTTTTTTTTAAAACAGTTTTTATGATATTTTTTTAAGGTGCTTTTCGGACATGGTGTGTAATGTGATATATTTATGGAGCCGGTTGTTACGGACAAGGCAATACCAAATATGTGTAGGTTTTTTTATTCATTTAATTTATTTTATGTAATAAATGAACGGATAAAAGACAATTTTTATTTTATTTCAAATTCAAATTTTGTAAAGGGGTGCGCCCCCCTCAATATTATAAGCATTGGTGGCGCAGTGCACCCCCCCTCAATATAATAAGCATATGACTTTCCATATAAAACTTAACTTTTACTTATTGATATTAAAATACTACCCCATATATATAAAACATATAATAACACACTGTGCCAGATAAATAGGCAAAGCCTTACTTTGGACATATCCAAGATATTATAATCCAAAAGGAAAAAGGATGCAACAACTTACAGTTTGGTAGTATTTTAATAACCTGCGGTGCAGCACAACGGCTTACAGTCTTACAGTGCTCTACAGTATTCCCCCTCCCATAACTGGTCTTGTAGCACGTGCCTGAGTATCCCTCCTGAGCAAAATACCAGCCTGGCTTGAGTTTGTGGGAAATGTATCAGTTCTCCAGTGTGAAATATCACTTTAGGTTATGGAGTCCTTGCAATGGACAGTAGCAACACTTGTGGCCTGACACAGAGACCCTAACTAACTATAGGCCTGGTCTCAGTCTCTAGGCGCCAACACTGTAATGAGGTGCGTGGACGATCTTACCGACCCGGGTCTGCTCTGCATCCGTTGGTGACTCTGAACAGAACAAAAGCCTCTCAAACAAGCATGCGGTCCAGCAGTGTATGTAGTTTTGCTTGTCAGCAATCCTCCTTCCTCTGGACAGGATCAGGGTCTTGGATACAATCAGCTTCACTTAGCTACCGCTCTGGTCACTGATATATTCTCCCACACCTGGATGCCGTCAAATCCTCTGCTGACACAGTTCTTCAGTCTCAGCTCCCTCTAAGATGGATGCTCCCTTTCTCTTCCTCTCCAGGCTCTCTGTGTAACTCCACCTCTCAAGGATATGGAAATATGCAGTCTGTAGCTGAAACAGCGGCATCTTGTGGCCAAACAGCAGAATGTCAAACCAGATCATTTAATTTAATTTACACAAATAATGTTCAGACAAGGAGAGCTGTTTCCCCATCTCACAGACGCAGACACCTCTGACGATGGTTTATCTCCCCAAGAACAAAAGTATGGGACATGTTGAAATCCAGCATCCCTATCCGTGACAGATGATAGGAGAAAAGTGCCCACAGGTGAACACTTAAACAGTGGATTGGAGCACTAACATACTGGGATTTAGTGCAGTGGTAGAGTGTGTGTTCCTCATCATCCCTATTCTTTAAATAATTAACGTAGGTGAAAGAGTAAAGGGGTTGTCTCAGCAAATTGTATTTATCATGTAGACACAGTTAATACAAGACACCTCCTAATGTATTGTTATTATCCATATTGCCTCCTTTGCTGGGTTGATTCATTTTTCCATCACATTATACACTGCTTGTTTCCATGGTTACGACCACCCTGCAATCCATCAGCGGTGGCCTTGCTTTCACACTATAGGAAAAAGCACCGGCCTATGTGCGCTCCCATGGTACCAACCACTAGAAAGGCTGGTGCTTTTTCCTATAGTGTGCAAGAATGACCAGCACATCTGGATTGCAGGGTGGTCATAACCATGGAAACGTAACCACTGATGGAAAAATGAATCGTCCCAGCAAAGGAGGCAATATGGACAATCAGAATACATTAGTGAGGGCCTTGTATTCATTTTCCCTACCTGATAAATGCCACTTGCTGAAGTGAGAGGACCCCTTTAAGCACATGTCAGGACGCAAATTACTGGTAATAATACGTCTAAAATGAAAGGCAGATTTGAAGCGGGGTGACGCTTATTGTGGTGAAAAAAGCTGAGAAAGGTGACTCTCCAGCCATTCTAGGTAAGAAACAATACCATGAGGAAGCATTAAAAAATGTTCTGATGCAAATGTCTAACACTTGAGAAACACCCGGCTCTGAATATTGAACAGGTTTCGGGTGACGCTGTTGATCAGGTGTTATTGACGGCGATCATGAGAAAGTTCATCTGTTGAACCTGTTGTCCAAGGTGCACAAGGATCTCAGGAACCCGCCTGGCCGGCCTGTGGTGTCTGGAATGAATTCATTACGTTGATTCGTTTTTGCAGAATGTAATCCGGGAGTCACAAGATTGCCTTTAACCCCTTCCCAACTTCCACCATACTATTACGGCACAATGGGAAGTGACCTCCTGCCATAATAGTACGGGCGCAGAAGCAGCACTCACTCGATTAGAGGAAGGGGTCTGGCTGCCTGCTGTATCCGCCGGCATCGCTGAAAGCGCCGATGCCAGAGGATTAGCCCCTCAGACGCCATGATTAATGCCGACCTTGCCATCTAAGGAGTTTGCAGAAGGAGGGGGCTCTCTCTGGTTCTCCGTCGGCCCCCGCAATGCAGTTGCAGGATGGTTTCCATGGCAGCCACAGGCCCTGCAAAGGCCTTGGTGCCCATCAGCTACGGAGGCCTATGAGGCTCAGGCTGGGTCACATAGCCAATTGTCAGTGTAAGGGTCCATTCACACGTCCGTGGTGTATTGCGGATCCGCAATACATCCGGCCGGCACCCCTCATAGAACTGCCTATTCTTGTACGCAATTGAAGGACATGTTCTATTTTTTTGCGGAGCCGCGTCCCGGAAGTTCAGGGCCGCACTCCTGAAATGCGGATGCGGAGAGCACATAGTGTGCGCTCCGCATCCCGTTCTGACTCATTGAGAATGAATGGGTCCGCACCCGTTCCCGATATTGCGGAACGGATGTGGACCCATTTGCGGACGTGTGAATGGACCCTTATACTGATAGTTCAATGCAGTACAATACAGCATGTCCGGAGTGAATGAGGATTGTAATTTTACGGTATATTTATAGGACTATTGGTTATTTAATACTTTCTAACTGCTTCCAGTGATGGCTAATGCTCCGGCACTCCCGCTGTGGTGAAACTAGGACTCTCAGCATGCTCCATTTATTTTGGTGGCTTTCTGAGAACAGCCAAGCAAGGGTGCATCGTGGGGGTTGTAGTTTTGCCACAGCTGGAGTGCCGGAGGATAGCCATCGCAGCTGTAGGCTTATTACATGGGGCGTTTTTCACTAGGCGCTGAATATCACTTATTGGGGGTCATTTAGCAAACTGCTGTAAAGTAGAACTGGCTTAGTTGCCCATAGCAACCTATCAGATTCCACCTTTCATTTTCCAAAGGAGCTGTCAAAAATGAAAGGTGGAATCTGATTGGTTGCTAGGGGCAACTAAGACAGTTCTGCTTTATACCAATTTGATAAATGACCTCCATTGTTTTTTTGCGGATCGGATGCGGACCCATTCATCTCAATGGCACTTCAAAAGATTCGGACAGCATCCGTAAGTCCGTTCCTTGGCCCTGCAAAGAAATAGAACATATCCTATTCTCGTCCATTTTGAGGACAAAGATAGGACATTTCTGCAGAATAAAAAAAAAAAAAAAAGTGGTGGCAGGCCCTTGGCCGGTATCCATGTTTTGCAGATCCACGATTTTCTGACAGCAAGAAACTTACGGTCATGTGCATGAGCCCTTATCGGGGGCTTCCTACATCTCCACTTAAAGGGGTTTTCTGGAATTTTAATATCGATGACCTATCCTCAGGATAGGTCATCAATATTAGATCGGTGGGGGTCCAACACCTGGCACCCCCTGCCGATCAGCTTCCTTCCCTTCATTGCTTACCTGCTCTCCTTCGACATCATGGTGTAATTACAAGGAGCCGTCCCATTCACTCCTATGAGACGGCTCTGTAGTATACACTATAGAAGTGAATGGGACGGCTCCTTGTAATTACACCACGATGTCGAAGGCGAACAGGTAAACAACAAAGGCAAGGCAGCGCTGGCACGGCTTGATGATGGGATGGGGGTGCTGGGTGTGGACCCCCCCCTATTCTGAGCATAGGTCATTAATATTAAAATCCCGGAAAACCCCTTTATCATATATGCTTGAGAAAGGGGGTCGCTACGGCGTGTGTCTTCACACCGGACTCTCATCATCCAGTGTCCTCATTGACACACAGAAATTTTGGTAACTTTTTTTTACAGTTTGAGAATCCCCTAGAGTTGACTGGGATTACACTGGGATTACACTGGGATTCTGCACATAATTCTATCACATTGCTGTTTTTTGTGACATTTGGAATTTGTCCTGATAAGAGGCGCTGCCTGTGAAGTGCGCTGCGCGTTCTTTTACGGCGCTGGGTCTTTCCTACATGAGAAATGTATGCAGTTGTTTTATTATCATCGTTGAGATGATTTGTCTTCTGAAGACTAAAGTAGTTGGGTGCAACGCCCTTTATACTGGGTGGGGGAATATTTACCCAGTTTATGTATATTCATGTATAATATGTTTATATTACTTGCAGGTCGCAATTAACCTCTCGGCTCACAATGTTCTTTATGTGAATAATAATTAAATGGAACTGACAGAATTCTAACACTGTTTATAGGTTCCGTCACAGCTTTTATCATTACCTATGCCTTAGGCCTCCTGCACGCGAACGTGTGCGCCCCGTTGCCGTATTGCGGACTGCATTTGCGGTTTTCCAAATGCTAACCAATCTATGCCAATTCCCACTCACCACGGATCCTGCCCTAGCTCTATTATCATTAGGTATAGATAAATTTACCTTTCTACATGCTACCATTATCTCTCATGTGTGCATAGCAGCAACACACAA
The DNA here is from genome assembly GCF_014858855.1 of Bufo gargarizans. Classification (NCBI taxonomy): domain Eukaryota; kingdom Metazoa; phylum Chordata; class Amphibia; order Anura; family Bufonidae; genus Bufo; species Bufo gargarizans. Next base: position 169,555,187 of record NC_058087.1, on the reverse strand, counting down.
AATTGCCTCATCATGGAGAACTCAAACTCCTACACATATCTGCACTATTGTTTAAATGGTTAACGAACAGTGTTGGTATGAGAAGATGTCTGCCTCGGCATTCAATGACTTAAATAAACACCGAGTTAGATGGAAAATCTGGAGTTCATCCACATTTTACTCACCAACTTCTTAAGTGCTCCTATACGATCTGAGTATCTTAATGTGTACGGATATACTGTATATATAGCGCTGCATTATCAATGCGTAGACATTACTATAAATAATGTATTCTGATTATACTAAGCCCTTACTCCTTTCATCTACCACATAGATGATCTGACTCTCGATAACTGCCTTGTGATATAACAGAATATAACGACATACTTGATGTTATGATATATCCCTCCAGTTACTTTGTTATTATTGTTTTTCTGCTGCCACGTCGGGTACCATTTTCCGACCTAATGTATGTAACTGAACAAATATGGCACATCAATAAAAATTATGTTTAAAAAAAAGAAAAAGCGATTACTTATTATTAATGTGAGGCACATGCAGGTCCAAATTGATAAAACAATGGGCCTGATATTAACAGGACCTTGGTGCAAAAAAGTTGGGGACCACTGCTTTAAATGACCATTGCTATGGCTTGTCTGTCTTCCCTTTAGTGTAAACAGGAGACATAGGGGCGGTCCTTCACACTGCATGCCTGCATTAGGCTTCAGAGTGCGGAGGCGTGTCTCTCTGTAATCCAATCTGATTGGCCGGCAGGAAGCTGCTGGTTACAGCAAGTGTGCATGGGAAGTGAGGGAAAGCAGTTTTGGCCTCAGAGAACTGGCAGAGGAGCCATCTTGAGAAGATCCTCATATTGTAGGGGTTAAAACAGCCGTAACTAAGGGAAAAACTCAAGGAAAACAGCGGTATGGGAAGAAACTAAAGATTGCTTTATGCATAATGCTGCAGCAGCAGTAACATGTGCTAATATTGACAGTTACACTAGAATCCACCAGATAATCGCTAATGGGACAAGACCCAAACTTGTTGCTTCTTATTTCCGACCAAACTGCTGGAGGAGGATGAGGGTAACTATCCCCTTTTAGAGCTCAGACGACCGTATATTTGTGTCCGCATCCGTTCCGCAATTTTGCGGAACGGATGCGGAGCCAATCATTTCAATGGGGCCGCAAAAGATGTGGACAGCACACTGTGTGCTGTTCTTATCCATACTTCCGTTCCGCGGCCCCGCAAGATAGAATGTGTCCTATGTCTATCATAGGGATGGACGTTTAATTCCGCAAAATGCGGAACACACACGGGCTGTATGCATGTTTTGCGGATCCGCAATTCGCATACATTTATCTGAATGAGCCCTTTCATTAAAGCTGCTATTAGCATGATGGACCGGATTTTATGATTTTGTAAACTAATGCCATATGGAGCTATTATTATTATTAATATTATGTCAGGTGTCTGAGCCCTTAGGCTCAGATTATGCTGACGATTTACATGTGAATCGCGGTTGCGTTGTGACCTGTTATTCCTGTTAGTGACATTGCACAAGTTTGTTTCTCCTTAGTGTACTTTCACACTAGCGTTTTTCTTTTCCGTCACAGGGGCTCAATACCGGAAAAGAACTGATCAGTTTTATCCCCATGCAATCCGTTCAGGATGCATCAGGATGCATCAGTTCAGTCACTGAACGGCGTTTTGGACTGAGAAAATACCGCAGCATACATTGAAATGTATTAGTGCCGGATCCGTCCATCTGGTCTGCGCATGCGCAGAGCTTTAAAAATGTGAAAAAAATTTAAACGGATCAGTTTGTCCGTATGACAAATGGTGAGACGGATCCGTTCCGCACCCGGATCCGTCTACAAATGCTGTCCTTTTGTATGCAGATTGACAGATCCGGCAGGGAGTTCCGGCGACGGAACTGCTTGCCGGATCACTCTGCCGCAAGTGTGAAAGTAGGCTTATGACTGTTGTACAGGACTAGAAAAACATGGCTGTTTTGTTCCAAAAACAGTGCCACTCTTGTCCACAGGTTGCGTGTGGTACTGCAGCTCAGCCTCATTCACTTCCTCAGAGCTGCAATACCCGCTGCTCCTGGAAGTAAGCAGCCATGTTTTTATTTCCCAATCCGGTAATATTAAAGGGATATTCCAGCCTTGAGCATTTGTCCCCTTTAGCAGGATATGTAATAAGTGTTACATCAGTGGTGACCTGGCTGACGGCTAGAACAGGAAGGGGGAGCCGGGGGCACTGATTTGGGCATTATACTGAGTGGGGGCACTTCTGTACGCGTTGTATTGTATGGAGGGGCGCTTAGGGGCATTATACTGAGTGGGGGCACTTCTGGAGGCGTTCTATTGTATGGAGGGGCGCTTAGGGGCATTATACTGAGTGGGGGCACTTCTGGAGGCGTTCTATAATATGGAGGGGCACTTAGGGGCATTATACTGAGTGGGGGCACTTCTGGAGGCGTTCTCTAATATAGAGGGGCACTTAGGGGCATTGTACTAAGTGGGGGCACTTCTGGAGGCGTTCTATTGTATGGAGGGGCGCTTAGAGGCATTATACTGAGTGGGGGCACTTCTGGAGGCGTTCTATTGTATGGAGGGGCGCTTAGAGGCATTATACTGAGTGGGGGCACTTCTGGAGGCGTTCTATTGTATGGAGGGGCACTTAGGGGCATTATACTGAGTGGGGGCACTTCTGGAGGCGTTCTATTATATGGAGGGGCACTTAGGGGCATTATACTGAGTGGGGGCACTTTTGGAGGCGTTCTATTGTATGGAGGGGCGCTTAGAGGCATTATACTGAGTAGGGGGCACTTCTGGAGGCATTCTATTGTATGGAGGGGCACTTAGGGGCATTATACGGAGTAGGAGGCACTTCTGGAGGCGTTCTATTATATGGACGGGCACTTAGGGGCATTATACTGAGTGGGGGCACTTCTGGAGGCATTCTATTATATGGACGGGCACTTAGGGGCATTATACTGAGTGGGGGCACTTCTGGAGGTGTTCTATTGTATGGAGGAGCGCTTAGAGGCATTATACTGAGTGGGGGCACTTCTGGAGGTGTTCTATTGTATGGAGGGGCACTTAGGGGCATTATACGGAGTAGGAGGCACTTCTGGAGGCGTTCTATTATATGGACGGGCACTTAGGGGCATTATACTGAGTGGGGGCACTTCTGGAGGTGTTCTATTATATGGACGGGCACTTAGGGGCATTATACTGAGTGGGGGCACTTCTGGAGGCGTTCTATTGTATGGAGGGGCACTTAGGGGCATTATACTGAGTGGGGGCACTTCTGGAGGCATTCTATTGTATGGAGGGGCACTTAGGGGCATTATACTGAGTAGGGGGCACTTCTGGAGGCGTTCTATTATATGGAGGGGCACTTAGGGGCATTATACTGAGTGGGGGCACTTCTGGACGCATTCTATTATATGGAGGGGCACTTAGGGGCATTATACTGAGTGGGGGCACTTCTGGAGGCGTTCTATTTTATGGAGGGGCACTTAGAGGTATTACACTGCATCAGGGGCAAAAGACTGTATCAATATGGTTTGAGGGGCACTAAAGGGGCACCCTTACTATGTATGGGGGGCAGTGGGCGGGATTAGAGGTGTGGCTTTATGTAAAAAAAAATTGCCACGCGCTGACTCCGCTCCGCTGTATTATTATTATTTTTTTTTACAAACATTGTATCTAACTAGAATTAGGAAAATGCTGTGTATTCTATTTTTGGGGGATAAAAATTCACATGTATGACAGTCGTTATATGTAATACTGACTATGCCCCAAGTACATTACGTAACGTGAGGTATTTCTACCTGTGACCTGACATTCTGCCTGCCGGATCCGGAAATCCGTGTGCAAACGGATATCAATTGTAGACGGACCCGGATCCGTCTGACAAATGCATTGAAATTCCGGATCTGTCTCTCCGGTGACATCCGGAAAAAACGGATCCGGTATTTATTTTTTTCGTATTTTTAAAGGTCTGCGCATGCGCAGACCGGGAAACCGGATCCAGTTTTCCAGAACACTTGGTACCGGATCCGGCATTGATACATTTCAATGTGAATTAATGCCGGATATTTTGGCAAGCATTTTGGCAAGTGTTCCGGAATTTTGGCTGGAGAAAATACCGCAGTATTTTCTCCGGCCAAATACCGTAAAAGTGACTTAACTGAAGACATACTGAACGGATTGCTTTCCATTCAGAATGCATTAGGATAAAACTGAAGCGTTTTTTTCCGGTATTGAGCCCTTAGGACGGATCTCAATACCGGAAAAGAACCCTTATTAGGCTATTGGACTAAGTATCTTTGATTCATCCTGGGTCCTATTCAGGGTCTCTTTATGTGTAGTATCAGCATCTGGATATAGTAATACTGCAAGGAATGCTGGGGCTTGTAGTCCAACACCAGTTACACCAGCCTCATCTGACGTCTAACGAACTACAATTCCCAGCATGCCTCAACCCAAAGTGACACAATATCAGACTCTCCGGAGTTTCACTGCAACGAGCTTGCTCCGCCCACATATGCAAAAATGACGTTACGTCATATTTCCACAAAGCCAATAACCTTGTAGCGCGAGGCGTCACCCCAGCAACAGGTTTTCCCTGATTGGTTGGCCTTCTCTGGTACGAGGGTCTTTCCTCCAATCGGACTCGTCAGTCCACTGTGGAGCCGCGCAGCTATTGGTCGGGAATGACAGATGTAGGCGGAGCTAGAGGAGTAGCCTGCTGCCGAGTATAGCGGGACGTGTGTGGATGCTGTAGCCGAGGATCAGTCATCTTACACCGCGGACATGGACTTCCTGAGGTCTCTAGGACACCCGGAGGAGATCTACAACCTGGTCAGGTTCCGGCTGGGCGGCCGTCAGGCTGTGATGTCCAAGCAGGACCGGGTAAGAGCACAGACCTGGAGGAGGCGCCGGTCTAGAGGTTGTCAGCAGTGTCCTACGTCTGATCTCTGTTCTAGCGGTTGTCAGCAGTGTCTTACATCTGTCCTAGAGGTTGTCAGCAGTGTCCTACGTCTGATCTGTGTCCTAGAGGTTGTCAGCAGTGTCCTACGTCTGATCTGTGTCCTAGAGGTTGTCAGCAGTGTCCTAGTCTGATCTCTGTCCTAGAGGTTGTCAGCAGTGTCTGATCTGTGTCCTAGAGGTTGTCAGCAGTGTCTTACCTCTCTCCTAGAGGTTGTCAGCAGTGTCTTACCTCTGTCCTAGAGGTTGTCAGCAGTGTCTTACCTCTGTCCTAGAGGTTGTCAGCAGTGTCTTACCTCTGTCCTAGAGGTTGTCAGCAGTGTCTTACCTCTGTCCTAGAGGTTGTCAGCAGTGTCTTACCTCTGTCCTAGAGGTTGTCAGCAGTGTCTTACCTCTGTCCTAGAGGTTGTCAGCAGTGTCCTACGTCTGATCTGTGTCCTAGAGGTTGTCAGCAGTGTCTGATCTCTGTCCTAGAGGTTGTCAGCAGTGTCTGATCTCTGTCCTAGAAGTTGTCAGCAGTGTCCTAGGTCTGATCTCTGTCCTAGAGGTTGTCAGCAGTGTCTGATCTCTGTCCTAGAGGTTGTCAGCAGTGTATACAGTGATCTGGATACTAAGGGGTATTTTATCAAACCTGGTGTAAAGGAAAACTAGCTTAGTTGCCCATAGCAACCAATCACTTCCACCTTTCATTTTCCAAAGTAGCCTGAAAAATGATAAGTGGAATCTGGTTGCTATGGGTAACTAAGGCCCCATTCACACTTGCGTTGTGAGGATCCGGCAGGCAGTTCCGTTGCCGGAAATGCCTGCCGGATCTGGAAATCCGTATGCAAACGTACACATTGAAATACCAGAACCGTCTCTCCGGTGTCATCTGGAAAAAACAGATCCGGTGTTTATTTTTTTCACATTTTTAAAGGTCTGCGCATGCAGCGGTATTTTCTCCGGCCAAATACCGTAAAAGGATTGCTCTCCATTCAGAATGCATTACGATAAAACTGATGCGTTTTTTTTTCCGGTATTGAGCCCCTAGGACGGAACTTACTACCGGAAAAGTATAATGCGAGTGTGAAAGTACCCTAAGCTGGTTCTACTTTACACCAGTTCTGATAAATCTCCCTACAGCATAAACTGTGTAATAGGATGTGACTTAGGATCAGTACAGGATAAGTAATGTATGTACACAGTGACTGCACCAGCAGAATAGTGAGTGCAGCTCTGGAGTATAATACAGGATGTAACTCAGGATCAGTACAGGATAAGTAATGTAATGTATGTACACAGTGACTGCACCAGCAGAATAGTGAGTGCAGCTCTGGAGTATAATACAGGATGTAACTCAGGATCAGTACAGGATAAGTAATGTATGTTCACAGTGACTCCACCAGCAGAATAGTGAGTGCAGCTCTGGAGTATAATGCAGGATGTGACTCAGGATCAGTGCTAGATATAGTACTTGGGGTTCACATTGTGTTTTATGTGTCCATTTGATGTATACATTGGAAAAAAGGGATACAGAAGCGCGGCACACTACTTACTCTTTTGTATCCTGCACGGTATACTTTTTTTTTCTCAATGGAACTCTATGGCGTCCGTTTAATGTATATGTTTTCTTGTATAATGAATGAGAAAACATGATGTGAATCCTGCCTCCGATCAGTTTTTTTTGTTTCAGTAGTGTTTCTGCTTCGTTCTGTTTTACTGCCGTTCTGTTTTTGCGTATCACAAACGGAAACATACAATAATGTTTAAAGAGTACGTACATCAAAAAAAATGGGCTGGGCATAACATTTTCAATAGATGGTATAATAACGAATGCCAGCTTCTGCTCGGACCTCAAGGGCACGGATGGTGCAGGACTGCACTCCCACAGCGATAAATGTAAGCGATTTCCAGCCACCGAAAGGTAAATACGAAACGGGCCTCACATCTACTGACGCGTTTCGGGTACACGCTTGTAGCACCCTTAATCATAGAGTCACTAGATGACTACACCAGTCAGGTTTTATGGTGGAAAGGGTTCCACAAAAACGGAACGGATACGGAAGACATACGGATACGTTCCGTATGCATTCTGTTTTTTTTTAACAGAATTATTGACTCGAATGGAGCCACGGAACGTGATTTGCGGGCAATAATAGGACATGTTCTATCTTTGAACGGAAATACGGAAACGGAATGCATCTGTATGTCTTCCATATCTGTTCCGTTTTTGCAAAACCATCTATTGAAAATTTTATGCCCAACCCAATTTTTTAATGTACTTACTGTTTAAACATTATTGTACTCTTCCGTTTGCGATCCACAAAAAAAAAAGGATCACAAACAGAGCGGCAAAACAAAAAGGAAACACTACTGACGCAAAAAAAAAAAAAACGGATCAGTTTAAAATAGACCGCAAAGCCATACGGTCGTGTGTAAGAGGCCTTATGCTGTGCTATCCTGTCAGAGGAGCGGAGGCCAGAACGGGATCGCACGCTGCGAGTTTATCACATTCAGCTTGCTCCTGTGTGCCCGGCCCGAGACGGTAAAAATTGGAAGAAGGGTTTAAAAAATATAAAAAAAGAAGAAAAAAAAATTGCAATCACCCCATTCCCCCAAAAATCAGTCATCGCTGCATCTGAAAATATCCAAACTATCAAAATCTAAACATATTTGTCCCACACAGTGAAGACTGTAAGGCCCTGTTCACACCCCGCTCGCAGGAAGCTGAGATATAAGGAGCTTTTTGTCAGGTCCTGACATGGAGGAGGCGCTGTAGTCTTTGGTGAGGTCCTTCCCCTAATATCAGCTCTGGAGCCAAACCTCCTACTCCCAGCATGCTGTAAGAGCCACAGGATGCCAGAGCCTGCTGGGAGTAGTCATTGCACAGCAGCTGGAGAGCAGTGATTAGGTTAATTAGGGAATGGACGTCTCCAGTGAGCGCCGTGAGGTAGATTTATACAAAGGACCCTAGCAACCAATCAGATTCCACCTTTCATTTTACAGCTCCTTTGGAAAATGAAAGGTGGAATCTGATTGGTTGCTATGGGCAACTGAGCCAGTTATGCTTTACACCAGTTTGGATAACTCTCTCCCCCTCAGAGTTTCGTCCACGTCATAGGACACCTAGGGGCACATTTACTAAAGTGTTCGCACCTGTTTGTAGTCTTAAAAATGCTGTTTTAGGCCTCATGTACGCGACCGTTGTTTTGGTCCACATCCGAGCCGGCTTGGATGCGGACCCATTCATTTCAATGGGGCCGCAAAAGATGCGGCCAGCACTCTGTGTGCTGTCCGCATCCGTTGCTCTGTTCCGTGGTCAGCAAAAAAAATATAACCTGTCCTATCCATGTCTGTTTTGCGGACAAGAATAGGCAGCTATACTAATGGCTGTCTGTGCCATTTCGCAAATTGTGGAACGCACACGGACCGCAAACGCACAACGGTCGTGTGAATGAGGCTCTACAGAAATATTTTATCATTGTCCGCAAAACTGACATGTTCTATTCTTTTGCGTGGCCGTGGAAAGGACTTACCGATGCGGATTGCACAAGCGATTTTTTTTTTTTATTTTTTTTTTGCCTGTTTTTACAGGTGAAACTCAGTGGGGGTCATTTACTAAGACTGGCTTTTTCGCATGTCTTGGATTCCCCCTACTCTGCCGTAAGATCTGGCTAATTAATGGCGGGAGTAGTTTTTTGCCATCATTTACGCCATTTATGTTAGTAAATTCGCCCGCGTCCAAGTGTCGAACACACTGGAAAACCGGCTAAATATTGAGTGAGTGCGGACTTTACTAGCTGGCTCCCAACCACCAGCACGAGATTATAATAATCCAGTCTGCCAGTACATTCCATTCATGTGTGCTGTCACTTTAAAAACATTTTTTTTTTGGGAGAGGTGGAAAGGGTTAACACTGAGGCCTCTAGGACCCGCCCTCTGAACTAGACCATGAAAACATTGCAGAAGTGGGTGGGTGCAGCTCTGGAGGGTGTGCCGCCTCCTGTTTGTTGTGAGGACCACTTGTGCAGCGTGCGGGGACGCCAGGGTACATGGGCACTCGTCATTCCCTCCGGCGCCAGCTCAGATCGCGTGCCCTTGGGCGCTGTGGACGATCGTCGCTCTCGGCCGGGGAGAAAGTTCCCTCCAAGTTTGGCTCATGGCCAGTGTAAACTGCAAGGTGGCCGTCTCCCTGTTCAAGAGGACGCTGTGCCTGGGCCCTGCGCAGAAGCCTGGCGGTCAGCGCACGCTACTGACCGTCAGCAGGCTGCAGGAGTGGGGTCTGAAGGAGGGCCGCACCGTGCACAAGTGCTTCACCCCCCAAAACCTGGCCGTGTGCAAACTTCACTCTGTTACTCTGCCCCGACAGGAGTCCATGAGCGACAGCCTGCAGACCTGCTACAAGTACCTGAACCAGACCAGCAGGAGCTTCGCCGCCGTCATCCAAGCCCTGGACGGAGAGCTGCGGTGGGTGAGATCTCCGCTATTCTGTACCGATTGGGGTGGGGGTGTTTATTGATGTTTTTTTATATACTAAAATTCCTTTTAATCTAGCAGGAATGATCAATTATCCTGGATTATAATTAGTGTTGAGAGAACTTGCGTTTTTTAAGTTCTGCGTCCAAAGTTCGGGTTATCGAAGAATCCCGTTATGGTCCGTGGTAGCGGAAACCGTCACGGGATTCTTCGATAACCCGAACTTTGGACGCAGAACTTAAAAACACAAGTTCGCTCAACACTAATTAGTTCGCAGTCAAATTCCTTTAATCCGGCATGGAGTATCAAATACTCTGGATTATTGGTTGGTCCAAAAATTTTTTTTACTGTTAAAGTAAAATTCCTCTAAACGCTCATAAATGAGGATGGATTATGAAATATTCTGGATTATTGGACATCAAATAAACCGCTTTTATTCTCAAAATCCCAATAGTAAGGGCTCATGCACACGAGCGTATTTTCTTTCCGTGTTTTTTTTTTTTCTTTTTTTTGCGGACCATATGAGGAACCATTCATTTAAAAACGGAAGGTACTCTGTGTGCATCCTATTTTTTTGCAGAAACGGAACATATCCTATTATTGTCCGCTTTACGGACAAGGATAGTACTGTTCTATTAGGGGCCAGCTGTCCTGTTCTGCTGGGTATAGAATTTTCAATAGATGGTTCCGCAAAAACGGAACTGATACGGAAGACATACAGATGCATTTCCGTATGTGTTCAATTTTTTTTTTGCGGACCCATTGACTTAAATGGAGCCACGGAACGTGATTTGCGGGCAATAATAGGACATGTTCTATCTTTCAACGGAACGGAAATACAGAAACAGAATGCATACGGAGTACATTACTCTTTCAGTTTTTTTTCGGAACCTTTGAAATGAATGGTTCCATATACGGAACGCAAAAAACGGGGGGGGGGACGGACGGTTGTGTGCAGGAGGCCTTAGGCCTAGTTCACACGATAGTTTTTTTGCGAGGGTACGGGCTGTTTTTTTGTGTTCCATATACGGTCCGTATACGAAACCATTCATTTCAATAGTTCCGCATTAAAAACTGAATTTGTTCCGTAAGCATTCTGTTTCCGTATTTCTATTTTTCCGTTCCGTTGAAAGATAGAACATGTCCTATTATTGCCCGCAAATCACGTTCCGTGGCTCCATTCAAGTCAATGGGACTGCAAAAAAAAACGGAACACATACGGAAATGCATTCGTATGTCTTCTGTATCCGTTCCGTTTTTTTTTGCAGTCCCATTGACTTAAATGGAGCCACGGAACGTGATTTGCGGGCAATAATAGGACATGTTCTATCTTTCAACGGAACGGAAATACAGAAACAGAATGCATACGGAGTACATTACTCTTTCAGTTTTTTTTCGGAACCTTTGAAATGAATGGTTCCATATACGGAACGCAAAAAACGGGGGGGGGGGGGGGGACGGTTGTGTGCAGGAGGCCTTAGGCTGGGTTCACACCTGAGCGTTTTACAGCGCGTTCCTACGCGCTGTAAAACGCTCAACAAGGAGAAACCAATGATTCCCTATGGGAATGGTTCACACTTGGGCGTTTTACAGCGCGTACGATCGCGCTGTAAAACGCCCGACGCTCCAAAAAGTACATGAGCGACTTTTGGGGCGTTTGTGGCCATAGGACACTGTAGTGAATCACACAAACGCGCGTCAAACGCGCGTTTACTATTACAAAAACGCGCATAAAAATGCGCGTCAAAAACGCGCGTAAAACGCGCGTTTGCGCAACGCTCAAGTGTGAACCCAGCCTGAGGCCTAGTTCACACGATAGTTTTTTTGCGAGGGTACGGGCTGTTTTTTTGTGTTCCATATACGGTCCGTATACGAAACCATTCATTTCAATAGTTCCGCATTAAAAACTGAATTTGTTCCGTAAGCATTCTGTTTCCGTATTTCTATTTTTCCGTTCCGTTGAAAGATAGAACATGTCCTATTATTGCCCGCAAATCACGTTCCGTGGCTCCATTCAAGTCAATGGGACTGCAAAAAAAAACACATACAGAAATGCATTCGTATGTCTTCTGTATCCGTTCGGTTTTTGCGGAACCATCTATTGAAAATTATATGCCCAGCCCAATTTTTTTCTATGTAATTAATGTATACTGTATATGTCATACTGAAAAACGGAACGGAAACACAACGGAACTCAAAAACGGAACAATGGATCCTTGAAAAACGGACCGCAAAAAACTATAAAAGCCATACGTTCGTGTGAACTAAGCCTTAGGTCTCCTGCACATTAATGTATTTTCTTTCCATGTACGTTCCGTTTTTTTTTTTTTTTGCGAGGTTTTCTATTAGGGGCCAGCTGTTTCGTTCTGCAAAATACGGAATGCACACGGACGTCATCCGTATTTTTTGCGGACCGCAAAATGCATACAGTCGTGTGCATGAGGCCTTACGAAAATTGCCGAGAATTTCAGTGCAGAATCTGCAACAGAATCTTTTAGATCCCTAACGTGTGAACAGAGCCGTACAGTAAATGACTGATGTGTCTTTGCCGCAGATCCAAGGTCATAGGAAGAGCAGGCGGTGTTATTCCCAAACCATTGCAGAGGGGTTCTCCCGGAGTGACAATAAAGTTTATTGAAATGAACACTGTCTCCCCTTCACACTTAGCAATGTATTCCATGCACATACCTCCCAACTTTTTGGATGTTCAAAGAGGGACACTTATGTGTGAAAGATCCGTTTTCCTGCATGTCTATGCACTCCTCTGGATAGATCATCAGCTTCTGATCGGCGGGGGTCCGCGCTATCAAAGTGCTATCAAAGTGCAGAAGCCCTTTAAATAATGAAATAATATAAAAAAACAGGCTCTAATATACAGAGAAACACTTTCTGGGTCAATAATGTAAATGAAATAATGCAAATCTATGCCTCAGATCAAAAAGAGGGACACTTGGGAGGTCTGCATGCAGGCCGGGCCTGAAGACATAGGCCTCAGGGGTGTATTTAGCAGGACACCGGTATGGTAGGGGGGGGCCCCACTGCAGATTCCTCACTGGGGCCCAGGTGCCTCCAGTCACAGCTATAAACACACCAGCTGTAGAGCCAAGGCAATGCAAGGAAACTACAACTCCCAGCATGCCTGTGGTCAGCCTGCTGATCTACAGCTGTCACATCAATAAACTTTATTAGTCATTGAGAAGCCTGTAATGTGTACACAGGACCCCCTTCCATCCAGGGCTCAGGGTGAAGTGTTGACATGTCTGCCCGGGCACATGAGGTACGCTCCCTTGGTCACATGCCTGGTGCCCCTGGTATGTGGGCAGCATTATGGGGGGAGGGGAGAGGTGAAGGGTCCAGCACCTCTGTAATATCATGTGACTGGCGGAGAACCCCAGGTGCGTAGCTGGCATCATCTTGGAATATCGCAGTATTCAGCATGGCCAGCGCTGTGCCAGGACACCTAGGGCCTGTGGGTATTCGGGGCCCAGATGTCTAGGGCAAGGCCAGTCCTGAAAACTGTATACACAGGACACCGGACTGCTTGTGTCGTCCTGGTGAGTAAGGAATTTGGAAGAATCACAGCCCCCCCCCCCAGTGCGAATGGCCTGGAATTTTCTATGCATTCGTAGTTGAGTCTTTTATAAAATGTGCCCTGATTTCCATGCTGGTTTAATATTAGGGGAGAGGTCACGGCGCCATCAGTGTGATTTGCAGGGTGCCTTGTGTTTACATGCTGGTGCACACCCCCTGCATAGCTGGGGGAGGGGGAGTTATTTTGCAGTGACATTTCTGTATGTTCTGTGCTGGGACTGTAGGTTACACTTGACACTGCTACACAAGCGCCCAACAGCTGCTGTGCTCCCCCAGCTGATCAGCCACTATATGTAGTGTCCAAGGCCCCAACCACAGACCTTCCCTGACCAGTAGTGAAGTCCACTCACGGGGAGAATGGGATGGGAAGTTTCTGAAAATTGTCAGACCTGAAATGGAAAAGATACGACCTTGAGACGCCCCCTGCTGTCAAAGTGTTAAATTATTTTGAGAAATTTCTTAAAGGAACCGGTCACGTACTTTTGCTGTATGAAGCCGATGGCAATGCTGTGTAATGTGATTAAAACTGTACTTCTGTCTGGGTTAGCGATCTTTCAAAACGACAGAAAAAAACTTTGTTTGGCATGCAAATTATGTGCAAAGTGCCCAGTGGGGTGTCACCAATGGTTCAAGGAGCCCCAGGCCTCCCCTCCCCGGAGCCCGAGGACTCCCCTCCAACACAAGATATATTTTCATTCATACAGTGAGAAACCGCTAACTATAGCCATGGTCAGGGCTGTACACAGGGCAGGGGGGCACCCTTACCTGTCCATAAAAATGCGATGTGCCCAACACTTGCACTCCATTGTTATGACTGCCGTGTGACATTAAGAGGCAGCAGACTTCATGAATGCCTAAAATCATGCAGCCCAGGCCTTGCATGACCAGGAGGTCATTGACCTGACACACGGATAGCACATACAGTAGAATGCCCCGTGTGTGATTTGGAGATTCTGTGCAGTCCTCCCCTCCGGGCCCCCGCTGCTTTCTCAGGCTTCCTGCCAGTGATTTAGGAGCCACATAAGCTTTATATCCAAATTCCAATGCCACGTTGTGGTGGAAGGAAACGCTGCATTCACCTTGTGATCTTATCCACTTAATCCCAACTTTCTATCTCCACCTCCAAATCCTACAGATCGCTCATTTATAAAACTTGAAAGGCAAGTGTTTTCCTACAGCTCCCCCACAGGAGAAATTAGGCATTACATGGTGCCTAGTCATAACAATGGAGCGTCTGTGTATTGCAGGACAGAACAGGTTCTCCACTCTCACGCTCTTTGTAACCACTATCTCAATAGATGAGGATCCTGACTTGGGTGACGGTCATTAACTGGCTGGGGAAGCATGCTCGGCCAAGCTGAGCATGCACGTGAAAGGTGGTCGGGGGAGATGGCTTATCCAGCATGAGGCCGCCAATAGCTGTTGATCAAATAGTTGTTCAGCTGGCTGCTTTCTCCCGACCCCCATCATGCACGTACACACTTGGCCTGGCCCAGCATGCATGTGTCCTGAACCAAGAGAGGGCAGATAGCCGCTGCCTCTTTTTTCCCTCAGGAACAAAAGGATCAGGTTTGTTGAAATCTAACTGCCCAGTCCTCATCTCCTCTGATATCTGCCGTCAGGGGGAGAGTCGGGAGACTCCCATATATGTTGGATGGAATGGCGCAGAGCAGACATCTACGTTTTCCCGTCCAGTAAAAAAACTAAACGCAAAATAGAGAGAACGCGTACGCTTTTGGTATATGTATTTTCTATAGAGACCTACGTATTTACTTAAACGCGCAATTTTTTTTTTACGTTTCTCAGTACAGACAGGTAGGTCTAATAGATAATTAAAAGCGTGGTGTGAAAGAGGCCAAATGGAAAACTTTTTGGCGCCGGTAACAAAGTTGGTAAATCTCCTTACTGGCAGGACTTTACAGCATGTGGGGGATGGGGATTATTCACCGCTCATTAGGCAGTAAGACAACTTCATAGTAGATCAGTCGAGGGCACATTGGCAGCGCCCATGCCAGCCGGTTAGATATGCGGGGGTCATTGGATGAGCGCAGGCCATTTAAAGGGGGCGTTCACCTCCGGCTGTAGCATCAGCTCATCTGTCTGTACTTGCAGAAGTGACAGCATGGAGCCCACAGAGTACTGACTGCTAATTTCTTCATGTAGACATGCCGTGTGTATCTTCTATCTGGTGCTTCGAGCTCTGGACACCGTGGAGGACGACATGACCATCAATCTGGAGACCAAAATCCCCATGTTACATAACTTCCACACGTACCTGTACCAGGCGGACTGGAGGTTTACGGAGAGCAAGGAGAAGGATCGGCAAGTTCTGGAGGACTTCCCCACGGTAAGGCGGACTGATGTGGGGTAGAGGGGTCAGAGGCAGGTCTTGTGTGGTATCTGGGGCTCCTGGAAAGATTTGCATCTATCAACCTGCATGTAGATAGCTGACAAGAGGGGGGAGGGGGGGGGGGGGGGAAGACCACCTATTATGTTATGGAAACGGAATGTGATAGTGCTCAAATAATAGTGCAAGAACATACCTAGATAATGCCACCATATTGTGTCTATATAATGGTGATTTATAGTAAATAAACAATAGTATATATGTATTATATATTGGCGCCATATAGGGCCTAAATAATAACACTATGGAGTGCTTTTGTAATAGTGCCCACATAATGATACCATACAGTGCCATACAGTATAATACCATCACACTATACCAATATAATGGTGCTATACAGTAACGACATCCATCATACAGTACCTATACAGTATATTGATGCCATATAATGCCAATGTACCACCATGTAGAATGCCTATATAAAACCGCCACACAGTGGGAGGTTAGTAGATTGCAGTTCCCAAATAATGCTGCACTTTAGTCTCTGTATTATGCAGGGCCCACATTATCATGCCTCAGTTTCTAGTACTTGTTGGATTGGGCCATGTAATAGTACTGTCGGTAAGGTAAGTTCTCAGTAAGCTGCCAGAGAGGACGTCTAGAGTAGGTTCTGGTGGCCCAGGACTGTTACCCATCTTGTCTGTGCTGTACCAGCCCCACCTAGGGCTCTATTCACATCATGTCTGAGCCTTCTGCTAGAAGTATGTCAGGCCCTTACATATCGGTGTACAGGTATAGAATGGCATCTGTCCTCCATAGGATCCCATATCAAAAAAAAAGTTTTTATAGCAAAGTATGTTGATTGGTGTCCCTATCTTATTCTGAGCTAACTGTTCTAGATTTCCCTGGAGTTCAGAAACCTGGCGGTGGTTTATCAGAAGGTGATTGTAGACATCTGCCACAAGATGGGGGTGGGCATGGCGGAGTTCTTGGAGAAGCAGGTGGAATCTCTCCTGGATTGGGATAAGGTGAGAGAAGTTTCTTTGAGCCCCTTGAAGGCTATGACTATCTTCACAATCATGATTTTACTCTGCCAGTGCGTCTCAGAATTAACAATTTACTTTGCAGCTTGTCATTTCGTTTATACTGTTCCTGTGTAAGCCTGTATGTTTCCATGGTAACAGACAACAAACAAAAGCTGTGTAGTCTGATCCTGCATCCATACTTTTTTTTTTCCCCTACAGTCCACTACTTTGGTGAACAGATGGAAGAAAGTTGATGTTCATTGTGAGATCTATGTACACATTCCAGGTTTATTTAGGACCCTGAGTGACCCCCTCCCCTGTTTTCAGCGCACCCCTTTTCCTATTATCACTCCCATTTACCTGGAACAAGCAGAAGTTACTTACCTTATCTTATGTGAGCATGCTGGGTCTAGTCCTGGCAATTGGTCTTGGTGATAATCCCTTCCAGCAAAGTGATTGCTGATGGAAGACCTCTCAACATGAATATATATGGGGCCCTCTGGGGACCAGGAGCCCCAATAACCTGTCTGTGTGCATATATTTCTTATTATATATGTCTGTCTGATATCTCTCAAGTTGACTAATACTTGAGTATTAAACCTTGGATTCTCCTGTCTTTGCTCAGTACTGTCACTATGTAGCTGGATTAGTGGGGATTGGTCTGTCACGCCTGTTCTCTGCCTCTGAACTGGAAGACGCCATCGTCGGTGAAGATGCAAGACTCTCAAACTCTATGGGGCTCTTCCTACAGAAAACAAACATCATCCGAGATTATCTGGAGGACCAGCTGGACGGAAGAGAGTTCTGGCCCAGAGAGGTGAGTATAGGCTGATGGGGTGATAGTCCTGGAGTGAGGCATTCATTACTGTGAGCAAAACCATCACTGTCTTATCTGTCCTCTTCAGGTGTGGAGCAAATACGGGAAAAAACTGTCCGACTTTGCCAAGCCAGAGAACATAGTGCCGGCTGTGCAGTGCTTGAATGAACTGGTGACCAATGCTCTGCAGCACGTGCCCGATGTCTTGCTCTACCTGTCCCGGCTGAGGAACCAGAGCGTGTTTAACTTCTGCGCCATCCCACAGGTGAGTGAGGAAGGAGCGGTGAAACAGCTTTACCTGCAACTCCAGTCACATCCAGAGCTGCATGTGATGTATGTCAGGTCACCTCCCATTGATTCTATTTTGAGTTGCATACACATACAGCCATGATTTTGTTCTATTGGGGGGATACTCTTGCTGCTTCTAAACTCATACACCCTCCCTGTGTCCTCAGGTCATGGCTATCTCCACACTGGCCGCCTGTTATAACAACCAGCAGGTGTTTAAGGGAGTGGTGAAGATCCGTAAGGGGCAGGCGGTCACACTGATGATGGACGCCACTAAAATGCAAACGGTCCGAGCTATCATGTACCAGTATGTGAATGAGGTAAGTGGAGTCTTTACTGTATATACCACCACATATGAGGAGCCACACAGAGTGGACATGTAGCAGTGGTATCTAAAGAGCACTTTCCCATGGCTGTAATATCGATGATGGATCCACAGGCTCGGCCATCTAAATCTGATTGGTTAGGGTCAATCAGCAGGAGGAAGCAGCCGTGACCAGCAGTGGCTGTGCCTGGTACTGCAGCTCAGTCCCAACCCATTCTCCAACATCTGCCGTATGTGTACAGCTGATGTCGGACCTTTTAAAGATGGCTTCCGCTGTAAGCGGGCGCCATAACCACCGGGTGCCTGCTACTTTATTCAGCAGACACCCGATGGCAGGCCAATCATGGACTTTCAACCCTTCAGATACTGTGGTCAGTTGTGACCACAGAATCTGAGTGGTCGGTTACTGGGAGGGCTCCGCCCCCAGAGCCCCACTGGCTCCCCCATGCCGAGATCTTGGGAGCCCTTTGATTGCTATGACGGCTTTGGGTCTTCTGAAGAATCCCAGGCTTGCCGTAGAGAAGTTTTTTTTAAGCCCTGCCTTGCATTCTGTGTGAGAAGCAATTAGATGCATGTGTTAAAGTCCCTAAGAAGAAGACTAAGAATAAGTATAATGAAAAGTCGTGTAAAAAAAAAAAAGAAAAAAGTTTGGACTCCTAGAAGGTCAGGAAAAAACGAACAAAAAGGATGTCACAAACACTCTGCTTCCAGCGCCGAGCTCCCTTCTCCCCCACATCTGGTGCCCACTGGACAGGAATCCCATGCATGTCACTGCTGCTTGCCACATTTCTGCACACGTCACTGGTGAAACCATTGATTGCCTGTTAGTGGTCATGTGCGCACGGAAGGCACATCACTTTTTCAGTCCAGCAGGGCCTGAAATCGGAAGAGAAAGGAGCTCTGAGTTGGATCAGGGATGCTGCTGACAGGTGAGCCCCTGCACCCAGCCTTCATGTATGAGAAGGTGTTGCCAGTCTTGGAGAGCCCTCTTAAGTGAATCAGACTTAGCAGCAGTACCAGGCACCACCAGCACTGTAAATACATCACTCTGCCCGGTACACCATGAAGAGGGTGTGCCCCCATTTTATAGCTTACCCCCACTAATCAGATAGTGATGGCCTATCGTATTATAGTCCAAGAAAACGCCTTAAAAAGTCTTGAATAAGAAGAACCTTTGAGTTGTACACTTTTTGCTTGCTGTGAAAAATTCTTCCAATATGACCCACAGGCTAGGGATTGATGACGATGATGATGATAAATGATGTCTCGAGGCTCGGAGGCAAACACTGTGGGGGTCATTTATTAAGACTAGCATTTTAGGCATCGGTCTTAACTCCTTAAGGACACAGCCATATTTCACCTTAAGGACCAGGCCATTTCTTGTAAATCTGACCAGTGTCACTTTAAGTGGTGATAATTTTAAAACGCTTTGACTTATCCAGGCCATTCTGAGATTTATTTATTTTTTTCCGTCACATATTGTACTTCATGACACTGGTAAAATGAAGTAAAAAAAATATCATTTTTATTTATAAAAAAAATACAAAATTTACCAAAATTTTGGAAAAATTTGCAAATTTCCAAGTTTCCAATTTCTCTACTTCTATAATACATAGTAATACCTCCAAAAATAGTTATTACTTTACATTCCCCATATGTCTACTTCATGTTTGGATCATTTTGGGAATTACATTTTAGTTTTTGGGGACGTTACAGGGTTTAGAAGCAAATCTTGAAATTTTTCAGAAATTTTCAAAAACCCAATTTTAAAGGACCAATTCAGGTCTGGAGTCACTTTGTAAGGCTTACATAATAGAAACCACCCAAAAAATGACCCCATTCTAGATACTACACCCTTCAAGGTATTCAAAACTGATTTTACAAACTTTGTTAACCCTTTAGTTATTGGCAAATGGAGATGAAATTTGAGAATTTCTATTTTTTGGCAAATTTTCCATTTAAATCAATTTTTTGCAGTAACAAAGCAAGGGTTAACAGCCAAACAAAATGGTATATTTATTGCCCAGATTCTGTAATTTGCAGAAACAGCCCATATGTGGCCATTAACTACTGTACGGGCACACGGTAGGGCGTAGAGGGAAAGGTGCGGCGTGTGGTTTTTGGAAGGCAGATTTTGCTGGACTGGTTTATTTACACCATGTCCCATTTGAAGCCCCTCTGATGCACCCCTAGAGTAGAAACTCCATAAACGTGACCCCATTTTGGAAACTAGGGGATAAGGTGGCTGTTTTGTTGGGACTATTTTTAGGGTACATATGATTTTTGCTTGCTCTATATTACATTTTTGTGAGGCAAGGTTACCAAAAATAGAAATTCTGAAATTTAATCTCCATTTGCCATAAACTGTTGAGGAACACCTAACTGGTTAATAAAGTTTTTTAAAATCCGTTTTGAATACCTTGAGGGGTGTAGTTTCTTAGATGGGGTCGCTTTTATGGAGTTTCTACTCTAGGGGTGCATCAGGGGGCTTCAAATGGGACATGGTGTCAAAAAAAGGCCATCAAAATCTGCCTTCCAGAAACCATACGGCGTTCCTTTCCTTCTGTGCCCTGCCGTTTGGTCCTACAGTTTACGACCACATATGGGGTGTTTCTGTAAACTGCAGAATCGGGGTAATAAATTTTGAGTTTTGTTTGGCTGTTAACCCTTGCTTTGTTACTGGGAAAAAAAACAGCTTAAAATAGAAAATTTGCCCAAAAATTTCTGTTTTGGCACCGTTTTTATTCAATTTTTATGACCGTGTTAATCTGAGGGGTTAGGTCATGGGGTATTTTTATAGATTTACAGATTCTTACGGACGTGGCGATACCTAATATGTCTACTTTTTTATTTATTTTTTTATTTTAGTTTTATTTTAGAAAAAGTTTGTGTCTCAAGTTTTTTTATCCGATTGTCAGTGGCTAAATTGGGATATAAATTTAGTACTCCATGGAAGTGTGATACTCCCTGAAGCAACCGTCAATGCAGAGGCCCGGATGATCGGGGCACGTGTCGCACTGAGTAGTGGTGTCCTTCCGTATCCCCCTCCTGTGACACACTCTGCACCTTTTTTGGGTCCGTCACTTCTTTCCAGTATGGGGGACCACACTTGGAAAGTGTTGGCCAGGGACCATCCGGGCGCCTCCACTTCCCGAGGTACTTCGGCCTGCTCTTTCCCGGTCCGAAAAGATCAGGTCCTTGAGGACTGCCTCATAGAACTGGAGGAATGTCCCTGTGTTGCCAGCGCTCCGGTACAGCACAAAAGAGTTGTACATGGCAATCTACACCAAGTAGACTGCAACTTTTTTGTACCATGCCCGGGTTTTGCGCATGGCGTTATATGGCTTGAGGACTTGATCCGATAGATCAACTCCTCCCATATACCGATTGTAGTCGACGATACAATCGGGCTTGAGGACCGTTGCCGCAGTACCTTGGACAGAGATTATGCCGTTACCGTGAATTGTGGACAGTACAAGGACATCCCTCTTGTCCTTATATCTGACCAGCAACAGGTTTCCAGTGGTAAGGGCACGGGTCTCACCCCTGGGGATAGGTACCTGGAGGGAGTGGGTAGGGAGGCCGCGTTGATTTTTCTGCACGGTCCCACAAGCGGACGTGGATCTGGCGGCAAGGGACCTGAACAAGGGAATGCTGGTATAAAAGTTATCCACGTACAAGTGGTAACCATTATCTAGCAGTGGGTGCATAAGGTCCCACACGAGTTTCCCGGTAACACCCAGAGTGGGGGGACATTCTGGGGTTTGAATACGGGAATCTCGCCCCTCGTACACACGAAACTTGTAAGTGTACCCTGAGGTACTCTCACAAAGTTTGTACAGCTTCACGCCATACCTCGCCCGCTTGGAGGGCACATACTGGTGGAAAAGGAGTCTCTCCTTGAAAGCAATGAGAGACTAATCAACTGCGACCTCCCCTCCAGGTACATAGGCCATAGGCCTGTACAAATTTGGCCCCAAAGTCATCGATGAGCGGCCTGATTTTGTACAGGCGGTCATAGGCAGGATCGGCGGGGGGAGGGGGGGGGGACATGCTGCATTATCTGCATAATGCAGGCATTTCCGGATGGCCTCAAACCTGGTATGTGTCATGGCCGTACTGTAAAGTGGGGTCTGGTAGAGGACGTCCCCACTCCAGTAATGCCTGACACTAGGTTTCTTGACTAGGCCCATGTGCAGCACGAGGCCCCAAAACGTCCTCATCTCGGCTGCACTGACCCGAGTCCAGCCACCGGCCCTAGCCAAAAAGGAGCCCGGGTGTTGAGCAATGAACTGCTGGTCGTACAGGTTTGTTTGCTTCACCATTACAAAGTGGTCACTAAAAAAAGACTAAAGTAGTCGTATTCAGTGAAGCCCACTGTGGAAATCTGGATTCCTGGTTGGCCTACAAAATCAGGAATCGCAGGCTCAAAATGCTCTGGGGTACACCAGACAAGTTCATCGGTAGGGGGCTCTCAGGTGGACTTATCTGGTGGGCCGGAAAACTAGTAGGAGCCCCAGAGCCGCTCGTATTAGGGTGGGCCACAGGGTCCCTAGCATGGCGGTCCACTTGCTTCGCCTGGCGGCGTCTCCGCTGCCTTGGGGGCTCATCATCATCACTAGATGATGAGGAGGACGCGGATGACAAAAGGAAAGTGGGGTCATCCTCGTCCTCACTGGGGCTCTCGGACTCGGAGACAAGCTGGGCGTATGCCTCCTCGGCCGAGAACATCCGGCGGGCCATAGGGGGAGTGTGTGTGTGCGCGTGCGTGATAAACTTTTTGGTGTGAGTGTGTGTGTGTGGGGGAACGGGTGTTTGCGAACTTACCCTAAACCTAAACAGACAATGTTTATTTTTTTTTAAAACGAGCTAAAAAAAGGGCAAAAAATTTGGAAATAATTTTTTTCTAAATCGCGCTAACAGTGGCCGGACGCTAAGAGTGTCGGCCACAGTCAGCGTACGCAGGAGAAAAAAAAAACTGCTTGCGCCGAAAAAAAAGTTGTGGCAGGGGGGCAAGCTGCAGCAGTCCCTGGGGGGTGTCTAGGGTCACACAGCTGTGCTGTGGACCCCAGACACCCGATTTAGGGTGATGCAACAAAAATATATATATTTTTTTTCTCACTAACTTTCCCTGAATATCTCTGCCTAACCTAACCTTTCCCTAAATACCTGGGTGCACAGATGGGGGTGCTGGCTCTGAGATCCAATGTGCAGCGCTCCTCTCTCTCTCTCCTCGGCTCTCGGACTGAAAAGGAGGAAGAAAGGAGCGCTGCAGTAATTTAAACTGCCCGCCCCTGCAGCCGACCAATGAGCGGTGATGTCACAGGATTCCCGAATAACCCGGAAACGCAGCAAACCGCAGGTCTGAATTGACTTGCGGTTTGCTGCGATCGCCGACACGGGGGGGGGAAAGGGGGGGGGGTCACAGGACAATGATTTGAGCAGGCACCAGGTTCCGACCGCCGGGGGGCAGTGATCGGAACTATACATGACGTACCGGTACGTCATGTTTCCGTAAGAGGTTAATATCCCCTATAGCTCGCGGTGGATCACCGAAGTTATGAGGAGGCGCCGGCTTCTATATAACTTTGGCGTATCCAGCGTCAGTCTAAATGTAAGACCGCTTCTGATCTGTCTTACACACACCTAAAACACGTGGTCCCATACATTGGAGCCTGTATGGCATCACAACTTTATACTAAGGAGCCATATGAGAATTTTTCAAGTACTGATGTATCGACTTAAGGGCGAATCTGCCAGATAATAACTAATAAAGGTTCATAGGAAGGCTCGTTAGCGATTACCTGGCGGTGTAAAGGTGCCGCCAGTTAACTGATGTTTCATTAGGTAATAGATAATTTGTGCGCACACAGAAATTGTCATTTGCCGACAGCAGATTGTGCTGTGTAAACATGCTGTGCTGCCGGCAAACAACAAGTGTATATGGGAACGAGCGATGTGGAGGAGATCGCTGCATGTAATAGCAGCGGTGTCCTCCTCTGACGAGCGGGCGATTGCAGGGAAGGAACCGTTCTTTCCCGACAGTTGCCTGCTGTATCGTCCCATCTAAAGGGACCTTTAACTACCAGCCGCCAATAGGTGGCGATCAAGTAATTTTCCTTCCTTTTTGTAGAAGAACCATGTTGACAGTTGAAGGACCCTAGAGCTGTCCTCCATAATGCCTGTTGTCTGAGCGTATCTAGATGGCAGTGCATTATAGCTAATGACTATTAACCTGTACAGTACATTTATAGCGTTATTTATGCCATAACATAAAAATAGCAGTTTTTCTGTATTTTTCCCTAAAATAAAAATATTAATTTTTATAAATTAAATGATGGTGAATCTGTACCAAAAATGGCTTCAAACTACAAAACTGTAGTTACAGCCATGATAGCAAAATAGCAAAAACATATACAGCCATGATAGCAAAAATAAATAAATTATGTGTAAAATATTGGGGGAGATTTATCAAAACTAGTGCAAAGGAAAACTGTCTGAGTTACCCATAGCAACCAATCAGATTCCACCTTTCATTTTTCCAAGCTTCTTTGGAAGATGAAAGGTGGAATCTGATTGGTTGCTATGGGCAACTAAGCCAGTTTTCCTTTGCACAAGTTTTGATAAATCTTCTCCTATTGTTCTTAAAGGGGTATTCCAGTTATATCAAGTTATCCTCTATCCACAGTATAGAGGATAACTATTTTATCAGTGACCAATCGCTGTATTCTGCTGTCTCCGTCACATAGAGATGAATGGAGAGGTGGTGCTCATGTTCAAGCTCCTGCTCCATTCATTTAGGGCCCACGGGATAAGGGGCCTTCATTCTTGTGAATGATGGGGGCCCAACGGTCGTACCCTTACCTTTCTAATAGTTCTGCCCTAGCCTGTGGATGGGTGATAACTTGATATAGCTGGAATACCCATTTAAGGGCTTAAATAGCCTAAAATGAGCTCCCTCTAGTGGTGGCTACAAACAGTCAGGATGTTATACTCTTTATCTGTGCAGTGGACTTGGAGCTCTGTATCAGAAAGACATTGGTCTGACCACTACAGAGATATTCTGAGAAATTATCAGTGCAGAATACTTGATGTGAAGATAAAAGGCGGAGGTTCACTTTAGGGGCTGCTTGATCCATAATCAGAAGCTCTGTCACCGTCATGGGTAGCATCGGAGACCACTTTTTATTTTCTTTCTTTTGTTTTTTTCCCCCCCCTCAGATCTACCAGAAGATCCCCCTTACGGACCCCTCCTCAGGACGCACACAGAACATTGTCTCCACCGTCCAGAAATTGAGCTTGTCCAGTGGCCCCCTGGTGTCCCGAAACAGCTTCTCCCCCATTTACCTGTCATGTGCAATGCTTTTGGCCGCCCTCAGCTGGCAGTACCTAAGCACGGTCCAGGCATCGGAGGAGGTGCACACAGGCCAGTGACCTGGGACAGCATATCTACATCAATACAACCCTCCATATGGTAGCGATCATCAACCTGCCCCCCTTGTCTCAGACGATTATGGGACAGGATATTTTAGTTCAGTCATAGTACTTGACGCACATTTATCGGGCATCGTTTGACTTAGACTGATCCTGGACGGCTTGATCCCGGTAGAGCGGATCCTTTCTAGGACTTTTCCATGCTGGGATGAGCCATCAGGATATTTGGAGATCTAGCTGGTGATTTGGAATGGAGGGTCCGTGATCGATATGGTGGCCAGACCTGCTAGAGTGAATATGGATCTCAATCATCTTGTGTACTGGAATCGGGAACATGTCACCAGTTGTTCCACAGCTACTTAGAGGCTACATTGTCTTCTGCCAGAAGTAGTCAGTCTCTGAATTGGGCTGTATGAGGAAAATACAGTCCAAAGGGGCACAGTGACGGGGAGCAGTCCTCCATCAGGGCGCCTGAAAACATAGCCTAACGAATGTGATAATTACCATGGATTCGAGGTCTCTAATTGGGTAACTACAACTCTCAGCATGCTTGGAGTGGTAGTTTCCCAGTTGGTGGATGCCACTGGTCGAGAGTGTGTCAGGATTTCATGATCTGAGTGCGTGGACCATAGTATATCCAGACAACCGTCAAGGTTACGCTTATGGGGTTGCCAGACCCTTGCCCAGTGGAAAAGGTGGACGGGTTCAGTTATATTCCCGGCTGATGTTTTTGTTTCCCTTAAGATAAACGGCGTCAATGGATGTCTCGATGCCACTTTTCTCATCTTAAATTCCTATGTTGTTCAAAGTTTTATGGTCAAAAGCAAAAAAGTCAACCAGGTGATGTTTGTCAACGATAATTCTGAAAATTCTCCATCTCTTAAATGTTCATTTACTGGCTTTTAAAAGGTGGTTGCTGGGGCCGATGGTTCACCATCAGGATACATGCCTGTCAGTGATTGGTCAGAGAGCAGATCTCATTGTGACGTTGACATTCACTGTCACAGGAGGCCATGGCGGGAATGTATTGTGACATTGTTATACAATGTGGTTTAATTTTTATTAAATAAAATTATTAAATGAAGTTGATTTCTGGTATTTTCCGCTCTCTTTTCTTTAGGTGAAAAACTTTTAAAATATAAAGTATTGGCAGTGGCGTAGCGTGGGTTGCCAGCACCCGGGGCAAGCCAAAAATTGCGCCCCCGCGCCTACCCCAGGCACGCCACTTTTAACAGATACTGTAGTAGATCACTAGCAGTCCTATGTAACACCTCAGATAACACAGAGATAACTCTCTGAGTACAGATAATGTAGTAGATGGGTGTGAGGCCCCAGAATTCAGGACACAGTGTGACCTGAAGTCTGGGGCCAGAATGCGGCAGTGTGGGCCAAATTCTCAATCTTCTCCCCCAACCCTACCATGAAACAGATATGTGGATGGACATTATTATTACAGTAGAATACCGCACCATACCTGTTACATCCAGTGACGTCTCCTGTGATGTAGACTCTCCTCGACGTCTTCATTCAGAGATAAGACCACCATGATAACATCTTTCAGCCGCTTCTCGTCTCTGCAGAGTTTCACCGAAAAAAATTTAGGTTCCTCACTTTACTATCATGCTCTCCTTCCTGGTATCTCAACACTGTCATCCTGCTGCCCCCCAATACTGAGCTAGAGCCAGACAGATAGCTTTCATTCCCCATAATATTATTCCCCCTGTATATTATAATGGCCCCCTCTTTATTATTAATGTACTGGCCCCCTCTTTAATAACAAAGAGGGGGCCATTATATTAGCAAAGAGGGGGCCATTACATTAATAATAAAGAGGGGGCCATTACATTAATAATAAAGAGGGGGCCATTACATTAATAATAAAGAGGGGCCATTACATTAATAATAAAGAGGGGCCATTACATTAATAATAAAGAGGGGGCCATTACATTAATAATAAAGAGGGGGCCATGACATTAATAATAAAGAGGGGGCCATGACATTAATAATAAAGAGGGGGCCAATAAATTAAAGGGAGTCTTTCACCTAAAATGACCATTATACACCACAAACCTCATGATATCCATTACATTCCCCATATTATAATCTTACCTTTCATATTGCTGTCCGTCGCCTATTCTCTCTTAAAAACACTTTTATTCCATATGCTAATCGGGTTCTGAAGGTGCCCAGGGGCGGCGTTTATGCGGCCGGTGCCCAGGCTCCACGGCGCTGTTCAAATCAAACCCCTCCCCTTTCACCCCTCTGGCCCGCCCTCGGTTCTTGAGATAGCATCCTTCAGTCAATGACAAATCCGGCGCCTGCGCACTCCATTACCCACTAGGGCAGAGGCAGCAGAGCGTTTAATGCGCATGCGCCGGCCCGTACATCCCGATATTTTGGCAGTTTACTTCCGCCGGCTAGATCGGGCCGGCGCATGCGGATTAAACGCTCTGCTGCCTCTGCCCTAGTGGGTAATGGAGTGCGCAGGCGCCGGATCTGTCATTGACTGGAGGATGGTATCTCAAGAACCGAGGGCGGGCCAGAGGGGTGAAAGGGGAGGAGTATAAAAATTTTTTATACTATATATATATATATATATATATATATATATATATATATATATATATATATATATATACCTATACCATATTTTTTGCCCTATAAGACGCACCGGCCCATAAGACGCACCTAGGTTTTTGGGGGGGAAAATAATAAAAAAAATATTTTTAACCAAAAGTTGTTCTTTTGGTGGGTCTGTGGATTTCACTGTTACTGGGGATCTGTGGATGACACTGTTATGGGGGGATCTGTGACAGACACTGTTATGGGGAGATCTGTGGATGACAGACACTGTTATGGGGGGATCTGTGGATGACAGACACTGTTATGGGGGGATCTGTGGATGACACACTGTTATGGGGGGATCTGTGGATGACAGACACTGTTATGGGGGGATCTGTGGATGACAGACACTGTTATGGGGGGATCTGTGGATGACAGACACTCTTATGGGGGGGATCTGTGGATGACGGACACTGTTATGGGGGATATGTGGCTGGCACTGTTACAGTGGGAATCTGTGGCTGGCACTGTTACAGTGGCGGGGTCTGTGGCTGGCACTGTTACAGGGGGGGATCTGTGAATGGCACTGTTATGGGGGGATCTGTGGGTGGCACTGTTATATATGTGCCATCCACAGACCCCCACCCTTTAACTGTGCCATCCACAGATGTTCCCCATAAAACTGTAATCCACAGATCCCCCGCCGCCGCTCCAGTATACAAATATAAAATGTCTTATTCAATTAAAAGTGATTTAAACATGCCCCCTCACTCCTAATATTACCGTACATCCTAACAGCTTCTGTACAATGCAGGCAGGCCAGGCGGCCAGCGCGTCACTTGCTTCATTCATAAAGTAGGCGGCGCAGGCACGTGACATCAGGGAGTTACGCTGCCGCCCGTCCGGCCTGCCTGCATTGTACAGAAGCGTTTAGGATGTACAGTAATATTAGGAGTGTGGGGGCATGTTTAATCACTTTTAATTGAATAAGACATTTTATATTTGTCTAGTGCAGCACTGGAGCGACGGGGCCGGAGTACAGTGACTGCACCGCCCTGCCGCTATTGCCGGCCCCCAGCTCCTTCTCCTAGTCCCTCCCCGCTCGCTCGTACATCGCAGCCTGCGATGTATAACAGTCAGCATTCGCCCCATAAGACGCAGGGACATTTTTCCCCCATTTTTTTTTTAGGGAGGGGGAGGTGCGTCTTATGGGGCGAAAAATACGGTATATATATGCTTGTGAAATTAAACTAATATAAAGGGGAGTCCCTCTCATGCTCTGGAAACTCACTGAGGTGGGAGAGAGGCTCCACCTTTTTTATGCTGCAGGTTTCCTGTCCTGAAGACGGAGCCATCTCTCTAAGGTGCTGTCGTAGGGTCAGGAAAATCCGATTACTGGTAAGTGTAATCATAATTTCTTCATTAGACCTCCGATCACACCACCAATCAGAACCCCAATGTTAATCAGACCTCAGCTTAGAACCCCAATCAGACCTCAGCTCATACCCCCAATGTTTTTAAGACCCCCAATCAGACCTCAGATCAGACCCCCAATGTTTATAAGACCCACAATAAGACTTCAGATCAGACCCCCAATGTAAATAAGCCCCAATCAGACCTCAAATCATTGCTGCTATGTAAATAAGAGCCCCTATTCAGACCTCAGATCAGACCCCAATGTGAATGATCCCCAATCAGACCTCAGATCAGAGCCCCAATGTAAATAAGACCCCCCTATTAAAACCTCAGATAAGACCCACAATATGAATAAGCCCCAATTAGACCTCAGATCAGAGCTGCATTGTAAATAAGAGCCCCCATTCAGACCTCCGATCAGAGCCCCAATGTCTAATCCCCATTCAGACCCCCATGCTCAGAGCAGACAAAATTAAAAATCAATTGGATATATAATAGGGTGGCACAAATAACCCAGAAGGAAATGGTAGGTGCTCAAATTGAAATGACACCTCCAATCAGGTGTAAAACATGCAGTAATAATGAACGATCAGCACTCACTATCTTTCATTCACGCTGGAAGCACTTTTAATGATTAAAATAAAACAATGGTAATTAAAATCAATGTAAACAATTCACACGCTTTCCAGTAAAATCTGGATGCTGTACTAAAACGATATTGCACTAAAACAAAGCAGTGGTATAAGAAGTATCGATAAAATTATTTGTCCATATGTGCAAACAACAACCATGTGTGGTCCCACATAGATAAAATTGCCGGCAATATTATAGATGATAGTATATGCCCACTGTTATAATGTTCATCCAAATAGGATCAATTGACAATAGTTGAGAATAATTGCAGAGTATCCAAAACTGATTTAATATCGTCTATTCTGATTTTGAGAATATAATCACAAAAAACTCAGTTCTTTAACCTCCACAAACTTTAGGCGTTACTCACTTTTGATGGGGTTTCTCGAGGTACAAGGGGACTTCCAGGTGGCTGCCCTACAAATCTGCTCTAATGTTTCATCAGCTCTTTCTGCCCAGGAGGTAGAGACTGTTCTAGTTAAGTGAGCCCCAAACCCCGAAGGTGGAGACTCACCGCTGCAGAATAGGCTAAGGAAATAGCACCCACAATCCATCTGGCTAATGTTCTGGAAGAAACTTTATTACCCTTACTCCTTCCTCCATACTGCACAAACAGCCTAGAAGATTTTCTCCACTGGCTAGTAACGTTGAAATATTCAGAGAGGCACCTCCTGATGTGTCGGTGATGGAGCCTCCTTTCTTTCTCGTTCTTCAGGGATTGACAAAAGGAAGGAAGGACAATGTCTTGAGATCTATAAAAAGGTGAAACCATCTTGGTAAGGAAGGAAGCATCTGGTCTAATGAGAACTCTATCCTCCAGAATATTAGTATAGGGAGGTGATGCAGAGAAGGCAGAAATCTCCCCAACTCTCCTTGCCGAAGTAATAGCAACAAGGAAGGCTGTCTTAAAAGAATATTGTTCTAACAGATAAATCCTGAATAGGTACGAAAGGAGGCTCCATCATCCTAGACAAGACTATATTTAGATCCCACGGGGGAACTGAAGGGTTTAATCCTATGAACAGCCCTAAAAAAATGCCTAATCCAGGGATAGTTCGCAATAAGGGAGTCAAGGAAGGCAGAAAGGACAGAAACCTGGACTTGGAGGGCTAGGGCTTAAGCATTTATTTAGGCCTTCTTGCAGAAAATCCTAAATTCTAGACATAGGCAGAGAACTTAAAGGGTCAACCTGGACATAGAAGTTTAAGAAAGCCTTCCAAATTCTAAGGTAAATGGATGAGGTTAACGTCTTTCTGCAGGATAAAAGGGTCGAAATAACCTCATCCGACAAACACCTATGCTTTAAGATCTCCCTCAAAAACCAAGCTGCCAGATGAAGGCTTTTCACTTCCGGATGAAAAACCACCCCCTGAAACAAAAGGTCCCGTCTTGCAGGAAGAATCCAGGGGTCTGCCAGGGACAGCTTTCTCAGCCAAGTCAACCAGGTCTTCCTTGGTCAGAAAGGCGCAATGAGAATAAGCCTTGTCTGTTTCTGCATCAACTTCTGTAACACTCTCAGGAGTAGTCTTAGAGGAGGAAAACGTGCAGAAGTTGATGTGGCCACGGAAGAGAAAGAAACCTTTGCATTTGCTGTTCTATCTGGTAACAAACAAATCTAACGGGATGACCCCAAAGCTGGACAATTTGATCGAAGACCACTCTCATTGATGTAGATGGTTTCTGCTTAAAAAATCTGCCACTTTATTTTCTGACCCTTTTAGGTGCACTGCCTTGATAAAGGGAACAAGAGGCATAAGTAGAGAAAAAAATTCCACTGTTAAGTCCATTAGATCTTTTGATTTGGTCCCTCCCTGTTTGTTCAGGCAGGATACTACGGTAGCATTGTCCGAAAAGATTTTTACCCCTTTTCCTAGAAGTTTGGGCAGAAACCCCTTCAGGGCTAGAACAGCTCTTAACTCCCTCACATTTTGTGATTCCAGACTCCCTGCAAAACACCCCCCACCTAGTAGGACTGGCATCTGTGGTAATCTGTTCTTGTAGATCCCACTGGAAACCCTGAGACAAATTTGCAGGATCCTGCCACCAGGTTAGGGACTGTAATGCCTGAGAAGTATGGGGAAGTGGGACATCCAGAGGGGACAATGAACCCTTCCATTCCTTCAGGATTTGCCACTGAAGTATTCTGGAATGAAAATGGGACCAACCGACAGCTGGGATTGTTGAGGTCATCCTGTCTAAGACAGACATGCCTTGTCTGATGGTTCATCTCTTTGAGGCTACCAGAGACTGAATGTAGTGTCCCACTACGTAAAGGTAGGCAGTACTCAAGGGTCAATTGGGTCATGTTGTTCTCCACCTCCTGTGGAACATGGTCATGGTATTTTGTATTGCATTATAATGTATATTGTCATGTTATCTCCTGTGTACCAGGCCTGCTAGGGGTGTAGCTTCTCCTTCCAAGCTGTAGAGGGAGCTAGGGAACCCCATTTATATATATATATATATATATTTATTACACATATATACACACACACACACGTCCTTCTAAAAAAAATTGCATATTGTGATAAAGTTCATTATTTTCTGTAATGTACTGATAAACATTAGACTTTCATATATTTTAGATTCATTACACACAACTGAAGTGGTTCAAGCCTTTTATTGTTTTAATATTGATGATTTTGGCATACAGCTCATGAAAACCCAAATTTCCTATAAAAAATTTGCATATTTTATCCGACCAATAAAAGAAAAGTGTTTTTAATACAAAAAAAGTCAACCTTCAAATAATGATGTTCAGTTCTGCACTCAATACTTGGTCGGGAATCCTTTTGCAGAAATGACTGCTTCAATGCGGCGTGGCATGGAGGCAATCAGCCTGTGGACCTGCTGAGGTGTTATGGAGGCCCAGGATGCTTCGATAGCGGCCTTAAGCTCATCCAGAGTGTTGGGTCTTGCGTCTCTCAACGTTCTCTTCCCAATATCCCACAGATTCTCTATGGGGTTCAGGTCAGGAGAGTTGGCAGGCCAATTGAGCCCAGTAATACCATGGTCAGTAAACCATTTACCAGTGGTGTTGGCGCTGTGAGCAGGTGCCAGGTCGTGCTGAAAAATGAAATCTTCATCTCCATAAAGCTTTTCAGCAGATGGGAGCATGAAGTGCTCCAAAATCTCCTGATAGCTAGCTGCATTGACCCTGCCCTTGATAAAACAGTGGACCAACACCAGCAGCTGACATGGCACCCCAGACCATCACTGACTGTGGGTACTTGACACTGGACTTCAGGCATTTTGGCATTTCCCTCTCCCCAGTCTTCCTCCAGACTCTGGCACCTTGATTTCCGAATGACATGCAAAATTTGCTTTCATCCGAAAAAAGTACTTTGGACCACTGAGCAACAGTCCAGTGCTGCTTCTCTGTAGCCCAGGTCAGGCGCTTCTGCCGCTGTTTCTGGTTCAAAAGTGGCTTGACCTGGGGAATGCGGCACCTGTAGCCCATTTCCTGCACACGCCTG
The DNA here is from genome assembly GCF_014858855.1 of Bufo gargarizans. Taxonomy (NCBI): domain Eukaryota; kingdom Metazoa; phylum Chordata; class Amphibia; order Anura; family Bufonidae; genus Bufo; species Bufo gargarizans. The sequence goes on along the minus strand of NC_058087.1, from coordinate 169,521,833 downwards.
CACACGGTGGCTCTGGATGTTTCTACTCCAGACTCAGTCCACTGCTTCCGCAGGTCCCCCAAGGTCTGGAATCGGTCCTTCTCCACAATCTTCCTCAGGGTCCGGTCACCTCTTCTCATTGTGCAGCGTTTTCTGCCACACTTTTTCCTTCCCACAGACTTCCCACTGAGGTGCCTTGATACAGCACTCTGGGAACAGCCTATTCGTTCAGAAATTTCTTTGTGTCTTACCCTCTTGCTTGAGGGTGTCAATGATGGCCTTCTGGACAGCAGTCAGGTCGGCAGTCTTACCCATGATTGCGGTTTGGAGTAATGAACCAGGCTGGGAGTTTTTAAAAGCCTCAGGAATCTTTTGCAGGTGTTGAGTTATTTAGTTGATTCAGATGATTAGGTTAATAGCTCGTTTAGAGAACCTTTTCATGATATGCTAATTTTTTGAGATAGGAATTTGGGGTTTTCATGAGCTGTATGCCAAAATCATCAATATTAAAATAATGAAAGGCTTGAACTACTTCAGTTGGTGTGTAATGAATCTAAAATATATGAAAGTCTAATGTTTATCAGTACATTACAGAAAATAATGAACTTTATCACAATATTCTAATTTTTTGAGAAGGACCTGTATATATATCCAGTCCAGGGAGAGGTAGTGTGTGGTCAGAAGCCAAGTGTTCACTTTAGCCAAGTAGTAGCTGAAGATTCAGCTTCTAACATGCAGCTAGATAGCCCAGGTTCCTAGCTTGCCTCCAGGAGAAGAAGTTTCCTCCTGAAGATATCTTGCAAAGTACAGAGCAGTGCTAATCTTATCCAGCCAAGTAAAAAGCTGAAGGGCAGAAGGTTATTTACAGCAAGAGGATTTATACCAGAGGAAGGTTTCCCTACCCAAGGATAAAGCCAGCTATTAGGCATACGGGCCTTGGAGAAAGCCAGACAGGATTCTGAAGAAAGTACAGCCTGATCTGTGAGTTTGATTCCCTCTGAGTTTCCTTGCTAGGATTTTACCTGCCATATATGTCAAGCCTGCCTGTTACTAAATATTCTCTATATGGAACGGTTTGAGCTGTACATAGTTTAACTGTTCAGTAAAGAGGAGTTATAGTTCACTACAAACGTGTGTACCTCCATTATTCCTTCAACAAATTGGTGTGCCACAGTTACCGGCACTGGCGTCAAACTATAAGGGATCTTGCCACCGGCACGCTAAACCTGCAACACCCAGGGCACCTCACCTACTACTCGGGCCTGGTCCCTATATCCAGAGAGTGCCCCAGAGGATCCATGTGCCAGCCTCTCCATCATAGTAATGGGCGTAAGGGAAATATCTTTATATTACGCTTAAGAATATTATAAGGACATCCGTCCTGGACACAGGGTCAAGAAGGACATGCAGCACTGCCTCCCACTGAAAACAATGGGAGGCAGACATGATGTGGCCACTGACAGAATTTTGGCACAGAATCTCAGCATCAAATTCCACTACATGGATGAGCCCGTGGGGTTACTACTTCCCACACACAAGGTCCCAAGTTTGAGATTTGAGATATCCACAACCACTTCCTGGGTAGACCAACTGGAAAAACTCGGACTTCCCACCGAAGTTTTCTTTTGGGCGTTATGAAGGCACAGAAAAAAAATAAAATAAAAATTCAAAGTACTAAAAAGGAAGACAAGGCATTTTATTGGCAAATAGAACAAAGTTACATCTTACATGGCTAAAACTTAAAATTAAATGGAATATTGTGCAATCAGCTCATTATAAAGTCCACGTTATTACACAACAGGAGGCCAGCGCATCACAGGAATCGATGTCAGCCGCCTGTAGATATAAAGGCTCCGTGGTTAAAGCAGGTTGTCCAGGATTAGGAAACCACTGCAGCCTTTTCTCAGTAGCAGCGCCACACTTCTCTACAGGTTGTGTGCGGTACTGCAGCTCAATCCCATTCACATCAATTCAGCTGAGCTGCAATACCAGACAACCTACGATCAAGGGTGGTGTAACGGTGTTGTTCCCAGAAAAAAAAAAGCTATGATTTACTAAACAACTCCTCTTTGGACAATTGCAAAGCTGAGAATGGGCTGAAATTTGTCATGGGCCTCATGCATATAGACAAAGACCAATCTTTCTGATCTGCTGCAATCTGCCTGCTTGCTAAAAGCAATGCCTCCAATCGTAGGCCTAGGGGGGTGAAATTTCTACATTCAAAAAATAAAAAAAATTGTGCAAAAATGTTTAAAACTTTCCAGCAGCAACTTTATTCGTTCTGGTTTCATGTATCAAGGCTATAAAAAGTACCTGGTTGTCCATAATATCCTGCTTTTAGGGGTAGTGAGTGATTATTGCCCAGAGGAACCAATCAGAGCTCTGCTTTCATTGTTCAATCGCTTTTTGGAAAATGAACACTCAACTTCAATGGGTTGACATGAGCCCCTTAAAGTGAACGTCCACACAAGGTCATTTTGGGTCCAAAGTTCTGGACAGATTTAACGTCAGAATGTGATATAGACCTCCAAAATCCCCATATATAAAGTTAAAATAAAACCATTCTGCTTTCCTGCAGGCACCACTAGGGGCAGCTCACTGCATGCCATTAAGTTTGTTGTATAAACAGTATGCGGTAATCTGTGAAGCTCCCTCTAGTGGTGGCTTAAGGTAGCAAAAATAGGGGTCTCAGTCAAAGAATATTAAATCTGTACAGAATTTTGATCCTATTCACATTTACTACCAGTTTTTGAATGCTTTGATACATGAGGCCTGATTATTTTTCCACTAAACCTGAACTCTAGAGTTATAATTTGCCTTTACTGTGCCCACAGCTTCATTCAAAAACACAAGCCCCAGACAAAGGCAGTATCATTTCACCAGATGGTTGGATCCAGACATCTCCCAACTACACCCCCATCCAGTCTTTGAAAATATTCAGTAAAATAATGTAATATCTGATAAAAAAAAAATCCATTTGTGGCTAAAACTTTTTCCGTTAAGACAAGCCTTCAACTACTCTTCATGTGTCCTATCGATGGAACATTATTTTGGAATTCCTGCAACAATTTCAGACTCTATCCCGCAGTGGTCTTCTCCACGAAGAATTTTGAAGAAACCTGTGGAAAAAAAATAATCCCAATTACTAAAAGAATAAGGGTCAAAATGGCTGTTGGAAAATAAGATATAGAACAACATTTATAAGATGAGAACAACATGTATAAGATGAGAACAACATGGCCGCCCTCTTCAAAATACAGAACCACACCTGTCTATGGGTTGTGTTGAGTATTAAAAGGTCAACCCCATTCTCTCCAGCGGATTGTAACCAACACAAGACACGACCCATAGCTCGGTGTGGTACAATTATTATTATTTCTGGAAGAAAAGCCGCTCGTTTTCAATGGGAGGCCGTGCTGCTGGCGGTTCAAAGCCAAGACCATTGAAAAATCATGCCGGTTTCTGCTGCAGAAACACCTCATCTTTGCAAAATCAGTCATGTGAACAAAGCCTTAGAAGTTGAGGCACAAAGACCAAGCAGGATTGAGTGTATGGAGAGAGACTGGGCAGGGTTAGAGGTAGAGTGGTCAGAACATCCCGTTTCCTGGCACCCTGCCCTCAGTCTGGTGCAAGGCCTGCACAGGCGCTGGGGTGTCCTTTTCTGCGGCTCCACGCTCACATAAACGTTATGTGAGCTACAGCCACAGATTGACTGCCTGAGGCCCTCTCTCACCCTCAGTAACTACAGCCAGTGAACATTCACTTTGGGACTGAGGGTGAAACGAGCACTCCGAGGCTCCTCACAGCTCACCTTAAGAGGGTTCTCTGGGCTTTCAATACCGATGACCTATCCTCAGGATAGGTCCCCAATATCAGATCGGCGGGGGTCCGACAACCGGCACCCCCATCAATCAGCTGTATGTGGCATCTCCTGGGTCTCTTCCTGCTTGCTGCTGCCATGTCTATAGGAAAGCAGCAGAGAGCAGATAGACGGGAGATGGAACATGCACACTGAACACCTTCTCTTCATACAGCTGAACGGCAGAGGTGCTGGGTGTTGGTCCCCTGCCGAACTGATACCAATATTAAAAGCCTGGAGAACCCCTTTAAGGTCTTCCCATCTTATTTTTGCCTGGCACCATTACAGGAAAGGAGGTGGCTTAGTGGGGTTGGGGGCATTGCTTACAATGACATCCTTTTTCGGGTGACGCAATTGGACACCCTAGTTAGAGGTGTGGCTCAACGTGTAAACAAAATATTGCCGCAGCCCATGATTTGTCTCTTATTACTTCCTCTGAAAGTTGTCAAGTAGGTATTATGGAAGCAGGAATTCTACTAGGGACAAGATGGCCATAATGTGGCAAGCGGTGGACCCTCGAAAGGCTTTCAGAAGTACAGTGTGGCCCCTTAGACTTATACGTCTCTATACAGGATGTAGTGTGCACACGCCCATAATTTGTGATACCTAGACCAAGTAGCCAGGCCCTATATTTTGTAACTCGGGGACAGTTTTGAAATGGTGTGTAAAAGAAAAAGTTCATGTTTCCCATCGCAACTAATCACAGCGCAGATTAAATTTTGTATTCTGCTGCTGAAAGATGAAAGCTGTGCGGTGATTGGTTGTTATGAGCAACAAGGACAGTTTCATAAACCTACCTCTATTTCTAGATTTAGTGGCCTACTGAGGGCAGACATTTTGAGGAGGTGGATCACAGGATCCATAGTAGCCAACTGTCCCGAATTTGCCGAGTGTCCCTGATTTTCAGAGACAGTCCCAGCAAACTTGCAATGTCCCGGGCCAAAAATGGGCAGGGCTAATGCAAACCCCAACCATAAGTGGATGTTCCCAGGCGGAGTCTGGGCTTATATGCCCCTTTTTTTACCAACAGAAACGTTGGCAAGTATGAGGATCATTATGAAGCATAACCATAAAGATGGAGGGCCTCTATGTGAGGAAGAGAGAAATCGAATCTTCAAGCCCCTTGGCGGCCCATACTATATATTTGGTTGGTCCTTCCTCTGGGGTCATATTTTAAGCCTTCTGGGGCCATATTTTAAGCCTGCACAGTGACACCCTCCATGTTTGTATATTATTGTATGGGATATGCAATAGGGTCAGCGAGGGTACCAGCCGCGGGACCTTCTGATTTCTGGGAATGAAGAGGTTTAGTTCCCCACTGATCAGAAGGTCATAGGCTATCTTCTTAACAGTATGCATCCACTATTTATGATGGTTATTTACTATAAAGGGTAACTCCCATGAGGTGGAAGGGGGCAGCTGACAGTTGAATGTTGGCCCAGTTAGCACCATCGTACCATTATCACCCCAGTCAGTATTCCAGGAGTTGGCGCACAGCCAGTATGGCGTTCCGTTCTCCACACCCCATCCCAGGATCTTAATAGCGTGTCCTCCAAGCTCCTCACCGGTGGTGTGGCGGTAGACTCCTACAGAAGAAAACAGGGTAGATAATTGGCACAGTAATTGGGATGCGACCGGTCACAAGTTTTGATTGAGTTATTAGGATTTCTATGGTTGGTGGAAGCTAACAAGGAACATACTTTGATGCCTATAGAAGAACCTGCTATGAAGATATCCAACACCTACCTGACTTGTATGTAGGAAAGTCCTCATACACCGAGAAAGCGCCCTCTACTGGACCATTCTTGTAGATCTCTGCCATGATCTCTTGTTGGCTACTTGGGACACTGTAGGAATCAGAACCTAAAATTAAAAGTATTAGAAATCTTATTCATGTGGCTTTTGCTGTAATATCTCAGGTGCTAGAAGTGAAATAAATCTTATTAAAAAAAAAGGTACAGATCCTTGAAGAAAATAGGGGGCTGCTATAACTTAGTGACACCAAGGAAAATGGTCTCGTAGAAAATAAATTAAAAACAGGTTCAGTATTAGAAAAACATGGGCACTTACCAAAATGGTGCCACTCCGGACCACAGGTTGTGTGAGGTATTGCAGCTCATCCCCATTCAGTTGAGTAAAACAGAGTTGCAATACTATGCACAACCCATAGACAGAGGTGGCGCTATTTATGGAAGAAAGCAGCTATGTATTCCTACATCCTGGTCATTGATACTGTAATGGTAATAGGACAGCACTCTGTTTTTATGTAATAATCATAGTGAGGAACTACAGTTTAAAACAAATCCAGAAAATCATATTGAAAAAAGTATAAAATTAAATCAATGGATAATGATGTGGCCTGGCTGCAAGCCGAGACCCGGCCCCTGGCCTGGCTGCAAGCCGAGACCCGGCCCCTGGGCACATTTGGCCGCAAGCCGAGACCCGGCCCCTGGGCACATTTGGCCGCAAGCCGAGACCCGGCCCCTGGGCACATTTGCCCGCAAGCCGAGGACCCGGCCCCTGGGCAACATTTGCCCGCAAGCCGAGACCCGGCCCCTGGGCACATTTGCCCGCAAGCGAGACCCGGCCCCTGGGCACATTTGCCCGCAAGCCGAGACCCGGCCCCTGGGCACATTTGCCCGCAAGCCGAGACCCGGCCCCTGGGCACATTTGCCCGCAAGCCGAGACCCGGCCCCTGGGCACATTTGGCCGCAAGCCGAGACCCGGCCCCTGGGCACATTTGCCCGCAAGCCGAGACCGTCCCCTGGGCACATTTGCCCGCAAGCCGAGACCCGGCCCCTGGGCACATTTGCCCGCAAGCCGAGACCCGGCCCCTGGGCACATTTGCCCGCAAGCCGAGACCCGGCCCCCTGGGCACATTGCCCGCAAGCCGAGACCCGGCCCCCTGGGCACGGCACATTTGCCCGCAAGCCGAGACCCGGCCCCTGGGCACATTTGCCGCAAGCCGAGACCCGGCCCCTGGGCACATTTGCCCGCAAGCCGAGACCCGGCCCCTGGGCACATTTGCCCGCAAGCCGAGACCCGGCCCCTGGGCACATTTGCCCGCAAGCCGAGACCCTTGCCCCTGGGCACATTTGCCCGCAAGCCGAGACCCGGCCCCCTGGGCACATTTGCCCGCAAGCCGAGACCCGGCCCCTGGGCACATTTGCCCGCAAGCCGAGACCCGGCCCCTGGGCACATTTGCCCCGCCAGCCGAGACCCGGCCCCTGGCACATTTGCCCGCAAGCCGAGACCCGGCCCCTGGGCACATTTGCCCGCAAGCCGAGACCCGGCCCCTGGGCACATTTGGCCCGCAAGCCGAGACCCGGCCCCTGGGCACATTTGCCCGCAAGCCGAGACCCGGCCCCTGGGCACATTTGCCCGCAAGCCGAGACCCGGCCCCTGGGCAATTTGCCCGCAAGCCGAGACCCGGCCCCTGGGCACATTTGCCCGCAAGCCGAGACCCGGCCCCTGGGCACATTTGCCCGCAAGCCGAGACCCGGCCCCTGGGCACATTTGCCCGCAAGCCGAGACCCGGCCCCTGGGCACATTTGCCCGCAAGCCGAGACCCGGCCCCTGGGCACATTTGCCCGCAAGCCGAGACCCGGCCCCTGGGCACATTTGCCCGCAAGCCGAGACCCGGCCCCTGGGCACATTTGCCCGCAAGCCGAGACCCGGCCCCTGGGCACATTTGCCCGCAAGCCGAGACCCGGCCCCTGGGCACATTTGCCCGCAAGCCGAGACCCGGCCCCTGGGCACATTTGCCCGCAAGCCGAGACCCGGCCCTGGGCACATTTGCCCGCAAGCCGAGACCCGGCCCCTGGGCAACATTTGCCCGCAAGCCGAGACCCGGCCCCTGGGGCACATTTGCCCGCAAGCCGAGACCCGCCCCTGGGCACATTTGCCCGCAAGCCGAGACCCCGGCCCCTGGGCACATTTGCCCGCAAGCCGAGACCCGGCCCCTGGGCACATTTGCCCGCAAGCCGAGACCCGGCCCCTGGGCACATTTGCCCGCAAGCCGAGACCCGGCCCCCTGGGCACATTTGCCCGCAAGCCGAGACCCGGCCCCTGGGCACATTTGCCCGCAAGCCGAGACCCGGCCCTGGGCACATTTGACCGCAAGCCGAGACCCGGCCCCTGGGACATTTGCCCGCAAGCCGAGACCCGGCCCCTGGGCACATTTGCCCGCAAGCCGAGACCCGGCCCCTGGGCACATTTGCCCGCAAGCCGAGACCCGGCCCCTGGGCACATTTGCCCGCAAGCCGAGACCCGGCCCCTGGGCACATTTGCCCGCAAGCCGAGACCCGGCCCCTGGGCACATTTGCCCGCAAGCCGAGACCCGGCCCCTGGGCACATTTGCCCGCAAGCCGAGACCCGGCCCCTGGGCACATTTGCCCGCAAGCCGAGACCCGGCCCCTGGGCACATTTGCCCGCAAGCCGAGACCCGGCCCCTGGGCACATTTGCCCGCAAGCCGAGACCCGGCCCCTGGGCACATTTGCCCGCAAGCCGAGACCCGGCCCCTGGGCACATTTGCCCGCAAGCCGAGACCCGGCCCCTGGGCACATTTGCCCGCAAGCCGAGACCCGGCCCCTGGGCACATTTGCCCGCAAGCCGAGACCCGGCCCCTGGGCACATTTGCCCACAGATTTTACAGCTAGACCTGTAGATCATGCACACTTAGGTTGCTGAAGCTGGCACCCCAGCTGGTTCCATAAATGCTTGGAGATAATTCTGGTGACCGAGCAGCCAAGAAAGTTGAAAAATATCAGTTGAAAACCCTGCCATGAGAGGAACACATGTGGCAGCAGATGTCCTGCACATATCGCTAAGCTGTTAAGTGTCCTCGTATCACTACTAGGGGCGACCGACTGTCCTATGTGATGGCTCCCCAGATGATCACACCAGCAGCTAAGCATTCACCTTGAGGCCTCCATACTGTAACCCAAGGATCAGCAACCTCTGTCACTCCAGGTGTTCTGAAACTACAATTCCCAGAATGCTCCATTTACTTTTATAGGCGTTCTAAGAACTGCTGAGCATGCTTACATGCTGGGAGTTGTAGTTTCACAACAGCTGGAGTGCTAAAGGTGCCGATCCCTGCTCTAACCCAACCATCGTCCGATCCCAAACAGAACCTGGATTCATTGCTAAAGATATGGCTCCAGTCTAACAGTCCAGGATTCTCTTTCACCACCCCACTGCAAACGAAGGCAATGGTGGCTGGCAGTCAAACACAAGACATGTAATGGGGGCCATGACACCAAAATTTCTTTCATCTGGAAATGGTCTAGGAAGAGACAGTGGTGTGTGATGAAGGTGCCACCTGTGTCTGGATGGTGGACAACAAACTGTGGCAGCTGCTCGTGCGAGAAGCAAACAATCCTCTCCACTGGTGGTCCATCCAGAGTCTGCTTGCTGTGCGTCCATGCCTCAGTGTAACCACTGCACCCAACACCTCCTAACAGCTTGGTCAGAACAGGCTAGGCGGCCATTCATCTAAACAACCATCCGGCTTCTCTGTCTGTCAACTGGACAAAACACCTTAGAGCCGTAGAGGCATGTCTAGCAGTCAACGATCTCTCTAAAAGTGAAAGCAGTTTTATGCCCTCTTGTGGCAAGACCCAGTGTCTAATCCAAGGACTGATCATTTACATAACTGCATGCCGAGTATTGCAGCAATACATTTCCATCTGGGTGTGTTATTTTTTTCAAAATGACCATAGAATTTATCTATTCTAGATATCCAGATATCTAAACATCTGTGCAAGAAAAAAGCTAATCCAATAATACAACAGCATCTCTGGATAGCCTATAGCCATTAGTGCATGCTGGGAGTTGTAGTTTTGCAAACAGCTGGGAGGGGGGGGGGGCACAGTTTGAGCATCTCTGGTATAGCCTATGTCATTACATTACTTTTTTTGTGTGGATTTGATGCAGATTTTCCACAGATCTTACCCTTGAAATGGAAAAAGGCAAAATCCGCACATACATAAAAAAAAATAAGCGCAATATGGATGTTATCCGTATTTTTGGCAGATCCACGTTTTGCAGACCACAATACATATGGTAGTGCCTCATGAGCACTAACACTATGGTATCCTCATACACAAGAATCCTCATAGAAAAACAGTCCATAATCTACATCGTGTGCAGGTACCCTATAAAGGAGACCTATTATTTTACAAACCTCTGACGCGTCAGTGACCAAAAGTGCGGACTGGTGGGGGTCTGGGTGAGCAACTCCCTTCGATCTCTAAAATGTAGGGGCAGAAGTGCTTAGCTGAGCGCTGCACCCGGTAGTTTATGTTCACCTCTGCTTGGAGCGGGCGGTGTATAGAAAGTTTTTCCACCCACGGAAACGTAGGGTCTCAGTGTTTCGTTCATTGGCGCTCTCAGCAAAGACCAACACCAAACAATGTAGGATTATAACAGGGGCATTTGGGTCGGCAGACCCTGCATCACTGGGGGGCCAACACCAACCCAAACTCCCACATACTGCAATGGGAGCGCATAGTTCCCTGCCCCGCCACCAACCACCATAGGCTTCAGACCTAGTAGGCTTGAGGCCTATGTCGAAGTAAAATCCCAGCTCAGGCGTGCGTGACGACATCACGTGCCTGTGCTGGGGTGCAGGGCATTGATGCGCGCCTGCCTCACCATCCTGGACACAGGTAAGTATTAGCTTTTAGTTGTTTTTGTGTGCGCGTGCCAACTTTGGGGTGCAGAGGAGGACATACTACATGGGGGCAGTGTGGATGGGAAACTACTATTGGGGAGGCACTGTAGGGGCATTTCTATTACAGGGACATATTAGGGTACACTATACAGGCATTATTACCTGGAGCACAATATAAGGGGTTATTACTGGGGGCACTCTAGGGGACATTCTAATTGCTGTAGACACTTTAGGGACCTTTGTGACAATTTATCAAACTGGTGTAAAATAGAACTGGCTTCGTTGCCCATAGCAACCAATCAGATCTCACCTTTCACTTTTGACAGCTCCTTTGGAAAATGAATGGTGGAATCTGATTGGTTGCTATGGGCAACTAAGCCAGTTCTACTTTACACCAGTTTGATAAATGACCCCAATTATGTCTCCTAGGGGGACTGGTCACTTTTCAGCAGTATAGTTCCTGGGGCATTGGGGAGCACAACGGGCACAGTATTGGGGGTGGCAGCAGGATGACACCAGGATGAGGAGGTTAATTGAAAAATTGAGAAATCTAACGTGTCTTTAAAACTCTGCAGAGACTAGATGTGGCTGAAAGAATTAGTCATGGCGGTCTGGGTCAAACAGAGAAGAGGAAAGAAGGTCTACATGACAGGAGACGTCACTGGATGTAAGAGGTATGTGGTGCTGGCTCTACTGTGACCTGCAACTCATCTTTGCCTTTAAGTCTTTATTATGATCATATGTATTTTAATTTGGCAAATTTGTCACAGCCCAGATAACCGTGATCACTTTGTGTGCAGATAGCGTAGTAGATGTTCCCTGCAGTCCTATGTAACACCCCACATAATTAACTGCATTATGTGGGGTGTTCCATAGGACTGCAGGTAACATCTATGACATCTGTACTCAGTTTTGAGATGGTGGCTGTTTGAGACCAAGATGTTCCAGTGAGCGCCGCAGCTTTTGCTCCTCACCAAGCACAGCTCTGTCCATTTGAGAGCCGTGCGCTTGGTATTACAGCTCAGACCCAATCACTCAGATGGGACAGAGCTGCACCTAGGCCATGTAAATGATGTAATATGGCCGAGGAAGAGACTGATGCTCACAAAGCACCGCAGCCTCTTCATACAGAAAAAAAATAAAAATTTAACTAAAATGGAGGGAGAGGCCCGTGTTGGGTAGACAGCCCCATGCCTCACATGTACTTAATCCACCCCTGTGGCAAAGCTTCTTGTCAGTAGCACATGTCAGAAGTTAATAAAAATGATAGGTACCCTTTAAAGGGGTGTTCCCAACTCAGACCTTTATGCATATTCATATCTGATAGACCCCTGACGACCACGCTGAATGGAGACAGATGTGCGCACACCTCCCCATTCATTCACCACCTAGACAGGGTGAGTTGGGGGGACCCCTGTTCACCTGACAGAAGCAGGTTTCAGAAGTGGGGTCCGCATTAAACACATATATGGCATACGATATATCGAAAATGTCCTAGTCGGGATAACCCTTTAATGTGCTAAATAATGTATCCTTAAGGGGGTGAGAATCAGCACCCCAGTAGCCTCTGGTCAGACTGGAATAGTCTGACCATTGTAAAAGATTCTCCCAGTTTACCAACAGCTCCTATACATAATCTCATCGGACACCCAGGGGTCACTCACCAAAGTGCTTGTCTTTGCTGTAGTCGGGAGCGTAGCCATCCTCGCACTTCTTCACACATTTTGGAGTATCGCCTTCCTCCCCCTTACATGACGGACGGGAGCCATTGACGTGGTGCTCACATGGGGGGATGGAGTATGGTCTGCAGCCTGCACACAAACAAAATTTACATTACATCCCCAGAAGAGGGCGCTCTACCAGTTCAGTCATTAATTGGCTGGTTACATATATTAATGCCTAACGCTGGTCTGTGTATGGTGGCTGAAAATGCAGCCTGTCCCACAAGTGATGACCCAAACCAACCGCACCATAGGGATCTAGGGATGCTTTTAATTTGGGTTACTACACCCAGGGTCAGGCCTGGATTTGCATCCTTAAACTGGGGCACCGTGTGACTGCTTGTTTTTAACTGCAAAACAATATTTTACTATAATTTTTACTACACATTAAAAAACTATAGCAAAAACATGAGGGACCCACTAAAACAGAAAATGCACAAAAAAAAATCTCAGCACGTCCACCTTTTCTCTGGCCCAGTTTTGTCTCATATTACAATTTAAAAAAAAAAATAAAAATCGCTAACCCAGGGGCTCAGTCACATCCCCCTCCTCCAAATCCTGTGTCTGGCTGTAAGACAAGTGGCTGCAGCAGGAGCCTCCCCCCACTGCTCTACATTAGGACAATGACTGTCTAGCTCTGCCTCTTCAGCCATCCACCATCCAATGATGAGAGATGTTCTGCAGACAGTTTCAGCAATTATTTCTAGGTATTCCAAGTACGGCAGAGCCGAATTTAACGCCCTCCACTTGTAAGCCACTCAGCCCTACTAGGTTTTCTACAGTACAGCCTTCGCAATCCCAAAACCTACTCACCAAGATGAGAATCATACAGGCCCCCAGATACAAGACCCTTCTCTGTCCAGAAGCTCCATGCCCCTGATGGGTATCCTCCATTACATCTGGAAAAAAGGTAAAAAAAATTGTTTAGTTATAGTACAGTGCAAAAATGTAACCCAATGTCTCAGCCCATACCATCCCCTACCCGAACACTGGCCAAAAAAAAAAAAAAAAAAAGGCACGATCTCTGCAGAGGACTACAGTGGTCAGAGGTGTTACAACACCATTCTATGGCCTGGGTCTTGAAATGAAATACATTATTTTGTTGACTGGGGCTAAGATGCAATACCCGACATGGGCAGGAGTGGTGTATTTCTGTGAGGGAGCACCCCTTTAATTTATAAATCAGACATCTGATGCAAACAGATTACAAATTCAGCTGGGGGGGGGGGGGGGTTGTTTTCTGATGGATCTGCTCTTCCTTCACCCCAAGGGAGAATGATGGCCAAGGTAAAAAAAAAAAAAGTCCTCAAGAAGACCCCTCAAAAAACAAACTCTACAAGGTTTAATGCAACTAACATCACATATAAAAGCTAAATTAAAGAAATAAGTTACCAAATGCAAACATGTCTGTGGCCCACCATTATGTCTAGAAGACCAACCATGGGCGGGTCTGAAATTCCTTACCGACTCCAAAAAGATAAATGCCCCAGATATTAATGGTCTACTTACCCCATTCCACACTCAATCCCGCAACAAGACAGAAGATCTTCTGCAGACACCTCCACATTCAGCTTTCCCATAGAGTGCACACAGACACGATCTGAAATGGCCTCCACTGCCCCAAACGCCTGACAGATACTACTGGTTAGATACCACAAGAGGAGACCCCCAAAGAGGAGCATAAACACCAAACCTATATCCCCACCTATAATCAACCCACATACAGTACACCATAGAATAAACCACCAATAGAAGTATATGTGGTTCAATAACAAACAAGCTAATCACACATCCATCGTGATTATAGTATCAAGTTTTATTAAACATTTATTAGACATGATTGGCATACACAAATTAAAAAAAGGTTAAAAACACCAACACAGTGGTAGTGACCACACGGCAGGATAAACGCAATAAAGTCCAAGTGCAAAAAGTATTTTTTGGGAAGTACTATAAAGTGCAGATTCAAGAGTATATAAATAAGTATTATCCACACAGCCTAATGGTATGGCTAGAAACAGTACAGATCAAACAACAACATGTAAAAAATAAGCGATGCAGTATGATACAAAGTATATAGGCAGATATCTATATAGTACCAACCAAATAATTGTGCCCAGCCTCAGGTCAGTCCACCACCACGCCCCTATATACTTTGTATTATACTGCATCGCTTATTTTTTTACAGGTTATTTGACCTGTACTATTTATAGCCATCCCATTAGGCCGGTATAGTACCTCCCTAAAAATCCTTTTTGCACTTGGACTTTATTGCGTTTATCCTGCCGTGTGGTCACCGCCACTGTGTTGGTGTTTAACCTTTTTTAATTTATTTGTGTATGCCAATCATGTCTAATAAATGTTTAATAAAAATTTGATACTATAATCATGATGGATGTGTGATTAGCTTGTTATTTATTATTGAACCGCATATACGGTACTTCTATTGGGGTTTTACTTAAAGAGGAGCAGCCCTGAAAGGTAACCTGCTTCCTACTCACCCAGCAGGATCCACAGGAACCTTGGTCTCTAATCTCCTTGACTGTAGGACACTTTGGCCAAGCTTCCCGGGAGTCAAAGTTCTCCGGCAGGTCCATCTTTCCAGCAAAGGAATACCTATAGCATAAATATACAATGGTTTAACAGAAGAGCGTGATGCTTCTACAGCGCCAAACAGGCCATTCAACAGCCATGGTGATCAACTCCTCTGTTGTCCATGACATTGATGCAATTTCATGACATTGAGGAACAAGAATTGGCCCCTCAGTCATGAAATGCAGTTGTGTACAATGCAAAGACAAAAATTAGGCTCCCTGATACCAATGTATGCCTAATATCCTGTGACAGGAAGTCCAATCACCTCTATTCACTTTTTGTAGTACCTACGGAAACCAAATGCCCCACCCATAGAGCCATATGGGATGTCTTTATGGTGTGCACAGCCTATTTTCATTTAGAGAGATCTATTACCGGTTTGAAGACTCCTCTAAACCTAAGAAAGCTGGCACCCAAGTAACTATGAAATGGTTGGGTTGGCCATTTACACAGATCTGGCAAGATGATCATTTCATGCCTGTGGTGGTTGCTAAATAGAAGGACTAGACAGGTTAGATCTTATTCTGCCCAGTCAGGAGGTGGACATCAAGAACAGCCTCAAGATGGATAGAAGGCATCAAACAGGGTTGGGGGAGTGGGAAAAGATTCCCTTTTAGAGTGATCAAACTGAAAGTATCCACGACAGCCATGTCTGCTTTCAACAATTTACTACTGGAGATTAGACCTTTGCCTAACTGGGGAGGACATCTTAGTCTTCGTCCTTTTCCCCCTTCTAGATCTATGACTTGAGACCTGTTCAGATAAGGACACCAGATTTACTTTCTACCAATCCACTGGCTTTAGGACAGTCCTTAAGAAGTCAGGATATGTTATAAACAGGTGCACAGGAATAGCTGAACTTAGCTCCTTGAGGACTCTTGGGTGAATTCTCATGTGCTGTAGTGCATTGTGGGAGCAGCAGAGTTTACATTAGACAGCAATGAGTCCAAAGTTGTATAAACGCATTTCCAACAATTATGTGAGGCACGGCGTACAACAGAGAAGGGGTCAACAAACTGTGGTTTTCGAGCTGTTGCAAACTACAACTACCAGCATGCACCAATGGTTCATGGTTGTTAGAGCTTGGAGGGAGTTGTAGTTTTGCAGCAGATAGGAAGCCAAAAAGTTGGAGGCTTCAGCATAATAGAGATGTTCTGCAAGATCCATTTCCTACCTGACCGGCAGCTTCTTCCCGCCAAGCATTGTTCCGCAGAGTCTCTTCACATAACTAATGTCTCCATTTGGAAAATTATGTCCGGCCTGAGAGGAAGAAGGAGATGAGGATGAAGACTTAAAATGGAACGGCCAACTGGACTTCATTGCAGAAAATCTATTAATTCACCCAAAAGCCACTTTGAAATTCTCAGTGAGCCCATCCCCCACTGACTACAGACTATATAGTAACCCACAGTCTACTGGCTTTGTCTAGACTTCAACTGAAAGTGTCATTTAAGTTAAACCGAATCTTTCTGTAAAAATGTATGAAAATTTCCAATATACTTTGTCTTTCAATCTCTCATTTTCTAAACCTCTGCCTGCTGTCAGGGAATGAACCGCATCGTTTTGCTTTCCAGAGGCTGAAACGCAGTTTGGATCACGTCACTGTAACACGTGCAGTGTTGTTGCAGAGCTCTGCCACAGCTTTCCAAGAACTACTGCAAAATCGTGACAGAATCGCTATTTGTGGACTTCTTCTAACAAGCTCTGCCACTGGAAGTGTTCAATGACAGCAAGCAGAGGTCTTAGAAATGGAGTGGATATCAAATTCTATTAGAAACTTTCAGAAATTGTCACACAGTCAACTGAAAGTTTTTTGGCTGAGCCATAGTAGAAAAAAAATAATTTAAAAAAATAAAATAAAGAACAACAAGAGATCATGTTGACCCAGCGGACATCTTTCCCCCTTCCCCACATCTAGCCGACACCACCCACCACCCTCCAGAGGCCCTCACTCACCTTCCATGTAGTATTTAACTTGTTAATGTAGTTGACCATGTCACTGGACAGAGGCTTGAAATGAGGGACATTGCGGGAGCTGGTGAAAGAGGCCAAAATACAGAGGAGGGCGAGCGAGTGCCACATTGTTGCAGGATTTCCCCCTGTGGAAAGATACATTACAGTTTTTAAAACTTTAGTGGCCAGACATGCTCAGGTGCTCTCTCCTTCACCTTGGTGAGCCCATTATGGAGATGGGGTGCCCAGAGATGGGACCCACACCTATCTGACATAGGTCAATCTCTGAGGTAGGAGTACCCCTTTAAGTCACATCTCCTGTACTGAGAAGCACCAGAGACATTGACCACCATATAAGAGGCCCTCACCATACAGTACAGAACGCCATGTTCCTGGGCAGCCTGTGGCATTAGGATGTATGTAGTAGGTCATGAGTGGGGTGTCCTCTGCTTGGGACTCCATTAACTATAGTAGAGACCTACTACAAATATGAGCTCCCTCTCCGGCAGACTCTGCACTACAATATATTATATGGTCGTCCGTTTATTTCAGTGGGTGGTCTGTAATTCTGAGAATTGGAGAAGCCCTTTAATTGGTCACCATCTTTCATCAAACAGGACAACAGCAAACAATATGGCAGATTATTTTTACAGGAGGTACAATATGAGCACAAAATTCCAGGTTAGCCATTTTCCATATCCATATAATACAGATCCAGACGTACAATATGTGGAGGATACACAGGGACATTGTGACTCCACTCTCTGTCCCACGTGGTGTAAATTAAGGAGCTGGTTTTTCTGGATTCACCACCAGTGTCAGAACACATGTAGGTCAGTGACATACTATGCCAAGAAATAAAGACACCCTCTTAAGGTGTTTGGAAACGGTTCTTTCGTGTATTTAAAGGGAAATTCCAGTAGAACCGAGCATAGTTCCTCTTCAAAGGGTTTTCCCATCAGGGGTCTTATTAGGAGATATGGGCATCAAAATTGAGTCCCTTGTTCTTTAGACCATTGCACAAGCCAAAGTGGAGAGCCATGTAATACCCCATTTCTCCTGTAGTGGCCACTGCAGGGGAAATTTGTTGGCCATTGCTTCCGCATCCAAAAGGGTCTTGGGAGCCTGTACCGAGACATCCCCTTTAAACTGCAAGATCTCCCTCAACTCTAAGGTGATATGGATCTAGAAAATTCCTAACACTTATTCCCTACAAAACCCATGCGCTGAATCTTCAAATTAGAGAATATTTTAGATGGGGCACTTGTATCAATGGTAGACGTGCACTAAGATGGCTTCAGAGAAGATGAGCAAGAACAAGGGATGAAGTCAATTCTAATGAGTGCCTTGAACTGTCCACTAGGGACATATGGAAACAGAGGGGAGAACCCTATTGCTCAAAACCCCCCTCAAAAAGCTAGAGCAGAGACTTCAGTGGGCACCTTAAAATACAAATTTTTGGCCATAAAGTAGAACGATTGTCTCTTAATTCGGACAACCCCTTTTTGTCCAATCTGCGCTCACTTTAAGCTCACATTACAAGAAAACACAGACAGCGGCCAAATGTTGTGCTCGAGGCGAGCGTCTGTTGTCTAAACAGTAACAGGAGATTACGTCTAACAGTCGCCTCCAGAATATTGTGGATCTCCGTTCCTGCGTGTAGGAGATCCATCATCACTACATACAGAATACAACCAGTGACCTCCAGAAAGCCAAATGAGAATCCACCCTGGCAGATTAGGACACCGCATGGATGTCAATTCCCCAATAAATTCCCGTAAGTGGAATGACTCTTCATAAGCAGACTGCAAATATGCTGAGGGTCTGGCCAACATCTGAGGGTCCTGAACAGATGACCACTATATTAAAAAGGGACTTTATGGGATTTTCATATTGAAAGCATATCCTCAGGACAGGTCCTCAGTGTGAGATCAGCCGCGGTCTGACTCCCGGCACTCCCACCAGTCAGCTGTGTGAGGAGGACACGGCTCTCCGTGAGCGCTTAGGCCTCTTCCTAGGTTCATCGGCCACATGGCCTAGGTCTGTGATAGCGAACCTCCCAAGATGCATACCTGCGGGGTTGGCTGTTCTCAGAACTCCATGCAAATGAATGGAGCATGCTGGGAGTTGGTTTCCCCACAGCTGGAGTGCCGTAGGATAGCCATCACTAGCCTAGGTGCATCTCAACCCTATTCAAGTAAATGGGACTGAGCTGCAATATCAAGCACGTCCACTATCCAGTGTGCTTGGTAAGCTTCCAGGAGGCCATGGTGCTCTTCAAACAGCCAATCCCAGGAGCATGACTCCCGTTGACCTCATATTGATGCATAGGTCATCAATATGAAAATCCCTGAAACCCCTTTAAATCAGAACACCTCCAATAGCGTGCATTGGGTTTTGTAAAGCGACAATCCCTTTAACCTCTTTGCAGCAGCTGGTTAATGGAGGTCCTCAACCATAGTACATACATACACACACACTTATGAGCTGCACTGGGGACAGCAGATGATAATGCCGAAATCTCTACGGAATATATCGGCGTTATGCGAGTAAAATATATAATACACACTAAAGCATATGGACGGGGTTTGTCATAAAACAGACGCCCCCTCAAGGGGGATGTCCCTTTATGGTAACTGTCCATACTCCTTCAGATAGGCAAGCTCCTGTATCTCACCCACACACCTGAGAACATTAGCTGCAGCCGCCTGATAACTGCTCGTAAACAAGTGTCAGCAAGCGTCTAATGTTCACCAAAGCCACATGAAGAATTCCAGGGCCCTGTGCAATCAGTCCAGTTCTTCAACCAGTCATGGTCCATCATGTCAGGACAAGCCTGAGATCATGAAGCAGAAGGTCGACCGGGAGGCACCCACTTCATGGTGCGTATATTACAGGAAGGTTTTCACCTAGGATCCTGGCACTCAAAGTTTGTTGCATAATGCAGGAATTTCTGTATGTGGCCATCATAACTGTCCCATTTTACAAGAAAGGGGAACAGCTTAAAGGGAACCTGTCATGTGGATATTTGATTATAATCTAACTAATTATATACAATCATTAACTACTAAAAAGTACCTTAGATGTATTCACTTACTGGTGTGACAGATGGTTACCTCAAAATATACAAAGATGCCGCATGCTAATGAGCTGATTTGAGTCCAGCGTGATGTCATTGAGTCCAGCGTTTAATTCAGAGCTATAGCCACTCCCCTGCCCACCTGCTGCTGATTCATATGGAAAATAACTGTCATTCAGCAACAGGTGGGCGGGAAGAGTCAGGAGCTCATGAATATTCAGGACTCATCATTATCAGCTGGAGCTTTTCAATACAAGATGTTGGCAGATTGACTGGGTCAATTAAAGAAAGTGACCCAGAATTTTGAAGAGAATCAGTCACTTATTTATGTTGCCCTTAGTTAGGACACCATAAAACTGGTGAGAGGTTCCCTTTAAAGGGAATGTCCGTTTTTATCAAAGTGTCGTTTTAGGTGAGGTCAAATATTCTGCAGGTCTTTGTTTTATATCATTCTGAGTTCTGATTTCCTAATACACAGCTCCAAATTTCCTGCATAGACAGTTAAATCATAAAATTAGGCATACCTTCAGCAACCACTAGAGGGAGCTAAGGAACTCAGTACATACATAATTTATGCAGTAAGCTCCCTCTAGTGGTGGCTGCAGGTATGCACAATATTACCATGTCTAAGCGTGGGGTGGTCAAGAAGGAAGTGGACAATAACTTTAGAACTTTTTAGAGTGTGCACAACAGACTGCTTTACAGAATCTTCCTAGGCCAGTGACGTCACGTACATTGGTCACATCGCCTAGGGGTGAATGGGGCTGAGCATCAATACCAAGCACCGCCACTATGCAATGGATGGTGCTGTGCTTGGTAACCTGTGAGGAGGCTAAAGACTCACTGCGCTGCAGCCTGCTCCAACAGCTGATCGGAGGGGGTGCCAGGTGTGAGACCCCTGCTGATCTGATAGCGATGACCTATCCTGAGAATAGGTCATCAGTATTAAAGGGGTATTCCCATCTGAGATAATTGTCCTAAAGGTGCGGGTCCCACCTCTGGGACCTGCACCTATATCGAGAACAGTGAGGAAGGTGGTGGCTGGAGGACCCTGGGACCCCGCGCATACACAGCCACTGCTCCCTTTTATTTCTACAGGGTTGATTAAAATAGCCGAGCCATCGCTTGGCTATTTTCACAGGTGCCGCCGATCACCAACAAACCAGAAAATGCTCACTAGTCTGATCCTTAGTGTATTCGGCACATACAATCCTCGCTTGTCGGCAGCACTTTGTCCTGTGTAAATGAGGATGTATGGCGTAAACCATGGCACTCAATTGTATACAATAGTGAAGATTCTTTATTCCATGGCCATCGCCCAACGTTTCGGTCTAACCGAGACCTTGTTTACGGCCATAATGTCGGAGGATGGCCAACCTCCTTAGAATGTTCTGATTGCCAAGTGCCGACATTATGGCCGTGGACAAGGTCTCACGTTGGCTGATGGCGATGGAATAAAGAATCTTCACTATTGTATACTACAATTGAGTGCCGTGGTTTACTCCATTCGACTCTGCATACGACTAACCGCTGAGCACCGCCCACAGCGACGAGGAATGCCGACCAACTTGCTTTTCATTAAATGAGGATGTGCAGCTGACAATGAATGTGTATGGGGACGAACGATCATAGTAGTGATCATTCATTCCCATACAGATGGGAGGATTGCTGCATGTGAATGAAGCTGAATGAGCTGGCAATGAGTGTGAACAATGGCTCATTCCTCATCACTGCCCCTTATTTTTTTTTCTTATGCAGAAATTAGCTTTCCTTACAGCGCCCGGTTCTTTTTCCCTATAGCGGTTATCTCGCACCAGTCCTCTCCTGATATCACGAGCCAAGACATCTGTACACATAGACCCGTGACCGCTTCTGTGGTAAGAGACCATTTAGGCGTGGACTGATGCCAGACATGGTGGATTTATAGCACTATACCAGCGCCATTGGACACCTACAGTCCCGCCGAGCGCGCCATCACCCAGAATAAACAGCCGTCGACACTAGCGCCTCCATATGGTGTAATTTACTAATCCACAAAATAATGAGCCCATCGAGCATCAAGTATAAAAAACAAACGAAAAAAAAAAAAAACACTCAATTTCTGTATTCACAGCATTGGGTGAACTCCAGCAGTCCCTGTATACAGGACACACCCGTAATGAGCAGTGCAGGGGGCAGCCATGTTGTAAACCAGGGCAGGGCACAAACATGTGACTGGGTCTGGATACAGCTGGATTATCCCCTAGAGGTCAGGAAAGCTGAGAGCACCAACTGTGTAGGTTGCACTAAATCCCCCTCCCACAGCACAACACCAGGATTCCCACAGTGCACACGAATACAGGAACCACAAGTCCCAGCTTACAGCCTGCACACGTGCTGCAACTACTCTGCTTCTCCCCCCCCCCCCCGAAGTGACTCGTTACATTGTATCCAAAGCAAAAGCTATTTGTAAACAAGCGACGAACATTCGATACTTTGTGAAAAGAGAGCAAAACAAAGGCTGGAAATAAGGCAGCCCCAGTGTCTGACCTGCACCTAATCCGGACTCCTAAACAGTGCTCAGCGCATGCGCAGCTACAACAGTTTCCTTATGCAATGCTTTGTAGAGTCGTAACAATGTAACAGCAGCTGGTATATAGGGTGGCACATAGGACAGAGCAGGGATCTATAGGGGGCACATAGGACAGAGCAGGAACCCACAGGGCTATAGGGGGGCACGTAGGACAAAGCAGGGATCTACAGGGGGCACACAGGACAGAGCAGGGATCTACAGGGGGCACATAGGACAGAGCAGGGATCTACAGGGCTATAGGGGGCACATAGGACAGAGCAGGGATCTACAGGGCTATAGGGGGCACATAGGACCGAGCAGGGATCTACAGAGCTATAGGGGGCACATAGAGTAGGAATCTACAGGGGGATAGGGGGCACATAGGACAGAGCAGGGATCTACAGGGCTATAGGGGGGCACATAGAGCAGGGATCTACAGGGCTATAGGGGGCACATAGGACAGCTCGGAGCTGGTCTCTTACCCAGTGCAGCAGACAGAAGGATGTGCAGGCAGGAAGCAGCCGCCTCCTCCCTATATAAGCTGCCCTGCACCGCCCTGCACACCCGCCTGACTCCTCACATGACTGCTCATCACCCCCGCCCAGCCCTGGGCACACAGACTGCAGACCAACCACTGGCAGAGACTGGTGATGCCCACAGACAATAACAGGGTGACCCTCCTGGAAACAGTCAGGATGCTGTGTGGTTTATGCACTTGGTACACTTGTTCTGTAGCTGCTGCCTCCACTCACTATATATTTCCTGGGGGGCATGGCTGGAACTAAACCTTGATCACTTTTCCATCTGATCTAGGTCAGACATCCTCAAACTGCAGCTCTCCAGCTGTTGCAAAACTACAACTCCCAGCATGCCTGATCAGCCTACAGCAGGACATTGTGGGAGTTGTAGTTTTACAACAGCTGGAGAGCTGCAGGTTGAGGATGCCTGACCTAGGTTCTAGACTAACAAGGGGCACTGTCACTGAAGTGGATGAGGGTGACCTGCCATACCAGACCATGCGGGTCGCTTACTGGGGTTCTTCATAGCATGAAACAGTAACATATTAATTGTCCTCAGGATTAAAGGTAATAATGTGTCACCAAATGTAACTGATTAAATTACATTTTTATGTTTAAAGAATAACTGTCATTGCCACTGCTACTTTTACAGCATTTTTACTGGGTCCTGCAGGGTTCAGCAAAAATCACGTCACGTCACAATAATACAACCGTCTGCCTCCGTTATTAACGGATCCGGTTGTATTATCTCTAAAATGGCCAAAACGGATCCGTCATGAACACCATTGAAAGTCAATGGGCGACGGATCCGTTTTCTATTGTGTCAGAGAAAACGGATCTGTCCCTATTGACTTACATTGTGTGTCAGGACGGATCCGTCTTGCTCTGCACCACATCGCAGACAGAAAAACGCTGCTTGCATCGTTATTCTATCTGCGATGGGGACGCAACCAAATGGAATAGAATGCATTCTGGCGCACTCCATTTCGTTCAGTTTTGTCCCCATTGACAATGAATGGGGACAAAACGGAAGCGCTGTTGATATCTCATAGATCCGAAGTCAATTCGCTCAAAACTTCGTCCATTGTTTTTCCATTGCCCCACAGTCCGTGGAGGTGTGAATAAACACATTAAAGTCAATGGCTACGTGTCCTGTCCATGGAGAACAAGGGTGAAGTGTGAAAGAGCCCTTATAGTAAGTAACACCTGATAAGGTCAGTAGTGACTAACCACTTGAGCTCAGGTACTGCGTTATGCACGTAATTCCCCGACATTCCTGTTCCACGCACCGTCACTGCTCAGCTCTGCAAGAATTATCCACTTCACTGCCACTTAAAGGGGCGCTCAGGTTAACGCTGGCTCTGCAGTCATGAAATGTAGTCAGATCCTCCGAGTATTTTTGCTTTTTTTTTTTTTCACTTTTTTTCTGTTGATTTTCACAATATGCAATGTTGCTGCCTGGAAACTGTCAGCAAGCTGCTGCTGGCAGATCATATTTATACCACTCTATGTAGCTCATTAATTAGTGAGTGACTGGTGAGGAGTTCGCTCTCTGGACCCCAATGAAGTGGCTTTCCAGGATGCGGAGGGTCCTGCAAAGCCACCCTAATTATACAGGTGTAAGACAAAGTTGTGTGGATCGGTCATCTGGAAATCTAGTCACCTGACGCTCCTCTTCTGAAAATCCAGCTTCTGCCGACCTCACGGCCTTTTCCAGGCTATAGATAGGGTGTAATTTCCACTGTGGATGGGGCCAGAATTGTTCCTCTCCCTGGTGAACACTCCTGAATCCATCTCATCTGTGCATGCGCCAGGAAGAGTAGTTCTGGCCCCATCCACTGAGGAAGTGATGTCCTATCCATAGCACGGGCCAGAAGCTTGGTAAAGGATGTGACATTGGCAGAAGTAGCATTTTCAGAAGAAGGGCATCATATTCAGGGTTCCCAGGAGGCCAAACTATGCAACTTCGGAACCGCAGGTGCAATGGGCGCCTCCCCCCATGGCCCTGTATATAACGCATCCCAGGTGTAGGAAATGCAGAGCGGTATGTTGCTGCCTAAATTGTCTCTTTATGTGTGTCACGGTGCTCCTACCTGGATACGGCTGGACCCCAGGCTTTGGCTCTGAAGCAATAAATAGGGGGAATAATTGAGGGATAAAAAAATAACTGGAGTCCAGACCTTGAGATGAAATTCAATGGCAGCTTTACTTCGCATAAACGTTCTCCAAAACGGTTTACAGGCTTTGTCTTGGTTCCAGCAGGCTTTAGCAGGAAACTGGCAGGCAAACTCCACTCTGCTATATCTGTTTCTCTCTCACTCTGCTGTACTGACAGGCTGGCTGTATAACTCAGCTTCTTCTGTATGCTGCACTTCTTCTCTTTGTAGTCTGACTCTAGGTTATGCCAGGGAACTTGGCTCCTGAGGCTTCAAGCTTTAGCCTCCATGGCCAGCAGAGCTTAGGGTGCTCTGGCTGGCGTAGCCATGTCCAGTAGAGACGTGCCCCTGCACACCCTTCCCCTAGCTGTGGGTAAGCTAGACTGACTAGAACTTCTGCCCCACCCTTCCTGCAGGAAGTAGCACTGGCCCACTCCCCTACAGAGGGGGGTTAGAATGGAATGGTACGTTCCACTCTCTCTAACTATAGCTCTGCCATATTTGCTGCCACCTGCTGGTGAACCAGGCACATTACATGAACAGTTACATAACATTAGAAGTGCACAGTGTAGAGAACCTGGAATAAATACATAAGATGACATTCAGGTTAGCCCATTAGAGATAGTAGCAGGGCGCAGGAGTGGTAACACCACTCAGGTGTGTTACACAGGTATATTACAAACCTTCGCCTAAAGGCATGTACGGTGTAATTAAGGTGGCCTTGTGGCACCCCGGAGTTCTGGAAAACCCAGCAACACCAAATTTATCAAATGTCACACAATGTTTGTTATATTTGGTGCATCTTTAAACCAAACCCCATAGATTATAATTGGGTCCGGCAGGGATCCGGCCACTTTTTGGGGAAATGCCGATGCATGGAATGATTTTTGCCCTTCTGAAACCCAGCACTCATGCCAGAAAGCGTCTGGATCCCTGCCGACCCCATTATAGTCTATGGGGTCTGGCAGTGAATGATATTATCTGGCACTGCCAGATCAGGTGAACTCTGGCAGGCTGTACTTGGCAGGAAAAGCCTTCCAGATCCATCCGAACGGAAATGTGACCGTAGCCTTGCGCTTCTGTCTAGAAATGCTACTCCGGTTTTTCTACTCTACCCTTGTACTGGAGGGAATTTGCAACTTTTGGCAAGCCTAGCCCATTTTCCACCCATTTTTCAAAAGCGTAATAATGTATTTAAGAAAAAAAAATTGCTAAATTTTGGCATAGGGGACCCAAAAAATTCTAAACCCCCTATCTCGCGGCTTTTTGAGGACAGAATTCTAGCATACAAGCCATGATGAAAACCCTTTCCCCCCCGGGTCTTTCTATTTTGGGTGGTAAAACCGGTACTATCGGATTTTCCACTGACTGTACAACTGGCCAATGAGAGGTCTCCACTAGAGATGAGCGAATATTTCATGTTATGAAATGGATTCACGCTTCGTTTGGTGGTAAAAGCAGAATTGCGTTGTGGATTCTGTTGCCACGGACCATAACTTAGAGGCATTCCGTTATTCATTCCGTCATAATAGAAGTCTATGGCCTGCATAACGGACCGTCCCGTTTCCGTTATGTAGAGGAGTCCTCTCCTGATCCTGAGTCCTCCCCTGCATAACGGAAACGAGACGGCTCCGTTATGCAGCCCATAGACTTCTATTATGACGGAATGAATAACGGAATGCCTCTAAGTTATGGTCCGTGGTAACGGAATCCATAACGCAATTCTGATTTTACCACCAAACGAAGCGTGAACAAATTTCTAAATATTAAATTCGCTCATCTCCAGTCTCCACCTACATTGCATTCGGAAAGTCTTCAGACCCTTTTACTTTTCTCACATTTTGTTATGTTGCTCCTTGTGATAAAATAAAGAAAAACAATTCAATGCCCCATAACGAGAAAGTGAAACCAGAATGTTCGAAAGTTTTGCAAATATATTAAAAACTAAAAGCTTAAATTCTGCATCGACATAAAATTAAGACCCTTTGCTATGACACTTGACTTTTATCTCTGAGGGCCTCCCACTTCTTTGGATCATCTTTGAGATGTTTCCACACCTTGACTGAAGTCCATCAGTGGTAAGATCAGTTGATTAGACATGGTTTGGACCCCCTTCCCCCCATCTATATAAGGTCTCATAGCTGACAATACACATCAGAGCTTATCATTGTATATTCTCAGCAATGCCTGATACTGGTGATGTTGAGGCTTTTGGTCTGGATGATATTTCCATGCATGAAGAGTTTGGCCGCTGTGATTTGTCTGTACATGTAGAAACCTCTTGCATAGTCTCCCATGCCAGGAATGTTACTCAGCAGAACAAACTGATTTTTAGTCGGATTTCAGGTGAACCTCGTATCAAAACAAGTTCCCATTCTGAAGGACTGTTGGAGTCAACGTGGAGCAGATGACCTCCCGCTGCCAGAGGTCTCTCCACCAATGCACTCCAAACACAGGCAGCAAAGTATGAAATTAGTTATTCTAAGCCAGTGACCCTCCACCCCCCACCCTTTCCTCCCTGGAGGCAGAAATGTTGTTTGTTGCCTTCGGATTTGGGTTGTTTTCCTGCAGGTTTGAGTTTTATGATGTTGGATCTGAGCTGATCAGATGCCTCTCCTCCTTCAGCTCCCCCTCTGCCATCCCCCTCATGGGTCTGAGGAAGAAGGGAGACCCTCTTTGAAATGCGTTACCCTGTTCCTAAGTTTTTATCCAATAAAGTCCTTTTAACAAGAGCTTCCTTTTTTATTCAGATTATTCTCCTCCACATACTGAATTCCTCAATGGGATACTGCAGCTGCATCTCCCTCCTATCCCCTCCTTCCCGCCTTGTTCTGCCATATTCACTTTCAACTGTACTAAAAAAAATGTAGTCAGCTATGCGTTTTGGTGCAGAGGGTTCCCACCAAGAAACGTATGCTATGTGGTTTATGTGTGTTTTTGGCAATGGCCTATACCAGGGCTACATATGGATAAGTATTGACTTGTACTCCTGATTTACACCAAAAAATGTACATTATAGTTTAATGTGGCCAGATCACGTAGGGATCCAGGAACACGTCATTATTGCATTCTATAAAAAGCCTATGACATCCTTAAGGGGCGTATATACATAAAATACAACAATTGTACCTTAGAGTCACTGTACTTTCACACAATTTAATTTAATTTAATAGAGAATGGAGTAACTAGTACATTTCTAAATCACTTCATTTAAAAAAAAATCGGCCTGCATCTGCCTGATCAGTTTTCTGAGCTCTCTAGAAGAAAACAAACATAGTGGGAAGTAAGGGAAGGGAGGTCACTGCATGCAGTACTGGCAGATTCAACAGAAGGGAGACGCCCCCTGTTTCTGAGAGAAATGCATCTAGCTGTGCAGCTGAAGCAGGAAGTAATATGGCTGAAAGAGACTTTAGGGAAGCCCAAAATACACAGCCATTATGAAAACTGTTTTTGAAAATTTAGCTACGTATTTATGTTATAAAGTGATGGCATATAGCTAGGATACACCATCACTATGTTCTGAAGGTCTCTGCTTTTGGAACTCCACTGATTCTGAGGATGAAGGGCCAGAATTGTGCCCCCCTTTTAGGTTTTTCCTGCACAGCGGCGCTCCTGACCACACGACTGACCAGGAAACTGCCACCAGCTCTGTATCGCCTTCATTCTCAGGATCTGTGGTCCCAGAGGGGATTCCAGATAACTGCTATATAGTACCCCAATAATTACCCTTCTGTACAGGGCCCAGAGTCTACTACAGAGGGTCTTGGTCCAATGAACCCCCTTTCTCTGTAGCTTTGGTGCCCCTGAAAATAGATGCATGTTGTGTGGGCTGTGTATAGTGGTGGAGGTCTCTAGACACTGGAGGACTTGGGGCATTTCCTCCCCATATGATAGATCTCCGTTAGCTGTCAATGAATGGTAATTGTAAAAGCTTAAACCCCTACCTACTACTATTCACAGAGGAGGGTTTCTCACAGTTGTATCCAGTCTAGATAATCTTTTGTGAGCCGAGCAGCCTAGATTTCAGACTGATACACTTCTCTTGCACTGATACATTGTAGCAAACAATCAGAAGTGGAGAGAGATTGAATTTGCACACTTTGTAGGCTTCTGATGTAAATCTCCTGGAGATATTTGCTGGCCTCTTCCCCATTGTGGCCTGCACTTTGTACTTCATGAGTAGGTGACTCAGTGAGTAAAGACCTGACAGCACAATTTTCCGGAGAGGATTGCCCAACCTGTTTGTCTAGCAAGTAAATCAGCTGACGTTCGTCATGTGACCGCAAAAAAGGAAGGCTGATCGTCAGTTCCTTCACATAATGCATAATCTGTGGTTACACGCTCCAGATCCTCATGTGACACAGTCTACTTCTCTCCATTCTTTGTGCAGGTGATTGCAATGGGTTGTTCTCTGGTATCAGCCCAATCAGGCTTCAGAGACAGTGATTGTACTGATCAGCAAAGGGGTGACCAGGAAGTCCAGGACAATCTATGCCCCCCCCCCCCCATCATCACTATGTCCCATTTGGTGAATGCTTAGGACCCCCTTTATACATATATGCCCCTTTCACAGTAGTTTTGCCAACCTTATAGTAGTTACCCTTTCACACTAGTTATGCCCACATTATTCTCCTTTCACACTAGTTATGCCCCATTTCAGTAGGGCCCCTTTCACAGCAGTTATGCCCCCTCACAGTACTGCTCCTTTCACACTAGTTATGCCCCATTTCAGTAGGGCCCCTTTCACAGTAGTTATTCACCTATTTTATTAGGGCCCCTTTCACTGCAGTTATGCCCCCTCCGAGTGCTGCCCCTTTCACACTAGTTATGCCCCATTTCAGTAGGGCCCCTTTCACTGCTGTTATGCCCCCCTCACAGTACTGCCCCTTTCACACTAGTTATGCCCCATTTTAGTAGGGCCCCTTTCACAGTAGTTATTCCCCTATTTCATTAGGACCCCTTTCACTGCAGTTATGCCCCTTACAGTACTGCCCCTTTCACTGCAGTTATGTCCCCATCACAGTACTGCCCCTTTCGCAATAGTTATGCCCTCTTTCAGTAGTGCCACTTTCACAGTAGTTATACCCCCCTTTCAGTAGTGCTTCTATCTGTTAATAAAAAAACAAAACATAAATACTCACCCAGGCTGTTCCCCGATAACTGTAGCACATCCTGCACTACTGCGGAGCCCTGGCATCTGAATGGTGAGGCACAGAGACGACAGCTCCCTGTTTCACGATTGCAATCAACTGTCTCTGCATCCTATGGAGATACCTCAGCCGCCCTGGGACCGCGAGACAGCCCCTGAATTCTGGGACTGTCCCGCCAGATCAGGGACGTTTGGGAGTTATGCATTGTGATGTGACTGAGTTTGAGTTAAAGGGGTCCTCTCACTTCAGCAAGTGACATTTATGATGTAGAGAAAGTTAATACAAGCCACTTACTAATGTACTGTGATTGTCCATATTGCTTCCTTTGCTGACTGGATTGATTTTTCCATCACATTATACACTGCTCATTTCCATGGTTACGACCACCCTGCAATCCATCCGCAGTGGTCGTGCTTGCACACTTTAGGAAGAGGCGCCGGCCTCTTCGGTGGCCAGGAACATGGGAGCGCACATAGGCTGGTGCTTGTTCCTATAGTGTGCAAGCACGGCCGCCATTGATGGATTGCAGGGTGGTCGTAACCATGGAAACGAGCAGTGTATAATGTGATGGAAAAATTAATCCAGCCAGCAAAGGAAGCAATATGGGCAATCACAATACATTAGTAAGTGCCTTGCATTAACTTTCTCTACATGATAAATGCTATTTTTTGAAGTGGCAAAATGCCTTTAAAGAGGCTTCCTCACTAGAATCAACCCTATTAAACCAGGCATATGGCCTGGTAGGGTTGATCCAGCTGAGTAAAACAATACTTGTCTTTTTTCGGTGCCTGTGTTTTGGATAATTGTACACTTTTAATTTATATGTAAATGAGGCATTGGAGCACTAGGAAGCTGGTTGAAGTGGTTTGAGCACCGCTCCAGTGTCGCCGCTGGTGCTTAATACAGATGCCTCCATTGTTAAAAACACACCCCCACCACCTCGTAGATTATTAGCGCTAGACGTGAGTCTACCATTGATTTATCATGCCTGGGCACTGGTACGCTTGCACGGCGCTGCTTGCCCCATTTCTCATCCTCCCCATGCTGTTCCCGAACCATTTAGGTGGTGTTTCCATCAATTTCTGTCCTTTTCCTGTGAACCAGACGCCCTCCCCTCTTCAGAGCAGGGGGTACCTGGTTTAATGCTCGGGTTCTCCCATTGACTTCCATTATACTCGGTAGAGCACCCGAGCACTTTGGTGCTTGTTCAACACTACCTGTAATGTTTATGGCCAATCCGCCCCTGAATAGTAATAATGTCCCCCATAATCCCTTGGTAGTAATAAAGCGCACCACAATACCTCCCATAATTCCCCTCATAGTTCCCCAGCCAGTAGTAATAAGTCCTCCACAGGGTTCCGTAGTAGTAACAGTGTTCCCTTATAGTGCCCTCAGTAATACTGGTGTCCCCCCTAGTGCCCCCCAATAATAAAAATGGTGTCCGTTTAACCCTTTAGATGCCACGTACCATACAAACACAGCACTTGAATGTTTGATAAACAGAGGGGGTTCTCTCTACCAGCCTCTGTACTAAGGCCTCAGGCACACGACCGTATCCATTTTGGCGGTCCGCAAATCGTGGACCTGCAACACACAGATATTGACCATGTGCCTCCTGCATTCTCCCTTCCACACACCCCGCAGTACGTCACAAATGCCGATTTTTGTGCGCAAAACAAACCAGAATAGAACATGTTGCATTTTTTTTTCTTTCTGCGGGGCCACGGAACGGACATGCGGACAGCACTCGGTGTTCTGTCCAAATCTTTTGCGGCCCTATTGAAATTAATGGGGCCACATCCGATCCGCACCTGAAACTACGGCCGTGTGCATGAGGCCTAAGTTTGTCGAGCACTGCATATGATGCCGCCATGTAACGTACCACTGGGGCCTTATGAATAAAGTGGCCATCATTATCAGTGGGTATTAGGAACAAAAGTGGCATCAAGCTGGCAGCAGTAACTGAGGATTTATGATGGGGTACACAGTATTAGGGCCACCGATCTCTCACAGGTAGGTAGCAGCCACTGGCGGATTATAATTGGGGCGTTTGGGTCGGCAGCCCCGGTCCCGTCGTCTCTATGGGGCCTATCACCTCCCAAATCGCACCTTATTTGTTTGCAGTCACACAGTGTAAAGCGCAGCACTGCCGGGAGCCACAGTGCCACACTGGTAACCTACAGCAGGCCTACAGTGATAACATCCTGACCAGTGATGGCCAGTTCGCCGAGTTCACCCGCGAACACATGCGGGCTGCCATCTTAAATCACAAGTCTGGCGAGGCACAGGTAAGTCCTTACCTGTGTCTGCGCCGCGAACCGGTCTTAAACAAATGCGGTCACTGGGAGCAGGCAGTTCCGAGAACAGCCCGATGAAGGCCACGGTGGCTGTTCTCGAAACTGCCTGCTCCCGATGACCGCATTTGTTTCAGACCGGCTTGTGACGCAGGCACAGGTAAGGGCTTACCTGTGCCTCGCCGGACTTGTGATTTAAGATGGCAGCCTGCATGTGCTCGCGGGCGAACACGGCGAACTGGCCATCACTGATCCTGACGCGAGAAGAATAAGGCAGCAGGAGGCAGCTTTAAGGGTGAGCACCGCACAGAACGCTCGCTGGGCAGGTTCAGCAGTCAGGCACTGCCCTGATCACAGTGCCGCTTCAAGACTGCAGGTCATGAGCAGTGATGGCCAGTTCGCCACGTTCGCCCGCGAACATATGCGGGCTGCCATCTTTTTTCACAAGTCCGGTGAGGCACAGGTAAGTCCTTACCTGTGTCGCGAGCCGGTCTGAAACAAATGCGGTCACCGGGAGCAGGCAGTTCTGAGAACAGCCACCGGGGGCCTTCATTGGGCTGTTACCATAAGGACTTACCTGTGCATCGCCGGACTTGTAAGTTAAGATGGCAGCCCGCATGTGTAACATCCCAGAGTATGTCACTAAACTCTGTCTCCCTGCTACAACATGTCAAGTGTATATGTATTATCATCTTGTGTAATCTAACTTTTCATCTTCCTGTATGTGTACTTTCCAGGCTTGTATTATGTATTTGCTGTAATTTCCCTGTCCGCCAGCAGGTGGCAGCAATATGTAAGCAGACCATGGTTAGGTTAGTATATCTAGTCTGGAATTAGTATAGGTTAGTATATTCCAGTCTAGGCTCCCCTGTGTGAGCAGAAGTGGGACGTTCCCATGCCCTGTCTTATGAGGAGGAGAAGGAAGTGTAGTCAGTGTACCAGCCACCCCTGCTGGGGTAGGTTGTGTTGGTAGGAGCTCCCAGAACCAGGGATCCCAACCCTGGATCCCGCCTCGGCTGAGGCAAGGATCCATCTTCCCAGCCTGAGTCATCTACCTCAGCTGGTGACAAGCAAGAAACAACCTCCAGAACTTTAGATCTCCAGGACGACATCATTCCGTGCGAGCAGTGCTGTGAGTACATATCCAGAGTCCAGGAGAAGCCAAATTCCTCCTCAGCTAGTCAGGCCCACTACAAGCAGAAGACAGACAGAGCAGAAGATAAATACCTGCCAGATTCTTTAGGCATATGACAGGAAGCAGAATAGATATAAATTCCTGCCACATATTGCTAATACCTGCTGGGACCCAAAAAGACTATTGCTGTAACTCGTATGGATATCTGTTGCCATTAAGTCAAGAGAAGTTGGATTATATCTCCTGTCTGGATCTCAATCATTCCACCATTACTCCTCCTGACCACACTCAATTTATTGCAAGTGAGCCAGGATCCAGGAGTCCAGCCGTACCAAGGTAGGAGACACCGTTGACACTACCATATCTGCTACAATAGACGGTTGTATTATCTGAACGGATCCGTCCATGACGGATCCGCACAAAATGCGAGTGTGACAGTAGCCTAAATAAGTCTTTATCTTTATGGCTGGGGGGGGAAGGGATATACTGTGCAGTACACCGTTTTTATTTTCTCGTGGGGCCCAAGCTCGAGGGACAGCCCTGGGCCTTTGGGCCACTTAATTCGACCCCTGGTAGCGGCCTCTGCTCTGGAAATGCCAGTCTGACCCAAGTGGAGTAGTTTAGACTGGCACAGCAGTGGGCAGGGAGGACGTCGCTGGGGGTTCTCCTTCAGTCACATTGTGCATATCGCACATTTCTCAGTTCCTCATGAGTCATGTGCTGCTCTCATTAGTCTTTTTTCATTATTTTTTTATTATTATTCTTATTATTGCTCCCTTTCTCTGAATTCACCATTATAATATTTGCACGCATTTATCTTTTATAGTAAGTTACGCATTCCAATCTGTTGTAATATTTCACCCCCCAACCCGTCATTGAATTCAGCGCGTGGACCCCCGTGCGGTGCAATGTTATCCCAATTAACCCTTTCTAGCTCTAGTGATCACTTCTGATCGTCCCATGTCCTTCCTGTGTCTGTACTGAAGGAAGTGAGAGCGGCTGTGCGGTTGGAATACATGACACGGCGTTTTCACTTCTTCCTCTGCAGTCACTGTCAGGTGTCATTTACTAAGCACACCGCGCCACTTTTTGGCTTAAAAAAAGTTGCAAGGCCCCTTTTTGTGATTTTTTTTTTTTTATATTTTTTTTTTTTACTGTTTTTTAAATGCCCATGCGACAATATTATGTTGGGAGTGGCGGGGCCCAGACAAATTTACCATCCTTTACACCTGGAAACAAAGATAAAAGCGGAGTGAAAACTACTCCAGTTAGACCAGGCGCACGTACGGCCGACTCATGCCTCCTCGTATATCAGCTGAATCCTCTGGCAAAGACCGCCGTAAAATACCCGTCTTTGTAAATGACCCCCATTGATGGACAATTAAAGGGACATAAAAATAAGGTCTGTCTTCTCTGCAGATGAATCTATTGCTCTCTGTTCAGGATTGGCTGACTGTAGTATTATTCAACGTGGGTGGGGGGGCATGCGATATTTGATAAATTTGGCGCAAATTACACCAAAGGTTCCTGAAAAACTGTGCTCGAAATGAATATTGGAGGTCATATGCAAAGACCGGCTTTTTTCAACGGCCCTTGTTTCCCCTCACCGCTAATTTATAACGAGGAGTGGACAGTAATCCTCCGGGGAGCGCGGGCAGGAGCAGCAATGCGTTCTCCTGCCCGTACTCACAGCGCCGGTGCGCCCCCATTCATAAATGTCACAGCCCGTACTCCGCACACCGCTGACCTGTCAGCATTGTACAGAGAACTGGGTTTTAAGCGCACAGGGAATGGTGGGGGAGGTAGGGAAAAGACTAAGAAAAATACAAGATGAATAAATAAAGTATAGAAGAAAAAGTTTTAGGGATATTTTATAAAAATTTTATGCAAAGGTTTAATTACTTTTTAACTTTTATTAACACTTTCTGGGAGGAGTAAGGGAGCAATACTGAGTTTTTACATTATAAATTTAGTGGCGTCCATTTGTCAGCATAAGGCCTCATGCACACGACCGTTGTGTGCATCCGTGGCCGTTGTGCCGTTTTCCGTTTTTTTTTGCGGACCCATTGACTTTCAATGGGTCCGTGGAAAAATCGGAAACTGCACCGTTTGGCAGCCGCATCCGTGATCCGTGTTTCCTGACCGTGAAAAAAATATGACCTGTCCTATTTTTTTCACGGCTGACGGTTCACGGACCCATTCAAGTCAATGGGTCCGTGAAAAATCACGGATGCACACAAGATTGTCATCCGTGTCCGTGATCCGTGTCCGTGATCCGTGTCCGTTTTTTCCTATCATTTCAATGGCAAACTTGACTTAGATTTTTTTTTCATTTTTCATGTTCGTGGATCCGCCAAAAAACAAGGAAGACCCACGGACGAAAAAACGGTCACGGATCACGGACCTACGGACCCCGTTTTTGCGGACCTTAAAAAAAAACGGTCGTGTGCATGAGGCCTAAATAACATGATAACTTACGATTACAGCGACACCAAACACAGGTTTTTTTTTTTTTTATGTTTTACTTTACATTTGAGCAATAAAATTTTTTTGTATTGCTGCATCCCAAGACCCATAACTTTTTATTTTTCTTTCTACGGAGCTGTTTGAGGACTTAATTTTTTGTGGCACGATTTGTAATTTTCTTTGGTATCAGTGTGGGGTACGTAACACTGCTTAATCATTTTTTATTCAATTTATTTGCTGGTGAATAAGCAAAAAGCAGCAATTCTGGCTTTTTTGTTTAATTTTTTTATGGCGTACACTGTAAGGGAAAATGACATGATGCACTATACTATGTGACTGTGATAATTAGACCCGGTATAGAAGTGTTATTTGGTCACCGTATAGTTGTATAGCTTCAACACTGTATGGTGGTATTATTTGGTCACTGCACCGTGGTATTATTTGAGCACTGCACTGTGGTATTATTTGAGCACTGTATGGTGGTATTGTTTGAGCACTGCACTGTGGTATTATTTGAGCACTGCACTGTGGTATTATTTGAGCACTGCACTGTGGTATTATTTGAGCACTGTATGGTGGTATTGTTTGAGCACTGCACTGTGGTATTATTTGGGCACTGCATGGTGGTATTATTTGATAACTATATGGTGGTATTATTTGGTCACTGTATGGTGGTATTATTTGAGCACTGTATGGTGGTATTGTTTGAGCACTGCACTGTGGTATTATTTGAGCACTGCACTGTGGTATTATTTGAGCACTGCACTGTGGTATTATTTGAGCACTGTATGGTGGTATTGTTTGAGCACTGCACTGTGGTATTATTTGGGCACTGCATGGTGGTATTATTTGATAACTATATGGTGGTATTATTTGGTCACTGTATGGTGGTATTATTTGAGCACTATATGGTGGTATTATTTGAGCCCTGGATGGTGGTATTATTTGAGCACTATATGGTGGTATTATTTGAGCACTGTATGGTGGTATTATTTGAGCACTGTATGGTGGTATTATTTGAGCACTATATGGTGGTATTATTTGAGCCCTGGATGGTGGTATTATTTGAGCCCTGCACGGTGGTGTTATTTGGTCACTGCACTGTGGTAATATTTGAGCACTATATGGTGGTATTATTTGAGCACTGTATGGTGGTATTATTTGAGCACTGTATGGTGGTATTATTTGAGCACTATATGGTGGTATTATTTGAGCCCTGGATGGTGGTATTATTTGAGCCCTGCACGGTGGTGTTATTTGAGCACTGGATGGTGGTATTATTTGAGCACTATATGGTGGTATTATTTGAGCACTGTATGGTAGTATTATTTGAGCACTGTATGGTGGTATTATTTGAGCACTGTATGGTGGTATTATTTGAGCACTGTATGGTGGTATTATTTGAGCACTATATGGTGGTATTATTTGAGCCCTGGATGGTGGTATTATTTGAGCCCTGCACGGTGGTGTTATTTGAGCACTGTATGGTGGTATTATGTGAGCCCTGGATGGTGGTATTATTTGAGCACTATATGGTGGTACTATTTGAGCACTATATGGTGGTATTATTTGAGCACTGTATGGTGGTATTATTTGAGCACTGTATGGTGGTATTATTTGGTCACTGCACTGTGGTATTATTTGAGCACTGTATGGTGGTATTATTTGAGCACTGTATGGTGGTATTATTTGAGCACTGTATGGTGGTATTATTTGGTAACTGAACTGTGGTATTATTTGGTAACTGAACTGTGGTATTATTTGAGCACT
Source organism: Bufo gargarizans (assembly GCF_014858855.1). Lineage (NCBI taxonomy): Eukaryota > Metazoa > Chordata > Amphibia > Anura > Bufonidae > Bufo > Bufo gargarizans. The sequence continues at coordinate 169,483,930 of NC_058087.1, read as the reverse complement.
GTATGGTGGTATTATGTGAGCACTGTATGGTGGTATTATGTGAGCACTGGATAGTGGTATTATGTGAGCACTGTATGGTGGTATTATTTGAGCACTGTATGGTGGTATTATTTTGTCACTGCACTGTGGTATTATTTGAGCACTATATGGTGGTATTATTTGAGCACTGTATGGTGGTATTATTTGAGCACTGTATGGTGGTATTATTTGGTCACTGCACTGTGGTATTATTTGAGCACTATATGGTGGTATTATTTGAGCACTGTATGGTGGTATTATTTGAGCACTGTATGGTGGTATTATTTGAGCACTATATGGTGGTATTATTTGAGCCCTGGATGGTAGTATTATTTGAGCCCTGCACGGTGGTGTTATTTGAGCACTGTATGGTGGTATTATGTGAGCACTGGATGGTGGTATTATTTGAGCACTATATGGTGGTACTATTTGAGCACTGTATGGTAGTATTATCTGAGCACTGTATGGTGGTATTATTTGGTCACTGCACTGTGGTATTATTTGAGCACTGTATGGTGGTATTTAATCAGGCAGTATGGGGCATTGGTACTTAGTGTATTATTTGTGCAGTGTTATTTAGACAGCGCACTATCTGGTGGTAATTAGACGCTGTATGGAACGCTTAGGTTACTTTCACACAAGTGTTTTTTCTGGATCCGGCACGGTTCAGCAAAACCGCTTCCGTTACCAATAATACAGCCGTCTGCGTCCGTTATGAACGGATCCGGTTGTATTATCTGTAACATTGCCAAGACGGATCCGTCATGAACTCCATTGAAAGTCAATGGGAGACGGATCCGTTTTCTATTGTGTCAGAGAAAACAGATCCGTCCCCATTGACTTGCATTGTGTGTCATGACGGATCCGTCTTGTTCCGCATCCCAGGACGGTATGAGAACGGAATGTAATTCTGGCGCACTCCGTTCTGTTCAGTTACGTTTTGTCCCCATTGACAACGAATGGGGAAAAAAACGGAAGAATTTTTTTCCGGTATTGAGACCCTATGAGGGATTCCAATACCGGAAAATATTAACGCTAGTGTGAGAGTCGCCTTGTTTGTCCACTGTACGCCATATGGGAAGATATTGCTGAGTGTATCTGACAGTGGGTCCAGCTCTATGCAGCGCGGCCCGGGAGCTTCAGGCGCTGGGTCAGTACAATAACGTTAGTTGCAGAAGTTCCCATATCCTGGACTGGGGTCTCTGCGGGGCGGGGGGCTCCCGGGCAGCTGGCGGTGATGTCTTCTTCTGTGCGTACGTCTGATGTGACGTCAGCGCTGTACATGATTTATCGCCATAATGTGCTGTGTTCCCGCCATATTACTGAGCTTCACAGGCTGAAGCCGGGCACTTACCGCACTGACCTTCCATTGACTAACACCATCATTTTACAGTGCGTGCTTAACCCCTTCCTGTCACAGACAGCGTCATATGGCTCTATACGGTGCTGTCACTCCGGGGCAGTTATATCGTCGTGAGAGGGAAGTGAAAGGCTCAGTTCCCCCGCACATAAATCACCGCGCTCGGCGACCGCTGACATTTTAGGAAGCAAAGTTCAGCCTTTCAGTCACGCTATGGAAAACTGTTACACTGGGGCAGCCACTGGTATGGTATGGGGGCACTGTGGGTGTAATGATTAGGGGTATCATGATTGTCACTGTTATAGGGGCACTGGGGTCTGCATTATGGGGGCACTGTGGTTATTACTGATATAGGGGCACTGGGGTCTGCATTATGGGGGCGCTGTGGTTATTACTGATATAGGGGCACTGGGGTCTGCATTATGGCGGCACTGGGGTTATTACTGATATAGGGGCACTGGGACTGCATTATGGCGGCACTGGGGTTATTACTGATATGGGGCACTGGGACTGCATTATGGGGGCGCTGTGGTTATTACTGATATGGGGCACTGGGGTCTGCATTATGGGGGCACTGTGGTTATTACTGATATAGGGGCACTGGGGTCTGCATTATGGGGGCACTGGGGTTATTACTGATATAGGGGCACTGGGGTCTGCATTATGGGGGCGCTGGGGTTATTACTGATATAGGGGCACTGGGGTCTGCATTATGGGGGCGCTGTGGTTATTACTGATATAGGGGCACTGGGGTCTGCATTATGGGGGCACTGGGGTTATTACTGATATAGGGGCACTGGGGTCTGCATTATGGGGGCGCTGTGGTTATTACTGATATGGGGCACTGGGGTCTGCATTATGGGGGCACTGGGGTTATTACTGATATAGAGGCACTGGGGTCTGCATTATGGGGGCACTGGGGTCTGCATTATGGGGGCACTGGGGTCTGCATTATGGGGCGCTGGGGTTATTACTGATATAGAGGCGCTGTGGTTATTACTGATATAGGGGCACTGGGGTCTGCATCATGGGGGTACTGGGGTCTGCATTATGGGGGCACTGGGGTTATTACTGATATAGGGGCACTGGGGTCTGCATTATGGGGCGCTGGGGTTATTACTTATATAGGGGCACTGGGGGTCTGCATCATGGGGGTACTGGGGTCTGCATTATGGGGGCACTGTGGGCTGCATTATGGGGGCGCTGTGGTTATTACTGAAATAGGGGCACTGGGGTCGGCATTATGGGGGCACTGTGGTTATTACTGATATAGGGGCACTGGGGTCTGCATTATGGGGCGCTGTGGTTATTACTGATATAGGGGCACTGGGGGTCTGCATCATGGGGGCACTGGGGTCTGCATTATGGGGGCACTGGGGTTATTACTGATATAGGGGCACTGGGGTCTGCATTATGGGGGCACTGTGGGCTGCATTATGGGGGCGCTGTGGTTATTACTGATATAGAGGCACTGGGGTCTGCATTATGGGGGCGCTGTGGTTATTACTGATATAGGGGCACTGGGGTCTGCATTATGGGGGCACTGGGGTTATTACTGATATAGGGGCACTGGGGTCTGCATTATGGGGGCGCTGGGGTTATTACTGATATAGGGGCACTGGGGTCTGCATTATGGGGGCACTGGGGTTATTACTGATATAGGGGCACTGGGGTCTGCATTATGGGGGCACTGGGGTTATTACTGATATAGGGGCACTGGGGTCTGCATTATGGAGTCTGCATTATGGGGGCACTGTGGTTATTACTGATATAGGGGCACTGGGGTCTGCATTATGGGGCACTGGGGTTATTACTGATATAGAGGCACTGGGGTCTGCATTATGGGGGCGCTGTGGTTATTACTGATATAGGGGCACTGGGGTCTGCATTATGGGGGCGCTGGGGTTATTACTGATATAGGGGCACTGGGGTCTGCATTATGGGGCACTGGGGTTATTACTGATATAGAGGCACTGGGGTCTGCATTATGGGGGCGCTGTGGTTATTACTGTTATAGGGGCACTGGGGTCTGCATTATGGGGGCGCTGGGGTTATTACTGATATAGGGGCACTGGGGTCTGCATTTTGGGGGCGCTGTGGTTATTACTGATATAGGGGCACTGGGGTCTGCATTATGGGGCACTGGGGTTATTACTGATATAGAGGCACTGGGGTCTGCATTATGGGGGCGCTGTGGTTATTACTGTTATAGGGGCACTGGGGTCTGCATTATGGGGGCACTGGGGTTATTACTGATATAGAGGCACTGGGGTCTGCATTATGGGGGCGCTGTGGTTATTACTGATATAGGGGCACTGGGGTCTGCATTATGGGGTCTGCATTATGGCGGCACTGTGGTTATTACTGATATAGGGGCACTGGGGGTCTGCATCATGGGGGTACTGGGGTCTGCATTATGGGGGCACTGTGGGCTGCATTATGGGGGCGCTGTGGTTATTACTGAAATAGGGGCACTGGGGTCGGCATTATGGGGGCGCTGTGGTTATTACTGATATAGGGGCACTGGGGTCTGCATTATGGGGCGCTGTGGTTATTACTGATATAGGGGCACTGGGGGTCTGCATCATGGGGGCACTGGGGTCTGCATTATGGGGGCACTGGGGTTATTACTGATATAGGGGCACTGGGGTCTGCATTATGGGGCGCTCGGGTTATTACTTATATAGGGGCACTGGGGGTCTGCATTATGGGGGCACTGTGGGCTGCATTATGGGGGCGCTGTGGTTATTACTGATATAGGGGCACTGGGGTCTGCATTATGGGGGCGCTGTGGTTATTACTGATATAGGGGCACTGGGGTCTGCATTATGGGGGCGCTGGGGTTATTACTGATATAGGGGCACTGGGGTCTGCATTATGGGGGCACTGGGGTTATTACTGATATAGGGGCACTGGGGTCTGCATTATGGGGGCGCTGGGGTTATTACTGATATAGAGGCACTGGGGTCTGCATTATGGGGGCGCTGGGGTTATTACTGATATAGGGGCACTGGGGTCTGCATTATGGGGGCGCTGGGGTTATTACTGATATAGGGGCACTGGGGTCTGCATTATGGGGGCACTGGGGTTATTACTGATATATGGGCACTAGGGTCCGCATTATGGGGGCACTGGGGTTATTACTGATATAGGGGCACTGGGGTCTGCATTATGGGGTCTGCATTATGGGGGCACTGTGGTTATTACTGATATAGGGGCACTGGGGTCTGCATTATGGGGCACTGGGGTTATTACTGATATAGAGGCACTGGGGTCTGCATTATGGGGGCGCTGTGGTTATTACTGATATAGGGGCACTGGGGTCTGCATTATGGGGCACTGGGGTTATTACTGATATAGAGGCACTGGGGTCTGCATTATGGGGGCGCTGTGGTTATTACTGATATAGGGGCACTGGGGTCTGCATTATGGGGGCGCTGGGGTTATTACTGATATAGGGGCACTGGGGTCTGCATTATGGGGGCGCTGTGGTTATTACTGTTATAGGGGCACTGGGGTCTGCATTATGGGGGCACTGGGGTTATTACTGATATAGGGGCACTGGGGTCTGCATTATGGGGTCTGCATTATGGCGGCACTGTGGTTATTACTGATATAGGGGCACTGGGGTCTGCATTATGGGGGCACTGGGGTTATTACTGATATAGGGGCACTGGGGTCTGCATTATGGGGGTGCTGTTGTTATTACTGATATAGGGGCACTGTGGTCTGCATTATGGCGGCACTGGGGTTATTACTGATATAGGGGCACAGGAGTCTGCATTATGGGGGCACTGTGGTTATTACTGATATAGGGGCACTGGGGTCTGCATTATGGGGGCACTGGGGTTATTACTGATATAGGGGCACTGGGGTCTGCATTATGGGGGCACTGTGGTTATTACTGATATAGGGGCACTGGGGTCTGCATTATGGGGGCACTGGGGTTATTACTGATATAGGGGCACTGGGGTCTGCATTATGGGGGTGCTGTTGTTATTACTGATATAGGGGCACTAGGGTCTGCATTATGGTGGCACTGTTGTTATTACTGATATAGGGGCACTGTGGTCTGCATTATGGCGGCACTGGGGTTATTACTGATATAGGGGCACTGGGGTCTGCATTGTGGGGGCGCTGTTGTTATTACTGATATAGGGGCACTGGGGTCTGCATTATGGGGGCACTGGGGTTATTACTGATATAGGGGCACTGGGGTCTGCATTATGGGGGCACTGGGGTTATTACTGATATAGGGGCACTGTGGTCTGCATTATGGCGGCACTGTGGTTATTACTGATATAGGGGCACTGGGGTCTGCATTATGGGGGCACTGTGGTTATTACTGATATAGGGGCACTGGGGTCTGCATTATGGGGGCACTGGGGTTATTACTGATATAGGGGCACTGGGGTCTGCATTATGGGGGTGCTGTTGTTATTACTGATATAGGGGCACTAGGGTCTGCATTATGGCGGCACTGTTGTTATTACTGATATAGGGGCACTGGGGTCTGCATTATGGGGCGCTGTGGTTATTACTGATATAGGGGCACTGGGGTCTGCATTATGGGGGAGCTGTGGTTAATACTGATATAGGGGCACTGGGGTCTGCACTTACAAGTACTTTGTGAGAGACTTTTTCCCCTTCTAACATAATGGATCTCAGATGGAAATGGCTAAAACGGATGCTAAATGACCATAAGGGCGCCTTCACACGTGGATTTTCTTGCAGAATTTTCTGTGACTGTTGAATAGGGTTGTTTTGGCAGGAGGCGCATGGATTTCTGCAAGCTTCATTCAGATGTATGGAACTGATTTTAAGTCGCAGAAATTTTCTGCGACAAAATCTGCCATGTGTGAAGGCGCCCTAACTGAGTAATACAGATGGTTATATTACTGGATCCGTTTTTTTTGTTTTCTGTTCTTCTGACGGATCAGAGCGGAAAACGAAACGGTGATGAGGACTTTGTATGTGTGGTGTGAGCAGGGCGATGCTGCCACCTAGTGGACACTATCAGTACAGCAATATTCCTAGAGTTCTTTACAGCTGGAAGTGCTCACCCTATAAACCTGGCCCAAGAAATTCTTTAAGTCAGTCCAGTTATTGGGGCCCTAAACTAAATCCGCCGTATCCTTGAGTAATTTTATATCTCCTTTTCTATGTATTAATTCTACTTAGCAATTTTTTAGTTCGATCTGTTTCTGGGAAAGCTGGGTATCCACTACTAGATTCCTCACTACAGTTTGTCTGCCATGTTGTTCAAAATAACGGATCTCAGATGGAAATGGCTAAAACAGATGCAAAATGAGCATAACCGACTCTCAAAGGGTCCATTATTATTATTTTTTCCTGTTCTTCTGACTGATCAGAACGGACATGAAGCGGTGATGTGCACCTCCTAGTGTGTGTGGGGTGAGCAGGGTTATGCTGCCACCTAGTGGATATTATCAGTACAGCAATATTCCAAGACTTCTATCCTTAAAGCTGGAAGTGGCCACCCTATAAACCTGGCCCTAGAAATTCTTTATTCTTTAAGTCAGACCAGATATCTATGTATTAACATCTACTTAGCAATTTTCTAGTTCGATCTGTTTCTGGGAAAGCTGGGTATCCACTACTAGATCCGTCACTACAGTTTGTCAGCCATGTTGCCCTGAATGGGAGGCACTGTGGGTGTAACAATTAGGGGCATTATGACTGTCACTGTTATAGGGGCACTGAGGTCTGCATTATGGGGGCGCTGTGGCTATTACTGATATAGGGGCGCAGTGGATGTAACCTTTACGGACAATGTGGTTGCCACTAATACTGGGGCATTGGCTGGCATTGTAATGAGGGCACTTTGCCTGGCACTATGGAGACACTTCAGCTGTAACTGTCATGGATGCCCTGTGTCTGTTACTGTTAATGAGCTTCACGGTTAGTCTTATGGTGGCATTGTGACTGTCACATTATGATGCACTGTGGCTGTCACTATTATGGGGACAATCCAGCTGTCACTGTCATGGATGCTCTGTGGCTGTCATTATGATGGGGGCACGGTGGTCAGGATTATGGGGACAATCAGCTGTTACTGTCATGGATGCTCTGTGGCTGTCACTATGATGGGGGCACGGTGGTCAGGATTATGGGGACACTTCAGCGGTCACTGTCATGGATGCTCTGTGACTGTCACTATCATGGGGCATGGTGGTCACTATTATGGGGACAATGCAGATGTCACTGTCATGGATGCTCTGTGACTGTCACTATCATGGGGCATGGTGGTCACTATTATGGGGACAATCCAGCTGTCACTGTCATGGATGCTCTGTGACTGTCACTATCATGGTGCATGGTGGTCACTATTATGGGGACAATCCAGCTGTCACTGTCATGGATGCTCTGTGGCTGTCACTATCATGAGGCATGGTGGTCACTATTATGGGGACAATCCAGCTGTCACTGTCATGGATACTCTGTGGCTGTCACTATCATGGGGCATGGTGGTCACTATTATGGGGACAATGCAGCTGTCACTGTCATGGATGCTCTGTGACTGTCACTATCATGGGGCATGGTGGTCAGTATTATGGGGACAATCCAGCTGTCACTGTCATGGATACTCTGTGGCTGTCTTTATGATGGGGGCATGGTGGTCAGTATTATGGGGACAATCCAGCTGTCACTGTCATGGATACTCTGTGGCTGTCACTATCATGAGGCATGGTGGTCACTATTATGGGGACAATCCAGCTGTCACTGTCATGGATGCCCTGTGGATACTGCTTTGGGGCAGTGTGGCTGTCACAGTTATGGAGGCACTATGGACTCGCTCACAGTTATCAGTGAGTGGGCACTGGGCTATTATTGGGCCCCTGTTACTCTTCTGGGATCGCTGCTGTTCTCTTTGTTATGGGGGAACTGTAAGAAATAGAGTAAATGTGTGAGAAATACTACTGCGTTCACGGCTAGAATACCCAGACTGGAAAAAGTGAGAAGATTACAGGATCCTGACTGATCCGCCCTGAGGATGTACAGTCAGTGACTGGAGAGGACATGTCAGTGTCATGTATGGTGTGAGCAGGGTTATGCTGCCACCCAGTGGACATCTTCAGTACAGCAATATTCTAATACTTCTGTGTCCGGCGGCAGTCACACTATAAACCTGACCCAAAAATTCTTTATTCTTTAAGTCAGTTCAGATATTGTGACTCTAACCTAAATTTGTAGAGTCCTTGAGCCATTTCACATTCCTTTTTTCTGTCTATTAACTTCTACCTAGCAGTTTTCTAGTTTGATCTTTTTTCTGGGAAAGCTGGGTAACCACTACTATATCCATCACTACAGCCATGTCACCCTGAATATATGCCATTTAGGGGTCTAGGAAAGTTGGGTGCAGACCCCCACTGAGAGCTGCAATGGTAGCCATATAGGATGTTACTCTACTTTCCTAGAAACAGATAATCTGTATTGAGGCATATGAGCGTCATGGAGAGACCACCCTCCATGGTCTAGAATGTCTTTCCTCTGGTGGATGTGACCCATCTGCTACGTGGTATGGGACCCTCTGATGACGTTATCTTGCTGGAAAAATGTTACTTGATCCCCCAAGTGTCCACCAGAAGTGGACATATCTACCCATCTGTCCATATAGGTCCCAGGTACTACTCCACCCAGCTTGTCTGGTTAAACTGAAGCTCCATCGTCATTCAGTGCATAATCCAGGACGTTTAGAATCATCTGTGTTACATTTATTGCTTCATAGCTCACTGGAAACCACCAACAAGCAGGCTAGCTGCTGCTTTTAAATCTATCTTAGGCGTCTACACAAAACCACCTGTCTCATTACTCTTGAATATTTGATGCTCATTAAACCTTGTACAGGCGCCTATGTTTTGGGTAAATGGGTAGTTGCCTGGAAACCATCAGCAAGCATACTAATTGCCAGTCACATGTTGCCTTTTATGATTTATGACTGATGTGAATACCCAGGATAACATGACTTTATGAACATTCACAGCAGACGCCGTACTAAAAAGAAGCACATAACAGAAATACCAGATCTGACAACAGCAACTTATTGATGGTTTCCATTCTTCTTTGTAAAAACAAACCTAATAATAATTGAAAACAGCTAAAATGTAATGACTGTGTAGGACAAGTCAAACTGAGCAGATGGCAGTGCCCAATGGGCTCGAGGAGCTGAGTAACGATTGGGTAGACAAGGTCCATCCATATCATACCGCCAAAGCGTGCTCCTTTTATTGAAATACCATCAAGTATACACAAGGCAACATGTGATTTACAGGTATTCTTTTCAATTATACAGATTACATCAAAATGCAACGGAAATGAAAAGACATAGAAAACTGTCTAATACCCTGAGGGACTCGAGAGGTCAGTTCTTACAGAAATTGTAGTCTTTGCTAACTAATATGGCATTTCTCAGACAATACTGCGCATCTGATTAAGGGCTCATGCACACGACCGTATGCCCTCCGAGACATACGGTCCGTGAGCGGGCCATATGTCCCGGAGCGTATACATTGTGCGCACGGGCGCGCACAGCATCATAGGTTACTATGATACTGTGCTCATTGGGCCACCTGCGGGACTATTTGAGTGCAGGACAATAGTCCCACAGGCGGCCCGATGCGCACAGCATCATATAGTAACCTATGATGCTGTTAGCTCCCGTGCGCACGATGTATGCCGCTCCGGGACATATGGGCCTGCTCACGGACCGTATGTCTCGGAGGGAATACGGTTGTGTGTATGAGCCCTAAGAGAGAAAGCAATCAATCAAAGGGGTTTATGAAAAATTGACGTGATCCAAACTTCTAGACATGGACATGACGCGTTGAAAGCCGAGGCGGACATCCTTTCGTACCAGCATTGTTCATTATTAGACTGTGGATTGTTTGAGACATGTCTTTAATTTTTCCCCTTCCTCCATTAGCAAATTTCTGTAGCAAAAGGATGCGGTAGGAATTGGAGGTAATATTGGAGATCCATAGCCGTACCGGTCTTCAGTCGGCGCAGGCGCACTGAGAGGAGGACGCTCGGCCGCTCCTTCCTCAGTGCGCCTGCGCCGGGTGTAGATGTGATGTCATCGGCGCAGGCGCATTGAGGAAGGAGCGGCCGAGCGAGCGTCCTCCTCTCAGTGCGCCTGCGCCGACTGAAGACCGGTACGGCGCAGGCGCGAGATTTAGAAGGCAGACAGGGCCAACCAGGGGACAAGAGCGCTCGCTGGCCCTGTCAATCAACAGGAGGAGGGGGCGTTTTTTTGAAAGCAGGATGCAGCTGCTACCAGCAAGTAGCCGCCCTACTTGCTGGTAGAGAGATAATTTACATATTATAAGAGTGCAGTTTTTAAAGAAACTACTAAACAAAAAAGGGTAAGAGCCCTATATAGTGAAAAATCGCCGTATAAGGATTTTAAGTAGCCCAAAAACGAAAAATGACTTTTGGGGGGTGACAGAAGCCCTTTAAAGTATGCAAAATATCTACCAATCTATTGGACAATAATTTAGAAAAGATCTTGAGATTGGAATTGAGTAATGATATGGGGCGGAAATTTGCTGGAGTGTCGGGAGGTTTGCCTGCTTTGGGAACTTTTGTGACTATTAGGGCTGAGAGCATTTCCTTTGGAATGGGATTGCCTCCAAAGAATTGCTGGAAACATCCCTTCAGGTATGGAGAGAGGATCGGGGAAAATTTCTTTGTCACAGCCTTTGCTGTGTGCGCCGTGCCTTGCTTGTGGTTGCCAGTGGCCACGTGTTGTTAAGTCATGTGGTGGCAGTGTCTCGGCTTTGGCTGTGTGCGCCGTGACAGGGTTGCCACGCATGCTGTTGCCGGTGGCTACGTGTTGCGTGTTGGCTGGTGTGTGCACTTCCCCTTTTAAGTTGTAGCCTTCCTCTGTCTGGTGCTGTAATGGTTAACTCCCTGACTGGGTGTGCTCACTTGGGTTTTATCTCCTGTGGCTTCCTGGCTGGAGTTAGTTGTACTTCAGCTGTCGTTTGTGCTGGAGCTCTGCTCCAGTCTCGGGTGTTCTGTCTGCCCAGTCCTTGAGGGCGACCTTGTAGGACATCGATGTTCTCAGCGATGTCATCTGCGATGTCATTCCTTTGTCTCCCTTGTATCCTCTATGTACCCACCTCACTTGTATGTTTGGTGTGGGTTTATGTTCAGGGTTTGTTGTACATCTTGTTTGTTGTTACATGTCTGGGCTGTTGTTGATGTTTGTCATTACATGTGTGCAAGACTTTTTCCCTGTGTGTGTTGTACCTCCGTGAGGGGGCGGGTTTCCCGGAGGGGTGAACCATAAGTCTGTATTCAGCGCTGCCTGGGGCTGCCGTGCTCCTTGCGGCATGGGGTCCAGGCAGTATCAGGAGTGCTGGATATCTGTGTGTGTGTGTGTGTGTTGTCTGTACAGTGTCCTATTTGGTGTGTGGGCACCTGTACTTATGCACTGGTTCCAGTCGTGGTGGCTGCGGCAGGTAAATGTGTTTCTGGTGTTCTTACCTGCTGACTCTGTTGCTGAATATGGTCTTTTCCTTTCCCTGCTGCTAGGCCATTTGAGACTCCTGTTCATCCGTGTCTGGGAAAAACAGGTCGTCTCTCCCCTGCTCATATGTGAGGGATTATCAGGGCAACTCGGGGCCAAAGGGATCCTGGTATGAGCCGTCCTACCATCCAGGTCCGCTCATACGGTGAGGAGTTAGGGTGAGGATTAGGGACGCTTTAGGAGGTGACCTACTCCCTGATCTAGGCATCCTGGCCTAGCTGGTTCCCCGTTATATCTGACATTGTACAGTGGGGGGTTTTCCCCACTCCCCACCGTGACAGTCTTGTAGTACTCATTGGTTAACCCATCTGGCCCTGGTGATTTGTCTAGTTTGAGAGAGGTTATTACTTGAGTGATTTCATCAATATGGATATCTGCGTTTAATATATCGACCGTAATTGGGGAAGAGAGATTTTATTCAGGAAGGTGTTAATTATCTCTTCAGTAGGTTGAGGAGTATCAGCGACTGGGACGTGATTATACGATTTAGAGTAGTATGAGGCGAATTCATCAGCTATTTCTTGTGGATTAATAATTTTTTTACCTGCTCTGCCATATAAAAAGGGAATCCTAGATTTGGCTGATTTAGACTTAATCTTCTTTGCTAAATATTTATTAGCTCTGTTTCCGCAATAGTGATACATGGATTTGGATTTGCGGAGGTGTAGAACTCAAATCTGGATTGCATTAACGTATGTAGCTCATATCTTGAATTTTTAAATTGGGTTGCGAAGGTAATTTTGGGAGATTTTTGGTTGTCACACTCTACTTGTCTAATCTGGCCTATGAGTAGTTTGATCTTTTGATTTCTCTTTTCCAAAGCGGAGCATTTTAGAAAGAAACCCCTCATGTGAGCGCACCAGATTGTGGACAACGAGACCTCAGATGAGTTATTAAGAGTAAAATATTCCTGCAGAGCGGTGCGGAATAGCGGTAAGTATTCACGGTTATTCAATCTCCACGGGGCTCGCGAGGGAGAGTATTGTAGGTTAATGAGTATAGAGGTAGGGGCATGGTCGGACCAAGTTATGGTACTGATATCTGATGAAATTATGTTTTGTAGTAGTAATACCATATCTGTGCGGGAGTATGAGTTATGGGGGCTTGAGAAAAAAGTAAAGTCTTCTTCATATGCATGGAATATGCGCCATGGGTCAAAAATGTCTTCTTTGTGCAATAACGCTCTTAATGAGAAGTCTCTGTCCTTACTGTCTTGTCAATCGTAGGGTCAATACCTTTATTATAGTCGCCGCAGAGTATTAAAAACCCCTGTCTTATTGGTGTCTTAATTTGTTGAAGAAGCGGTGAAGGAAGTGAAGCTGTGATTTATTGGGGGCATATATGGATGCTATAGTGTAAAGCTATTGATTAGACAGACAATGACAATGAAGCGGCTTTGGCTGTCTGTAGTAATAGATATAAGTTTAAAAGAGACCATATCTTTAATGGCTAGCATCACCCCTGCTTTTTTCTTTTCAGGGTGGAAGTGAAAAATATGAGGGAAGCGCCTATTTTGAATCCTGAAACTATCTTTAGGCAATCAATGAGTTTCCTGGGCACCTATAATGTCACAATGTCAAAGCGTGCTCCTATCAGGCTGTATATGAACTCATGTCATCAATCTGCTCCAAACCCATCAGCACGTTGACACCGTGACCCCCAATCCCCTGACCGCGTCCCCTCCGAGCAGATTGCGTTATGGTGCTTGTTTTGCTGGTCCTCCATGTCCTCCGTCCTTGTCCTCTTCCGACATGGAGACACCAGCCTTTCCCACCACGTCTGACCAGAGACTCTCTGTCTGTGGCGATCTGGGGGTCTGCGCTGGACCCGCAGGACAAGCTCCAGTCTCAGCGCAGGGGGGTTAGAGGGACAAGAAAACAGGAAAGTGTTGGACGATAAGGAGGAGAAGAAGCTTAGAGGAACAATGAGGAAGTGCGGCTGGAAATCCTGGATTGTGCCGCTCAGATAGGAGAAAGTGCCGGGCCGGCGGCTTCCAGGAAAAGAGGGTCACGGGAGGAAGTGATAAGAGGCTATGGAACTTCATGAGCGAGCCCCCCTGTCTATCACAGGCCCGCAGGGGTGACATGACTGCGGGGAGGAACTTATCCAGCTTTCCCAGACTCCTGAAGGGCAAATAAGCATCAATACAGAGACATTGGCAGGATAACAGGGCACATCACAATCAGGGCTCTGGAAAAGCTGGGTGACAAATGTTATGGAAGCAACTGAACAGCGTTTATACCTGGGGTTAGTCTGAAACCTAGCTATCCAGCTTTCCCAGACTCCTGAAGGACAAATATGTAACATACAGAGACATGGGCATGGTAGCAGCGCACATCACAATCAGGACTCTGGAAAAGCTGGGTGATAAATACCATGGAAGAAATTCAACAGTGTTTATGCCTGGGCTTTGTCTGAAACCTAGTTACCCAGCTTTCCCAGACTCCTGAAGGGCAAATAGGCATTGATACAGAGACATGGGCAGGGAAACAGGGCACATCACAATCAGGACTCTGGAAAAGCTGGGTGACAAATGCTATGCAAGCGACTGAACAGCGTTTATACCTGAGCTTAGTCTGAAACCTAGTTACCCAGCTTTCCCAGACTCCTAACGGGCAAAAATGCATAGATACAGAGACATGAGCAGGGTAACAGGGCAAATCACATTCAGGAAAAGCTGGGTGATAAACATTATGGGAGCGAACACAGTGTTTACATGACTGGCATAACTGTAATTTGGCTAGCCAGCTTTCTTGGCCCCCTGCATGGTAAATATGGATAGATACAGAGACACAGGCAGGGTAACAGGGCACATCACAATCAGGACTCTGGAAAAGCTGGGTGACAAATGCTTTGGAAGCAACTGAACAGCGTTTATACCTGGGCTAGGTCTGAAAACTAGTTACCCAGCTTTCCCAGACTCATGAAGGGCAAATAAGTAAGATATAAAGGCATACTCACCACTCAGGACTCTGGAAAAGATGGGTGATAAAGAGTATGGGGTAAAGGAGATATACATAGATATTAAAAAGGCACATATTACATTCAGGACTCTGGAAAAGTTGGGTGACAATTACCATGGAAGCAACTCAACAGTGTTTATGCCTGGGGGTTAGCCTGAAACCTAGTTATCCAGGTTTAATAGACTCCTGAAGGGCAAATAGACATGGGCAGGGAAACAGGGCACATCACAATCAGGACTCTAGAAAAGCTGGGTGATAAACATTATGGGAGCGAACACCGTGTTTAAATGATTGGCATAACCGTAATATAGCTATCCAGCTTTCTTTGCCCCCTGCATGGTAAATAATGATGAATACAGAGACATGGGCTAGGTAACAGGGCACATCACAATCAGGACTCTGGAAGAGCTGGGTGACAAATGCTATGCAAGCGACTGAACAGCGTTTGTACCTGAGGTTAGTCTGAAACCTAGTTATCCAGCTTTCCCAGACTCCTGAAGGACAAATATGTAACATACAGAGACATGGGCATGGTAACAGAGCACATCACAATCAGGACTCTGGAAGAGCTGGGTGACAAATGCTATGCAAGCAACTGAAAAGCTTTTATACCTGAGGTTAGTCTGAAACCTCGTTACCCAGCTTCCCCAGACTCCTGAATAAGTAGGATATAGAGGTATACTAACTACTCTGGAAGTAACTTAATAGCGCTTATGCCTGCAGTTAGTCTGATATCTAGCTACCCAGCTTTCCCAGATTCTGGCATGACAAGTATAATTATACAGGTATACTCACTATTCAGGACTCTGGAAAAGCTGGGTCAGACAATTGTATTTACATAACTTTAGTTAAGTCTGAAACCCAGTTAAAAGGCAAATAAGCATAGATACAGAAATATGGGTAAGGTGCATATCACATCCAGGACTCTGGAAAAGCTGGGTGGCAAACTCTATAGGAGCAAATCACCAATGGATACATGACTGTTATTAGTCTGAATTAAGGTATTCAGCTTTTCCAGACCCCTGAATGGCAAAAAAAAAAAGTTAAGATATGGACAGTATATTAAGACATATATCACATTCAGAACTCTGGAAAAGCTGCATGACAAATCCTATGGGGGGCAAATCCACAATGGTTACATGGCAGTCATTAGTTTGAATTGCGCTATCCAGCTTAACCAGACCCCTGAATGGCAAATAACGATAAATACAAAGGCAACAACAGATTAAAAAGGCACATTTAACTTTCCGGACTCTGGAAAAGCTGGGTGATAAACATAATGGGAACAAACACAGCGGGCCTCATTTATTAAAACTGTCTAACAGGAAAACTGTCTTAGTTGCCCATAGCAACCAATCAGAGCACGGCTTTCATTTGTTAAAGTGTTCTGAAAAAATGAAAGCTGAGCTCTGATTGGTTGCTATGGGTTTTCCT
Organism: Bufo gargarizans; assembly: GCF_014858855.1. Lineage (NCBI taxonomy): Eukaryota > Metazoa > Chordata > Amphibia > Anura > Bufonidae > Bufo > Bufo gargarizans. Next base: position 169,467,603 of record NC_058087.1, on the reverse strand, counting down.
ATTAGACAGTTTTGATAATGAGGCCCAGTGTCTACATGACTTTCGTTAGTCTGAAACATCACTATCCAGCCTTCTTAGACCCTTGATAGGCAGATAAGCATAGCTACAGAGACATGGGCACATTTTACATTCAGGGCTCTGGAAAAGCTGGGTGACAAACCCCATAAGTCACAATTTTTATTTGATTGTCTTTAGTCTGAATTCTACATAAAGGGCTTTCCCAGACCCCTGAAGGGCAAACAGTCATAGATGCAGAGATAAGGGCTGGAGCCTGGCACATTTCACATTCAGGATTCTGGAAAAGCTAGATGGGAGATCCTATAGGAGCCTATTCACAGGGTATACATGACTGTCCTTAGTCTAAAGCAACACAAGCCAGATAACAATGCATCGGGACCATTCAGGACTCCAGAAAAGCTGGGTGACAAACATCATAGGATGGACTCAACCGCGTTTTACATGACCCTGTGTCCGCAACGCAACTGTCCCAGATTTCTGAAGGGCCAAAGAAAGCATACATGTACGTATACATTCTCCGAGTCTCAGAACCCTAGAAAAGCTGGGTGTTTAGTTCTATATTGGAGGCTCCCAGGATCTTCAGGAATTTCTCCCTGTCCAGTCTAATACATCACTGCCAGCCTGGCCTTATCTGCCTTTCTATTCCTGTCAGCTCAATGCCAGACGGCAGAGGACGAGGCTGGAGGTTTTTGTCGTCATCATCCCTGAGATTGTTTCTGGGGTCTCCCGGTGCCGAGATAACCCCGACTCTGCTGGAGACGGAGGTGACCCCGGGGGTCGCGCGATGGTCACATACGGCGAAATCCAAGAACATGTAACATAATAGAGGAGGACGAGCGAAAGGCGACTGTCATAATATTAGATGTATTATTATTCTTAGGAATATTGTTTTAACCTGGCTGCGGAGGGCTTAAAGACGCAGTTTTTATTTAATTTTTTTTCACTCTGCGTTTCAAGTGATATATCTGTAATTAATAATATAATAAAATATACCATAGATATAAAATGGTATAATGCAAAAAAAAAATTTTATAATTGAAAATAGAAAAAAAAAACATAAAAAATGGTTTCACATTAAACAACCTGTTAACTTATTCATCAGGTGATTACAGTCTGCTTTCTGGTTTTATGCATTATACACACAAGAAACTGTATTTTATACCAAATAATTAGAACTGGCTTAGTAGCCCCTAGCAACCAATCAGATTCCACCTTTTGTTTTTCACAGCTCCTTTTGAAAATGAAAGGAGGAATCTGATTGGTTGCTACGGGCAACTAAGCCATTTCTACTTTACACCAGTTTGATAAATAACCCTTATAATCTTTAAAAAAAAAAAAAAAAAACTCTTACTATACTCTACTCCTTTCCATGGTTACGACCACCCTGCAATCCAGTCCCGGTGGTCGTACTTTCACACTATAGGAAAAAGCGCCGGCCTTGCTGTAGTCAGGACAGCAGGAACGAACATAGGTCGGCGCTTTTTCCTATAGTGTGCAAGCACGACCACCGGGACTGGATTGCAGGGTGGTCGTAACCAGGGGTGTAACTATAGGGGAAGCAGGGGAAGCGGCTGCTTTGGGGCCCTGACCCAGAAGGGGCCCATCCAGGAGGAGGAGGACTAAAAGATTTTGTCAGGGCCCCCTCAACAGTATTACACAATTAAATTATATACAGTGGCAGTATAGAGAATGTATAAAATGGATGGAACAGCTGCCGACCCTGGTCTGAGAGAGCGATCTTTACTAGCCACAGGAATGGGGGCAGCATAAAAAGATAGGGGTTGCGAAAAAATTACTGGGGGAGGGGGGCCCCATTCAAAACATTTCTGTGGGACCCAGTCATTTCTAGCTACGCCACTGGTCGTAACCATGGAAATGGGAAGTGTATAATGAGATAGAAAAATGAATCCAGCCAGCAAAGAATGCAATATGGGCAATCACAATACATTAGTAAGTGCCTTGTATTAACTTCCGCTACATGATAAATGCCATATCTTGAAGCGAGACCACCCCTTTAACGGAGGTTCTGCTTCATTGATAACTTATTTTTTACTCATGGTGAAATACTTGTGTGAAGAAAATTCCATTAAGAGGTAAACTGCGCCATCTAGTGGTAAAATATGGTAATTTATGAAATTTACATTTTAAATTACAGTCATTATTATTTTGGACAACTAATAAAATGTTCCTTCTCCTCCTTACACCCTAATGTATGCATCGGTCCGATTCTCAGCATATAAGTAAATGCTCTGATTCACCAATTTTGAACACTTTATACAATGACATTTCTAATGTATTTCAACCAAGAGGAACCACGCCTGTTAGGTCTTTTCTCCCACAGGTATCTGGTGGCGTACCTCTTACACAAGGGACCTGTGATGGTGGTGGTGGGGTCCAGCACTGAACTACACCCCATGCTTACCAAAAAAAATTATCATTGCAGTTACTTCAAACCTCCACTAGAGGGAGCTCACTGTATATTGCTCCCACTGAGTTTAATACTTGTGGTAGAACTCCACATGCAGTGAGCTCCCCCTAGTGGTGGCTGCAGGAAGCTAGAATTTTTGTCCAATTTGACAACCAGGCTGGTTCTGCTTGCCGTACTATAAAAATACAACTGGGCTAAATTCACATTTTCTACTACAGATCTACTGCAGAAAACTAGGGCAAGTATTGTAAATGTGCTCCCCCCTAAGTCGAGGAGGAAGGCGCAGTTGACCCCAGTAATCCATCCATTGCCTCGTATCTTGTCCTCAGCTCTGCGTTCCTCCAGTCGGTGACCTCCTTTATCTCCTCTCCGTGTTGTCTGACATATGGAGTCTTAATGGACGCGGCCGGTGTGTGACATATGAAGTGCGGATGAGAGACGTCTCTTGTAAACCCCTGCGCTCTGATTGATGAGGACACCGAGGGCCGGGCCCACCAGTCAGGACAGGTTGATAAGACCACAAGGAATGGAGCATTCTGTCCTGGGGGCTCCAGCCGGCCTCTTCATCATTATTACTATAAATCATAAGCGGGGACGCTCTCTGCCACAGACGGCACCTACTCCATCTCCAGTCCTGTTAGAATCCAATTACATAATTAGTATTAAGGGTCAGACAGTCATCAGTATCAATGTCTCCTAGGTTAAATAGAATTTAAATGGCATTGTTAAACATGGACTTCCCGGTGCAGGAATACAATACCAAAACTGCAGTGAGGACCGACACTTAAAGGATATGGACAAGTTTGTAAAAAGGTTGTCTTATTCGTCTTTTTTTGCTTTTGTTCTACAGCCTGCTGTGCTTCTTATGCACAGCAGGCTGCTCTCAGTGAATTAACAGATAATCCGTCATCTGACGGATTTTCTGTAACCCCTCCTGTGTGCACACAAGAGCGCGCACTGTTCCCCCCCCCCCAAGGATGGCAGAGCAGTGCAGACTGTCAGTTGTAACATACAGCTGACAGTCTGCTTCAAACTGCAGACATAACCCCTTCCATGCCATGGTTCTTAGGGATGACTGTATGGAAGGGGCTAACCATCGGGCCACTGCTCTGCCGTGACGCTTGCAGGGTTAATGTCGAACAACCCCCTCCCCCCACCTCCCCCTCAGGATGGACGAGCAGTGTGGCACAAGTCTAGCCACCCCCCCACCCCCCTTCCCCATTCAGGATGCAAGTTGAGAAAAAGGAAAAATGTGCTGAGTGTTCCCCTATGATGCTCAGATGGTGGTTGAGGGGGAATTAGCACAGGGGCGCCAGGGGGTGGTGAAAATGAATAGGTATGTGCTGTAAGTTAAATAGGAAATCTTGATGAAGTACCACCATCTGAGCATCATAGGGGAACACTCAGCAATTTTTTTTCCTTTTTCTCAACTTGCATTCACTTGCAGTGCACGGGCGTGCACTGTCTATTTAAGGGTGCTGCCTCGGAAACGGTCATTCGCCATTTGTTCCTTTTTCCTTTCCAATACCAAGTAGTCTCCTTGGCGCTTCTGATACCTTCTTCTCCATCATATTCATTCCCCCACCCCTCACTCTTTGGTTTTTTTCTTCCCTTACTCATTATATCCCATTCAGGATGGCAGAGCGGCACCCGCCCACCCACCATTAAGGATGGCAAAGCTGCAACATGGCAGAGTGTTAGCTGTGATGTACAGCTGACACTGTACTTGAAACGGCCGACATCGGGACTGCTGCATGGAGGGGCTAACCATCGGGCCGCTGCTCTGCTGTGGCAGCGGCCGGTGCTTGAAGGGTAAACTGAGGAAGGACGCTCCTTCCTCCATTGGGCCGCTGCACTGCTGTGGCAGCGTCCCGATGGTTACCATGGCAACCAAACGCCTTCACAGGCATCTGGCTTGCCATAGTATATCTAAGCCTGATCAGTCTCCTGCTAAAGGCAGGATCCTGATCAGGCTTGCTGTGAATGACAATACACTACAGTACACTGTACAGTGTACTGCAGTGTATTGCAGAGGCATTAGACCCACAGGATCTTTAAAAGGAACCTGTCACTAAGGGCAACATAAATAAGTGACTGATTCTCTTAGCAAAATGCTGGGTCACTTTCTTTAATTGACTCAGTCAATCTGCCAACATCTTGTATTGAAAAGCTTCAGCTGATAATGATGCGTCATAAATATTCATGAGCTTCTGACTCTCCCCGCCCACCTGCTGCTGATTGACAGTTATTTTCCATATGAATCAGCAGCAGGTGGGCAGGGGAGTGGCTATAGCTCTGAATTAAATATACACTGGACTCAATGACATCACGCTGGACTCAAATCAGCTCATTGGCATGCGGCATCTTTGTGTTTATATTATGAGGTAACCGTCTGTCACACCAGTAAGTGAATACATCTAAGGCACTTTTTAGTAATTAATGATTGTATGTAATTAGTTAGATTATAATCAAATATCCACATTACAGGTTCCCTTTAAGAACCAAGTGGATCTGGGTCAAAAAAGTGTAAAAAAAAAGTGAAAAAAGTAAAAGAAAATCTAACTTCTACCTATATCCACACATATAATTGGTTAAAAATAGAAAAAATAAAAAACACTAAACATGTTTGGCATCGCCGCATCCGTAACGACCGACTCTATAAAAATATCATGAGCTAACCCATCTAGTGAACATTGTAAAAAATTTAAAAAAGTGCCTAAAATCAATTTTTTATCGCCTTACAACACAAAAAGTGTAATACCAAGCGATCAGAAAGTCATATGTGCCCTAAAATGGTTTACAATCAAAAAGTCATCTTATCCCACAAAAAAACTAGCCCCTACATAAGACAATCGCCCCAAAAAAAATATATATATGGCTTTCTGAAAATGCTTTTACTGTAAAAATAACATTAAAAAAATGCACATATTAGGTATCGCCGTGTCCGTAACGACCTGCTCTTTAAAATATCATGTGATCCAACCCGTCTGGTGAACGCTGTAAAAAATATATATTTTTTAAAAAGGGCCAAAAAAGCGATTTTTATCTCCTTACATCACAAAAAGTGTAATACCTAGCGATCGAGTCATATGTAAAAATGGAGACACAAAAACATGATTTTTTTTTTCAAAAATGTATTTTATTGTGTAAAACAAAACAAAAATAAAAAAAATAGACGTATTAGGTATCGCCACTACCGTAACGACCTGCTCTATAAAATATCACATGATCTACCCTGTCAGGTGAACATTGTAAAAGACAAAAAATAAAAACGGTGCCAGATCGTATACCGTATTTTTCGCCCATAAGACGGGGGAAAATGCCCCTGCATCTTATGGGGTGAATACTAATGACCGCTTCCATTATTGAAGTGCTCATTAGTACTGGAGGACCAGGAAGCGGTGAAGGCTCTGTACTCACCGCTTCCTGGTCCCCGGCTGTCGGCTGCGCACAGCGTGAGGGCGCTCTGTGACCTCACGCTGTGCGCGCCAGTTCACAGCACAGCCGACAGCAAGAGGAAGCAGATCGCAGGTGGTGGGGAGTGGTGGCGTCCAGGAGCAGGAAAGGTAAGTGTTTTTTTATTTTATAAAACATGAGGCTGCTTGGGGCTGATGCAATAGGGGTGATGAGAGGCATAATGGGGCTAGTAAGAGGTATAGGGCTGATAATGGGGGCTGATAAGAGGCATAAGACTGATAATGGGGGCTAATAAGAGGCAGAAGGGTGATAATGGGGGCTAATAATGCTGATAATGGGGGCTAATAAGAGGCATAAGGCTGAAAATGGGGGCTAATAAGGGGCATACGGCTGATAATGGGGGCTGATAAGTGGCATAAGGCCGATAATGGGGGCTAATAAGTGGCATAAGTCTGATAATGGGGGCTAATAAGTGGCATAAGGAATAATATGTGAGCTGATTAGAGGCATAGGGGCTGATATGGGGGCTGATGAGAGGTATGGATGCTGATTAAAGGCATGGGGCTCATATCTGAGGTCTGATTGGGGTCTTATTAACATTGGGGGTCTGATTGCTGATCTGACCTGAGGTGTAATAAAACATTTTTTTTTTCTTATTGTCCTCCTCTAAAACCTAGGTGCGTCTTATGGGCCGGTGCGTCTTATAGGGCGAAAAAAATACGGTATATATACACACAATCGCAGCGCATCAGGCAACAAATCCAGGACAATATAAAAATAAAAAATAATGGCAGCAGTCTCACAAAAAATTAGTAAAAAGAAAAAAACTTTATTTATCCCTGTGGTCACAACTAGGGATGAGCGAATAAAGTGTTTGAGAGTGCGGACATTTTTTTTATTTACATATAAGGGTACTTTCACACTTGCGTTGTTTGATTCCGGCAGGCAGTTCCGTTGCCTGAACTGCCAGGATTCTGATCAGTCAGAAAAATGCATTGCAATACCGGATCCGTTTTTCCGGTGTCATCCAGCAAAACGAATCCGGTATTTATTTTTTTCACATTTTTAAAAGTTTGCTCATGCACAGACTGGAAAGACGGATCCGGCATTGCTGAATTTTGAATGCCGGATCCGGCACTAATACATTCCTATGAAAAAAAAAAGGCCAGATCTGGCATTCAGGCAAGTGTTCCGTTTTTTGGGCTGGAGATAAAACCGCAGCATGCTGCGGTATTATCTCCGTCCTGAAAAGTCAAAAAGACTGAACTGAAGACATCCTGATGCGTCCTGAACGGATTACTCTCCATTCAAAATGCATGGGGATAAAACTGATCAGTTATTTTCCGGTATTGAGCCCCTAGGACGAAACTCTGTGCCGGAAAAGAAAAACGCTAGTGTGAAAGTACCCTAAATTATATATATATATATATAAATATATATATATATATTTATATATATAGTCATTTTTCAAACTGGTGTAAAGTAGAACGGACTTAGTTGCCCCTAGCAACCAATCAGATTCCACCTTTTATTTTTCACAGCTACTGAAAGGAGGAATCTGATTGGTTGCTATGGGCGACTAAACCAGTTTTCCTTTGCACTAGTTTGGATAAATCTCCCCCACTGTGTACTTCTATGTGTAGATAGCATTGTGTGTCGTCACACTGTACTAATCTGTGCGGGAAAAGTGACCGCTCACTGTGCGGAATGCACACAATACTGTGTTCAGTCCTTATAACACCGTGGTTCTGACTAGGGATAAGTGAATCGACTTCGGATGAAACATCCCAAGTCAATTCGCATAATACTTTGTTTGAATATTGTATGGAGTGAGCGCTCTGTATAGTATTAGAATGTATTGGCTCCGATGAGCCAAAGTTATTACTTTGCGAAGTCTCGCGAGACTTCGCATAATAACTTCATGAATTAATTTCTACTGTAAAAAAAACATTTCCCGAAATCGGGTTCAGTTCCAAGTGTTGTGGCTAATGGAACAAACCTACATAGACAGAAAATTAAATAGATAGATAAGAGATAGATAGATAATTAAGGCTCAAGAGCTTCAATTTACCCTTTTTAGTAGAGGCTTCCTAACACTCGAACAGGGTTTTACTTGTGTCTGTCTGTCCAGGAGAAGGCTTGCTCTATGGAAAATGACCTCATAGCCGCCTCATATCCGCATGTGGGTAGAGCTGATAACACATCTGCCAAAGAGAAAGTCAGCTGTCAGGAACAAGAGAACCTACTGGACAGAGTGTCAACCAAAAATACGTCCCTTTATGGACAATATAAGGACTATAATATTACCTTTAAAATATAGAATATAACTACTATAGTACTGACCCCTAGGTACAAGAATATAACTACTATAATACTGCCTCCTATGTACAAGAATATAATTACTATAATACTGCCTCCTATGTACAAGAATATAACTACTATAATACTACCTCCTATGTACAAGAATATAACTACTATAATACTGCCCCTATGTACAAGAATATAACTACTATAATACTGCTCCTACGTACAAGAATATAACTACTATAATACTACTCCTACGTACAAGAATATAACTACTATAATACTGCTCCTATGTACAAGAATATAGCTACTATAATACTGCTCCTATGTACAAGAATATAAGTACTATAATACTGCTCCTATGTACAAGAATATAACTACTATAATACTGCTCCTATGTACAAGAATATAACTACTATAATACTACCTCCTATGTACAAGAATATAACTACTATAATACTGCCCCTATGTACAAGAATATAACTACTATAATACTGCTCCTACGTACAAGAATATAACTACTATAATACTACTCCTATGTACAGGAATATAACTACTATAATACTGCTCCTATGTACAAGAATATAACTACTATAATACTGCTCCTATGTACAATAATATAACTACTATAATACTGCTCCTACGTACAAGAATATAACTACTATAATACTACTCCTACGTACAAGAATATAACTACTATAAAACTGCTCCTATGTACAAGAATATAGCTACTATAATACTGCTCCTATGTACAAGAATATAAGTACTATAATACTGCTCCTATGTACAAGAATATAACTACTATAATACTGCTCCTATGTACAAGAATATAACTACTATAATACTACCTCCTATGTACAAGAATATAACTACTATAATACTGCCCCTATGTACAAGAATATAACTACTATAATACTGCTCCTACGTACAAGAATATAACTACTATAATACTACTCCTATGTACAGGAATATAACTACTATAATACTGCTCCTATGTACAAGAATATAACTACTATAATACTGCTCCTATGTACAATAATATAACTACTATAATACTGCTCCTACGTACAAGAATATAACTACTATAATACTGCTCCTACGTACAAGAATATAACTACTATAATACTGCTCCTATGTACAAGAATATAACTACTATAATACTACCTCCTATGTACAAGAATATAACTACTATAATACTGCTCCTATGTACAAGAATATAACTACTATAATACTGCTCCTATGTACAAGAATATAACTACTATAATACTGCCTCCTATATACAAGAATATAACTACTATAATACTGCTCCTATGTACAAGAATATAACTACTATAATACTGTCTCCTATGTACAAGAATATAACTACTATAATACTGCTCCTATGTACAAGAAAATACCTACTATAATACTGCCTCCTATATACAAGAATATAACTACTATAATACTGCTCCTATGTACAAGGATATAACTACTATAATACTGCTCCTATGTACAAGAATATAACTACTATAATACTGCTCCTATGTACAAGAATATAACTACTATAATACTGCCTCCTATGTACAAGAATATAACTACTATAATACTGCCCCTATATACAAGAATATAACTGCTATAATACTGCTCCTATGTACAAGAATATAATTACTATAATACTGCCTCCTATGTACAGGAATATAACTACTATAATACTGCTCCTATGTACAAGAATATAACTACTATAATACTGCCTCCTATGTACAAGAATATAACTACTATAATACTGCCTCCTATATACAAGAATATAACTGCTATAATACTGCTCCTATGTACAAGAATATAATTACTATAATACTGCCTCCTATGTACAAGAATATAATTACTATAATACTGCCTCCTATGTACCAGAATATAACTACTATAATACTGCTATGTACAAGAATATAACTACTATAATACTACCCCTATGTACAAGAATATAACTACTATAATACTGCTCCTATGTACCAGAATATAACTACTATAATACTGCTCCTATGTACAAGAATATAACTACTATAATACTGCTCCTATGTACCAGAATATAACTACTATAATACTGCTCCTATGTACAAGAATATACCTACTATAATACTGCTCCTATGTACAAGAATATAACTACTATAATACTGCTCCTATGTACAAGAATATAACTACTATAATACTGCTTCTATATACAAGAATATGACTACTATAATACTGCCTCCTATGTACAAGAATATAACTCCTATAATACTGCTCCTATGTACAAGAATATAACTACTATAATACTGCTCCTATGTACAAGAATATAACTACTATAATACTGATCCTAGGTACAATAATATACCTACTATAATACTGCTCCTATGTACAAGAATATAACTACTATAATACTGCTCCTATGTACAAGAATATAACTACTATAATACTGCTCCTATATACAAGAATATGACTACTATAATACTCCTATGTACAAGAATATAACTACTATAATACTGCCTCCTATGTACAAGAATATAACTCCTATAATACTGCTCCTATGTACAAGAATATAACTACTATAATACTGCTCCTATGTACAAGAATATAACTACTATAATACTGCTCCTATGTACAAGAATATAACTACTATAATACTGCTCCTATATACAAGAATATGACTACTATAATACTGCCTCCTATGTACAAGAATATAACTCCTATAATACTGCTCCTATGTACAAGAATATAACTACCGTACTATAATGCTGTATTTATGTAAAAAAGTATAATTTATAAAGGGTACACTACAGAAATTAAATATGATGTTTAGTAGTAAGAATACATTACTGTTATATACTGGTTATGTATATTGTTGAGATAATCCACAATATTAACCCATGAGGTCCTGCACCCCCATGCGCTACGTGTGTTCACATCTGCCATACTGATAATGTGCGGAGCGGCCTACACGTAGAAGACAGGCACTGATGCCAGGCGCCAGTATGGACCCGGCCTCCTGTCTACACAGGCTTTGTCCCCACCAGCACTGAAAACACATGGCGTCACGGGTGACCTCAGCTTCCTGCCAGAAGACAGAGGGGATCGGGGAAGATGCTGGTTATTTTGGCTTTTAGACAGAGTCCTGCAGAGGCTCAGACCCTGACATCAAATATGCGGCTACTGTCTGGCCTTATCAGTGACAGCTTTTTCCAGGGTGGAAGACTCTGTGATGGCTGGCAGCATGGCTGACCCCTGGCTCACTCCACTCACTTGTATCGCTGAACTGCTGACCGCCGCCCCAATGCTCTACAGAGAGTTCAGCTAAATTTAAAGCAACAGCGTTCATTTTAACGTATGGAGTAGAAATATTCAGCCTGGAAGGAACATTCCCCTTTCATTTTGACCATTTTGGCACCAAATATGAAATCTAGCGTCTTTGCGGTACGTGAGTTTACCCAGCTGTGGTGTCCAAAATGGCAGCTGGCGCCCGATGTAATATTGAGCCCCAAATGCCCCAAGCCAGCAGTCATGTTGTACTCATGGAGGCTACATATCACCACTTTAGTACCAACTTTGCAAAGGTGTGCACTGATCTAGTCTGCTGTTTACTGACCTAGTGATGTCCATAGGCCTTGACTTGTGCCCCAAATACACACTGGGGCATCACTTCCTAGTCCTAGTCCATATCAGACAGCGACCTGGATGTTCCTCATAATGTTTCATCGAGTTTTCATCACTTTTTTGCAATTTTTCACTCATTTTTTAGTTTATTTTCATTCCGGTTGCTACAGGAAAGCTGTCAACAAGCTGCTGTTGATGGATCTGATATTCTTATTATGTGTCGCTGTTTAGTACTTCAGTAAATGAAAACACTGCAGGTCTGATTGGATCAATAGCTACTCACTGTTTAGTGGTCGTCTACTTTGGACCCCCCTCACCCCATCGTTGACCCTCTTCTCCTCTTTAGCTGGGCTTCTGCAAAGAGCGGCTATCCTGCGTGGATCAGGCCTCATGCACACGACCGTATCCGTTTTGTGGTCCGCAAATACGGAGGCCGTCCGTGTTGCATCTGCATTTTTTTGTGGCCCCGTCGACTTCATTGGGTCTGCTGTCGGCAAGTAGAGGACGTGTTCTATCCTTTAGGGCTCATGCACACGAAGGTATTTTCTTTCCGTGTCCGTTCCGTTTTTATTTGCCGACCGTATGTGGAACCATTCATTTCAATGGGTCTGCAAAAAAAACTGAAGTTTCTCCGTGTGCATGCCATTTCCGTATGTCCAGATATACTTTCTGCAAAAAAATAGAACATGTCCTATTATTGTCCGCATAGCGGACAAGGATAGGCCTGTTCTATTAGGGGCCAGCTGTTCCGTTCCGCAAAATACGGAATGCACACGACGTCATCAGTATTTTTAGCGAATCCGTTTTTTGCACAACGCTAAATACATATGGTCATGTGCATGAGCCCTTAGGGGAACGGCTCATCTGTGTGCTTTTCGCATCCGTATGTCCATTCCCCAAAAAGATAAAACATGTCCGCAAAATGCAGACCACAGAAACATTGAAAATAATAGAACTGCAAAAAACAAAATGCGGATGCAACACGGACTGCATCTGTATTTTGCAGATCCGCGATTTGCAGACTCCAAGACGGTATACTTGCCCACTGATTTTAATGGGTGCCACGTGATGCATCCACATTAGTCACCTGCTTCCCACCCGATCAGCCAGTATATATCTAAGCCCATCATGTGTGATACTCTCAGAGGAGAACCATATTAAAATTCTATTAAAGTCAATCTAAACCTTATCTAAAGGAAGAAAATATAAAGTTAAATAAGCTACGTACAGAATGTATGTGGTGGGAGGGACGTGTATGGAAAATGACCTGCAGAAGACCCTCACGGTCCCCCATTGGGACATAATTTCCCTGTGCTGGTGCGCGATGTATAAAGATGGAGTTTTAGCACCACCTTGTGGCCGTGATGTGAACAGCAGGCAGATATTACAATAAATGATGCTGCTTTATAATAGTCCCTGAAGGCGCCTCTTTTACAGAAAAAATGGGCCAGGGTTAAAAAACCTTAGGGAAACAGATACCTCGCCTAAGTCTTCAGGTGGGTTAACCCACGTTTGGGCGCAGAACTCTGAAAACACACATTAAGTAATAAATCTTATAAAATTATGCCAAGTGAAGAGTCGACGTGCCTGGTTCTGCAACTTTCTAACTCACCGGTACTTTTTTTTTCTTTCCGTTTTTCACTGTTTTCAAGCTCTCTGCTGTCAGTGAATAGAAACTTGTATTCTTCACCTACTTAGTCTCATATCTCCTGTACTTGAGTTTGTGAAAGAGCCATTAATTGAGGATCAATCGGATCTTCACAGACGTCTTTGGGTCCTTGTGCAAGAAGATCTCTTGATCTCCGGGAAAGAAAGAACCAAAAAAATGACTCTCAGACTGGGAGGCTGCTGTTTTTGAAATGGGAAGCTGTAGGCATGTTTGGCCCCCTCTGAGGGGCCGTGTTCTTCTGTCTCACTTATGGTGGATGTTATGGGGTCGTCATATAGAGATCCAACGAGCATTACTCTGATTAAGATACTTGTAGATGTAACGGTGAAGAGTCACATATTCTGGAAAACCTTCCTCTCAGATGACCTCTCTGCCTTACAGATTCCCCCAGAAGCCATCGGTTCTCCTCCTGTGGGTGAAACTCTGGTATTAATCGCTTGCCGAATGATTGGTATAAAATGTACACAGAAGAACTGTCCTCATTTCCAAGGGAAAAAAATGGTTACTGTAGCTGTAAATGTGGACTACTCTCTTAGAGCGGCGTCAGATGTGCCATCCTGCCGTTTTTAAATCTAGTCATGGGACCACATAACTCGGTTCCTCAGGTTTGAGCAGATGAAGTAGACGAGTCCTCTTTATCCGCGTTGCCTGAACCCTTCCCTCTCCTCCTGTCCATCCATGCAACAGAGCCCAAAACCCACTGAGGCTGAAAGGCATGGGTGCATGCCCCTGACGTTGGGGGGAGGGGACATGCTGAAGTGACTACATGACCAGTAGTGGAAACCGTGGTCAGCACCCATCTACTGACAAAGACTAAACAAAAAGACTTCTGTCCATCCAGTTCGGCCTGTTATCCTGCAGGTTGATCTAGAGGAAGGCAAAAAAAAAAAAATGTGAGGTAGAAGCCAAAATTCCCTCCCGACTCCAATCAGGCAATCAGAATAACTCGCTGGATCCCTGACCCCTCTCTAGTAGCTATAGCCTATAATATTATTACACTCCAGAAATACATCCAGGCCCCTCTTGAATTCCTTTATTGTACTCACCATCACCACCTCCTCAGGCAGAGAGTTCCATAGTCTCACTGCTCTTACCGTAAAGAATCCTCTTCTATGTTTGTGTACAAACCTTCTTACCTCCAGACGCAGAGGATGTCCCCTCGTCACAGTCACAGTCCTGGGAATGAATAGATGATAGGAGAGATCTCTGTACTGACCCCTGATATATTTATACATAGTAATTAGATCTCCCCTCAGTCGTCTTTTTCTAAACTTATTAACCCTAATCAGGGCCTGGCTCCAGGTTCATGTGGGCCCTTGGGCGATAAAGTCTCAGTGGGCCTCTTGTGGCATTTTGCACGGCGCTTACTGCAATGAAACTGCATGTATTATAGATTAAATACCTTACACAGAGCGGATATATGGGAATCAGTCCTTATGTGCCTACTTTTATTTTCTACCCAGTGTTTCAGTCCCTCAGGTCTACTCACAGATATGTGCCCCTTCACAGTAGATATCCCAAAATATGTGCCCCCTCACCAGGGCAGTCTTTAACGCGGGGCAAAAGAGGCAGCTGCCCTGGGCCCAGTTGCTCCTGGGGGGCCCAGCTGGCCAGTGGCGTAGCGTGGGAGTGGCCGTTACCCCGGCCGCAAAATTCCAGGGGGCGCTAGCAGGACCGCACCGCCAATTAGGCAAAGTGAGGCGATGGCTCCAGGCGGCTCGGCCCTGCTGACAAGTGGGGGGCGGCGGCAGGGCACAGGGAGATGAGCGCTTCCATTGTGGATGCGCTCATCTCCAAAGACATCTGTATCGCCGTCCTCAGGACAGACATACAGATAGATGTGCTGCGGCGGGGCAGAGGAGGGAGAGGCGTCTCCCTTCCCCATTCCTCTGATCAGCTGCAGGCAGTAGGGAGGCAGCCTATCAGAGGCCGGTGCAGGCGGCGCAATGACGTCATCGCGCCGCCTGAGCCATACAGCGTGGGACACAGGTCGGAAGAGGCCTGCATCGCATCGCTGCCAGCCTGATGGAGGTAAGTATTAGTGTTTATTTTTTGATATGGTACTACTACTGGCACATGATTGGGGGCATTTTTTACTGGCACATGATTGGGGGGCATATATGGGGGTACTTGTTACTGGCACATGATTGGGGGCATCCATGGGGGTACTTGTTACTGGCACATGATTGGGGGGCATCTATGGGGATACTTGTTACTGGCACATGATTGGGGGGCATCTATAGGGGCACTTGTTACTGGCACATTATTGGGGGCATCTATAAGGGCACATCTTACTGGCACATTATTGGGGGGCATCTATGGGGGCACTTGTTACTGGCACATGATTGAGGGGCATCTATGGGGCACTTGTTATTGGCACATGATTGGGTATCATCTATGGGGGCACTTGTTATTGGCACATGATTGGAGGCATCTATGGGGGTACTTGTTACTGGCATATAATTAGGGGCATCTATGGGGGTACTTGTTACTGGCATATGATTGGGGGCATCTATGGGGGTACTTGTTATTGGAACATCATTGAGGGCATCTATGGGGGTACTTGTTACTGGCACATGATTGGGGGGCATCTATGTGGGCATTTGTTACTGGCACATTTTTGGGGGGCATCTATGGGGGCACATCTTACTGGCACATTATTGGGGGCATCTATGGGGGCACTTCTTACTGGCACATTATTAGGGGCACTTTGGGGGCATCTACTGAGGCCACAAAGAAGGGGTATTTTATATGGGGGAAGGGGGAGAGGAACACTATGGGGGCTTCTACTGAGGCCAAAAAGAAGGGGTATTTTATATGGGGGTCTCTGTATAGGGGCATTTTATACTTAGCACATTATGGTGTGTACTATGGGGAAGGGGAGAGAGGAGTACTATGGACTCATCTATGGGGGGCACCAAGAAGGGGTATTTTATACTTGCAAATTATGGGGGACACTGAGAGCATCTACTGGGGTACTAGTGGGGCATTTTATACTGGTACATTATAGGGGGCACTAGGAAGAAAGGGGAGAGGAGCACTATGGGGGCATTTACTGGGGGCACAATATAGGGGTATTTTATACTGTCACATTATGGGGGCACTATGGGGACATTAGCTCAACTGGGGGCATTAAAAGGGGGTATTTTTGCACTGTAATATTATAAGGAGAATTATTACTGCTGGGGGGCATTATGATGAGCTTTATTACTACTGGGGGTCTATGGGGAACATGATTACTAGTATGGGCACTATGGGAGCATAGTTACTTCTGGGGCACAGTGGGGACATGTTGGGGCACTGTGGGAGCACTATTACTACCATGTGTGCTCTAGCAGAGAATTATTACTATTAGGTGGGACTTTTGGGAGCACTATTACTGTGGGGGCACCTTGGCACAGTAATCAGCTTACCACAATTATTTTGGGGAACATTATGTTTACACTATTAGTGTCAGGGGCACTATTGCTGGGAGCAGTTATTTTAGGGCACTGTGTGCCAATAGGGCGCTATCTGCATGGCACTACTATTATCAGGGGGTTTATCTGTTTCTGCAGTATAGTATTGGGGAGCACAGACAGGCAGAGTATTAGGGGGTGGTAGGATGATTTGTCCAGAAGATGGGAGGATGATGGAAAAGTAGTAAACTAAGATTTTGTTTGTCAAACTGCAGAGACGAGAAATGGCTGAAAAATGGTGGTCTGTTCTGAAGGTCTAAAAGGAGAAGATGAGGACAGAGAACATCTACATCAATGAGACGTCACTGGATGTAAGAGGTAGTGGGGCGCTGTATTACCCTGTATGTAGGGGTGGATGGAGGGGGTAGTAGTACAGTACTATCTGCACATTGTAAAAATAAAATAAAAAAAGTAATCTGCAGAATACTATACAGTTGCAAGAAAAAGTATGTGAACCCTTTGGAATGATATGGATTTCTGCACAAATTGGTCATAAAATGTGATCTGATCTTCATCCAAGTCACAACAATAGACAATCACAGTCTGCTTAAACTAATAACACACAAAGAATTACATGTTACCATGTTTTTATTGAACACACCATGTAAACATTCACAGTGCAGGTGGAAAAGGTATGTGAACCCTTAGACTAATGACATCTCCAAGAGCTAATTGGAGTGAGGTGTCGGCCAACTGGAGTCCAGTCAATGAGATGAGATTGGAGGTGTTTGTTACAGCTGCCCTGCCCTATGAAAAACACACACCAGTTCTGGGTTTGCTATTCACAAGAAGCATGATGCCTCGCACAAAAGAGCTCTCAGAAGACCTACGATTAAGAATTGTTGACTTGCATAAAGCTGGAAAGGGTTATAAAAGTATCTCCAAAAGCCTTGCTGTTCATCAGTCCACGGTAAGACAAATTGTCTATAAATGGAGAAAGTTCAGCACTGCTGCTACTCTCCCTAGGAGTGGCCGTCCTGTAAAGATGACTGCAAGAGCACAGCACAGACTGCTCAATGAGGTGAAGAAGGAATCATAGAGTGTCAGCTAAGACTTACAAAAGTCTCTGGGATATGCTAACATCCCTGTTAGCGAATCTACAATACGTAAAACACTAAACAAGAATGGATTTCATGGGAGGATACCACAGAGGAAGCCACTGCTGTCCAAAACAAACATTGCTGCACGTTTACAGTTTGCACAAGAGCACCTGGATGTTCCACAGCAGTACCGGCAAAATATTCTGTGGACAGATGAAACCAAAGTTGAGTTGTTTGGAAGAAACACACAACACTATGTGTGGAGAAAAAGAGGCACAGAATACCAACATCAAAACCTCATCCCAACTGTGAAGTATGGTGGTGGGGGCATCATGGTTTGGGGCTGCTATGCTGCGTCAGGTCCTGGACGGATTGCTATCATCGAAGGAAAAATGAATTCCTAAGTTTATTGAGACATTTTGCAGGAGAACTTAAGACCATCTGTCCACCAGCTGAAGCTCAACAGAAGATGGATGTTGCAACAGGACAACGACCCAAAGCATAGAAGTAAATATACAACAGAATGGCTTAAACAGAAGAAAATACGCCTTCTGGAGTGGCCCAGTCAGAGTCCTGACCTCAACCCGATTGAGATGCTGTGGCCGTGACCTCAAGAAAGCGATTCACACCAGACATCCCAAGAATATTGCTGAACTGAAACAGTTCTGTAAAGAGGAAAGGTCAAGAATTACTCCTGACCGTTGTGCACGTCAGATCTGCAACTACAGGAAACGTTTGGTTAAAGTTATTGCTGCCAAAGGAGGTTCAACCAGTTATTAAATCCAAGGGTTCACATACTTTTTCCACCTGCACTGTGAATGTTTACATGGTGTGTTCAATAAAAACATGGTAGCATTTAATTCTCTGTGTGTTATTAGGTTAATCAGACTGTGATTGTCTATTGTTGTGACTTAGATGAAGATCAGATCACATTTTATGACCAATTTGTGCAGAAATCCATATCATTCCGAAGGGTTCACATACTTTTTCTTGCCACTGTATATTTGTGTCAGAAGTTGTGCTTTTTTAATTTTTAGAATAATGATACAGCCATTTTATTTGATACTTTTGTGCTGATTCCCCCCCTCTATATTAAGGGACACTATAGTCACCAAAACCACAACAGCTGAACGTAGTAGTTCCGGTGTCTATAGCATGTCTCTGCAAGATGTTTAATGTAAACACTGACTTTTCTGAAAAAAAAGGCAGTATTTACATTACTGCCAAGGAACCTCTAGTGGCCACTCATCATTATTACAGTTTACTACTCTACGGGATGTGTGGATTTTTTGTGTGTGTTGTGGTGGACGGCGTGATTGCATGCTAGGGTGTGGGAAGATCGGGATCCAGGGGACCCAAGTAAATTCTTGCCCAGGGTCCAATGTAATGCCCTATATCTGTGCCCCCTTCCCAGTAATAATCCCCATTGTGCCCCCTTCACAGTAATAATCTCCATTGTGCCCCCTTCATAGTAATAATCCCCATTGTGCCTCCTTCATAGTAAAAATCCTCATTGTGCCCCCTTCACAGTAATAATGCCCACTGTGCCCCTTCACAGTAATAATGCCCACTGTGCCCCCTTACCTCTAGCTCTGTGGCCCCTTCATAGTAGAAATTGCCCATTGTGCCACCTTCACATTAGTAATGCCCTCTGTGCCCCCTCCATAGTAGAAATGCCCTCTGTGCCCACTCCATAGTAATAAAGACCTCTGTGCCCCCTCTGTATTAAAAACTAAAAAAACACAGTAACTACTCACCTATGCAAATTACCAGGCTGCAGGCTCCGCCCACACAGGCAGGCAGCGCAATCCGTGCCTGCAGGCTGAATGGTGGAGCAAGGAGAAATCTACCTGCTTCACCATTCTGTGCGCTGCCGGCCTGAAGGAGGGGATAAGCGCTGGGAGCTGAGTGGTGAGTGACAGGATCGCAGCTCCCAGCGCTCCAGCAATGAGTGCTTCCATCTGTATTGATGGAAGCGCTTATTGCTTCTGGCCTATGGCAGCTGTGCTGTGGGCCCCGGCACTTGCCCGGGTATGCCGGATGCTGACGCCGTCCTTGACCCTAATTTTGATAATCTTTCAGGGTACTGTAGCCCCCCCCTCCCCCATTCCAGTTATTACTTTAGTTGCCCTCCTCTGGACCCTCTCCAGCTCTGCTATGTCTGCCTTGTGCACAGGAGCCCAGAACTGTACACAGTACTCCATGTGTGGTCTGACTAGCGATTTGTAAAGTGGCAGGACTATGTTCTCATCATGGGCAACTATGCCCCTTTTGATGCAACCCATTATCTTATTGGCCTTGGCAGCAGCTGCCTGACACTGGTCTCTACAGCTTAGTTTGATGTTCACTAAATTTCCTAGGTCCTTTTCCATGTCAGTGTTACCAAGTGTTTTACCATTTAGTATGTACGGGTGACTTGCATTATTCCTTCCCATGTGCATAACCTTACATTTGTCAGTGTTAAACCTCATCTGCCACTTCTCTGCCCAAGCCTCCAGTCTATCCAGATCCCTCTGTATAAGGGCTCATTCACACGACCGTATAAATATGTCCGCATCCGTTCTGCAATGCGCGTGTCCGCACCCGTTGTTCTGTTCCGCGGCCCTGCAAAAAATTTAGAGCATGTCCGATTCTTGTCTGTAGTCGTGGACAAGACTAGTCATTTCTCTAATGGGCTGCCCGAATCTCCGTACAGCTTTAAAACAGGAGGAGAAGAGAGAAGGGACACACAGAATAAAAAGGCAAACCATGCATGAGTTACATGACACTCCCCGTCAAAATCTATGATTTCTAATAACAATAATAAACTTTAGTTCAAGTCCAGGTATAATAGATGTTTCTCTTCTGGAACATTTGCAAAATGAAAAGGAACAACAAAAATGCAACAAGGAAAACATTACTACAATACTTGTAGACGTGCTCTTTAAAGTGTTGACAGAGTTAGGAGGAAGATAGATCCATGAGTCCATCTTCAGAGGGGAAAGCAGCAACATGCACCAGTCCTTCTTACCTCTCTTTGCATCAGGTCAGTGGGATTTCAGTTTCACCTTTGCCTCCACGGAGGTAATAAGTGTAACTACAATGGCCTTGATTTCCTTATCGGACTCCGGATGGATAAGTTCAAAGGTAGACTCTACAGGACTTGAGAAGAATTCGCCATTCAAGAGTACCGGTGGAGATATCCATGATGTATCCAGAAAAGCAGCAGCAGGTACTGCACGACTGTCTAGGTCGGCAGGGTTAAGATCAGTGGGTACATAGTGCCATTGCTCGGAATGGAGAATCTCCTAATGCGTTCCACTTGATTGCCGACATACACATGGAACTGTCTTGTTTGATTGTGTACAGTTGTGTTAAAAATAATAGCAGTTTGTTTAAAAAAGTAAATAAAGCTCAAAATCCTTCTGATAGCTTTTATTTCCATACACACAAATGCATTGGGAACACTACACATTCTATTCCAAATCAAACCATGAAGAAAAATATATATTAAATTTGTGTTGTTCCTCTAAAAAAAATTAAGAAAAGTGAATATTAGACTGTTCAAAAAAATAGCAGTGCTTGTATTCTTCTTTACAAACTCAAAACATTCACTATATAAACTGAAAAATGTTTAAAGATTTTGCTTTCCTGTATAACCGCTGTTTCTGAGAACTGCTGGACATCTGTGTTTCATGGAGTCACCACCTTCTGGCCCCTGTGAACAGGTATTCCAGCCCAGGATGATTGGACTACATTCCACAGTTCCTCTCTATTTCTTGGTTTTGCCTCAGAAACTGCATTTTTATGTCGCCCCACAAGTTTTCTATTGGATTAAGATCCGGGGATTGGGCTGACCGCTCCATAACGTCAGTCTTGTTGGTCTGGAACCGAGATGTTGCACGTTTACTGGTGTGTTTGGGGTCGTTGTCTTGTTGGAGCACCCAATTCAAGGGAATTTCCTCTTCAGCATAAGGCAGCACGACCTCTTCAAGTATTCTGATGTATTCACACTGATCCATGATCCCTGGTCTGCGATAAATAGGCCCAACACCGTAGTATGAGAACATCCCCATATCATGATGCTGGACCACCATGCTTCCCTGTCTTCACAGTGTACTGTGGCTTGAATTCAGTGTTTGGGGGTCGTCTGACAAACTGTCTCCGGCCACTAGACCCAAAAATAACCATCTTACTTTCATCAGTCCACAAAATGTTGCGCCATTTCTCCTTAGGCCGTCATTGTGCTCTTTGGCAAATTGTAACCTCTTCAGCACATGTCTTTTTTTCAGCAGTGGGACTTTGCGGGGGCTTCTTGCAGATAGGTGTCTTCGAATTGTACCAGTACTCACAGGTAACTTTAGACCTTCTTTGATCTTCCTGGAGCTGATTGTTGTCTGAGTCCTTGCCATTTTGGCTATTCTTCTATCCATTCGAATGGTAGTTTTTCGCTTTCTTCCACGTCTTTCAGGTTTTGGTTGTAATTTTAAAGCATTTGCAATCATTTTAGCTGAGCAGCCTATCATTTTATGCACTTCTTTATATGTTTTCCCCTCTCCAATCAACTTTTTAATCAAGGTACGCTGTTCTTCTGAACAATGTCTGGAATGACCCATCTTCCTCAGAATTTCAGAGATAAATGCACTGTAACCAGCATGTACAACATTTGCTGTCTTCCTTCCTTAAATAAGGGCAATAATTGTCACCTGTTTTTCAAAGAATGAATGACCTCACTCATTGAACTCCACACTGCTATAAATTTGAACCTGCCCCTTTCAATTAGTGATTCAATTACACAGAATCAGCAGCATGTTGGATTTCTATTACTCTACTACACCTGCTAGTAAATTATTTGCCATGTAGAAATATCACTTCTACCAAAAACAGTGATTGATCAGGTTAGTGATGTCTGACTGCTAGTATTTTGAACACAACTCTATGTATCCTAGCACAATTTTGCTATCTGTGTAAAAGTTAAAGGAGTCAATGTCAAAGTCTGTTTCGTGCTCTATAAGCTTAGCAATTTCAAAAGCTAACGTGGCCACACAGAGTTCGAGCCCTGGGATGGTATGTGCGGGCTTTGGAGTTAGCTTGATTTTTCTCATGACTAGAGTTGAGCGAACACCTGGATGTTCGGGTTCGAGAAGTTCGGCCGAACTTCCCGGAAATGTTCTGGTTCGGGATCCGAACCCGACCCGAACTTCGTCCCGAACCCGAACCCCATAGAAGTCAATGGGGACCCGAACTTTTCGGCACTAAAAAGGCTGTAAAACAGCCCAGGAAAGAGCTAGAGGGCTGCAAAAGGCAGCAACATGTAGGTAAATCCCCTGCAAACAAATGTGGATAGGGAAATGAATAAAAATAAAAATAAAATAAATAAAAATTTAACCAATATCAATTGGAGAGAGGTCCCATAGCAGAGAATCTGGCTTCATGTCACCCACCACTGTAACAGTCCATTGTCAGATATTTAGGCCCAGGCAGAGGAGAGAGGTCCCGTAACAGAGAATCTGGCTTCATGTCAGCAGAGAATCAGTCTGCATGTCATAGCAGAGAATCAGGCTTCACGTCACCCACCACTGTAACAGTCCATTGTCGTATATTTAGGCCCTGGCACCCAGGCAGAGGAGAGAGGTCCCGTAACAGAGAATCTGGCTTCATGTCAGCAGAGAATCAGTCTTCATATCATAGCAGAGAATCAGGCTTCACGTCACCCACCACTGTAACAGTCCATTGTCATATATTTAGACCCAGGCAGAGGAGAGAGGTCCCGTAACAGAGAATCTGGCTTCATGTCAGCAGAGAATCAGTCTTCATGTCATAGCAGAGAATCAGGCTTTACGTCACTCAACACTGGAACAGTCCATTGTCAGATATTTAGGCCCAGGCACCCAGGCAGAGGAGAGAGGTCCCGAAACAGAGAATCTGGCTTCATGTCAGCAGAGAATCAGTCTTCATGTCATAGCAGAGAATCATGCTTCACGTCACCCAACACTGGAACAGTCCATTGTCAGATATTTAGGCCCCGGCACCCAGGCAGAGGAGAGAGGTCCTGTAACAGAGAATCTGGCTTCATGTCAGCAGAGAATCAGTCTGAATGTCATAGCAGAGAATCAGGCTTCACGTCACCCACCACTGTAACAGTCCATTGTCATATATTTAGGCCCCGGCACCCAGGCAGAGGAGAGAGGTCCCGTAACAGAGAATCTGGCTTCATGTCAGCAGAGAATCAGTCTTCATATCATAGCAGAGAATCAGGCTTCACGTCACCCACCACTGTAACAGTCCATTGTCATATATTTAGGCCCCGGCACCCAGGCAGAGGAGAGAGGTCTCATAACAGAGAATCTGGCTTCATGTCAGCAGAGAATCAGTCTGCATGTCATAGCAGAGAATCAGGCTTCACGTCACCCAACACTGGAACAGTCCATTGTCAGATATTTAGGCCCAGACAGAGGAGAGAGGTCCCGAAACAGAGAATCTGCCTCATGTCAGCAGAGAATCAGTCTGCATGTCATAGCAGAGAATCAGGCTTCACGTCACCCAACACTGGAACAGTCCATTGTCAGATATTTAGGCCCCGGCACCCAGACAGAGGAGAGGTTCATTCAACTTTGGGTTGCCCCGCAATATAATGGTAAAATGAAAATAAAAATAGGATTGAATGAGGAAGTGCCCTGGAGTACAATAATATATGGTTAAGGGGAGGTAGTTAATGTCTAATCTGGACAAGGGACGGACAGATCCTGTGGGATCCATGCCTGGTTCATTTTTATGAACGTCAGCTTGTCCACATTGGCTGTAGACAGGCGGCTGCGTTTGTCTGTAATGACGCCCCCTGCCGTGCTGAATACACGTTCAGACAAAACGCTGGCCGCCGGGCAGGCCAGCACCTCCAAGGCATAAAAGGCTAGCTCTGGCCACGTGGACAATTTAGAGACCCAGAAGTTGAATGGGGCCGAACCATCAGTCAGTACGTGGAGGGGTGTGCACACGTACTGTTCCACCATGTTAGTGAAATGTTGCCTCCTGCTAACACGTTGCGTATCAGGTGGTGGTGCAGTTAGCTGTGGCGTGTTGACAAAACTTTTCCACATCTCTGCCATGCTAACCCTGCCCTCAGAGGAGCTGGCCGTGACACAGCTGCCTTGGCGACCTTATGCTCCTCCTCTGCCTTGGCCTTGGGCTTCCACTTGTTCCCCTGTGACATTTGGGAATGCTCTCAGTAGCGCGTCTACCAACGTGCGCTTGTACTCGCGCATCTTCCTATCACGCTCTAGTGCAGGAAGTAAGGTGGGCACATTGTCTTTGTACCGTGGATCCAGCAGGGTGGCAACCCAGTAGTCCGCACACGTTAAAATGTGGGCAACTCTGCTGTCGTTGCGCAGGCACTGCAGCATGTAGTCGCTCATGTGTGCCAGGCTGCCCAGAGGTAAGGACAAGCTGTCCTCTGTGGGAGGCGTATCGTCATCGTCCTGCGTTTCCCCCCAGCCACGCACCAGTGATGGGCCCGAGCTGCGTTGGGTGCCCCCCGCTGTGACCATACTTCATCCTCATCCTCCTCCACCTCCTCATCCTCGTCCTCCAGTAGTGGGCCCTGGCTGGCTACATTTGTACCTGGCCTCTGCTGTTGCAAAAAACCTCCCTCTGAGTCACTTCGAAGAGACTGGCCTGAAAGTGCTAAAAATGACCCCTCTTCCTCCTCCTCCTCCTCCTCCTCCTGGGCCACCTCCTCTTCCATCATCGCCCTAAGTGTTTTCTCAAGGAGACATAGAAGTGGTATTGTAACGCTGATAATGGCGTCATCGCCACTGGCCATGTTGTTGGAGTACTCGAAACAGCGCAACAAGGCACACAGGTCTCGCATGGAGGCCCAGTCATTGGTGGTGAAGTGGTGCTGTTCCGTAGTGCGACTGACCCGTGCGTGCTGCAGCTGAAACTCCACTATGGCCTGCTGCTGCTCGCACAGTCTGTCCAGCATGTGCAAGGTGGAGTTCCACCTGGTGGGCACGTCGCATATGAGGCGGTGAGCGGGAAGGCCGAAGTTACGCTGTAGCGCAGACAGGCGAGCAGCGGCAGGATGTGAACGCCGGAAGCGCGAACAGACGGCCCGCACTTTATGCAGCAGCTCTGACATGTCGGGTAGTTGTGAATGAACTTCTGCACCACCAAATTTAGCACATGCGCCAAGCAAGGGATGTGCGTCAAACCGGCTATTCCCAGAGCTGCAACGAGATTTCGCCCATTATCGCACACCACCAGGCCGGGCTTGAGGCTCACCGGCAGCAACCACTCGTCGGTCTGTTGTTCTATACCACGCCACAACTCCTGTGCAGTGTGGGGCCTGTCCCCCAAACATATGAGTTTCAGAATGGCCTGCTGACGTTTACCCCGGGCTGTGCTGAAGTTGGTGGTGAAGGTGTGTGGCTGACTGGATGAGCAGGCGGAAGAAGAGGAGGAGGAAGCCGAGAAGGAGGAGGTGGCAACAGGAGGCAAAGAATGTTGCCCTGCGATCCTTGGCGGCGGAAGGACGTGCGCTAAACAGCTCTCCGCCTGGGGCCCAGCCGCCACTACATTTACCCAGTGTGCAGTTAGGGAGATATAGCGTCCCTGGCCGTGCTTACTGGTCCACGTATCAGTGGTTAGGTGGACCTTGCCACAGATGGCGTTGCGCAGTGCACACTTGATTTTATCGGATACTTGGTTGTGCAGGGAAGGCACGGCTCTCTTGGAGAAGTAGTGCCGGCTAGGAACAACATACTGTGGGACAGCAAGCGACATGAGCTGTTTGAAGCTGTCTGTGTCCACCAGCCTGAATGACAGCATTTCATAGGCCAGTAGTTTAGAAATGCTGGCATTCAGGGCCATGGATCGAGGGTGGCTAGGTGGGAATTTACGCTTTCTCTCAAATGTTTGTGAGATGGAGAGCTGAACGCTGCCGTGTGACATGGTGGAGATGCTTGGTGACGGAGGTGGTGGTGTTGGTGGTACATCCCCTGTTTGCTGGGCGGCAGGTGCCAACGTTCCTCCAGAGGCGGAGGAAGAGGCCGAGGCGGCAGCAGCAGAAGAGGCCGAGGCGGCGGCTGCAGAAGAGGCCGAGGCGGCAGCAGCAGAAGAGGCCAAGCCGGCAGCAGCAGAAGAGGTAGCAGGGGGAGCCTGAGTGACTTCCTTGGTTTTAAGGTGTTTACTCCACTGCAGTTCATGCTTTGCATGCAGGTGCCTGGTCATGCAGGTTGTGCTCAGGTTCAGAACGTTAATGCCTCGCTTCAGGCTCTGATGGCACAGCGTGCAAACCACTCGGGTCTTGTCGTCAGCACATTGTTTGAAGAAGTGCCATGCCAGGGAACTCCTTGAAGCTGCCTTTGGGGTGCTCGGTCCCAGATGGCGGCGGTCAGTAGCAGGCGGAGTCTCTTGGCGGCGGGTGTTCTGCTTTTGCCCACTGCTCCCTCTTTTGCTACGCTGTTGGCTCGGTCTCACCACTGCCTCTTCCTCCGAACTCTGAAAGTCAGTGGCACGACCTTCATTCCATGTGGGGTCTAGGACCTCATCGTCCCCTGCATCGTCTTCCACCCAGTCTTGCCTCCCTGACCTCCTGTTCAGTCTGCACACTGCAGAAAGACGCAGCAGTTGGCACCTGTGTTTCGTCATCATCAGAGACAGTGCTGAGGTGGTATTCCCATGTCCTCATCATCAGGAAACATAAGTGGTTGTGCGTCAGTGCATTCTATGTCTTCCACCGCTGGGGAAGGGCTAGGTGGATGCCCTTGGGAAACCCTGCCAGCGGAGTCTTCAAACAGCATAAGAGACTGCTGCATAACTTGAGGCTCAGACAGTTTCCCTGGTATGCATGGGGGTGATGTGACAGACTGATGGGGTTGGTTTTCAGGCGCCATCTGTGCGCTTTCTGCAGAAGACTGGGTGGGAGATAATGTGAACGTGCTGGATCCACTGTCGGCCACCCAATTGACTAATGCCTGTACCTGCTCAGGCCTTACCATCCTTAGAACGGCATTGGGCCCCACCAAATATCGCTGTAAATTATGGCGGCTACTGGGAACTGAGGTAGTTGGTACACTAGGACGTGTGGCTGTGGCAGAACGGCCACGTCCTCTCCCAGCACCAGAGGGTCCACTAACACCACCACGACCATGTCCGCGTCCGCGTCCCTTACTAGATGTTTTCCTCATTGTTACCGTTCACCACAATAAGAAAAATATTATTTGGCCCAATGTATTGAATTCAAATTCAGGCCTTTTTTTACAGACACCTAACACTATCTGGCTATCTATTTAGGTACCGTATTACACTAATACAGGCACAGCAGTAACCACAGATTTAGCTGACTAGTAAATTTGAGGCCTAGTATTTAGGCGCTGGGTGACAGGTATACGTTTACAGGACAGAATTAGACTTGGAATGCACAGTAGCGTGTGTGTGAAGTTATTGAGAATGACCCTATCTGCACCTTTAATCTTATATACCCTTTTAGGGATAGATTTAAAGTAGCCCTGATACAGCAGAAACCACTAATTTAGGGAATTGCTAAGTTAGGGCATTGTATTTCAACCCGGAACAAAAACTGTGCTTAAATTGTAGGCCTAGTATTTAAGCGCTGGGTGACAGGTATACGTTTACGGACAGAATTAGACTTGGAAATGCACGGTATCGTGTGAAGTTATTGAGAATGACCCTATCCGCACCTTCAATCTAATATACCCTTTTATGGATAGATTTAAAGTTGGCCTGATACAGCAGAAACCACTAATTTAGGGAATTGCTAAGTTAGGAATTGTATTTCAACCCAGAACAAAAACTGTGCTTTAACGGACACCAAATAACTTGACCAGCCACAGCAATAACCACAGATTTAGCTGAATATAAATTTTAGGCCTATTATTTAGGCGCTGGGTGACAGGTATACGTTTACGGACAGAATTAAACTTGGAAATGCACGGTAGCGTGTGAAGTTATTGAGGATGACACTATCCGCACCTTCAATCTAATATACCCTTTTATGGATCAATTTAAACTTGGCCTGATACAGCAGAAACCACTGATTTAGGGAATTGCTAAGTTGGGAATTGTATTTCAACCCAGAACAAAAATATATCCTTTGCCAGACAGCAGACAGTATTACAATTGGCTAGGCCACAGCTGAAACACCAGATTTAGGGTACTGCTATTTTGGCAATTGTATTTCACCCCTCAATAAAATAGCAAGCACAGCCAAGCCCCTGATGTAGGATATAGCCAAAAAATAACCACACTATTGATGGTTAAATGCACTTGGTGACAGCTTCAACCTGATGTAGGATATAGCCAAAAAATAACCTCACTATTGAGGGTTAAATGCACTTGGTGACAGCTTGAACCTGATGTAGGATATAGCCAAAAAATAACCACACTATTGAGGGTTAAATGCACTTGGTGACAGCTTGCCCCTGATGTAGGATATAGCCAAAAAATAACCACACTATTGAGGGTTAAATGCACTTGGTGACAGGCTCAGCTTGCCCCTGATGTAGTATATGGCCAAAAAATAACCACACTATTGATTGTTAAATGCACTTGGTGTGACAGCTTGACCCTGATGTAGGATATAGCCAAAAAACAACCACACTATTGATGGTTAAATGCACTTGGTGTGACAGCTTGACCAACCACACTATTGAGGGTTAAATGCACTTGGTGACAGGCTCAGCTTGCCCCTGATGTAGTATATGGCCAAAAAATAACCACACTATTGATGGTTAAATGCACTTGGTGTGACAGCTTGACCCTGATGTAGGATATAGCCAAAAAATAACCACACTATTGATGGTTAAATGTACTTGTTGGCAGCTTGTGCTGGCGCACCACAAGACACAAAATGGCCGCCGATCACCCCAGAAAAAAGTGAATGAAAAACGCTCTGGGCAGCCTAAAAACAGTGAGCAATTGAATAGCAGCAGTTCAATGATCCACAGCTGCAGATCGATCTCTGAATGAAGTCTTTTGGAGGAGTTAATCACTGCCTAATCTCGCCCTAACGTCGCAGCTGCAACCTCTCCCTACACTGATCAGAGCAGAGTGACGGGCTGCGCTATGTGACTCCAGCTTAAATAGAGGCTGGGTCACATGCTGCACTGGCCAATCACAGCCATGCCAATAGTAGGCATGGCTGTGACGGCCTCTTGGGGCAAGTAGTATGACGCTTGTTGATTGGCTGCTTTGCAGCCTTTCAAAAAGCGCCAAGAAAGTGATGAACACCGAAGCCAAACCCGGACTTTTACTAAAATGTTCGGGTCCGTGTCACGGACACCCCAAAATTCGGTACGAACCCGAACTATACAGTTCGGGTTCGCTCATCCCTACTCATGACGAATCCTACACCTTTTTCACCGTTGGAGTGTACAACTCAAAGATAAGCTACCGCAGCTATGGCTTCCATGGATGCATCAGAAAAGACATGGATCTCTAGTCTGGTGGCATTCTTCAAGGATGCAAAAGTGTAAGAGAGTGGTATCTTAACCACTTCAACCCCCCTAGCTGAAACACCCTTAATGACCAGACCACTTTTTACAATTCTGCACTACACTACTTTCACGGTTTATTGCTCGGTCATGCAACTTACCACCCAAATGAATTTTACCTCCTTTTCTTCTCACTAATAGAGCTTTCATTTGGTGGTATTTCATTGCTGCTGACATTTTTACTTTTTTTGTTATTAATCGAAATTTAACGAACTTTTTGCAAAAAAATAATATTTTTCACTTTCAGTTGTAAAATAGTTTTTAAAAAACGACATCCATATATAAATTTTTCGCTACATTTATTGTTCTACATGTCCTTGATAAAAAAAAATGTTTGGGTAAAAGTAAAAAAAAATGGTTTGGGTAAAAGTTATAGCGTTTACAAACTATGCTACAAAAATGTGAGTTTCCTGCTTTTTGAAGCAGCTCTGACTTTCTGAGCACCTGTCATGTTTCCTGAGGTTCTACAATGCCCAGACAGTAGAAAAACCCCACAAATGACCTCATTTCTGAAAGTAGACACCCTAAGGTATTCGCTGATGGGCATAGTGAGTTCATAGAACTTTTTTTTTTTTTTTCACAAGTTAGCGGAAAATGATGAATTTTTTTTTTCTTTTTTTTTTGTCCTTACAAAGTCTCATATTCCACTAACTTGTGACAGAAAATAAAAACTTCCATGAACTCACTATGCCCATCATGAAATACCTTGGGGTGTCTTCTTTCCAAAATGGGGTCACTTGTGGCGTAGTTATACTGCCCTGGCATTTTAGTGGCCCAAATGCGTGCAAAGTAGTTTGAAATCAAAATCTGTAAAAAATGGCCTGTGAAATCCAAAAGGTGCTCTTTGGAATGTGGGCCCCTTTGCCCACCTAGGCTGCAAAAAGTGTCACACATGTGGTATCACCGTACTCAGGAGAAGTTAGGGAATGTGTTTTGGGGTGTCATTTTACATATACCCATGCTGGGTGAGAGAAATATCTTGGTCAAATGCCAACTTTGTATAAAAAAATGGGAAAAGTTGTCTTTTGCCGAGATATTTCTCTCACCCAGCATGGGTATATGTAAAATGACACCCCAAAACACATTCCCCAACTTCTCCTGAGTACGGCGATACCACATGTGTGACACTTTTTTGCAGCCTAGATGCGCAAAGGTGCCCAAATTCCTTTTAGGAGGGCATTTTTAGACATTTGGATCCCAGACTTCTTCTCACGCTTTAGGGCCCCTAAAATGCCAGGGCAGTATAAATACCCCACATGTGACCCCATTTTGGAAAGAAGACACCCCAAGGTATTCAATGAGGGGCATGCCGAGTTCATAGAAAAAAAAATGTGGGGCACAAGTTAGCGGAAATTGACTTTTTTTTTTTTTTTCTCACAAAGTCTCCCTTTTTGCTAACTTGGGACAAAAATTGCAATCTTTCATGGACTCAATATGCCCCTCAGCGAATACCTTGGGGTGTCTTCTTTCCAAAATGGGGTCATTTGTGGGGTGTTTGTACTGCCCTGGCATTTGAGGGTCTCCGCAATCATTACATGTATGGCCAGCATTAGAAGTTTCTGCTATTCTCCTTATATTGAGCATACAGGTAATGAGGTTTTTTTTTCCGTTCAGCCTCTGGGCTGAAAGAAAAAATGAACGGCACAGATTTCTTTATTCGCATCGATCAATGTGGATGAAAAAATCTCTGCCGAAAAAAAAAAAAAAAAGGAGGGGAAAGGTGTCTGCCAGGACATAGGAGCTCCGCCCAACATCCATACCCACTTAGCTCGTATGCCCTGGCAAACCAGATTTCTCCATTCATCATCAATCGATGTGGATGAATAAATCATTGCCGGGATTTTTTATATTTTTTATATATACAAAGTGTTTGCCAAAGCATATGAACACCACCGCCCCCTCAGCTCATATGCCTCGGCAAACGTATCTTTTACTGCAGAGGAGAAATCTCGTCTTGCAGCGCCGCATACACCGACTTTTGTGTAATCTGACAGCAGCGCAATGCTTCTGTCAGAATGCACATCAGTGCTGCAGCTAGTCGATCGGTTGGTCCACCTGGAAGGTAAAAAAAACAAAAGAAAAAAGAAAAATCCAGGCCGCAACGCAATAAATTTTAATTACTTTATAATACCCTTTGAACAGAACATATACACTTTATTTAACTTTTTGAACTGAACGTTAACTTTTTTGCTTACTGGTGTTTTATTTTATATTTTTTTTACCTTTATAGGACAAACCTCTCCTTCCCCATGGGACAATGTGCAAAGCGAAAATCGCCCAAAGATGTGGCAAAGTACATTATGCACTTTGTCCCTGGTGAAAGGAGAGGTTTGCAGCAGCTCTGTGTGAATGGGCCCTAATAGCCCTGTGTGCCTGTCCTGTGTGATGCAATCCCTATGCTAAGTGTACCTGTGTGTGGTACTACTGGAAACACTCTTCAAAGCATATGGCAGGGTGGTCAGGGCAGTCAGGACAGAAATAGCGGGTGTCACGCCTTATTCCACTCCTGCTACAGACACAACATCTTTTTCGGGGTGACGGTTGGGTTGAGGTACCGGCAACGACACTGGGGAAATGTTGCTCGTGTAGACGGCTAACTACACTGGTGGATGGGGCCACGGAACCTCCTGGATACAGGAGGTTCTCGATGATCTCTTCCTGAAATTTGAGGAAGGATCGTGTTCTCCCAGCCTTACTATAGAGAACAAAACTATTATATACAGCCAATTGAATCAAATATACAGACACCTTCTTATACCAGCGTCTGGTGCGTCGGGAAACTAAATACGGAGCCAACATCTGGTCATTGAAGTCCACCCCTCCCATGAGCAAATTATAGTCGTGGACACAGACGGGCTTTTCAATGACACTGGTTGCTCGCTCAATTTGGATTGTCGTGTCTGCGTGAATGGAGGAGAGCATGTAAACGTCACGCTTGTCTCTCCATTTCACCGCGAGCAGTTCTTCGTTACACAAGGCAGCCCTCTCCCCCCTTGCAAGACGGGTGGTAACGAGACGTTGGGGGAAGCCCCGGCGACTAGGTCGCGCGGTGCCACAGCAGCCAATCTGTTCTAGGAATAAATGCCTGAAGAGGGGCACACTTGTGTAGAAATTGTCCACATAAAGATGGTACCCCTTGCCAAATAAGGGTGACACCAAGTCCCAGACTGTCTTCCCACTGTTCCCCAGGTAGTCAGGGCAACCGACCGGCTCCAGGGTCTGATCTTTACCCTCATAGATCCAAAATTTGTGGGTATAGCCTGTGGCCCTTTCACAGAGCTTATACAATTTGACCCCATACTGGGCGCGCTTGCTTGGGATGTATTGTTTGAAGCCAAGGCGCCCGGTAAAATGTATTAGGGACTCGTCTACGCAGATGTTTTGCTCAGGGGTATACAAATCTGCAAATTTCTGGTTGAAGTGGTCTATGAGGGGCCGAATTTTGTGGAGCCGGTCAAAAGCTGGGTGGCCTCTGGGACGAGAGGTGCTATTGTCACTAAAGTGCAGGAAACGCAGCCCTGGACATAGCAGCAGAGAACATGGGCATGTGATGAATTGGGTTCGTGGATCAATATGACCGCAATTCATGCTTTTTGGTTAGGCCCATGTTGAGGAGAAGGCCCTGAAAAATTTTTAATTCGGAAACTTGGACTGGTTTCCACCGGAAAGGCTGGGCATAATAGCTTCCCGGGTTTGCGGCTATAAATTGTGTGGCATACCGGTTTGTTTCTGCCACGACTATGTCCAAGAGCTCCGCAGTCAAGAACAGCTCAAAAAATCCCAGGGCCGAACCGATCTGAGCTGTCTCAACCCGAACTCCAGACTGGGCGGTGAAAGGGGGAACTAATGGTGCGGCTGAAGTTGGGGACTGCCAATCAGGGTTTGCCAGCACCTCAGAGATTCTAGGGGCTCTACGGGCCTCTCTGTGCGGTTGCTGAGACGGGGGAACTACTGCACGTGCCACCGTACCAGCTTCAACTGCCCTTCTGGTGTTCGCTACTTCACCAGGTTGTACGGCAGTGCTGGTACTAGGTCCAGGGAGGGCTGCGCTGCTGGTGTATGCCTCACCACATAATCCGACAGTGCCAGCCCCACTCTGCTGCCCTTGAAGCGGATCCTGCGCAACCTGTGGTCTAGCAACACGGGGCCGGGTACGCCTGCTGCTATCCGGGACCTCAACCTCCTCGTCCGAACTTTGGGTCAGAGAGCCACTGCTTTCTACAGGTTCATATTCTGACCCGCTGGATTCATCAGATGAGGGTTCCCATTCCTCATCCGACTGGGTCAGAAGCCTGTAGGCCTCTTGAGAAGAATACCCCTTGTTTGACATCTGGGCAACTAAATTTAGGGGTATTCCCTGAGACTACCCAAGAAAAAAAGCAAGCCTGTCTTACAAATGGGAGGCTAGCGAAGTACCGGAGGCCGCTGCGGTTGATAAAAAATATCAAAACGGATTTTTTTATCGCCGCAGCGCTTGGAAAGTGATTGTGCAGTGATCAAAAAAAAAATAAAAAATTGTCACTGCAGCGGGGCGGGCGTGGGTGAACGCACGTGTGGGCGACCGATCAGGCCTGATCGGGCAAACACTGCGTTTTGGGAGGAGGTCGAGCTAAGGTGACACTAATACTATTATAGATCTGACTGTGATCAGTTTTGATCACTTACAGATACTATAAAAGTACAAATGCTGATTAGCGATACGCTAATCAGCGAATAAGTGACTGCGGTGCGGTGGGCTGGGCGCTAAACAATCGCTAAACTACCTAACCAAGGGGCCTAAACTATCCTAAAACCTAACAGTCAATACTAGTGGAAAAACAAAAGTGACAGTTTACACTGATCACTTTTTTCCTTTCACTAGGTGATTGACAGGGGCGATCAAGGGGTTAATTGGGGTGATGGGGGGTGATCTGGGGCTAAGTGTGCTGTTGGTGTACTCACTGTGATGCCTGCTCCTCTGCTGAGACCAACCGACGAAAAGGACCAGCAGAGGAGCAGAGAAGCCATTTAACACATTACAGGGAGTGCAGAATTATTAGGCAAATGAGTATTTTGACCACATCATCCTCTTTATGCATGTTGTCTTACTCCAAGCTGTATAGGCTCGAAAGCCTACTACCAATTAAGCATATTAGGTGATGTGCATCTCTGTAATGAGAAGGGGTGTGGTCTAATGACATCAACACCCTATATCAGGTGTGCATAATTATTAGGCAACTTCCTTTCCTTTGGCAAAATGGGTCAAAAGAAGGACTTGACAGGCTCAGAAAAGTCAAAAATAGTGAGATATCTTGCAGAGGGATGCAGCACTCTTAAAATTGCAAAGCTTCTGAAGCGTGATCATCGAACAATCAAGCGTTTCATTCAAAATAGTCAACAGGGTCGCAAGAAGCGTGTGGAAAAACCAAGGCGCAAAATAACTGCCCATGAACTGAGAAAAGTCAAGCGTGCAGCTGCCAAGATGCCACTTGCCACCAGTTTGGCCATATTTCAGAGCTGCAACATCACTGGAGTGCCCAAAAGCACAAGGTGTGCAATACTCAGAGACATGGCCAAGGTAAGAAAGGCTGAAAGACGACCACCACTGAACAAGACACACAAGCTGAAACGTCAAGACTGGGCCAAGAAATATCTCAAGACTGATTTTTCTAAGGTTTTATGGACTGATGAAATGAGAGTGAGTCTTGATGGGCCAGATGGATGGGCCCGTGGCTGGATTGGTAAAGGGCAGAGAGCTCCAGTCCGACTCAGACGCCAGCAAGGTGGAGGTGGAGTACTGGTTTGGGCTGGTATCATCAAAGATGAGCTTGTGGGGCCTTTTCGGGTTGAGGATGGAGTCAAGCTCAACTCCCTAGTCCTACTGCCAGTTTCTGGAAGACACCTTCTTCAAGCAGTGGTACAGGAAGAAGTCTGCATCGTAAGAAAAACATGATTTTCATGCAGGACAATGCTCCATCACACGCGTCCAAGTACTCCACAGCGTGGCTGGCAAGAAAGGGTATAAAAGAAGAAAATCTAATGACATGGCCTCCTTGTTCACCTGATCTGAACCCCATTGAGAACCTGTGGTCCATCATCAAATGTGAGATTTACAAGGAGGGAAAACAGTACACCTCTCTGAACAGTGTCTGGGAGGCTGTGGTTGCTGCTGCACGCAATGTTGATGGTGAACAGAGCAAAACACTGACAGAATCCATGGATGGCAGGCTTTTGAGTGTCCTTGCAAAGAAGGTGGCTATATTGGTCACTGATTTGTTTTTGTTTTGTTTTTGAATGTCAGAAATGTATATTTGTGAATGTTGAGATGTTATATTGGTTTCACTGGTAAAAATAAATAATTGAAATGGGTATATATTTGTTTTTTGTTAAGTTGCCTAATAATTATGCACAGTAATAGTCACCTGCACACACAGATATCCCCCTAAAATAGCTAAAACTAAAAACAAACTAAAAACTACTTCCAAAAATATTCAGCTTTGATATTAATGAGTTTTTTGGGTTCATTGAGAACATGGTTGTTGTTCAATAATAAAATTAATCCTCAAAAATACAACTTGCCTAATAATTCTGCACTCCCTGTATATTTACAAATATAATGTGTTAACTGGCTTCTGATTCTTTTTTTAAAAATCATCAGCTTGCCAGCCACGATCATTGGCTGGCAAGCTGATGACGTGACCCCCCTCTAACTTTTGCCGGCCCGCGATGCGCATGCGCGGGCCGGCTAAGCGCGTCATCTCGCGTCTCGCGAGATGACGCATATATGCGTGACTCTGCCTGGGACTGCCGCCTCCGGACCGCGATCCTGCGTTAGGCGGTCCGGAGGCGGTTAAACTGTCCCAATGCCTGGAGGGACCGCTTCCAGGATTCCCACCTTTGTTGTTTTTCTTTGGGTAAAGGGGTATCCCAGTCAGTGTTCTCTGAAGTAGGTTGTCGGAGTAATACCTTGCCTTGAATAATAAAGGGTGCTATAAATCTCAAGGGATCATAGATAATGTTTACTGCAGACAGTACTCCTCGTTTTGTGATGGGCTTGTTGCAGACTGGGACTGTTCCCCCAATGAAAAACACGCTACAGTGTTAGGGGTTGAGCAGTTCCCCCATATTTGCCACTATATTTCTGTGATTTTGTTTTATATGTATTGAATGTGCCTTTACCTGGCATTTAAACATTCTTTTGCACCTGTTGACCTCCATCACACCGTCTGATATGGGTGTGGCTCACAGTCTTGCTTTGTTCACATTGCACTAGTTGTCCTGCTAGGCTGTTGTGTGGAAGCTTGGCTGTGAGCTGGATTACATCACCTTCAGACCGTGTTCACACCATAGTTAGCGTAGTGGTTTGACCCTTGCCATGCTGAGAGACCGTGACGTGGTGCATGATGGGCTCCGATGTGTTCCTGACAGGAATATATTGGCAAAAGTCTCAGCTTTTAATATCTGCTTGTATGACTGGCTAGTATAGTCAGTGGCATATCCGTTTGGTGCATTTTTTTCTGTGATTTATATAATTATATTTTCATCCGCACAATGCTCCGTTTTGTGTAGGATGCCTTTGTGGTGCATGTGGACCGCGCCGACATCCTCCACCTTATGCAATTTTTTGCTGGGGATGGTCGTTTGCTGCGGTCCACATGCGGTGGGACTGCCCCCAATGAGAAACACGCTACAGTGTTTGGGGTTGGAGCAGCTCCCCCATATTTGCCACTATATTTCTGTGATCTTGTTGCAGACTGATGTTTAAAATGTGAACATGTCTTGTTTAACATCCCACAGCAATCCAAGGCTGCGTTGTGTGAGGGAAAGGTCAGACCCTAGTTGGAATTCCTTAGCACTGACAGCATGATCATCAGAAGGAAATGCTCTCATTACCTCATTGCTGTTGGAGATGATTTTGTGTAGTCTGAGGTTGGCAGTAGCGAGCATGTTCTGAGTTCTGATGAGAAGGTCGATGGTCTCTTCTGTAGGTAGAGACTTGAGACCGTCCTCTATGTAGAAGTTATTTTCAACAAACTGACGTGCATCAGACCCGAACTCTTGTTCACCTTCTTGGGCCGTTTTTCTCAGTCCGTAAATGGCAAATGCGGGGGAAGGACTATTACGGAAAATGTGTACTTTCATCCGATAGTCTATAAACTCGTCTTTGATATCATTATTGCGTTACCATCGGAACCTGAGGAAGTTTCTGTTGTCTTCACGGACGATGAAACAATGAAACATTTGTTGGATGTCGGCCATAGTGGCAATTGTTTCTTGTCTAAAGCGGAGTAAGACTCCTAGGAGGTTGTTGTTCAGGTTAGGCCCAGTGAGAAGATTGTCATTGAGAGAAACGCCTTCATGACGAAGACCACCCTAATCTGGTCAGGCTTGCGAGGATGGTAGAAACCAAAACATGGGAGGTACCAGCATTCTTTTCTTTGTGTAAGAGGGGGTGCAGGCTCGGCATGATCTCTCTCAAATACCTTCTGCATAAAGTCGACAAAATGTTTCTTCATCTCTGGTTTCCGGTTCAGGTTGCGCTCTAAAGAGATGAAACGTGAATCTGCATGTTGTCTATTGTTTGGAATACTCTTCCTTGGGGTGCGAAATGGTAGCGGTGCCACCCAGCTGTTGGAATCATCTTGGTAGAACTCTTTACACATGGTTCTCAAGAATTCTTTGTCTTCCATCATGGTTGCTAATTCGTCTCTTTTGGTTACCTCAAACACTGTGTTACCAATGTTGTCACCCCAGAAGATAAATGCTTTCTTCTTATCTAGTATGATGCGCTCTTGCGTACCTTTGTCACACAGCTTTTCTTTAACACTGTAGTGATGTTGTCGTTGTGGAAAACAAGTAGTGCGGCTATTTGGCAGAACGTGTGTTTTAAAGGAAGAAAGGTTTCCTGGCGTTGCTAAGGCAGACATTGCCTTTGATGACCCAGCCCAGATCCAGACGCTGGGCGTAAGGTGCATCATGTGGGGCCGTTGATTTGATGGAGAACCTTGTGCACCCTAAAAATGTCTCTCCCGAGTAACAGCAGGATATCAGCATTTTCATCAAAGGCTGGTATTTGGTTATCTATATCCTTCAAGTGAGAATGGTGAAAGGCAGCTTCAGGAGTGGGGATCTCATCCTTTTGAGTTGGGATCTGATTACACTCGATGATAATAGGCAAGGGTATTTCCATGTTGCTATTGAGAGGAGCAACTATGAGGCCACTGGCTCTTCTACCCAAGACTTCTGTAATACCTGCACAAGTACCTAGGGTATAAGGTAGAGCATCTCCTGCTATGCCTAACTGTCACGGAAGGTGTACAGGAAACAAGACAATACAAAATGAATATATGACTCACTGGATCCAAAACTAAGGAACAAAAGGGAGACCCCTGCATAAGACCTGGCACTCTCCCTGACTGCTCAGCCTATGCGAAGATCCCAATGGTAGATGATCGCATATCCTCGTACCTTGACTGTATAACACCTGAACACCCTATAATAGTGAGGGGACACGACCACCGGCTCCCTACACTAGACACGGAGGGAGTCAGGGTCACCTGGGATCCAGCAAACATAAAATCACAAATGAATGTAACACTTATCTTGTAGAAGACTGGGAAATAGGATCAGCATGCACACACACTCCAGGAAGTTGTATAAGCCGCACACTAATGCATTATGGGGAGGAATTTAAAGGGATGCAATCAGTCCAACTACAAGACAGCTGAGAGAGGCTAACGAGATGAGGAACTGAAAACCAACACAAAGAAAGCTCAAGGAGGAGGTTCTGAAAGGCATCTGTCAGAGCTTCTCAGATGTCTGGTTGTGACACTAACAGATCAAAGAACCTTGTACTTGCAAGAGATCGGTTACTTTGATCGTCAAGAATGGTATATAGTCTTTTGGCCCTTTCTGGCTGGACTTTTGTGTATACACAAACCAAGCATATCTTTGCACAGGATTTCTCAAAAAGTCCTTCCCCACAGACTTCAGTGCATGTAGAGAATACTTAGGTCGAGGCAGCTGTTTGTTTAGTGTGCTCCCTGGCATGCTTTGCCCCGGAAGGGATTTCTGTGGATGGAGTAGAGCTGTGTTGGTACAGATGAAGGGCTTGTCTTTACCGCCTTCCATGCATTTAATGACAGCCTTACAGTCTTTTGCAAGGTGTTCTGTGGAGGCAAAAGTTCCTTATGTTCTTGTAGAGGTTTCTTTCTGAAGCTGATGCATTTCTTAAGTGGATGTGGCTTGTTATTTATGGGACATTGGCGATTTGGATCCTCAAGTTTCTTGTTTTGCCCGAGCCTTTGAAGAACTGTAGCAGGTGCAGGTTAAACATCAGTTCTCTTCACTGATACTGGGCCCCTGCGGTCTCTGTGCGTTATATGTGTGTTTGCAAGTCCTGGAGGAGGTGGACTGAGAGGGTTACAGTCACCGTAGAAAAAACTTGGGTCATTCTTTGAGTCTGCGATTTCCCTTATGAAGTCACAGAAGTAGGAAAAAGGAGGAAAGGCAACTCTGTATTTTTTCTTATAAGTTGATCCCTGACTAACCCATTTTTCTTGAATGCCATATGGTAACTTAAGGACAATAGGGTTGATGCCATGAAGGGTGTCAAGGTAACTAAGTCCAGGTAGGAGGGTGTCAGCCTTAGGCTACTTCCACACTCGTGTTTTGTGCGGATCCTTTTCCATTCAGAATGCAATAGGGCAAAAACTGATCTGCTTTGGACCGCTTGTGAGAGCCCTGAACGGATCTCACAAACGGAAAGCCAAAACGCCAGTGTGAAAGTAGCCTTAGCTAGTTGAAGATCTAGTAGAAGATCACTGAGTTCTTGAAGCTTTAGATTGTCTTTAGCTGTAATCCTTGCAACATTTAGAATAAGGCATCTTCGATGGCCTCAGAGCTGCCAAAGCTACGTTCAAGTCTGTCCCAAGCAGCTTCGAGACCTGCAGCAGAATTGGAAGCAGTGGCGGATCCAGAGCCTGGTCTCGGGAGGGGCACTTCCAGGTTATTTTCTGTCCGCCGCCACAAGACTACACAGTGTAGCGGTATACTGTATATTGTGTGGCACAGTGTATGCTATATGTGTATAACAAACATATTTCCACATGAAAACTTACAATTACTTGGCTTGACCCTTAGGGATCTCGGACACCACTTCAACACTTTGGCCGGGGGCTCCGCAGAGCTGATGTTGTGTTTTATCCTAATGAGAAAGATTTCATAATAAGGATTTGGAGATGGGGCAGAGAAATAGCAGAGCAGGGAGAGGCTGGTGCTGCTACTAGGGGCTCATACCATGGGGGAGTAATATAGTCCACTATAATGCCCCCCCAGTAGTAATGATTCTCCTTATATTAGACAGTGCAAAAATACCTCCTTGTAATGCCCCCAGTTGAGCTAATGTCCCCATAGTGCCCCCATAATGTGCCAGTATAAAATACCCCTATATAGTGCCCCCAGTAAATTCCCCCATAGTGCTCATCTCCCCCCTTCCTCCTAGTGCCCCCATAATGTACCAGTATAAAATTCCCCATATATCGTGCCCCAGTAGATGCCCTCAGTGTCCCTCATAATTTGCAAGTATAAAATACCCCTTCTTAGTGCCACCGTAGATGACCCCATAGTACTCTCCCCCCTTCCCCATAGTACCCACCATAATGTGCCCCAGTATAAAATGCTACTGTACAGAGCCCCCCATATAAAATACCCCTTCTTTGTGGCCTCAGTAGATGCCCCTATAGTGCCCACTAATAATGTGCCAGTAAGTAGTGCCCCCAATAATGTGCCAGTAAATTGTGCCCCCATAGATCCCCCCAATCATGTGCAAGTAACAAGAGCCCCCATCACGTGCAAGTAACAAGAGCCCCCATCATGTGCCAGTAACAAGAGCCCCCATCATGTGCCAGTAACAACAGCCCTTCCATCATGTGCCAGTAACAAGAGCCCCCCAATCATGTGCCAGTAACAAGAGCCCCCCAAATTATGTGCCAGTAACAAGAGCCCCCCCTCATGTGCCAGTAACAACAGCCCCCCAATCATGTGCCAGTAACAACAGCCCCCCAATCATGTGCCAGTAACAACAGCCCCCCCAATTATGTGCCAGTAACAAGAGCCCCCCCTCATTATGTGCCAGTAACAACAGCCCCCCAATCATGTGCCAGTAACAACAGCCCCCCAATTATGTGCCAGTAACAAGAGCCCCCCAATTATGTGCCAGTAACAAGAGCCCCCCATCATGTGCCAGTAACAACAGCCCCCCAATCATGTGCCAGTAACAAGAGCCCCCCAATCATGTGTCAGTAACAACAGCCCCCATCATGTGCCAGTAACAAGAGCCCCCCAATCATGTGCCAGTAACAAGAGCCCCCCCAATCATGTGCCAGTAACAAGAGCCCCCCAATCATGTGCCAGTAACAAGAGCCCCCCCAATCATGTGCCAGTAACAAGAGCCCCCCCAATCATGTGCCAGTAACAAGAGCCCCCAATCATGTGCCAGTAACAAGAGCCCCTCCAATCATGTGCCAGTTACAAGATCCCCTCCAATCATGTGCCAGTAACAAGAGCCCCCCCAATCATGTGCCAGTAACAAGATCCCCTCCAATCATGTGCCAGTAACAAAAGCCCCCCTAATGTGCCAGTAACAAGAGCCCCCCTAATGTGCCAGTAACAAGAGCCCCCCTATTGTGCCAGTAACAAGAGCCCCCCCTAATGTGCCAGTAACAAGAGCCCCTCCTAATGTGCCAGTAACAAGAGCCCCCCCTAATGTGCCAGTAACAAGAGCCCCCCCTAATGTGCCAGTAACAAGAGCCCCTCCTAATGTGCCAGTAACAAGAGCCCCCCTAATGTGCCAGTAACAAGAGCCCCCCCTAATGTGCCAGTAACGAGAGCCCCCTCTAATGTGCCAGTAACGAGAGCCCCCTCTAATGTGCCAGTAACCAAAGGCCCCTGTAAAGTGCCAGTAAAACTATTGTACATATAAAAAAATAAAAATAAACACTTATACTTACCTCCATGTCAGCGATGCGATGTTTCCCGCGCTGTACGGCTCAGGCGGCGCGATGACGTCATTGCGCCGCCTGCGCCGGCCTCTGATAGGCTGCCGGCCTAGTGCCTGCAGCCTATTAGAGGAAGGGAAAGGGACACGCCTCTCCCTCCCCTGCCTGTTCACATTTGCAGCACAGCCATCTGTATCGCTGTCCTGAGGACGGCGATACAGATGACTATGGAGATGAGCGCTTCCACGATGGAAGCACTCATCTCCCTGTGCCCTGCGGCCGCCGCCCCCACTTCTGAGCAGCTCGGGGGGGGGGGGGGCAATTGCCCAGTTGCCCCCCCCTGGATCCGCTAGTGATTGGAAGTGTAAACTGTTTTGAGTCTCTTGATACGTTCGGCAGACTGGGGACCTAGACACCTGATGAGTAGATCCAGTTCTTCTGCAGCAGTGATGTCTAGCTCGCTGATTGTGGCTTTAAAGGTAAATTTCCAGCCTCTTTAATTTTCAGGTTTGTCATCAAACGTGGTGAGGCCCATCCTAGTGAGTTCTCTGCGAAGCATGTATTTAGCAAACTGTGACATGTCTGTGTTTTCAGACTTTGGGTATACAGTTGCAGGTGGGACAGAGTTAGTTGCAGTGGCTGGTACACTGATGTTGAGTGACTTGGGCACATAGGATGGTGCTAAGGCAGGGGTGTCAAACTCAAATTCATCGGGGGCCGTATCAGCAGTTTGGTCACCCTCAAAGGGCCGGTTGTATCTGTAGGACTATGTGTCCACTCTTTATTATCATAAATTATTGTCACTGCATTCAATCATTACTGTT
This sequence comes from Bufo gargarizans, assembly GCF_014858855.1. Lineage (NCBI taxonomy): Eukaryota > Metazoa > Chordata > Amphibia > Anura > Bufonidae > Bufo > Bufo gargarizans. The sequence goes on along the minus strand of NC_058087.1, from coordinate 169,423,374 downwards.
TTTTGTAATAATGTAAGTAATAACTAGCTCTGAAAGCTTGACCTGCAAGCGCTGACTGGGGTCACATAGCATTATACTGATTTATGATGCTATGTAACCCTTACAGTTCTGGAACGTGTTGGATAACACTGACATAATGCTGTCAGTGTTATCCAACACATTCCAGAACTGTAAGGGTTACCGTATTTTTCGCCCTATAAGACGCACCGGCACATAAGACGCACCTAGGTTTTTGAGGAGGAAAATAAGAAAAAAAATATTTTGAACCAAAAGGTGTGCTTTTGGTGGGTTTTGAACTAATGGGGGATCTGTGGGTGACGCACTGTTATGGGGGATCTGTGGGTGACGCACTGTTCTGGGGGATCTGTGGGTGACGCACTGTTATGGGGGATCTGTGGGTGACGCACTGTTATGGGGGATCTGTGGGTGACGCACTGTTATGGGGGATCTGTGGGTGACGCACTGTTATGGGGGATCTGTGGGTGACGCACTGTTATGGGGGATCTGTGGGTGACACACTGTTATGGGGGATCTGTGGGTGACGCACTGTTATGGGGGATCTGTGGGTGACACTTATGGGGGATCTGTGGGTGGCTCTTATTGGGCTCTCTGGATGGCACTGTTATGGGGATCTGTGTATGACACATATATAGCATCTTATGCTATGTGTCATCCACAGCTCCCCTCCATAAGTGTCCCTGTAGTAAATGACCCTCAATACATGGGCTAGGGGCCGGCATCTGCTTTTATAATGACAGCGGGGCCCGTGCAGTGACTATTCTACTACACGGGCCCCGCTCACTGTATAATCATATCTCTAATAGTTAATGGTTACCGTATGTATATAATCGCATAAGGAGCGCTGTGTATTACCGGTACTTACAACTACAAGCGCTCGCCGAGAGGAGGGAGGAGGCAGGCTGGGAGGACAGGCGCTGGCAGCGTGAGTCATACGTCACGCGCCCACGCCGCCTGCTTCATTCATAAAGTGGGCGGCGCAGGCACGTGACGTATGACTCATACTGCCAGCGCCCATCCTCCCAGCCTGCCTCCTCCCTCCTCTCGGCGAGCGCTTGTAGTTGTAAGTACCGGTAATACACAGCGCTCCTTATGCGATTATATACATACGGTAACCATTAACTATTAGAGATACGATTATACAGTGAGCGGGGCCCGTGTAGTAGAATAGTCACTGCACGGGCCCTGCTGTCATTATAAAAGCAGATGCCGGCCCACAGCCCCTCCTCCCTCACAGCTGATACACCCGATACAGGAGCCGGGAGGAGCGGGGGCCGCCTGCAGGAAGTGATAATAAAAGGTGAAGGCTGGCGGCGGCTATGCGGGCCACATGACGAGGTCTGGCGGGCCGGATTCGGCCCGCGGGCCTTGTGTTTGACACCCGTGTGCTAAGGTGTTCAACACTGGATCTGGCGTACAGTCCAAGGGTGTGTTGGTTTGTAGCTGTATAGTAGTGGGTTTGTTAGGAGGTAGCTGGTTAGTGCCATAGTAAGGTAGAAAGTCTTTACTATCCGTACCAGTTTCCGGCGCTTGAGAAAGTGCAGTAGGTGCAGAGAAAACACCTTGGTTGAGTGCTTTGGCTGCTATGACAGAGTGATGGAGTTCTGATGTATAAGATGTAACAGAGTGACTGCTACTGATACCTCTTTCATTATCACTTGTGGCTTGCTCCAAGACTCTTAGTCTTGCCTTGTCTTTGGCATGCTCACATTGTTTTTCCAAAACTTCTATCTCTGCTTTCTTCTGTGCAGCTTCAGCTTCCATCTCTGATTTCTTCCGTGTAGCTTCAGCTTCCATCTCTGCCTTCTTCCGTGCAGCTTCAGCTTCCATCCGTGCAGCTTCAGCTTCTATCTCTGCTTTCTTCCGTGCAGCTTCAGCTTCCATCTCTGCTTTCTTCTGTATAGCTTCAGCTTCCATCTCTGCTTTCTTCCGTGCAGCTTCAGCTTCCATCCGTGCAGCTTCAGCTTCTATCTCTGCTTTCTTCCGTGCAGCTTTAGCTTCCATCCGTGCAGCTTTAGCTTCCATCTCTGCTTTCTTTCATGCAGCTTCAGCTTCCATCTCTGCTTTCTTCTGTGTAGCTTCAGTTTCCATCCGTGCAGCTTCAGCTTCCATCTCTGCTTTCTTCCGTGCAGCTTCAGCTTCCATCTCTGCTTTCTAACGTGCAGCTTCAGCTTCCATCTCTGCTTTCTTCCGTGCAGCTTCAGCTTCCATCTCTGTGAAACGGTCACGTACACACACACACACACAGGGGGGAGGATAGTGACCACTGTGCTCCACCCTCACCCCTGGCCCTGCCTACTTGCCTCACGAGTCCTGATGACAGGGGACAACTGGACGGCAGTCCCTAACTTAGAATACGTGCGGGAAGGACAGACAAGACAAATAACGGATAGTGAACAGGACCGGGTCAAAACCAAGAGGACAATGCAGTACAGAGGGATAAGCAAAGAAAGGTCAGGAGAAGCCGGGGTCATAAATACCAGGAGAGTCGAGAAGTACCAAAGGAGTCCGCAAAGAATAGTCAGGTGGAAGCCGAGGTCAATATACCAGGAAGGATGCGCAGTACAGGAGGAGAAGGCAAAGGATCGTCAGGGAACAGGATCAGGTAAGTACACAGGTATCCAACAACTGCCAGGAACCTGAATTAACGCACGGTTTTCCCGCGACGCACCCGCATCCGATCCGGCCCTCACACGCGATGCCCATGTGAAAGAGGCCTTACAGTTTTGATGACATAGCGGTAACCATCAATCTTAGGTGAATTGGCGGACAGTGACTCGATCCAAACGACACCTTGTAGATCGTGAAGAAGTTTATTCCATATCATACACCGGTGAACAAATGGATAGGTAAAAAAATCATGGTGTGAGCAGCTAACAGGATACATGTGGCTGAGATGAGGGGTGAAGCCAGAATGCAAAGGAGAGAGGGGAGGAGACCGTACAGAGAGCATAGCAGGAGGGGAAGAGAGAAGGGACACACAGAATAAAAAGGCAAACCATGCATGTGTAACATGACAATCCCTGTATAATGTGCATATTTATATCTATGAAACTGTTCATGTTCATGTAATTGCCTGGTTCACCAGCAGGTGGCAGCAACATTGGCAGAGAGTTTCTCTGGAGAGGAAACTTCCTGTTCCTTCCTGCCCTCTCTAGAGAGGGAGGAGTTAGTTAGTGCAAGTCAGTGTCTAGTCTACCCTACTAAGGGAGAGGTTGTGTTCTGGCCAGCAGAGCATTGTCTGCTCTGCTGGGCCTACAGGCCCTGCCTGCAAGAAGTTCTCCATGGTTGCTTGTCCCCTCCTGGGCTTGCATTGCCTATACCCAAGTCAAATAAGCTTGAAGCCAGGAAGAAGTTCCTAGGATTAAAGTAAGAGACAGACTACTGAAAGCTAAGTTCCAGCAGAATAGGAAAAGTTCCTGTTTACTCCAGCTAACATAGCAGAACTGAGGAAGCTACAGCACAGCAGGCTGAGATTGTTGCAGACGTTTTTGCCTGCCAGAGTAAGCCAATACCTGCTGATGACCAAGATACCATTTGGAAACTGTTTGGATTTCGTTTATGCCAAGTAAAGTTGTGTTCTACGTTAATACAAAGTCTGGACTCCGTTTATTCTATTCCCTTCATCATCCATCCCTTTCTGCACTGCTTCGGACCAACATGTCTGGGATTCAAGGACATCCAGGTAGGAACACCGTGACACGTGCTTAAAATATCTACAGAGACACTGTAGGCCACTCTACACCACTTTGGCAATCCTACCCTGGGTACCAACGCTACCATCTACAAAGGGGACTCCATGTCCTCGTTGCTTAACCTCAACTGGCGTCACGATTACTTGCTCTATAAGAGGGACATATTTCGTAGAAACCTGCTAAAGGGCAAGGGATACCCCAGATGCCCCCTGGTGGGCTTGTGGCATATGCAGTCAATACCTGGTCAGGGCTCCGTTTGAATGAATTACTCTATCAATGCGGTGAAGCATGGAGGTGATCAGTCTGTGGCATTGCTGAGGTGTTATGGAAGCCTAGGCATGTTTTATGGTCAATCAAGCACAGTGACACCATGGTTATTAAGCCAGGTATTGGCACTGTGTGGGCAGGTGCCAAGTCCTGCTGGAAATTGAAATTCGCATCTCCATAAAGCTTGTCAGCAGATGGAAACGTGAAGTTCTCTAACATTTACTGGTAGGACGGCTGCTCTGACTTTGGACTTGATATAACACAGTGGACCAACACCAGCAGATGACACGGCTCCCCAAACCTATGAGGCGCCATTTGTTCACAGTGCATTTTGTGGCACAGGATGTCATTTTGTGACATACAATTCTACAAAATGATTTTTTTCTGTACAAAATTCACTGTGAACAAGTAGCGCCCCATAGTTCACAATGAGAATAAACAACCTACAGTTGAAACCAGAAGTTTACATACACTATATAACTAGACACATATGCATGTTTTTCTCAATATCTGACATGAAATCAGAATAAACCTTTCCTGATTTTGGTCAGTTAGGATTACCATAAATATTATTATTTGCCAAATGCCAGAATAATAAGAGAAAGAGAGAGAGAGAGAGAATGTTTTAAGGCATTTTTACTACTTTCTGAAAAGTCTAAAGTTTACATACATTTCATTAATATTTGGTACCATAGCCCTTAAACTGTATGACTTGGGTCAAACGTTTTGGATATCCTTCCACAAGCTTCTCACAATAGTTGGTCGGAATTTGGGCCCATTCCTTCTGACAAAACTGGTGTAACTGAGCCATGCTTGTTGGTCGCTTTGCTCGCACCTGCCTCTTCAGCTTTGCCCATAAATTTTCAATAGGATTGAGATCAGGGCTTTGTGATGGCCGCTCCAAAACATTGACTTTGTTATCCTTAAACGACTCTGTAACCAGTTTGTCAGTATGCTTCGGGTCATTGTCCACTTGAAAGACCCATTTCCGCCCAAGCTTTAACTTCCTGGCTGATGTCTTGAGATGTTGCTTCAGTATTTCCACGTAATCTTCTTTCCTCATGATGCCATCCATTTTGTGAAGTGCACCAGTCCCCCCTGCAGCAAAACAACCCCACAACATGATGCTGCCACCCCCGTGTTTCACAGTTGGGATGGTGTTCTTAGGCTTCCAAGCTTCTCCCTTTTTCCTCCAAACGTAACGATGGTCATTATGGCCAAAAAGTTCCATTTTTGTTTTGTCAGACAACAGGACATGTCTCCAAAAATGTAGGTCTTTGCTCCTGTGTGCATTTGCAAACATTAATCTGGATTTTTTATGTTTCTTTTGGAGAAATGGCTTCTTCCTGGCAGAGTGGCCTTTCAGCCCATGTTGATACAGTACTCGTTTCACTGTGGATATTGACCCAATCTTACCAGCCTCCGCCATCATCTTCACAAGGTCTGTCGCTTTTGTTCTTGGGTTGATATGCACATGTCGGACCAAAGCACGTTCATCTCTGGGACACAGAACCCGTCTCCTTCCTGAGCGGTATGATGACCGGACATTCCCATCTTGTTTGTACTTGCGTATAATTGTTTGTACAGATGAACGAGGCACCTTCAGGTATCTTAAAATTGCACCCAAGGTTGAGCCAGACTTGTGCAAGTCCACAATTCTCTTCCTGATATCTTGGCTGATTTCTTTAGACTTTCCTATGATGCTACACAAAGAAGCAGTGTGTTTCAGGTGTGCATTTAAATACATCCACAGTCGTGTCTCTAATTAAGTCAGATGTTGCCAACAAACCTAACAAAAGCTTCCTAACACATGACATCATCACATGGGCAGTCCAGAATTGTTTAAAGGCATAGTAATCCTTGTGTATGTAAACTTTAGACATTGCAGAAAGTAATAAAAATGCCATAAAACATTCTCTCTCTCATTCATTATTCTGGCATTTGGCAAATAATAATTATGGTAATCCTACTTGACCAAAAACAGGAAAGGATTATTCTGATTTCATGTCAGATATTGAGAAAAACATGCATATGTGCCTTGTTATATAGTGTATGTAAACTTCTGGTTTCAACTGTACACTTCTGTACAACTTCTGTGTCACAAAATAATATTTTGTGCGACAAAATTAGTGTTGTGTCACAAAATGAATTTCTTATGTCAGGACACTCCTGATCCAGAGACAACATCAATGGCCTCTTACCTGGACTAAGGAGAAAAAGGACTGCGCTGTTGCTCGGTGGCCCAAAGTCCTGTTCTCAGATGAAAGTCAATTTTGCATTTCATTAGGAAATCAAGGTCCAAGAAAAATGAATTTTGTGTCACAGAACACATTGAAGACAATCAGCACCTCGTACAAACCGTCACTGGCTGTGGAAACTTCACACTGGACCTCCAGCACCTTGGATTGTGGCCTCTCCATTCTTCCTCCAGACTCTGGGATCTTGGTTTCCAAATGAAATGCAAACTTTACTTTCATCTGAGAACAGGACTTTGGACCACTGAGCAACAGCACAGTCCTTTTTCTCCTTAGCTCAGGTAAGACGCTTCTGACTTGGGGTCATGAATGGTGGACACAAGGAATGTGACAGTTGTAGGCCATGTCCAGGATACATATGTAAGTGGTGGCTCTAGAAGCACTGACTCTGCTCCTTATGAATCTCCCTGAAAATTGTTGATTGGCCTAAACTGCAGTTTTACATCAAGACACGGAGGCTCCAATCGCTATCCCTTTCTTTACTGTCCACCAATAGCAGCAAAGAATACATTTTACAAAATTAAGAAAGACGTGTAACCATGGTAACAAGTTCCCACCCCTGACAGCCCCCTAGAATAGGCAGCTCCTCCTCTGGACCTTCCTCTTTCTTTGCTGCTGCCACCAGATAAGTACACCTCTGTTTGATACCTCTTGAGGTGTCTATTGTTTCTATTGTCTTGTCTTTGGCTGTATTCCCAGTATTGGGGAGGCTTGTTGTCGCCTCCCTTCCTGATTTGGCCACTTGCTGCCCATTTTTAGGCGCTTTCTACTCCTCCCTTTGTCTCCCTACCCTCCGCTGCCCCTTACGCCGGCTCTGCCCGCCCCTCTTATCTCTAGTTTTGTTCCAGTCGCCTCTTCCTCCTTCCTCGCTCTGCGCTTAGCCTCTCTTGCGCTCTCCTTGGTTCCTCGACGGCCGCGAGATCTCGGCGGCCATTTTGCACCTTCTTCTCCTTTGCCTGCGGCCCCGAAATCTCGTGAGATTCCGGCGGCCATCTTGCGCACCGTCTCCTTCGTCTACGGTCCCGAGATCTTGCGAGATTACGGCAGCCTTTCCCACACCGCCTTCTCGCGAGATCTCGGCGGCCATAGTTCTTCCAGCCTGCGGCTTTTCAGGTGCGAGCTCCCGGTCTCCCGCTGCTGCTGCGCCGTTTGTGGGGTGATTAACCCTTTCTTATTAGGAACCCTTCCTTGTACCCTGTCTTCTATTATTATTATTCCCCTTGGGGCCATCTATTATTCGGTCATGCCTCATTCTGATTCCCCCCCCCCCCCCAATACAAATAGCCCCCCTCATCCCCTGAGGGAACTCTGCAATCTGGGGAGATGCCCATGCACTGGCGCTACAGTGCTCTGTGTCTAGTGCCATCATGGCAGCCATGGGCTCCATGTCCCCTATCTTGTCCCAAAGCATTTCCCAGGCCTTGTCTGCTCACCCTCCTGGAGGGATCCTACATTCAGACCCCTCTAATGCTCCACAGCCTACTAATTTGAACCCTCCTGTATCACAGGAGACAATGACTGGTGTGCATATGGCCACCCTTGAGAACGTGCTGAGATCACGTAAAAGAGCCTTACCGTGCCAGGCAGAATGGGCACGGCTATAGAGGTGCGCTAGAGGGCAATGGGATAGTGAGTCTGACTCAGAAAGGGGTTCAGACGAGGAGGCTTTCGCGGACGCTAATCATGATTCGGAAGTGGAGACCCCTGATCCACGGTCGGCCCATAACTGCCCCACTCCTTCCACTTCCCTGGTCAAGGATTCTGCTTCCTCCTCCGCCAATAATTTATCCACCTCCCTGGTAGACCCAGCGGGTGAACCCATGTTTGATCCGGATGCCCTTCATCATCCTAGATCGGCGGTGTGGCTTCCGGCCGATCACGTGGGCAGATACCTAGAACACTGGGTTCTTCGTCCCCTCAGTAAGGAGGCACGCAGTAAACTCAGATCTGAGTGTCCCAGGCCTTTAGTCCCCAATTAAGTGTGCGACACTCCTGTTGTGGACCCCAAGGTCACTCAATTTCTCTCGAAGTCCGGCTGGAACCCCCATAAAGGGTTGAATTCCGCGCTACGTAGTTGCCAGGGCAAACTGCTTGATATCTTTGGCCCCTTGGCCAAATTGTTTGAGCTGGCTGAGGTTGCCAGAGCGGAGAACTCTCCGGTAGATCCGTAAGAATTAAGGGGCTGGGTCTAAAGAGCTATTTGCATCGCTAGCTATCGAACGGCGCAAAGCCATCTTGTTTAAGATAGACCCGAAACTGGCCAACCTTGCCCTAACTGAGACAGGCAAGGACGCCCAGTGCCTCTTATTTGGGGACTCATTTATTAAAGACTTTGTGAGTCGCTTTGTGGGGGCGTTTACGGCCCTAGATAAGGCCCAGTCCTCTATGAGGAGAGTTTTTCAAGGACGGGTCTCCACCAGGGCCGGCAGTAGCAGGGGCCGCCTGTCCGGCCGATCCAGTTTCCACGCCCGTAGCACGAACCGAGGCTCCTACAGCCAGATTTTGACGGAACCTGCAAAGAAGGCCTTTGACGGATCCTCCAGTACAGGGGAGACTAACATGGATTCTGTGCGTGTGATCAGCCCCATCAGTCCCAGCATGCTTTCTCTCTTTAGCGTAAAACCCGCGGAGTGCTTCTCTAGTGACACCCCTTACACTGCAGTAATGGCGATCATCACTAGACATGAAGATGTCATGGGTTTCCATCAGAAAAGACAATTTTTTCCCTCACTGTCTGTCACCGTAAACCAGGAATGGTCAACCTGAGACTCTCAAACTGTTACAAAACTACAACTCCCAGCATGCCCACACTGCCTACAGCTATCAGGCTACAGAAGGGCATGATGGGAGTTGTAGTTTTACAGCAGTTGGAGAGTCGCAGGTTGGCCATCCCTGCCATAAACCATCAGTATGAAACACCAGGGCAAACTGGGCTCCTGCATAGGGCCAGCTGTCAAACAGGTGGGGGGATGGGTTTTCCACACGAGCTCATTCATTACATTGGTCACAAAACAGGCCGACGCTAAATTTTATATTAAAAATTACAGAATCAGGGATTGTCAACCTGTGGCCTCCAGCTGTTGTAAAACTACAACTCCCACCATGCCCTGCTGTAGGCTGATAGCTGTAGGCTTTCCATGCATGCTGGGAGTTGTAGTGTAGCAACAGCTGGAGACCTGCAGGTTGGGCATCCCTTCTATAGATGTCGTAAGGTCCAAGTTTGCTCATTTAATGAAACTATATATATAAGTTGAGGTGTAAAGCACAGGTAGGAACCAGTTTAGTAGGTTTATTAATCTCTGAACTGCCCACTTCTCCCTCCTTCCCACAATGCACCCTGTTTCACACAGGTGGGGCCCAATGGGTGTAGCAAGATGGCCGCTGCCTACCTACTCAATGAGGAATTGAAGTGGGAGGAGCCTAAATAATATAGATAAGAGCTATGACCCAGATCAGACCACTCCCCCTGGTCTGCCGGCGACTGTGGACCCTCTAGAGGCAGATCGTGGTATTGCAGCTTCGTAGAGGGACTGTCACACGTAGAATTTATGTAGCCCGGGGCATTTAATAGTTAAAAAGGGGGCGGGCTGCTGTGTGAACGAATCTACGTTGTGGGCGTGGTTTGCAATGGAGGGAGGCTTGAACTACTGCGGTCATCATTCTGAAGGCTAGGCAGAGTGGGCGGATCCTCCGACCAGGGAACTGTGAAGTGTATGAATATTGCATCTGAGAGGCGGGAGAAAGCACAATGAATGGCGGCGAATCAGGGCGTGTTCTGCGTTTGAGGGGCGGAGTCACAGCGGGGAGTTCGAGCGGTTCTGAATTGCCGTAATGGACAAGTTCAGTTGTTTGGGGCGCGGTCACAGCTTGAGTGATGGGTAGTGTGGCTGAATTCTATCAGTGAGGGGCGTGGTTAGGGTAATGAGAGGCAGGGCTCCAGCACGTGAGGGGCGGAACGAACGCGGTGAGTGGGGCGGGTTTTCTTCTGAGGGGCGGAGTCAGCTCCGTGAGTGGCGGTTTAGCGGGAAAGCGGTAAATACGGATCCGGGATCCAGTTCCAGGGCCCGGCGGGAGCAGGATGGCGGCTGCGGGGGGCATAGGCTGGTTCGCGGCCGTGTCTCTTCTACTTTACCTGGCAGAGCGCGCAGCGGGTGAGTGTGCTTCTCTTATAGCCCTTCCCCCATCCTGGCACACTGCACGCCCACAGAATGGTACCAGTCCAGCAATCCACTGCCATATCCCGTGCCCATTTCATGTGCGACCCACAACCTGACCACAGCGGCACTCCTTCCCCTCATGGCAGCACATTCTTCATATATGTTACCGTGCAGAACAGTGAGTGCAGCTCTGGAGTATACAGGATAAGTAATGTGTGTACACAGTGACTGCACCAGCAGAATAGTGAGTGCAGCTCTGTAGTATAATACAGGATGCATCTCAGGATCAGTACAGGATAAGTAATGTAATGTGTGTACACAGTGACTCCACCAGCAGAATAGTGAGTGCAGCTCTGGAGTATACAGGATAAGTAATGTATGTACACAGTGACTGCACCAGAAGAATAGTGAGTGCAGCTCTGGAGTATAATACAGGATGTAACTCAGGATCAGTACAGGATAACTAATGTATGTACACAGTGACACCACCAGCAGAATAGTGAGTACAGCTCTGGAGTATAATACAGGATGTGACTCAGGATCAGTACAGGATAAGTAATGTATGTACATAGTGACTCCACCAGCAGTATAGTGAGTACAGCTCTGGAGTATAATACAGGCTGTAACTCAGGATCAGTACAGGATAAGTAATGTAATGTATGTACACAGTGACTGAGCAGCAGAATAGTGAGTGCAGCTCTGGAGTATAACACAGGATGTAACTCAGCATCAGTACAGGATAAGTAATGTAATGTATGTACACAGTGACTCCACCAGCAGAATAGTGAGTGCAGCTCTGGAGTATAATACAGGATGTAACTCAGGATCAGTACAGGATAAGTAATGTAATGTATGTACACAGTGACTGAGCAGCAGAATAGTGAGTGCAGCTCTGCAGTATAATACAGGATGTAGCTCAGAATCAGTACAGGATAAGTAATGTATGTACACAGTGACTCCACCAGCAGAATAGTGAGTGCAGCTCTGCAGTATAATACAGGATGTAGCTCAGAATCAGTACAGGATAAGTAATGTATGTACACAGTGACTCCACCAGCAGAATAGTGAGTGCAGCTCTGGAGTGTAATACAGGATGTAACTCAGGATCAGTACAGGATAAGTAATGTAATGTATGTACACAGTGACACCACCAGCAGAATACTGAGTGCAGCTCTGGAGGATAATACAGGCTGTAACTCAGGATCAGTACAGGATAAGTAATGTAATGTATGTACACAGTGACTCCAGCCAGCAGAATAGTGAGTGCAGCTCATGGGGTTTACTACATTGATTCTTGTTGCTCCGGCTCTGCCTTCTCATTGCAGTTTTTCAGTAGTCATCCCTCGGTCCTCTCTCCTTTCACAGACTCTTTGCAGCAGTCATTGTGATACCGTTTTCTGACCTCTCTTTCTTGCGGAGCTGCTCATACATTAGAGATGAGACGGTCTTTGTTATCTGCAGACTCCAGGATAAAGTGACACATCCTGAGGTCACAGGAGGACGGTGAAGTCCTGTCCGTCAGTCATAGCGATCTGCTGTACAAGGACTGTTCCACTGATAGTGACTATAGAAGTGAGGGGGCGGTACAGCAAGATATTCTCATCTGTAGCCGGCTGTATTATAGTAGTTATATTCTTGTACATAGGAGCAGTATTATAGTAGTTATATTATTGTACATAGGAGCAGTATTATAGTAGTTATATTCTTGTACATAGGAGGCAGTATTATAGTAGTTATATTCTTGTACATAGGAGCAGTATTATAGTAGCTATATTCCTGTACATAGGAGGCAGTATTATAGTAGTTATATTCTTGTACATAGGAACATGTATTATAGTAGTTATATTCTTGTACATAGGAGGCAGTATTATAGTAGTTATATTCTTGTACATAGGAGCAGTATTATAGTAGTTATATTCTTGTACATAGGAGCATGTATTATAGTAGTTATATTCTGTACATAGGAGCAGTATTATAGTAGTTATATTCTTGTACATAGGAGGCAGTATTATAGTAGTTATATTCTTGTACATAGGAGCTAGTATTATAGTAGTTATATTTCTGTACATACGAGTAGTATTATAGTAGTTATATTCTTGTACATAGGAACAGTATTATAGTAGTTATATTCCTTGTACATAGGAGCAGTATTATAGTAGTTATATTCTTGTACATAGGAGCAGTATTATAGTAGTTATATTCTTGTACATAGGAGGCAGTATTATAGTAGTTATATTCTTGTACATAGGAGCAGTATTATAGTAGTTATATTCTTGTACATAGGAGCAGTATTATAGTAGTTATATTCTTGTACATCTGAGGCAGTATTATAGTAGTTGTATTCTTGTACATGGGAGCAGTATTATAGTAGTTGTATTCTTGTACATGGGAGCAGTATTATAGTAGTTATATTCTTGTACATGGGAGCAGTATTATAGTAGTTGTATTCTTGTACATAGGAGGCAGTATTATAGTAGTTAGTATTCTTGTACATAGGAGGCAGTATTATAGTAGTTATATCTTGTACATATGAGCAGTATTATAGTAGTTATATTCTTGTACATAGGAGGCAGTATTATAGTAGTTATATTCTTGTACATAGGAGGCAGTATTATAGTAGTTATATTCCTTGTACATAGGAGCAGTATTATAGTAGTTATATTCTTGTACATAGGAGGTAGTATTATAGCAGTTATATTCCTGTACATAGGAGTAGTATTATAGCTAGTTTATATTCCTGTACATAGGAGCAGTATTATAGTAGTTATATTCTTGTACATAGGAGCAGTATTATAGTAGTTATATTCTTGTACATAGGAGGTAGTATTATAGCAGTTATATTCCTGTACATAGGAGGCAGTATTATAGTAGTTATATTCTTGTACATAGGAGGCAGTATTATAGTAGTTATATTCTTGTACATAGGAGCAGTATTATAGTAGTTATATTCTTGTACATAGGAGGTAGTATTATAGCAGTTATATTCCTGTACATAGGAGGCAGTATTATAGTAGTTATATTCTTGAACATAGGAGCTAGTATTATAGTAGTTATATTCTTGTACATAGGAAGCAGTATTATAGCAGTTATATTCTTGTACATAGGAGGCAGTATTATAGTAGTTATATTCTTGTACATAGGAGGCAGTATTATAGTAGTTATATTCTGTACATAGGAGCAGTATTATAGTAGTTATATTCTTGTACATAGGAGCAGTATATAGTAGTTATATTCTTGTACATAGGAGCAGTATTATAGTAGTTATATTCTTGTACATAGGAGGTAGTATTATAGCAGTTATATTCCTGTACATAGGAGGCAGTATTATAGTAGTTATATTCTTGAACATAGGAGCAGTATTATAGTAGTTATATTCTTGAACATAGGAGCAGTATAATAGCAGTTATATTCTTGTACATGTGAGGCAGTATTATAGTAGTTATATTCTTGTACATAGGAGCAGTATTATAGTAGTTATATTCTTGTACATAGGAGCAGTATTATAGTAGTTATATTCTTGTACATAGGAGCAGTATTATAGCAGTTATATTCTTGTACATAGGAGCAGTATTATAGCAGTTATATTCCTGTACATAGAAGCAGTATTATAGTAGTTACATTCTGATACATAGGAGCAGTATTATAGTAGTTACATTCTTGTACATAGGAGCAGTATTATAGTAGTTATATTCTTGTACATAGGAGCAGTATTATAGTAGTTATATTCTTGTACATAGGAGCAGTATTATAGTAGTTATATTCTTGTACATAGGAGCAGTATTATAGTAGTTATATTCTTGTACATAGAAGCAGTATTATAGTAGTTATATTCTGATACATAGGAGCAGTATTATAGTAGTATCTGCAGGTTTTACTGTGCACAGCAGTGCTATATTGCTGCATACGTACTGTATGTCCACACTGAGTTTTCTCGGCACTTATGTTGTGTTTTGTTGGCAGAGTGTGCTGCGGTTGTGCACTACTTCTTCACCGCACAGGTCCTCTGGGCAGGATGGACACTTGGATTGTTCCTCCCTGGATGTCTTATCCAAGTGATCAGTTTTGTCTGGTACCGAGCTGATGGCCATCAACAATGCTTCACCCTGAGTCTCACCCACATCTTTCAGCTTGGGATCCTCAAACGGTAAGTAGCCAGTGACTTCCAAAATTAGTTTTTAGCCAGGGGAGCCGGGTGCAACGCTCTGCATGTGCAGGCATCAGATTTGAGGCTGCACTACTGAAGGATTCTGATGACGACATGTCCAATTTTCACGTCTCTCAGTTTAATAATTTTCAGGTGGGTGCAATGGGAATTGCCGTCCTCTATTGTACTGATCACAGCTTGTATCCTCATAGGGTTCTATGGTCCCAATTGGGTTCAGTAGAAGAACAGGGGGCCCCGCTGGCTATAGTACAGGGGGTCATTTATGGTATAATGTATAGAGGAGACACCCGTATGTGGAGAGAACGCAGCACTATGCATTTCTGTAAACCTCGGGGGAATCTGTGTCCAGATGCTGGTTCCTAAGCTCCTTTACATGGGTCTTCATTTTCCTGACAGACACGTGGATTCACTTCGTCTTGCTCTAAGGAGAAAAGGCAAGAGCGCAAATGAGGAGCAGGAACTGGTGATGAAGCAGGGAGACCTTTCCCTTCTCCGGCTGATAGAAGTCCTAGTCCAGGCCCTGCCCCAGCTTCTACTACAGACGTATATATACATGACCCTGGACTATGCTGATGTCTATGCAGGTGAGAGCTCCATAACTTCCTCTCCTAGATCTGATGATAGAATTCGAGCTGCCTGCTGCCACCACTAGGGGGAGCTACCACATATGAATTTAATATGGAGTTCAATGGAAGATGTACAGCTCTGTAGACGTTCATCTCCACATTAAATTTGGCGCTCTGCACCCCTATTTATAATAATAAGTAACTCTTGTACATATTTCTTCCAGTTAGCAGTGCCCTGCTGTGTCTCCTATCTCTCTCCTGGGCGTTGGTCTCCTTCAGTCACTTCCTATGTCTCCTGAGGCCTGGGCATCTCTGTTTACCATGGGCATCTGTGCTGTGCCAGCTACTGTGGAGGATGGGTATGATCGGCACCCGGGTGATGGCCCTGATTGTCTTTGCTAGAGTATATCACTTCTGGGTGTTTGCTGTAGGAGGTGAGGGCTAATGTAAAATACTCTGTGCTGCTGGTTGCCTATTCACTTTATTTCTTGACACTGACTAACATCATCACAGGAGGGGACAATTCACTGCCCCTGTTTCCTAAAATACTCTGTGCTGCTGGGCACCTTCTCTTTTTATTATGTAGCTGTCAGTCCGTGACATCACCTTGTCTCCATCCCATTCATTCCTTGTTAACTGGTCACCACTGGTCTTCTACCACCTTTTCGGCACACTCCTCTCTCGAAATACTCTGCGCTGATGTGGGGCATGTTCTTTCCAGTATCAGCCATAACATTAAAACCAGGGGAAGACGGTAACATTGATTACGTGGTGACGGTGGTCGTGGGGGGGGGGGGGGGCATATGGGTATTAGGCAGCAATTGAATGGTCCGCTCTTGAGGTTCATGTATTGGAAGTACGAAAAATGGTCAAGCGTAAGAATTGTTAGACGCCTGGGTCAGAGCATCTGTAGAATGGCCGGTCTTGTGGGGTTCTTCTGGGAAGTAGTGGTAAGTACCGACCAAAAGTGGTTCAAGGGAGGACAAACGGGCACAAGATCTTGACTGCCAAAAGCTCATTTATGCGTGTGGGAAATAAAAGCTGTCCCTTCTGGTCCTATCCTGCTGAGGAGCTACTGTAGAGCAGATTGCTGACAACATTACTTCTGACTATGGTCAGGACATCCATCACAGCATGCTGTGTATGTGGCGGTGTAACTGTAGACCGGAAGGAGAGTCCATGCTAACCCCTGTCCAACTCTGAAAGCATCTACAGTGGACATGTAAGCATCAGAACTGGACCATGGAGCAATGGAAGAAACCACCTGGTCTGATGAATTAGGTTACATCGTGTGGATGGCCAGGTGTGTGAGCGTCACTTATCTGAGGATGAGATGGCACCAGGAGCACTATGGGAAGAAGCCAACTGGTCTGATGAATCAGGTTACATCATGTGGATGGCCGGGTACTGGAGTGTCACTTACCTGGGGAAGAAATATGGCACCAGGTACACTATGGGAAGAGGGAACCTGGTCTTATAAATCAGGTTACATCATGTGGACGGCCGGGTGTGTGAGCCTCACTTACCTGATGAGGAGATGGCACCAGGAGCACTATGGGAAGAAGGCACCTGGTCTAATGAATCAGGTTACATCATGTGGACAGCCGGGTGCATGAGCGTCACTTACCTGGGGAAGAGATGGCACCAGAATGCACTATGTATGGAAGAAGACAATCCAGTGGAGGCCGTGTGATGCTCGGGGCAATGTTCTCCTGGGAACCTTACACCATGTGGATGGTGGGATAGATACCACCTACCTAACCATTGTACAGACAGGTTAGCCCCTAATGGCAGTGCCCTCTATCAGCAGGATAATGCCCTGGCCACACTGCAAACGCTGTCCAGGAACATGACGAAGAGGTGAAGGTGACTATTTGTCTCCAGATTTCCAAATCTTAATCCGATCTGTCTGAAAACAAGTCTGATCCATGAAACCTGCACTAAGGGGGTCACAGGATCTGCTGCCGGATAGCACAGGACTCCTCAGAGGTCTTGTGGAGTCCATGCCGCATTGGGTCAGAGCTATTTTGGTGCCACAAGGGGGATCTACACCGCATTAAACAGGTGGTTTTAATGTTATGGCTGTTTGGATTGGGGGGGTTGTTCCTTCGCATGTAGCTGACGCCATGTCTCCCGCAGGCGCTCACTGGCTGGTGATGTCCTTCTGGCTGGTGGCTCAGCAGACCGATGTCATCTCCACACCTTGTTACTGGAGACTGTTCAATATCCTCCTCGGCGCGGTTTACATCTTCTGCTTTATTAACGTCAGGGACGGACCTTCCCGGTATCGTGTTGCCATCTTTTACGTGGTAAGGACGCATTATGTATCGGAGACGTCATTGCTTCATCCTAATGTATTTGTTAAAGGGTTTCTGTCACCAGATTTAACCCTATTAAGCTAGCTGACATTAGTGATGTGCTGTCAGCTAAACCTAACTAGTCTATTCCTACTTTTATCTATGCCCCCAGTACGCCAGAAATCGTACTTTTATAATATGCTAATTAGTAGCCTCTAGGAGCGGGGGTGTTGTTCCTGCTCCTAGAGGCTCCGTTCTCCCACCTTTGTCCAGGTCCTGGTTGACAGGGCCAGGCAGCGCTCGCATCTGTCTGCCAGCCCTGTGCTCTGGTGAAATCTCACGCTGTTCAGTATTGGGCGCAGGCGCGGTGAGGAAGCTGGCAGCCTGCGAGCGTCTTTCCCTCACCGCGCCTGCGCCGAATGCTGAACGGGGTGAGATTTCATCAGAGCACAGGGCTGGCAGACAGATGCGAGCGCTGCCTGGCCCTGTCAACCAGGACCTGGACAAAGGTGGGAGAACGGAGCCTCTAGGAGCAGGAACAACGCCCCCGCTCCTAGAGGCTACTAATTAGCATATTATAAAAGTACGATTTCTGGCGTAACTGGGGCATAGATAAAAGTAGGAATAGGCTAGTTAGGTTTAGCTGACACTAGCACATCGCTAATGTCAGCTAGCTTAATAGGGTTAAATCTGGTGACAGAAACCATTTTTTAAAGGCGTTTTGGATTTATATTTTTTGGCTGCTGTGGGCAGCAATCACGGCGCAGCTTTTATTTTGTATTCTAGGCTTAAAAAAATGAAAGCAACGCTGTGATTGGTTACTGTGGGCAACAAAGACACTGAAATCTGTGGGCAAGTTTATGAAACAGACTTTGGTGCCCATAGCAACCAATCGCAGAGCTGCCTTCATTTTACGAAGAGCAGTTTGAGAAATGAAAGCTGCACTGTGATTGGTTGCTGAGGGCTACAGACAGTTTCATGAATCTGCCCATAGATTTTAGTTCACGGTCTTTGTTGTCCATAGCAACCAAACATAATGCAGCTTTTTTATATATATTTTTTTTTAACCCCTTCAGCCACATGATGCCGAACCCGGTCATTTAGCTCCTCAGATGTAGTGGTCAGTAGCATTTCCGGCATCTGTGGAAGTTAGGAGGTAGAGGGCTCCCTCTGGCTTCCAGTTGGAGTCCTATTGTGGGGATCTAGTGACCATGACAGCCTGGGGCCTGCTGAGTGGCAGAATCCTGTAGTCCATAATAGTTCTTTATTATGGTCTATTGGAAGAGTGATCAGAAGATCTCAGGTTCTTGCGCCTCTAAGGGAGCTAAAAGTTGTGTAAAAAAAAAAAATCTAGAAAAACCAATAAAAACACGCAATTCGACAATTTTTTTTTTTATATCACCTTGACCCCACCCTCCCCTGAAACAAATTGAATAACAGTGATCAAATAGTCGTACGTACCCCAAAAATGGTACCAATAAAATCTACAGTTCATCCTGCAATAAACAGACAAAAAAGTTATGGCTGACAGAAAATGGCAATGCAAGGACAATTTCGATATTTTTATTTTTTATTTTTATTTTTTAAAGTAGTAAAACAAATTTTTTTTTTTACAAATTTGTTATCGGTGTAATCATATTGAGCCGCAGAATAAGGACATTGTGCAATTTTTAGCACATCGTGACCGCCGTAATGTCAAAACCCACAAACCTAGTCATAATTGTTTATTTCAATTTCACCCCACAAAGAACTCCCCCCCCCCCCCCCCCCCCCCAGTTTTCCAATACAAGACATGGTAGATTAAATAGTGCCATTGAAAAATACAACTTATGCCACAAAAAAATAAGTCCTGATATGTCTATGTGAATGGTAAATCAAAAAATGTATGTCCTTAAGGAGTTAAACTGCTTTGGTAAAATTAAAACTGTGCTGTAGTTGGTCGCTATTGGTAACGGTTACTCTTTTAGATAATTTTGATAAATGTGCCTCGGTTGTGCTTTTATTCCTCCCCTTTTTAAGATCTCTGCTTAATGTCATTGAGTGGTGACTGGTTGTCCCTTCAGGGCCCAAGGACATCATGGATGGTGGGACCCTCCTCTAGTCACTAATTGGTTTAAAGAAGCACTCCCACAAAAAATTGTATTCTCTGACCTGTTAGAAAGGTACATGATGTAATCTGCAGTAAAGGTAATCTTCTCACCAGTGACTGTATTTGTGAGTTATAACCTCCCTGCTGATCCTCAGCTGTGTCATGTGACTGACTCTCCAACTGACACAGGACAGGAAGTCAGTTACTTCTCTATTCATTCCTATGAGACTGACATTGAGGATCCCATAGGAATGAGACTGACTTCCTGTCCACACAAAACTTCCTGCCCGGTCACATGACACTGCTGAGGTTCAGCAGGGAGGTTATAACTCGCAAATACAGTCACTGGTGAGAAGATTACCTTTACTGCAGATTACATCATGTACCTTTCTAACAGGTCAGAGAATACAATTTTTTTGTGGGAGTTATTCTTTAACCAATTAGTGACTAGAGGCGGGTCCCATGATGCATCTTTTTGTGGGAGTGCTTTTGAGAATTTTGTGGGAGTGCTTCTTTAAAGGGGTTGATAGGTGCAGGTCCCCATCTTTAGAATGGAGGGTGCACCACACATGCACAGCCGCCCTCCATTCATTCCCATGGGACCGCTGAAAATAGCTGGCTCGGCTGTTTCCGTCAGCCCCATAGAAGTGAATGAAGCGGTGGCCACGCCTGCGTAATGCTCTTCCCATTCATTTCAACGGGACTGCCGAAAATAGCTGAGTGCACCACTCGGCTATCTTTGGTGCGCCCATAGGAATGCATGCAGGGCGGCTGCACATCCGCGGTGCGCCCTCCTTCGCTTCGTGGGTTCCATTCTAAAGATAGGTGCAAGCCCCAGAGGTGGGACCTGCACCTGTCAGACATTGGGGGCATATTCTATGGATATGCCCCCAATGTCCAAGATGGGACAGCCCCTTTAAGTAAATCAGTGAACTTGGCGATCATCGTTCACAATCATCTAGATGCTGTTATTTTACTCTCAAGACGCTTATTACAACAGTCAGCTCATCAAAGCCGCCATCGCCACCGAACTTGACCTCACAAGGGTTGAACCGCCAGAATTTTACTTTTCTTAGAGCCAAGCTCTTTCTTGGATCGCGAAACACTCTGGCTCAGGAAGGGTTAATATACTTGCACCTTAGGCCTGACGTAATGTGTTTTGCGCCGTGTATGGAATATAGATTCTCTGTAATGTTGTGTCCCTTGTCTCCTCCCGTAGATCATGTTATTAGAAAACTGCATTCTGCTGCTGCTGGCCACAGACTTCCTGCAGGGGGCGGTGTGGAGCAACGTCAAACTGTCCGTGGCCATCCTGTCAGGATTTCTCATTGGTGAGTGTGTGACTGGTTAGTCACGGGTTGTAACAGGTTCTGCCTTGTTACCAGCGGAACGGACTGACGGCTCCTTATCAGTGGCCTCCACTGTGAGAGACCAAACCACAAGGCTTTATTCCATTTGTTCCGGAAAAGCTGTGTAATTGTAGACGCTCTCTGCAATAAATGGCCGTCGGGGAAATGACTACGTTTTTAAAGTGACACTGCCCCATGATTCATATTGGATATGTCGTCTGCCAGTGTAAAGTCCTGCCTCTATGTAATGCCGTATTTTTCGCCCATAAGACGCACCTAGGTTTTTGAGGAGGAAAATAAGAAAAAAATATTTTGAACAAAAAGGTGTGCTTTTGGTGGGTTTTGAACTAATGGTGGACACTATTATGGGGGATCTGTTGAGGACACTATTATGGGGGATCTGTTGAGGACACTGTTATGGGGGATCTGTGGCTGACGCTGTTGTGGGGGATCTGTGGCTGACGCTGTTGTGGGGGATCTGTGGGTGACGCTGTTGTGGGGGATCTGTGGGTGACGCTGTTGTGGGGGATCTGTGGGTGACGCTGTTGTGGGGGATCTGTGGGTGACGCTGTTGTGGGGGATCTGTGGGTGACACATATGTGTCATCCACAGATCCCCTCCATAACAGTGTCCCTGTAGTGGGAATGACCCCCAATACAGGGGGTGGGGGTCGCATCTGGTTTTATAATGACAGCGGGGCCCGTGCAGTGACTGTATTCTACTGCGCGGGCCCCGCTCACTGTATATACCGTAACCTTATCTATAATTGTAGGCATTGTTAATATATACAAATTCAGGGTAATCAGCGCCTGTATTACTTACAACAAGCGCTCGGTAGCAGAGAGGAGGGAGGAGGCAGGCCGTGAGGACAGGCGCTGGCAGCGTGAGTCACTACGTCATGCGCCCACGCCGCCTGCTTCATTCATAAAGTGGGCGGCGCAGGCGTGTGACGCAGTGACTCACGCTGCCAGCGCCCGTCCTCACGGCCTGCCTCCTACCGAGCGCTTGTTGTAAGTAATACAGGCGCTGATTACCCTGAATTTGTATATATTAACAATGCCTACAATTATAGATAAGATTATGGTATAAACAGTGAGCGGGGCCCGTGTAGTAGAATACAGTCACTGCACGGGCCCCACTGTCATTATAAAACCAGATGCCGGCCCCCAGCCCCTCCTCCCTCTCAGCTGATACACCCGCCGCGCGGCGTATTATTGACAGTTCGGCAAAATGCAGCATTCGCCCCATAAGACGCCCTGCTATTTTTCCCCCACTTTTGGGGGGGAAAAAGTATGTCTTATAGGGCGAAAAATACGGTATATCTTTATTGTGCAGTGAAACCGTCAGCAAGCTGCTCTTGTCAACGTACCTTGTTTTTTTAAGAGACTGTCTATTACCAGGGCTCTATATGTGTGTGTGTGTGTGTGTGTGTGTGTGTGTGTGTGTGTGTGGTCGACTTGGCTTACAGGGCACTAGCGGAGGCTTCTGACTGCTCCTACAAGCAGCCCCATACGGTCTACTCTGTACGCTCTTTTTTTTTTTTAAACAAATTTTCTTTATTTTATCCAAAATAAAGTGTCTTGCATAACATCCTCATTACATGTCACAGATCATTGGATAATGCTAAATACTGTTTACAATGATAGACATCAGTTGTACAGCATAGTAGTATAATCAGCAAGATACTTGTTTTACAGAAAATCATAAGTAAGAATATAACCTTAAACACCCCCCCTCCCTCCCTTACCCTCCCACCCCATGCTCATGGATGTCCGATCCTTCGACCTCCTCTACTTGCTGCACTGACAGCACCACTCAATACTCAAAAATAAGATAAGGTGTTGAGCTTTACCTTCCCATCGAACGGTAATTTGCGTACAGAAGCAGGGAGAGGTAGACATCCATTTTCCAAGAGCAAACAACTGCGCCCCAAAGACCCCCTGAAAGTAATAACAAAAAATAACATAACAGGTAATAAACTTAAGAGCTCTAGGCCCTAAATATGACCCTAAAGGCCATTTTTCATTGTTGCGAGCCTTCACTTTTTTCCCCATGTGTAAGCAAGCGACCAGAACATTATATTAGCATGAACGCTCCACTCCCCAGACCACCTTATGACTATACACGTACTTCCATCAACAGCATTTACATTGCATAGAATGTTATCAATCACCCTGCATCCCAATTCTCTCAGTACTCTATGCAATGAAATACCTTCATAAAGCTGCAGGCAAGACATCAGATAGTTAAATGATTAAATCTTCTTCCCGGCATAATAGCCCAGTACACTGACATGGTGTAGCCACCGTCCACATCACAGAAACCGGGCTCAAGGGAATGAATGAGTAACAGACAACCCCTCAAGAGCAAAATCGCCCCCGGTTTCTCCCATGTGGAAGGCCGACCCCCCCACCAAATATACCGGCATTAATGCTTTATAGTCCAAGTTCTGTCCTGGACATGTACAATATACTGCAGTGCCAGACCTCGGCGCCAATTCATCTTATCTCATGCTGCTGGCTGGAACCGGCACGACCTGCATGTGAACGTTCCTGCGATCCCTGCAACGGTGGATCATTTGCTAGTGTCCTAGATCCCTCGCCTCTGACATTACGTCCCGGCGATCTCTGCAGGTCTCGAGGAGGTGACACATTTCTCTCCAGGGATCTGGACGCCTCATCAGGGGAGTGATACAACGTGGAGGAGCCATCTGGGCGGTAAACTCGCAGTGAAGCCGGGTAAATCAAGGCAAACCTGATATTCTTGTTGTGCAATTGGGTACAAATCGGGGAGAAGGCCTTGCGCCTTTTAGAAACCTCCACAGAATAGTCCCCAAATAATAATAGGATTTTCGCCCCTCTCAGAAAAACAGGGCCTTTGCGTGCTTTATACGCTCTGAGGATAAGTTCCTTGTCGGAATAATCCAAGTATCGCATGATGACCTGTCGAGGTCTGCTAGGCAAACGGTCTTCCCCGCAGTTACTCGGGCCCACTCTGTGCGCGCGCTCCACCTTGCAATGGCGCGAAATTCCCAGGATACCAGGTAGTTCACTTTCACATATGGCCATAAGCTCCCCCACCGGAATCGATTCTTGGAGCCCCACCAGTCTCAGGTTATTGCGTCTGGAGCGGTTTTCTAAATCTTCCACCTTTTCGCCCAGCCTTTTATTTTCTGTGAGGACCTTTTGTAGCTTGTGCAGGACCGATTCTGCCGTGTCCTCCATCACTTGTATTCTTGACTCGGCCACATCCAGCCTAGCATCGTGCTGTTGTACAGCGTCCTGTAGCTGCTGCATCACATGTGTGACCGAAGTGGCCAGAGTCTCACGCAGATCTGGGGCCAAGTGAGCAGCTACTTCCACTGCTAATGCCTTATAGTCAATATATTTTATCAGGGAGTCCGGTAGAACATTGCGTACCTCATTCCCCTCTGTTAGATGCCCAGTCTGGGTTAGGGTCCCGGCCACGTCCGCGGCTTCCGGGATCGGCGCCATGTCATTAGACGTCTCGTCCTGCTGCAGTGGCGATGAAAGCACTCTGCTCTTTAGCTTTTTGCCCATATTCACCAGGTAGCGATCAATGCAAAGTGGTCGCACCCTAAAATCTTCCTCCTCACCGCAGAAAGAAGGGTGCCCGGGCGCTATGTGGCGATTTGTGGTGGATAACTGGGGAGCTTCGCTTCCAAGCTGCTTCACATGGCGGCGCCGGAACCGGAAGTCTGTACGCTCTTTTCATCGATCTGTCCGCTACGCAGACGAAGCCTCCAGCCGGAGGAGGGCCCGTTGGGGGCATTTGCTGGAAATAAGTATATGGAAGAAGGAAAAGGCCTTGCTGTGGCTACTGGGGAGGCCCTGAGGTGTGCTGTCATGGAGGGTGTAGAGGTAGTTCTGTGATTACTGGGGAAGGGGGCTCTGCTATGACTACTGAGGGCAGGGAGCAATGCTAGGATTACTGGGGAAAGTGGGATCTAAGCTGGAAGTACTGAGAGACAGGAGGTCAAAGCTGGCTCTGCTGGGGGAATTGGGCTCTGCTGGGGGAATTGGGCTCTGCTGGGGGAATTGGGCTCTGCTGGGGGAATTGGGCTCTGCTGGGGGAATTGGGCTCTGCTGGGGGAATTGGGCTCTGCTGGGGGAATTGGGCTCTGCTGGGACTACTGGGGGAATTGGGACTACTGGGGGAATTGGGCTCTGCTGGGACTACTGGGGGAATTGGGACTACTGGGGGAATTGGGACTACTGGGGGAATTGGGACTACTGGGGGAATTGGGACTACTGGGGGAATTGGGACTACTGGGGGAATTGGGACTACTGGGGGAATTGGGACTACTGGGGGAATTGGGACTACTGGGGGAATTGGGACTACTGGGGGAATTGGGACTACTGGGGGAATTGGGCTCTGCTGGGACTACTGGGGGAATTGGGCTCTGCTGGGACTACTGGGGGAATTGGGCTTTGCTGGGACTACTGGGGGAATTGGGCTCTGCTGGGGGAATTGGGCTTTGCTGGGACTACTGGGGGAATTGGGCTTTGCTGGGACTACTGGGGGAATTGGGCTCTGCTGGGACTACTGGGGGAATTGGGCTCTGCTGGGACTACTGGGGGAATTGAGCTCTGCTGGGACTACTGGGGGAATTGAGCTTTGCTGGGACTACTGGGGGAATTGAGCTTTGCTGGGACTACTGGGGGAATTGAGCTTTGCTGGGACTACTGGGGGAATTGAGCTTTGCTGGGACTACTGGGGGAATTGAGCTTTGCTGGGACTACTGGGGGAATTGAGCTTTGCCGGGACTACTGGGGGAATTGAGCTTTGCCGGGACTACTGGGGGAATTGAGCTTTGCCGGGACTACTGGGGGAATTGAGCTTTGCCGGGACTACTGGGGGAATTGAGCTTTGCCGGGACTACTGGGGGAATTGAGCTTTGCCGGGACTACTGGGGGAATTGAGCTTTGCCGGGACTACTGGGGGAATTGAGCTTTGCCGGGACTACTGGGGGAATTGAGCTTTGCCGGGACTACTGGGGGAATTGAGCTTTGCCGGGACTACTGGGGGAATTGAGCTTTGCCGGGACTACTGGGGGAATTGAGCTTTGCCGGGACTACTGGGGGAATTGAGCTTTGCCGGGACTACTGGGGGAATTGAGCTTTGCCGGGACAAGGTAGCACTGCTGGGAAAAGGCATTCCATTGCTGTAAATGCTGAGATAATAGAGCTGGTTCTGTTGTGACTCCTGGTGAAGGGGGTAAAGAAGACCACTGCTGTTAGTAATTGAATAACGTCAGCACACTGTCCTGAATAGAGAGGCATGTGGAAATCCAACATGTCCATTCTCTTTTTCCTACCAACTTCTGCTATCAGGGATGGTCATTGCCCAATGTAGACGGTGTGGGGTTTCGCTCTGGCAGACAGGATTAGTGGACGCAGTACAGAGGCAACAACAAGTTCTTTGGATCAAACAGTTCAGTGTTTTATTCACACTTTAGGCAAGTGACAAAACAAGCAGTCATAAAAAAGTCACCTTGCGGTGTTGGTGGTAATTCACACCATGCGGCAATTCTGCCTCAAAGTGTCCTTGCTGATAGCAGCACCAACCTGTTTTCACGCCAAACAGGTAGCAAGCCTTCATCCAGTGTGGTAAGATGTACAGTGCTGGAAGGCGTGTTGTCCCACTTGGGTACCTCAGATGGGTGAGACAGATAAAATCCAGAGTGTGGCAGTGGTCTCAACACTGAGACAGTTTTGTATACATTTTCTGGACTGGCAGTTAGGCTTGGTAGAGGGAGCTGCCAGGCCACACTCTTCCGGCACGGGTATTCCCTTTCACCTGAGTTGATCGCAGCTGAGGTCTGCTCTAATCAGGCTGCGATAAAGCGCCTCCCAGTGTGTCAGTCAGAGGAGTGTGTGTTATCAGAGATTCATTGTGCAACAGAGGCCTGCTCGAGTCTCTGGGAGAGTGGTATCAGCCTGGCTGGCTGAGGGGCCACGGGGCTAGGTGTTAGCCGGAACGTTGGGGGACTCCGCGAGGTCCGGGAAATGACTGTCGCAAGGCCAGAGACAGGCGGACTTCCGGGCCACAATCCCCCAAAAGGACTGGATTTTGTTGCAGCCTAGGAAGTGCTGGAGCACAGGCTAAAAAAGCCGCATGGTCGTACCGTGTATGCACGGTGTTATAAGTGAGGTAGGAATACTCCTGTTTGGTTAGAGCCCAGACGGCCAGGGTGTGTGTTTTGTTGTTTTTGTTCTGTGAAAATAAACCTCACGTTTGGACCTGCAACCCGGCTGTTGTGGAGATGATTGTGCGAATGACCCCCCGATAAAGAGCTAATCCCTCACACCAAACACAAGGCTTCCAGATCCCAACACAGAGACCTCGCTTCTGAGCACAGCTGCCTACCGGATTTTTCGCCCATAAGACGCACCTAGGTTTTAGAGGAGAACAATAAGAAAAAAATACTTTCCATTACACCTCAGGTCAGACCAACAATCAGACCCCCAATGTCAATCAGACCTCAGATCAGACCCCCAATGCCTCGGATCAACCCCCCAACCTTCAGCCATCTATCAGCTCCATATATTAACCCCTATATTTCAGCCATCAGCCCCCTTACTTACCTCTCCTGCTCCTGGACGCCACCGCTCCTCACCATCGCGATCCTCTTCATCCTGCTGTTGGCTGAGTATTGCGGCGCACAGTGTGAGGTCACAGAGCGCCCTGCACAGCCGATAGCTGAGCTGAGGACCAGGAAGCGGTGAGTACAGAGCCTTCACCGCTTCCCGGTCCTCTGGTACTAATGAAGCACTTCCATAATTTTCCCCCCACTTTGGGGGGGGAATTGAGTCTTATGGGGTGAAAAATGCGTTATTTAAGGACAGCCAGGTGCTGCCAAAACCCGGACCGGCACTTAAAATCCGGTCCAGTATTTGACCTCACCTGGCTGTAAATCAGCCCAGCAGCACATGCTGGGAGGAAAATACCTGCTTTCCCAGACCAAGCCTCTCACTGTGTCATAACAGGTTCAGCTGACGTTCCGGTCAAGTATTTGGCCAGTGCACTATACACTGCGAGAACAGGCAGTATTTCTATACATTGTAGTGCGCATGCGCGATCACTGCTCCATTCACTTCTATGGGACTGATGAAGTACAGCGCCCGGCCATCTGTCAGTCCCACAGATGTGAATGCTGTGGTGGCCATGCCTGCGCAGTAGTGCTCCATTTACACAGAGGACTCTGGGACCCCTGTTCTCACGACTGCTGGGGGTCCTGGCAGTCAGACCATCCTTGAACATCCTCTATCATCTATCCAGTGGGTAGGTGATGGGAAGACCCCTTTAACGACACTGCCACGTGTGTCTACACCTTGAAGGTTTGGAGACAAAAAGTTGGTGGGTGGTGGGTGGTGAATACCTGAATGAGAGAGGCACAGGAGAAATCGGGGAGGTCACATTCACACCTGGCAGACTGGTTGCAGATATGTCTGGAAATGAAAATGTGGCAGCAGACGCTGGTCAGATGGATGGAAATTTCTGCAACGAATCCGCCAGACCTTCTGCGTAGACCTGACCACAAGCCTTTCCATGGTTTGTATGAGCAAACAGTCTGACACGTTGGCTGGAGTTAGTTGTTTTTGCTGTAACCCCTTGGTGCCATTCTGTATAGTAGTATGTTTAGGACTTGGGGATGGTATAGGCACAGCAGCTGTGCCCACACCACCTTCAGCAGATGCCAGCTGACAATCTGCTGCAACAACCAGCATCACAGATAATGCCAAGCCTGGCCATTTAACCCCTCAGATGACATGGACAGTAGTGTCCACAGCAACTAGTAGCGCCCTCTGTGAACCAGTCTCTGTGACGCAATCATTTGGTATTTACATGGCAGCCAGTGGACTAAAGAGGGGCCCTAGATCTTCCATGTGTGTGTGGCCTCCCTGATTTGGCCAACAAAAAACAAAGGATATTGTTATGGCCTAAAATTGATGCTTCTTTAAAGGGGTTGTCTAGGAGGATTTTAATATTTACTTTCAGTGCCACCGCTGCTCTGTAAAAGCTGATTGTCTGTCCACGCTGATCAGATATTTGTAGTCATCAATATTAAAATTCTGGACAACCTCTTTAAAGAGCATCTGTCAGCATGATCAACCCTATTGAAACAGGCCTGGTGGGGTTGATCATGCTAATAAAAAATATACCCTTATTATGGCAGTCCATTGCTGATAAAACTGCATTTTTATTCATATGCAAATGAGAATACAGGAACACCTAGGGGCTGGCCAGAGCCCTCGGAGCACCAGTTGGTAGCACCCCTTCAGCTTCAGTTCCTCACCCTTTTCACTGGATTCACAGGGCTAGATATCTCATCTAGCCATGTCTTCTGTCTCCCAATCCCAGTGCTTGCTCATTGGATCTCCTGCGGCACTTAAAACAAGTGCTGAGACCTGGCATCTCTAGAGCTGTATCTCCGGTGTGGGTGCTTCCTCACTAAGTGCAGTAGTGGCAGTATATCTGTGTGACAGTACACCATGGTGAGGAGCACACATGTGTGGTGGACAGTGCTGATATGTTAATTATAAGAGACCAGTCAGCCTGCTGCTGGTGCCCCCTTTACCACAGAACGGAGCACCCATCTTCCTGTCCTGTTCTCACAGTTAATGTCTATCCAGTGACCACCTGCTGCCCACCTGGCTGTGTAACGTTCCTCTGCCCCTCTAGACTTCCTCTTCCTATATTAAGAATGCCTCGTAAACCCCTCACCCTCGACCTTGGCGCTTGCTCAGTGAGCAAGCTCCGAGACCGGAGATACAGCAGAGTTATGAAATGACATGTCTCGGGGCTTGCTTGGACAGCAGCAGGAGATCCAATGAGCAAGTGCAGAGACAGGGTTCAGGCACAAGAAGTAAGGGCTAGACAAGATATCTAGCCCTGACAATCCAGTGGAAGGAGGGAGGGACTAAAGCTCAAGGGGTGTTACTAACTGGTGCTCTGAGGACTCTGGCCAGACCCTTGGTGCTCCAGTAAGCGCATTGGCATATCAATAAAAATGCTATTTATCAGCATGATCTACCCTACCAGGTTGTATGCCTGGTTTAATAGGGTTGATCATGCTGACAGATGCTCTTTAAGGGATTAATGTGTTACATTTTCTTTCCTTCCATGTGGTAACTTTCATTCTATTCTGATTTGCAGGCTGTGCTGCGTTAATTATATATTACACCCTCCTGCACCCCAAATCAACAGAAATCTCTCAGAGCTTCAAAAAAACTGGATCGGGCCATCATGGTAGGGAGGATGAGTCTGCTTACTCCTTCAAATGGTGGAATAAATCATCTCGGAAAGAGAATGCATTTCCAAGAGAAAATTTAAGTCCAAAGACTACAGACCAGGAAATGGTTGAACAGGAAGATCTTCCCTGGAGGAAGGTTGCTGAAAAGCACCATCGATTCCTGCTTCTGAAGCTGGCCATGAAAACTGGAAACCTTTCAAAAATCAACGCTGCCTTTGGTGATGGTGGCATTGGAGACCTCTTCTGTCTTGAAGGTGGAGCAGATACCCAAAAACCTCTGGTCAAGAATAATAGTGTATCAGAAGATCATGGTAGAGGCAGCTCCTTGATGTCTGAATCATGGTCTTTGGGGAAAACACCAGTGAACATTGGTCAAGGACACAAGTATGGTCCACAAGAATCGTCTACGTATGCAAGTCTTCAAGACTCTGTAGTGAAAGATGGCATGGTTGATAATGTACCTCCTAGTGGTTGCACTGGGAAGGTGGCTACTGCTTGCTCTCCAAGCAACGGGATGATTGGGAGTGGCACACTGTACTTCAGTGCCCACACAGATGGCATTATACCATCTGGCAATGGGACAGTATGCATTGTAGAGGTTCCCAAGAAAGCAGCAATTGAAAGCCCGATAAAAGAACTTGAACCAGAAGAAAACCAGGATCTCCCGGTTATGTGCGTCAGCCCTATTCTTGGTCAGGCTATCAACAGTAATTTCCACAGAAGCATTGCAGAAGACATGGGAAGTCTTTGTGAAGAGTCCGACATAACCAATGATGACTCTGGAATTACAGAGACTCCAGAGACAAGAGGTTACCACTTATTATCTACAGGGGTTCTGCCTCCTTCTGTGAAGGGAAGACTTATCCAAGAACAACAACCTTGCTTCACATCAACTCCGAAACCTCAAGCCACAGCTGTAGATGTAGGACCACGTGAGGAGACAAAAGCTAAGAGAAGGCTCGAAAACTTGATATCAAGAACTTAGGTCCTATGGAATAGTTCTGGAGATATTATAGGTCACTTGGCATGACTCAATTTCAGGATCAATTATCCTCTTTAATGGTTCTTGATGGTGGATCCCATTGCTCCCATACTGGCACCAGTGTTGAAACTAAGGTGGACGGTTGTAGACTGTACATGCCACGGTGTGCAGTAAATTTACCAAGCTCAGTATTTGAACATTCTTCCTTGCTTATGAGGTATAACCCAGGCAATCTAGGTTGGTTCCTCTCCTTGATCTATGGAACCATCACCGAGCATGCCCTTAACAGAAGTTCTTATATCATGACAGGAGAATGTATGGACGGTTTGAGGTCCGTTGGGATACGCAGGTCTGTCAATATCCTAGGTTTTAGAGTGCTGCTTTTCTGGTAATATTTAGATTCCTTCTAGATGTTGGGATGTTAAAACTTCATGTCAAGTCCCCTTTTTACAGCCCAAGGTTGATGCTTCCGTGGTAAACTAGCAACTGCCCTTCAATAGCTGATTGACCCTGAAACATTAGACTAGGGTACTCTGAGAGTACCCACTGCACAGTCTCTTGAGTTTGTAGGGGGCGTTGAGCCAGGCTGTGAACAAATAATACCTTCTATTATGGGTATCACCAAGAGCCGCCTGGAAGATACTGATTGGAGGTGAGCCTGTCTACTAGTGCAGGCCCTCCAGCCAGATGGTGGAAGTGGCCTACTGAACTCTGGTTTGGGCTGTATGCAGCATGTGCTATTGGTGCTCCCTAGTAGAGAAACTACAGGAAATATGTAAAATGGACCTGTTAAGATCATTTAACATAGAGTCACCATTATTTCTGTCACTCTGTTCCCATGAATGAAAGTGTAAGGGGTTTTCTGGGACCATATATTGATGACTTATCCTTGCGATAGGTCATCAATATCTGATCAGTGGGGGTCCAACTCTTGGGACTACCAAGAATATCTGCCCGTCTCCTCACAGTTTACCAAGCACAGCGCCGCGCATTAAATAGTGTCTGTACTTGGTATTGCAGCCCAGCCCCAGGCCATGTGACTGATGATCATGATGTCACTGGCCTAGGAAAGGCCTAAACGCTCACAAGAGCGCTGTGTCCTCCTCAAATAACTAATTGTGGGAGTGCCGGCGTCTGACCTACTGTATACTGAGTATAGGTCGCCAATATGAGTCCCGGAAAACCCCTTAAAGCATCTGCTCTGAACACAGAAGGTCTTATCAACAACTACTACTGCATGTTATGACTCCTTCTTCTGACACCACTTTCTGTTCTGCCACCATTGGTTGTAGCCCCATTCTGACTTTCTGTTCGGCCTACCCTCTCCATGGACTTTGCACATAAAAACGGTAATAATGGGAGTTCTCTGCTTCCTTTTAACTGCGTTTTCTTGCATTTTTGGACCAGAACAGATTATATATTCTGTGCAGAGTGCAAGGAGGAGATAGGCAGAGCAGGAAGTGAGCGAGGTGCAGAACAGGAAGTGAAGTCAGAGGTGTAGTTTGGCCAACCTCTGCTGTCCGTCCAGTAGCAGGCAGCAGTAGTTGTTGCTTGTGGTGTGAGGACAGAGCAGCTTGGAAACTTGCATTTGAGGCACCAGAGTCAACAAATAAATGGCGCTAATGTGTTATATGTCCCTAGTGCATCCTATGAAAATGCACCAGGACCATGTAGATGACCCTATTATTATTATATTTTTTTTACTGATGTCCTATCCTGTGGAGCTCACAGGAGCGCCGGTGCCTTCTCAAACAGCTGATCGGCAGGGGTCCCGGGTGTCGGACCCCACTAATCAGATACTGATGACCTATCCAGAAGATTGGTTCTCATAAAAATAATATCAGAAAACCTCTTTAAGGACACTTTCCTCCTTATGGATGCACATTAAGGATGCACATATTAGTGTTGGTGTCTACCAGACTCCACGGTGGACCGGGCCGTACGACAGGACGCACAATTTTCTCCATCACAATGTAAGTCTTCCGTGTTTTACGGGGTACTCCCATGTGGGACACATTGATGGCATATTCCTAGAACAGGGGCGGACTGACAACTCATGGGGCCCCCGGGCAATAGGAGATTATGGGGCCCCTGTGTCCCGCCCACCCTCAAGTCACACCCACACACAGCCCCACCCACATATTGCACCGCCCACATCACCTACACTTGGTACAGAATTTCTCTTTACCATCCCCCCCACCTTATCCAACCACCCAGCACCCTTATCCCACCCACCTTCTCCAACCACCCAGCACCCTTACTCACATAAAACAAGTAATATATATAATATAGCTTACAGTGAATTATAACTACTTCCAGTTCTGAAGACTCCAGTGGCTCAGGGTCAGTGCTCCGGGCAGCTGGGCTCAGGGCTGGAAGTGGGCACCGTCTGCAGTTCAGGAGACCTATAAGAGGCACCTAGGTTTTAGAGGGGGACAATGAGATAAAAAATATTTTTTCATTAAACCTCAGGGCAGACCACCAATCAGACCCCCAATGTTAATCAGACCTCAGCTAAGAACCCCAATCAGACCTCCAATGTAAATTACCCCCAATCGGACATCAGATGAGAGCCCCATGCCTATCATCGGCCACCATTATCAGCCCTTATGCCTCTTAGTCCCCAGATTATGTGCCCCTCACAGTAGATATGCCTAGATATGTCCCCTCCTAATGGTAGTTATGCCCGATTATGTGCCTCCCTCACAGTAGTTATGCCCAGATATGTGCCCCTCACAGTAGATATGCCCAGATATGTGCCCCTCACAGTAGATATGCCCAGATATGTGCCCCCTCACAGTAGATATGCCCAGATATGTGCCCCCTCACAGTAGTTATGCCAGATTTTGTGCCTCCTCCCAGTAGTTATGCCAGATTATGTGCCCCTCACAGTAGATATGCCCAGATATGTGCCCCTCACAGTAGATATGCCTAGATATGTGCCCCCTCACAGTAGATATGCCCAGATATGTGCCCCCTCACAGTAGTTATGCCAGATTTTGTGCCTCCTCCCAGTAGTTATGCCAGATTATGTGCCCCTCACAGTAGTTATGCCCAGATATGTTCCCCTCACAGTAGTTATGCCAAGATATTTGCCTCCCTCACAGTAGATATGCCAGATTATGTGCCCCCTCACAGTAGATATGCTCAGATATGTGCCCCCTCACAGTAGATATGCTCAGATATGTGCCCCCTCACAGTAGTATGTGCTCAGATATGTGCCCCCTCACAGTAGATATGCTCAGATATGTGCCCCCTCACAGTAGATATGCTCAGATATGTGCCCCCTCACAGTAGATATGCTCAGATATGTGCCCCCTCACAGTAGATATGCTCAGATATGTGCCCCTTACAGTAGTTATGCCCAGATATGTGCCCTCTCACAGTAGTTATTCCAGATGATGTGCCTCCTCACAGTAGTTGTGCCCAGATATGTGCCCCCTCACAGTAGTTGTGCCCAGATATGTGCCCCCTCACAGTAGATGTGCCCAGATATGTGCCCCCTCACAGTAGATGTGCCCAGATATGTGCCCCCTCACAGTAGATGTGCCCAGATATGTGCTCCCTCACAGTAGATGTGCCCAGATATGTGCTCCCTCACAGTAGTTGTGCTCAGATATGTGCCCTCTCACAGTAGTTGTGCCCAGATATGTGCCCCCTCACAGTAGTTGTGCCCAGATATGTGCCCCCTCACAGTAGTTGTGCCCAGATATGTGCCCCCTCACAGTAGTTGTGCCCAGATATGTGCCCCCTCACAGTAGTTGTGCCCAGATATGTGCCCCCTCACAGTAGTTGTGCCCAGATATGTGCCCCCTCACAGTAGTTGTGCCCAGATATGTGCCCCCTCACAGTAGTTGTGCCCAGATATGTGCCCCCTCACAGTAGTTGTGCCCAGATATGTGCCCCCTCACAGTAGTTGTGCCCAGATATGTGCCCCCTCACAGTAGTTGTGCCCAGATATGTGCCCCCTCACAGTAGTTGTGCCCAGATATGTGCCCCCTCACAGTAGTTGTGCCCAGATATGTGCCCCCTCACAGTAGTTGTGCCCAGATATGTGCCCCCTCACAGTAGTTGTGCCCAGATATGTGCCCCCTCACAGTAGATATGCCCAGATATGTGCCCCCTCACAGTAGTTGTGCCCCCTCACAGTAGTTGTGCCCAGATATGTGCCCCCTCACAGTAGATGTGCCCAGATATGTGCCCCCTCACAGTAGATATGCCCAGATATGTGCCCCCTCACAGTAGTTATGCCAGATTTTGTGCCTTCTCCCAGTAGTTATGCCAGATTATGTGCCCCTCACAGTAGTTATGCCCAGATATGTTCCCCTCACAGTAGTTATGCCAAGATATTTGCCTCCCTCACAGTAGATATGCCAGATTATGTGCCCCCTCACAGTAGATATGCTCAGATATGTGCCCCCTCACAGTAGATATGCTCAGATATGTGCCCCCTCACAGTAGATATGCTCAGCTATGTGCCCCCTCACAGTAGATGTGCCCAGATATGTGCTCCCTCACAGTAGATGTGCCCAGATATGTGCTCCCTCACAGTAGTTGTGCTCAGATATGTGCCCTCTCACAGTAGTTATTCCAGATGTGCCCCCTCACAGTAGTTGTGCCCAGATATGTGCCCCCTCACAGTAGTTGTGCCCAGATATGTGCCCCCTCACAGTAGTTGTGCCCAGATATGTGCCCCCTCACAGTAGTTGTGCCCAGATATGTGCCCCCTCACAGTAGTTGTGCCCAGATATGTGCCCCCTCACAGTAGTTGTGCCCAGATATGTGCCCCCTCACAGTAGTTGTGCCCAGATATGTGCCCCCTCACAGTAGTTGTGCCCAGATATGTGCCCCCTCACAGTAGTTGTGCCCAGATATGTGCCCCCTCACAGTAGTTGTGCCCAGATATGTGCCCCCTCACAGTAGTTGTGCCCAGATATGTGCCCCCTCACAGTAGTTGTGCCCAGATATGTGCCCCCTCACAGTAGTTGTGCCCAGATATGTGCCCCCTCACAGTAGATATGCCCAGATATGTGCCCCCTCCCAGTAGTTATGCCATATTATGTGCCCCTCACAGTAGTTATGCCCAGATATTTGCCTCCCTCACAGTAGATATGCCAGATTATGTGCCCCCTCACAGTAGATATGCTCAGATATGTGCCCCCTCACAGTAGATATGCTCAGCTATGTGCCCCCTCACAGTAGATATGCCCAGCTATGTGCCCCCTCACAGTAGTTGTGCCCAGCTATGTGCCCCCTCACAGTAGTTGTGCCCAGATATGTGCCCCCTCACAGTAGTTGTGCCCAGATATGTGCCCCCTCACAGTAGTTGTGCCCAGATATGTGCCCCCTCACAGTAGTTGTGGCCAGATATGTGCCCCCTCACAGTAGTTGTTGCCACTAGTCCATGCCTGAATGGTCAGTCCGCCCCTGCCCTAGAATATGCCATCAATGTCAGACAGGTGCGTGTTTCACCTCTGGGACTTGTTCCTATGGTGGTCCCAGGAGTATGGTGATGTCACTGGCCTGGCCTCTCCTAACAGCTTATTAGCGGTGGTCCCAGGAGTCCGACCCCCATTGATATGATATTGATGACCTATCCTGAGGATAGGCCATCAGTATCTTGTCGTAGAAAAAGCAGCTGCGCACGCGCGGCCACCCTCAGTTCACCACTATGCGAGTTCTGAAAATCACAGCAGTGAATGGAGAGGAAGCGGCGCATGCGCAGTCTGCTCTGGAGATAGGAGCGGGTCCCAGCCGTGGAACACGCACCTCTCTGACACTGATGGCATATCCTAGCGATAAGCCATCAGTATCGGAGATGGGAGTACCACTTAACTATTTTTTTTTATATATTTTTTTTTACAACCGCTGCCAGGAAGAACAATCCTCGGATTATAACCTGCCCTGCTGTAAAGTCCATGTAACTAAATAGTAGATATCCCTAAACTGTAATGTTTCTCATTGATGACCTAAGGTCGTTACCGCGCAGCGCTTAATCCGGAATCATCCTACAATCTGGAATTTTCCGTTTATTTGGTGAAAACCGAATCGGAGGGAAAGGTTCTTCTGGGAACATTTAATCTGCACACATTTTACCTCTCCCACAATATCCTTCCAATAATCCGGAATATGTATCGCTCCTCATGTCATGAGCTTGTTACTTCGTCATCCAGTAATCTGGAACCCCTGCGTGCAGGTGGCAGGGTAAGCCTCAGGCCAGCAGGGCCATCACCGTGAGGACTACACATGTAGGTTTATGTATATTATATATAATCTAATTAACCCATTCCGTGAATTTCCAATAATCTGGACGTGCCTGACTATTGGAATTTTACTGTATATCTCATGCATAGGTTATACTGGACGGTAGGTGATGCCTGGAAACCGCTGTGTATCTGTTAGCTTTTATCGGTAGTCTTAATAATTTATTACTATATTTTGTAGCCTTTTTATGTTTTCCTATACGTTTCTGTATCTTAATGTAAAGTATTTATTAACCCCGCGCTCTGACATTTCCCGAGGTACAGATAATAGAAAGGTTTGTCCTTCTGACCTGTCCGCCCTCCTGGGAGAGCCGGCGGCGGGGCGTGCGCTGACGCATCCCACGATGCTTTTCTGTATGTAGTCGTCATATTCTGAATGTAATATACAATGTGTCAAGTAACATCATAATAGATGGTACTGGAAGAAGTCTGATGTAAAGGGGTAGGGTCTATTTTAAGATGCCCCATTGAAGGGGTAAGGCTGGGCCCCCCTATAACAAGACCAGAGTGATCCTTAAAGGAGGACCACATGGTACGTTAGTTTTTATTGGGCATCATGTAACGCTTCCCCCATTGCAGACACTATATAATGGGGGTGGGGGGGTGGGGGGGTTGCCCATGGTGGTAAGTACCCCCACCCTCCATGATTAGCTTGTTGCTAGTGGTGAGTACTGTATGAACCACCACTGACAGCAGGTGGCGCTCCAAGAGGTTTATGTGCATATGTTTGGTGGGTCCTGGTGGTACAATGATGTCCGACCAAAGAGTCTGCTGTGTACTAATACGTAACATGAACCTTCTGTATCCGTA
The DNA here is from genome assembly GCF_014858855.1 of Bufo gargarizans. Classification (NCBI taxonomy): domain Eukaryota; kingdom Metazoa; phylum Chordata; class Amphibia; order Anura; family Bufonidae; genus Bufo; species Bufo gargarizans. The sequence continues at coordinate 169,385,184 of NC_058087.1, read as the reverse complement.
TCTATTTCTTTATGAAATAAACAGCAGTGACACTTTGATTTTGTGTCGTCTTTTCCATGTATGGTATATGTATACCCCCCCCCTTCCAATGTAGACTTTAAAAAAATAAAAATCGCCCAAAAAGTTGCCACCAGCCTCTCAGGATTGTGCCGGCTCCTCTGTGCTCCATTGAAATTGCAGCCTTTGCCATACAAAACCTCAACAAACATCTTAAAGGGATATCTTTCTTCATCCTTGAGGTCGTCTGGAAAGTCAAAAAACATCAGCGTGTCAATGACCAACACTCAAAAACATCCAACCAGCTAGCACGCAGATACTGAAAGCTTCTGTCCGACTCCGAAATAACAAAACTGTCAACGACAAGCTGCACCCGGTCTAGGAAAGCAATCTTTTCCTTAAAGGGGTTGTCCCGGGTTTGGAAAAAGCATGGCTACTTTCTCTTAGAAACCGCTCTACAACTATGTGCTGTGTCTGCTATCGTAGCTCAGTCCTGTTCATTTTAATGTATCAGCTGCAATACCATATATAACCTGTTCACAGGTGTGGCGCTGTTTCTGGAAGGAAATAGCCATGTTTTTTTTTTTTGTTTTTTTTTTTATCCTTTAAGTGCTCAGCTGCTTGTGCTCCATAAGAGCAGGAACTACTACTCAACGCTGAAACTGCAACACCAAGAAGGAAACGTCGTGGAATTATGGAGATCACAGGATCCATAGACATGTTAATGATATGCAAATTATTAAAAATGGAAATAAAAGAATATCTTGAATTATTCAGTATGAAGTATAAGCTCCACGCACAGAAATACGCACACTTGGCGTGTTATTAATGGTCGTCTGAGGAATGCTCTGCCACACCAAATGAACTTGGGCACGCAAATCATCAAGATCCGCAGCTGGTGGCAGGCCCCCTGGCAGGTTCTGGCTCTCCTTGAGGGGATCCAGCTGGCGTAGGGAGTAATGCTTCCTGGGAAACAAGTATGCAGATGAGCTCTCGTACAGATGGAAGAAAACTGTATCTGGTGCCACCTATAGGTGGCCGTCCTGTCAGTGCCTGGCATATTAACCCTTTCACTACCGAGCCACTTTTCATCTTAAATCCCAGGCCCATTTTTGCAAATCTGACATGTGTCACTTTATGTGGTAATAACTTTGGAACGCCTTTACTTATCTAAGCCATTCTGAGACTGTTTTCTCGTGACACATTGTACTTCATGACGGTGGTAAATTTGAGTCAATATATTTCACCTTTATTTAAAAATTAATCCAAAAATTTGGAAAAATTCTCAATTTTCTAAATTTGAATTTCTCTACTTTTAAGACAGATAGTAATACCTCATAAAATAGTTATCCATCAACATTCGCCATATGTCTTCTTTATGTTGGCATCATTTTGTAAATGTAATATTTTTTTTTTTTTTAGGACGTTAGAAGGCTTTGAGGGGCTTACTTGATGGAAACCACCCATTAATGACCCCATTTTAGAAACTACACCCATCAAATTATTCAAAACTGATGTAACAAACTTTGTTAACCCTTGAGGTGTTCCACAAGAATTAAAGGAAAATCTTGAAATTTTTGGGTAGATTTTTTTTAAATGTTTTATTCAATTTTTATCTTGCAACACAGCAAAATAAACCTCAATATATATTGCTCTGATTCTGCAGTTTACAGAAATACCCCATACGTTGTGGTAAATTGCTCTATGGGCACGTGGCAGTGGTCAGAAGGAAAGGAGCGCCATATGGATTTTGGAGGCAGATTTTGCTAGAATGGTTTTTAGGCACCATTTTGTATTTGAAGAAACCCTGATGTACCCCTACAGTGGAAACCCTCAAAAAGTGACCCCATTTTGGAAACTACACCCCTTAAAGAATATATTAAAGGGGTACTGAGCACTAAGCGTTTTACAGAATTTGGAAACACTTGACTGTGAAAAGTTTCATTTCTTCCAATAAAATGAAGCTTTAGCCCCAAATTTTTCATTTTTACAAGATGTAACAGGAGAAAAAGCACCCCATTTTCTCCTGAATACGTCAACACCCCATGTGGTGGAAAAACTGCTGTAGGGGCACATGACAGGACTCAGAAGGGAAGGAGCACCATATGGCTTTTGCAGCGCAGATATTGATGGGTTGGTTTACAGGTGCCATTGGTTTTCATTTTTTTAGTGATTGTCTTATGTGGGGGCTCATTTTTTGCAGGATGAGGTGACGTTTTCATTGGTACCATTTTGGGGTATATAAGACTTTTTTTTACATCAATAGATTTTTATTGGTTTTAAAGAAAAGGAAGTACAGACAAAATACAACTGGAATTGTACAACAAGTCAGCACATTCACATAGCCACATTGGCAGCACTGGCATAGAATGTCATACAGCGGAGTAGACAGAAATAGAAAACTATCTAAAATGGAAAGCAAAAGAATAAAACAAAGGGTGTACACCTCACGAGGGATATCACCTATAAGCCAAACAATGATTACAAGTATAGCTTAATCAAGGAATTGCGTCGCCAGTCCAGACCTTGCACAGGAGTCCCACACCTCCGTAAACCTTGAGGAGGAGTGGCCAGCTATGGCTAGGTTTTTTTCGTATATATAAGTAGTGTTCAGTTTTAGAAGAGCGTCCGATAAACAGGGAATCTTTGAACTTTTCCAATTCTGGGTAATGGCTAGTTTAGTTGATAGAAAGAGATGCCCTAAGACTAGACGGAGGTTACGGGGAATGGTGTCCATATCTATGAAAAGTAGAGCCAATGAAGGCGGGGGAGTCAACCGATGACCCAGTAAATCAGAAGCGAGGGAGAAGGTATCTTTCCATATTTTTTTTGGAGAGAAGGGCTTGACCAAAGGATGTGATACAATGTGCCCCTCTGACCACATCCTCTCTAGCACAGGTGTGAAACCCCCGAGAAAATATGACTTAAGCGGTCTGGCGTGTAGTACCATCTCAGTATAGTTTTCATCAGGGATTCGTAGTGGAGAACACACTTCAGATTCTTAGAGGTAAAACTTAAGGCCCCCTTCCATTGCTCCTCCAAAAAGGATAAACCTATCTCCCTTTCCCAAGAACATAAAGGAGTCGACTTGGTGAAGGACTCTTTACCCCTTAATATCATGTATAGTGGGCGAAGACGTGTACGGGCCCATATTTAGAAAATATCTAAATTGGCGGTAGCTTGGAAGGGGGAATTAGTTTGGAGAAAATGTCTGATACGACGATATTTGTAAAAGTCAACATTTGGTATTTGAAAAGAGTTGTGTAAGTATTCAGAGTTATGTATATGCTCTGACTCATACAATTTTGGCAGCGAGTCTAATCCCTGAGTCCCACAGGATGCAATAGCCAGGTCTGAAATAAAGTAATCGAGCACTGTGATGGGGGCAAAGAGAGTCGGAGATTTAAGGGAGTTAGGGCTAAGTTTATGGAATTGAGACCAATTCGTCAGGGCCATGGACACCAGGGTTGGTGTAGACGGGCGTATAAATGAAGAGTGGAGGGATGCTAACAGAAGAGACTTGAGACTACGTGAAGGGATTAGGGCGGCTTTGATGTGGACCCAGTGTTTGGTGTAATCTTCCAGCCACCAGTCTCTTAGTTGGACTATCTGTGAGGCCAGAAAATAATCATAAATGTTAGGGAGCCCCAGCTCTCCAAGGGATTTGGCTTTTTGCATTAGCTTTGATGATATGCGAGGTCTGGACTGATTCCATATAAAGGCGTTAAGATTTTTAGAACATGCATTAAAAAAGGATTTTTTTTTGGGGGGGGGGGGGGGGTTATTAGTATTGTCTTGAATAAATATAGAAGCTTTGGAGCGTGAACATTTGAAAAGGCTGAGATACGGCCTACCCAGGATATTTCATATTTTGCTAGGTTGAGGAGTTCCTTGTCCATGACAGAGAGGAAGGGGAAATTATTAGCTTTGTAGAGTTGAGAGAGGGTGGGTGTCAGTTTTATCCCCAGATAATCGATCTCGGGGGTCTTGCCAATCTAATGTAAAAGATGATTTTAAGAGCTTAATATGATGGGGGGGGGGGGGATGTTTAAAGGGAGTGCCTGGGATTTAGTAGCATTAAGCTTATAGAATGATAGATTGCCAAACGAGGAAATTGTTGTTAAGGAAGTAAGGAGGTCTGTCAAGGAGAGGATGAGGTCATCAGCATACAGACTGATTGTATGGCATCTGTTTCCGATTGTGACGCCTTTGATGTCGTGATCTCGCTTGGGCTTTGAGGTTCTATTGATAATACAAACATTAGTGGGGAAAGGGGGCAGCCCTGTTGGGTGCCATTAGTTATATTAAAGGGCTCTGAAGCCCTATAAGGCTGTGATAGCTGATAGGATCGCCCCTGAAAAACCCAAATGGGACAGGACCGCGAATGCAGAAGACCAATTAATACGGTCAAATGCCTTCTCTGCATCGAGTGTAACCAGTAGGGTTGGAGTTCTGTTTTCCTGTATGACATCTATGATGTTTAGGATTCGCCTAGAGTTTTCTTGTATTTGTCTGCCACTTGATCAGTATGGGTGAGGATGGGGATAAAAGGAGCTATGCGGTTGGCTAATATTTTGGCATATATTTTGGTTACAGTATTTAAAAGTGAGATCGGGCGGTATTTTTTAGGGTCATCTGAAGGCTGCTCTGATTTGGGAATCGTTACTATAATTGCTTCTAGCCTCTCCTTCGGAAAGTCCCCTGTGTCCATCGCCTGCTGAAATATTTGGCGCATATATTGGGAGAACTCTTTTTGAAATGTCTTATAGTAAGCATTTGAGAATCCGTCAGGGCCCAGGGCTTTATTGTGGGGGAGTTTTTTTGATGATACCTTTCATCTACTGAGAGGGGAGCATTTAATTGTGTTAGTTGGTCACTAGTAAGGCAGGGGAGGACAAAGAGCGATTTATATCCTCTGATATGAGGGGTGGGTTCTTTCGGTGGGGAAACGTTATATAAGGCGTCACAGAAGTCTTTAAAAGAGTTAGCTATCGCGTGCGGATCCATCACTTTTAGGCCTGACTTTGGGGACCTGAGGAATAAGATTTTAGACTTGAAGGATCTAGCTTTTAGTCTGTGGGCCAGCAGTTTTCCTGCTTTATTATTTTGTGAATAATAGGAAGTATTAAGAGTCTTTAAGTGTTTTTCATGCCGGTATAACAGTCAATCTTTTAATTGGAGTCTCAAAGCCTAAAGTTGTTCCACGTATTGCGCGGAGGGGTTGGCTTTATTTAATGTTCCTCTCTTTCTTTTCTGGCTCTGTGGCCTATTTTGATAAATATTCCTCTCATGAACGCTTTATGAGAGGGATTAGATACTGAGCCATATTCCGCCAACGCATCAGAGAGTGCTATTTTGTGTCTAGAGTGTTCAAGTAGGTAAGTACTATTGCGCCAAGGGGTATAAGGCAGTGCAAAAGTGGACTCCTTAATAGAGTGACAGGAGCCTGGTCTGACCATGTGATTAGTTCAATGAAGGATTGGAAGGCTTTGCGCAAGAGAGATCTATCTACCAGAAACAGGTCGATCCTGGAATAGGAATTATGTACATACGAGTAGTCCCTTTCTCTGTCATGGTGGAGCCTCCAGCCATCATCGTATAGGTCTTCTCCAAAGCATTTGACACTGCACCGCATAAAAGGTTAGTATATAATGAGAATGCTCGGACTGGGAGAAAACGTCTGTATGTGGGTAAGTAACTGGCTGAGGGATAGAAAACAGAGGGTGGTTATTAACGGTACACACTCAGATTGGGTCACTGTCACTAGTGGGGTACCTCAGGGGTCAGTATTGGGCCCTATTCTCTTCAATATATTTATTAATGATCTTGTAGAAGGCTTGCATAGTAAAATATAAATTTTCGCAGATGACACTAAACTGTGTAAAGAAATGAACACTGAAGAGGACAGTATACTACTACAGAGGGATCTGGATAGATTGGAGGCTTGGGCAGATAAGTGGCAGATGAGGGTTAACACTGACAATAGTAAGGTTATGCACATGGGAAGGAATAATGCAAGTCACCCGTACATACTAAATGGTAAAACACTGGGTAACACTGACATGGAAAAGGATCTAGGAATTTTAATAAACCGCAAACTAAGCTGCAAAAACCAGTGTCAGGCAGCTGCTGCCAAGGCCAATAAGATAATGGGTTGCATCAAAAGGGGCATAGATGCCCGTGATGAGAACATAGTCCTACCACTTTACAAATCGCTAGTCAGACCACACATGGAGTACTGTGTACAGTTCTGGGCTCCTGTGAACAAGGCAGACATAGCAGAGCTGGAGAAGGTCCAGAGGAGGGCAACTAAAGTAATAACTGGAATGGGGCAACTACAGTACCCTGAGAGATTATCAACATTAGGGTTATTCACTTTAGAAAAAAGACGACTGAGAGGAGATCTAATTACTATGTATAAATATATCAGGAGTCAGTACAGAGATCACTACCATCATCTATTTATCCCCAGGACTGTAACTGTGACGAGGGGACATCCTCTGCGTCTGGAGGAAAGAAGGTTTGTACACAAACATAGAAGAGGATTCTTTACGGTAAGAGCAGTGAGACTATGGAGCTCTCTGCCTGAGGAGGTGGTGATGGTGAGTACAATAAAGGAATTCAGGAGGGGCCTGGATGTATTTCTGGAGTGTAATAATATTACAGGCTATAGCTACTAGAGAGGGGTCGGGGATCCAGGGAGTTATTCTGATTGCCTGATTGGAGTCGGGAAGGAATTTTTTATTCCTCTAAAGTGGGGAAAATTGGTTTCTGCCTCAGTTTTTTTTTTGCCTTCCTCTGAATCAACTTGCAGGATAACAGGTCGAACTGGATGGACGGATGTCTTTTTTTGGCCTTTTGTACTATGTTACTATGATCTCTATTTAGAGCCGAGGAGTCAATGGAAGGGTCCAGCACGAAATTAAAGTCGCCCCCTCAAAGGACTTTTTTTTTATTTTGCTCACCTTGGTCATGATTCTCCGTAAAAAGGAAACTTGGTGTTTGTTAGGAGCATATATAAAGACCAGGGTACATTCAGAGAAACGACTAAGGTGATGTACCTGCCACTCTGATCCACAACTGAATCCCTTATCGCTACCATAACACCCCTCTGTTTTTTGGTATAATGGGAGTGAAATATATAGGGGAAGTGAGTATTTTTTAATCTATGAGCATCTCCCACAATGAAGTGTGTTTCAGTGGTGCAGAGGATATCCCATTTAAGAGCTTTTGCCTCCTTCCACAGCATAGATCTTTTAAACGGACTGTTGAGGCCCTTGGTATTCAGGGCAACTATCTTAAGTACCATCCGTGGGTGGAAATATGCTGTGGAAGTAGGAAATATTGGTATATAGACAAAACATGTCCGCGGTGAGACATAATACGGTAGTTGCTAAGAAGGTGAACCCAATAACATTTTCAATACAAACCCTCATGAGAGATCCAAAAATGATGTGTATGTGAGGAAGAAAACATAGAAAAAAAAGGAGAAAACCAAGTCGGCATTTTGTGCCGGTTTAGGCTACTTTCACACTAGCGTTCGATCGGATCCGTTCTGAACGGATCCGATCATATTAATGCAGACGGAGGCTCCGTTCAGAACGGATCCGTCTGCATTATATTGGCAAAAAAAAGCTAAGTGTGAAATTAGCCTGAGCGGATCCGTCCAGACTTTTACATTGAAAGTCAATGGGGGACGGATCCGTTTGAAGATTGAGCCATATGGTGTCATCTTCAAACGGATCCGTCCCCATTGACTTACATTGTAAGTCTGGACGGATCCGCACGCCTCCGCACGGCCAGGCGGACACCCGAACGCTGCAAGCAGCATTCAGGTGTCCGCCTGCTGAGGGGAGCCCAAACGCTGCCAGACTGATGCATTCTGAGCGGATCCGATCATATTAATGCAGACGGAGGCTCCGTTCAGAACGGATCCGTCTGCATTATATTGGCAAAAAAAAGCTAAGTGTGAAATTAGCCTGAGCGGATCCGTCCAGACTTTTACATTGAAAGTCAATGGGGGACGGATCCGTTTGAAGATTGAGCCATATGGTGTCATCTTCAAACGGATCCGTCCCCATTGACTTACATTGTAAGTCTGGACGGATCCGCACGCCTCCGCACGGCCAGGCGGACACCCGAACGCTGCAAGCAGCGTTCAGGTGTCCGCCTGCTGAGCGGAGCGGAGGCTGAACGCCGCCAGACTGATGCAGTCTGAGCGGATCCGCATCCATTCAGACTGCATCAGGGCTGGACGGAAGCGTTCGGGTCCGCTCGTGAGCCCCTTCAAACGGAGCTCACGAGCGGACAGCCGAACGCTAGTGTGAAACTAGCCTTACCATGACGGGCATATTTCACGGCTCATGGGTGGGAAGAAGCCGCCCAGCGCCACTATGGCTGTAATAGTAAAACCATGCAATCAACGCTTGGGCCTTTTTTTCTGAGAAACTAGCTGCCATTCTGGAAGCAAACGGGTGGATGTTTTGGAACCTGGGCCAACGTCCTCCATGTTGATGTTCCAGGCGTCCAAAAGCTTTTCCCCCAACTCCAACGAGTTTATGGCATGGAGAGTCCCCTGATGTTGTATTCGAACTTTCGTCGGAAACCCCCATCTGTAAGGGACGCTATTTTGCCGCAGGGCTGTAGTGAATGGACTTAACGCACGTCGCTGTTGAAGAGTGGCGGCAGATAGATCTGCAAACATTTTAACCTGTTCATAGGGAGAGGGCAGGGACCCTAGTTTTCTTGCCACTGCCATCAGTGCCTCCTTGATGTGAAAGAAGTGCACCCGTGCCAATACGTCTCTAGGAGCATTTTCCGGGAGGTGTTTCGGCCGCATCACTCTGTGCGCTCTGTCAATGATTAGATCATGGGAAGATAGGGCAGGAAGTAGAGACTTCATGAGGTCCTGCAGGTAAGAAAACAGATCTGTGGAAGTAATTTCTTCAGGGATCCTGCGAAATGTAAGGTTATTCCAGTGGGACCGGTCCTCTTATGGGCATCTATTAGCGGATTATGCGAGGTTGCAAAGTCGCCCATTTTGGATTCCACATGGCTGACTCGCTTATCTATAGCCTCCACTGCGTTTTGGAGCGGTAGGATGAAGGAGAATAAATCCTTGTGCATAGATTGACTGAAGAGGACTAACATGTCTTTCAAGAGATTGCCCGAAGCAGGCTGGTCATTAGTGGGGAATGCCTGAAGGGTGAGTGTGGTATAGTCTCTCACCTCACTAGCTCGTGCAGGCGGAGTCTTCATGTTCGGCTTCTGCAACGTGGAACCTGGGGAGAAAGATGGTGTAGCTGGGGCACCGTGTGCTTCTGTGCCCAGCGACGAGGAACTTGGATAGTCTCGAGGAAGGCTCTGTGGTGACGGCGGATGGAGCCTCAGAGGTGGGGACGATCCATATGTCTTTTATGGTGGGGGCTCCATAGGTGAGTCCAGAGCGTCCGTGGGGCATGAATACGAAGAGCGGGGCAGAGACGGGGATGCGGCGCCATATTGGCTCTGGCTCTTTTCCAAGTAAAAGTCCAGGTTTCCTTGCTATTTAATTGACCACTGGTCATCATTAGGGCTATTTGGCCCCTGTTGGGGAGTATTTTGCAGGTGGTTTGGATGGTTCGCTCTCTCCCGTCGTTGCTGGAATGGCGCTGGAGCTCTCGTCTCACGCAGCTATCGTACTCGGCTGTCAGACCTACATGAGACTTTTTGATCGCTTGGTATTAAACGTTTTATGAGGCAAGGTGACAAAAAATGGCTGTTTTGTCCATTATTATTTTTTTTTTTTAATACAGCATTCACCTGAGGGGGTATACAGTTGTGTTCAAAATTATTCAACCCCCACTGAAATTGAGTGTTATGGCCAGTTTGACATTGATTTTGATAATTTCAGTCATCTTGTTTACAATTAAATCACAGAGGCCCTTGTAAGTCAGACAAATATAACATAACATTTATAATGAAATAACCACAAATGTCTTTTCTGTGCTCACATCATTATCAGTTTTATTCAACCCCCAAGTGACATTCAATCTTAGTACTTAGTACAACATCCTTTTCCAGTTATAACAGCTTGTAAACGTGAAGCATAGCTTGACACAAGTGTCTTGCAGCGATCTACGGGTATCTTCGCCCATTCTTCATGGGCAAAAGCCTCCAGTTCAGTCACATTCTTAGGCTTGCGCGCTGCAACTGCTTTCTATAAGTCCCACCAGAGGTTCTCAATCGGATTTAGGTCTGGTGACTGCGATGGCCACTTCAAAATATTCCAGCCTTTAATCTGCAAACATGCTCTAGTGGACTTGGAGGTATGCTTGGGGGCCATTGTCCTGTTGAAAGGTCCAACGTCTCCCAAGCCTCAGGTTTCTGACGGACTGCATCACATTTTCATCCAATATCTCCTGGTACTGAAGAGAATTCATGGTACCTTCCACACGCTGAAGCTTCCCTGTACCTGTAGAAGCAAAACAGCCCCAAAGCATGATTGACCCCCCCGCCATGCTTCACAGTAGGCAAGGTGTTCTTTTCTTCATAGGCCTTGTTCTTCCTCCTCCAAACATAGTGTTGATCCATGGGCCCAAACAGTTCTAATTGTGTTTCATCAGTCCACAGAACACTATCCCAAAACTTTTGTGGTTTGTCCACATGACTTTTGGCATACTGCAGTCGACTCTTCTTATTCTTTGGAGACAGCAAGGGGGTGCGCCTGGGAGTTCTGGCATGGAGGCCTTCATTACGCAGTGTGCGCCTTATTGTCTGAGCTGAAACTTCAGTACCCACATCTGACAAATCTTTTTTCAGTTCCTCAGCAGTCACACGGGGACTTTTCTCCACTTTGCGCTTCAGGTAGCGCACAGCAGTCAAAGTCAGCATCTTCTTTCTGCCACGTCCAGGTAGCGTTTCAACAGTGTCCTTTGCCTTGAATTTGCGAATGATGCTTCCTATGGTGTCTCTTGGTATGTTTAACATCTTTGCAATCTTCTTATAGCCATTGCCCTTCCTGTGAAGAGAAATCACCTCTTCTATTGTCTTCCTGGACCATTCTCTTGACTTCACCATGTTTGTAAACACACCAGTAAATGTCTAGAAGGAGCTGAGTATCACAGTCCTTTTAAATCTGCCTAATTGGTGCTTATTATGCTTCATTGCTGCTCCTTGACATCCACAGGTGTTTTCAATACCTGATCGAAAACACTTGAATGAACCTCTGTTCTTAAGAGTGGTAGTATTTAAGGGGTTGAATAATTGTGTCAATGAAGAAATCACAAAAAAAACATTTAATACTGTATTACAAAAACAATTGAGGTCATTTTAGTTGCATTTGGTTCTTTAACCTTCCTGGCGGTATGATTATGTCTGGAATTTTGTAATTGGTACAAAGGTGGTACAATTTTTTGCATGAAATTTGGTGTTATGTTATAAATTTATTTTATGGGCACAAATTACAGTAAAATTGCAGGCAAGGGGCACTGTACAGTAATAAAATGTCAGATCTGAGGTTATACAGTGTAATCCTCTCAGATTACAATGTATAACCTATTTTATGTGTGTGTGTCACTTTTACTGTTTATATTTTTTTGAATTTCCCGCCCAGTTCCGCCCCCATGCGCAGCTGCTGCTCGCAGGGAACGGAACCAGGAAGTAATATGCCAGCCGGCGCTCACAGCAGAGGACATCGCCGGATCGCCGGCAGAAGGTGAGGGAGGACTGCAATGTTACCCCGAGCGTGACTCTGGGTTACCGCTCCTGGCAGCGAAAATTAACCCCGAGTCACGCTCGGGAACACCGCCAGGGAGGTTAAAAAGTCTTTGTAAGATTTCATTCTGAACACAATTACAAATGTACACTAAATTCCCTAAAACCCTTTACAGCATTGGGGGTTGAATAATTTTGAACATAATGTGATTATAATGTGATTTTTTTTTTTTTTTTATAGAACAAGTTGTTACGGACGCAGAAATACTCAATGTGTCTATTATTTTTATTGTTAAGTTTCACACTGTTTTTATTTTTTGCGGTGTTCATCTGACGGGGTGGATCATGTGATATTTTTAGAGTCGGTCAACACGGACGCGGCGATACCCAATATGTCTACTTTTCTTTTTTTCCCTATTTTTCAAAAAATAGATTTTACTTTATTTTTTGTCCCACTCAGAGTGGGACAAAAAATAAAGTAAAATCTAAAAGCTGTTATAACTTTTGGGGGTCTGATCCCCTTTACAATGCTTTACAATACTTTTGTATTGTAATGCATTGGTTGTAAGTGTATTACTCACTGTAATATACTTACAGCTTCCTGCCTGTGACATCCTGGGGGCTGGATCTCACAGGCTCACATGGAAGGCAGCCGCAATACCTAAGGAAGGCATCGGGCTGCCGTCTAAGCTATCAGGTCCCTGTCACAGCAGCGCGGCGACCCGATGGGTGCTCTCTCCCTCTCCACACATCGCACGTGCCGCGGTCAACACTGACTGCGGCACATCTAGAGTTAATGCATCGGCATCAGTGTTTTCACCGATGCTGGCGCATACAGCAGACGTCCAGCTATCAGTCACTGCCGGATACCTGCAGCTGATCAGGCGAGTGCAGCTCCTGCACCCACCCGATCAGCGCGCCGTAGCACTGCAGCGCTGGTATTTAAGCCACAGTAGCCAGCGCCGTATATGTACAGCACTGGTACTAATGAGTTAAATAGCCTTGGGATAGTACCTAAACCAGAGACCCCCAATCAGTAGACAGAACCGTTTCTGAGTTTTTGCTCCTCATCAGCACAGACTAGGCTTCAGTTGCCTGGATGAGATAGGAAGGTACTGTTGCCTTGTGGAGATCCAGTTGGTGTAGGTAGTCTCAGGCAATGTTTGAGTAGTGCTAATTTGGACCTGTGCATGTTCAGCACACTACTCTCCTAAAATACTCTGTGCTGCTGGGGACTCTGTTCATTCCACTATCAATATGTGACCTGGGGGGCGTGGCCTGCACGCTAATGGCGCCGGTCGCATAGCGCGTTCGCTCCGGACATAGCATTCTTCCAGCGGCTCACAGCTACTACTCCTGAGGTATTTACCCGACAAGCGACAGCCCGATAACCTGCTTTAGGTATGGGGAAAGTTAGGAGGCGACCTGCCCCGGCCAAACTAACAGAATTCTTTGGCAAAGCTACGCCGGCCGACTCAGGGCAGAGAGAGCCGCCATCTCCGGTCTGCACGCCGGCCTCTAAGGCGGGAACACCAGCGGCTTCTGCATCTTACTCTGCTGCAGATCGTGGAAAGGAGAGAGAAGCCCTCGATCCCACATGCCTAACGGCAGACATCATGCGCTCCATGCTAGAGAGCTTACGTTCCTCTATGAAAGAGGACATGCTGGGGCTCCTTAAAGATCTCAGGTCTGATATTCAAAGAATCGGGGAGCGCACGTCCCACATGGAGAACAAGATGGCCGAATTCGCCTCCTCTCACAACACGCTGATAGATGCTCATGAGGCTATGGAGGAAGATATAGCCAGACTAACAGCTAAGCTCCAGGACCTGGAAGACAGAAATAGACGGAATAACGTCAGAATCCGAGGCATTCCAGAATCCGTGGAGGCAAATGAGTTGGAGCATTTTTTGCAGCAGCTTATTAAAGCCGCATTGCCTGATACCACCGAAAGGGATCTGATAGTAGATCGTATACACAGAGTGCCCAAGCCCAAGGGGCTTGATCCGTCCTTGCCGCGTGACACCATCGCCAGGATTCATTTCTACACAGTTAAGGATGCGTTTTTGAGAGTCCTGAGACAAAATGCGAACCCGACAGAGGACTTTAAAGGCATTTCGGTCTATGCAGACCTTTCTGCAGCTACCCTCGCAAGAAGAAGAGAATTTGCCTCGATAACATCAGTCCTGAGGCAACATCAGATAAAATACCGCTGGGGCTTCCCAGTGAAGTTGCTGGTCACCTATGAGGGCAGCCTACAGGTCTTCAATTCACCGCAAGGAGCGGTTAAACGTCTCAGCGAATGGGGTATCATGTGTGAGGGTAATCCCACGGCAAAGGAGATCACCGCGCGTCCTGACAGGATTCCTCCGGACTGGGACGTTGCCTGATACGTGAGTCTGTTCGTGCAGGAGTAGAAGATTGACTGTTTTCATTTCGTAATGTTAGTCCGAAGCAAGGTGCTAACTTAGTTCTTTTTGCCCCTGCTGGACTTGTTCTACAGGTCGATAGACCTACAAGTACAGGGTCGGGCCAGTTAGGCCTCAACGACCACATTTCAGTTAATGTGTTCTTTTATTTTTCAATTGTCCTGTTTTTCTTCTTCTTTTTTTTTTGGTACCAATGTATATTGCAAATGTGGGTGGAGCGGAGGGTGTACTGATCCAAGAGGGTTCCCGGGAGTATATGAGGAGGTGTGTGATGCAAAGGCATTCTATACTTGAGTCATGGGGCTGAAGGTATTTTCCCTTAATGTGCACGGTCTGAATTCTCCATTCAGACGTACGCAACTCTGGTCAGAAGTTTCTAAAGCTAAATGTGATGTCATATTGCTGCAAGAAACGCATTTGTTGAGTAAGGACGCGTTTAGATGTAAACACAAAAATTTTCCTGTTTTATTTCACTCTCACACTAGGAAAAAAAGAAAGGCAGGGGTGCTTATTGGGGTAAAATCTGCAATCACTTTCTCCTTAAAGAAATGTGTAACTGATTCAGCGGGGAGATATGTCATTCTATTGTGTACATTGGATAGTAAACCATTCATTTTGGTGTCTGTATATGCCCCTAATGTCGGACAGGTGGCCTTCTGCAGGAGGCTATTCAATAGAGTAGAGAAATTGGCGGAAGGGGAAGTTATAATGGGAGGAGATTTCAACATTCCGGTGAATGCAAAGATGGATTTTAAATCTGCGCAAGGCTGCACTAGGGCAGAGCTCCAATCTACGCTGTATGAATCTGCATTTCATGACATATGGCGCTACCAGCACAGTAATGAACGTGATTATACGTTCCTTTCTACAGCATGCCTCTCCCAGTCTCGCATCGATTATATTTTAATCTCTAGAGGCCTCCTGCATAGGGTGACACGGTCCGACATTGGGGGAGCAACCTGGTCAGATCACGCTCCAGTTAGTATTAATATAGAAGACGGGGTTCCTGCCCTTCCTAGGCCGCAATGGAGACTGAACACCTATTTATTAAAATGCCCGGATAGAGTCAGGAAGATCACTGATACTATGCAAGAATTTCTGGCATTCAACGATCTCCCTGATATCAGTGTTAATACGTTGTGGCTTACACACAAGGCATTTATGAGAGGGGTCCTGCTGCAGCTAGCGGCGAGGGTGAACAGAAACAGGAACCAGGCAATACAGGATGCCCTTACTCGCTTGCAGAAAGCGGAGCAATGTCATAAATTATATAATAATAACGCTACGTCAACAGCTCTTCAAGAGTGTAGATCAGCATTGAGGGCTATCCTCCTTTATCGACAGGAATTAGGGTTGAAAAGGTTACAGTCTAATTATTATCAAGCTGGAGATAGAGCGGGTGCGCTCTTGGCTCGCAGACTGAAAAGTCATAAAGCTGCGGCTAGGATAACTAGCTTGAAATATAAAAATAAAGTAGTCACTCATCCGCAGGAAATAACGGACGCTTTTGCGTCATATTATTCCTCCCTATACAACTTACGAGAGGACGGTAACATAGTACAACCATCCGCGGAGTCAATATCTGCATACCTAGATTCCCTCACACTACCTAGAATATCTGCTGCTGAACTCAGCAGTCTTAACAGGCCATTCTCTCCAGAAGAGATCTTAAAGACCATTAATGCCACTCCATCTAACAAGGCTCCTGGACCTGACGGTTTTCCAGTGGAGTATTATAAAACGTTTCATTCAACATTAATCCCTTACTTAGCTAAATTATTCAACTCATTTCTGGTATCGGGGAAAATTCCTCCGGAAATGCTTAAAGCCACTGTAGTCACCCTACCTAAGCCAGGGAAATCTCCTGATGTCCCCGAAAACTTCAGGCCAATCTCCCTATTGAACGCCGACCTCAAGCTGTTTGCTAAGTTACTTGCCACCCGCCTTAGCACTGTACTGCCGGCTTTGATTAACCAGGACCAGGTTGGCTTTGTGCCAGGGAGACAATGTAGGGATGGTACAAGGAAAATGATAGACCTGATCCAAATAGCGGGTTGGTCCAGGGCCCCCACGATCTTTGTATCTTTAGACGCTGAAAAAGCGTTCGACAGAGTGCACTGGGGGTTCCTGGACCAAACTCTTAGGAAGTTTGGGTTTCAGGGGCATTTCTTACAAGCTATTTTGGGGCTTTATACAGCACCTAGTGCGAACGTTCTGGCCTCAGGATTTTTATCTGCACCTTTCTCAATAACAAACGGGACCAGACAAGGGTGCCCGCTGTCACCCCTGATATTCGCGCTAGTGATGGAGCCTATGGCAGAGAAGATGCGTGGGTGTGTGCGGGTATCGGGGATCACAGCGGGGAAACACTCACACTGCATTGGATTGTACGCAGATGATGTCATTTTGACGATTACTGACCCATTAAACTCATTGCCCGCTGCATTAGAGATATTGGATCAGTACTCCTCTGTTTCATACTATAAATTGAATGTTGGTAAAACTAATGTATTACCCATTAATATACCTGAGAGCATGCACAGGGTTCTCAGTGTCGAGCATCCTTTCAACTGGACGTCTGAATCGATAAGATATTTGGGAATAGAGTTATCTAGCTCGTTGCAAGGTATGATATCGCTTAATCATAAATTATTAAGGGCTGAAATACAGAAGGACTATTCCAAATATAATAAAGGGGTACTTTCATGGATAGCTAAAATTAATGTAGTAAAAATGATGGTGCTCCCAAAGATCTTGTATATGTTCAGATGTATTCCGTTGAAATTCCCCAGAGCCTACATTAAACAATTACAAGATGACATGATGGGGTTTATATGGGGAGGTTCACACCCCAGGATTAGTAAGAATGTACTGTTTCCGGCTCTTAGGAAGGGGGGTCTGGGAGTGCCTGACCTCTTTAGTTATTATATGGCTAGTTTGTTGGATCAGGCCATGGAATGGTGGTCTCCATCATCGTCACATAAGTGGTTGGCGATCGAGGAGGTTTATGTTAAAAGGAGGTCATTGAAGTCACTATTGGCAGCATATTTAATGAAGCCCTTTATGTTCCCCTTGCCATTAGACACAATGCAAGCCGCTATATTTGCCTGGGCCCATGGATGTAAACACAGAACTCCCGTTTCTATAGAGAAGAGGCAGTTTCCTATAACGGTCATTGAGTATCACATCCCCACGCTCCAACTTACTAGCTGGCTAAATTGTGGGATAGCCACTTTAGGGAATCTGTTTGAGCAATCTGTCTTGTGTACCTTTGAGTCGTTACATACCAGCTTTAACTTACCTAATTCTGTGTTTTATCAGTATCTTCAAATCCGTCATTTTCTCGCATCGCTTAAATTGGATATGAAGGTGAATGAGAGAGATCCATTGGGCAGGATCCTTAGCGCGGACACTCGCCTTCATTCCAGCCTCTCTTTCTGGTACTCTTTCCTGCAGTTAGCAGGCGGGGATGTCAAGAAACCCTTCATGTACAGGTGGGAGGCTGAAATGGAGAAGGAGTTCACGCTGGAGGAATGGACGGATGCTTTATTTTGGTCCATGAAGACTTCGAAGTGCATTAACCATGCCGAACAGAATAGAAAAATTCAAATGAGATGGTATCTTACCCCAGACAGGTTAGCTCATGCTAATCCGGATTATTCACCGATGTGCTGGAGAGGGTGTGGTCAAATTGGCACACCATATCATATGTGGTGGGGCTGCTCTGTCCTAGCTCACTTCTGGGCTTCAGTATTAAAATTAATAAAGGAGGTTACAGGTTTTACGGGGGCAGTAACCCCGGAGCTGGCAATTCTTAGCATTGGCTTAGGGGACATACCTAAAGAAAGTAGGAATATAATAGCGCATATTCTTACAGCAGCTAAAAAGGTGATCGCTCGTCGGTGGAAAGATCTGCAGAGCCTTTCGATCAAAGAAGTTGTTAAGCTGGTTAACTATCATATGCAGTGTGAGTTCACATTCGCCTCATCTATGAAACATAGAATAATAACACATAACGCATGGCTGCTCTGGTTATCTAGCCAGTATGCGGTTCCGCTTCCACACTACCTGCTTTAGTATCCAGGCATGCCAGTAATGTACAGTGATGTCTTGCAATGTACCTTCTCGTTATACTATATTCTGTGCATGATGCAATAGTCGCAGGGGTATCCTCTCTGGAATAAGCTGTTTACGTGGATTGTATACTTTTGTACGTGCAAAATTGGTACCATACATTATTATTTATTTTTATTTTAGTTTGTATGTATGTATTATTCCTTTGTTTGAATATGCATAATTTGTAAAATGACTCAATCACTATATGCCTTTTCAATAAAAATTTATTGATGAAAAAAAAATCAATATGTGACCTGCTTGTCTCTATTCCTCCCTCACATCATGTCACATGCAGCCCCTAACATCACATGAGAGGACAGGTCACTGCCCCCTTATAATTATCAGCACACCTCTCTCCTGAAATACTATGTGCTGCAGTGGACTCCTCTCCTTTCAATGTCAACCTATGACCTCCTGCTTGTCTCCATTTCTTCCTCCCATCGTGTCATATGTGGCCCCTAATATCACATGAGAGGACAGGTCACTTCACACGACAGGATCAGCACACCTCTCTCCTGAAATACTCTGTGCTGCTGAGGGCTCTGCTCCTTCCACTATCAGTCTGTGACCTCCCGCTTGTCTCCATTCCCTTCTAACATCATGTCACATGCAGACCCTAACATCCCATGAAAGGACAGGTCACTGCCCCCCACAAGATCAGCACACTGCTCTGCTGAAATACTCTGTGCTGCTGGGGGCTCTGCTCCTTCCGCTATCAGTCTGTGGCCTCCTGCTTTTCTCCATTCCCTCCTCACATCATGTCACTGCCCCTGTCACATAAGAAGACAGGTCACTGCCCTGCACAAGAGCAGCACACTCCTCCCCTGCTGCTCCAGCCAGGATCTAGTTGGCTCTGGCGTTATGTTCTGTACCCTCCCATTTCCAATTTTTGTACACCCCAATTAGGAGGTGATGTAGGTGGAATACAATGAGGGGATCAGACCTGATGATGAAACATGCAGACCACTGCAATAACTGGAGGGTGACATCATCAGGTATGTGCGCGTGTATCTCCTGACGCCGACGATGCGATAAATTCTCAGCATTCCGCCAGCGGCAGAGATTCCTCACCTGGGCACAGATCCCAGCTCCATTGTGTGTATTTTTAGTAAGTCGTAAAGTTATGTGAGCAATGTGTAAAGGTCACTGCTGACAACTGACACCCGCATTATGTGATTGTTATAAAATCTCAGTATACGCAGGACCAGATGACTATAGAAGCAGGACTTACCTCCCTCTGTACACATAGGTGAAATATCAACAGCTCCCCTAGTGGTCATACAACCTGATAAACTAATGCCGACAATTAAAGAGGACCCGTCACTTGTCGCTTTTAGTAACTACTTGCATTCCCCATGTAATAACAATTCTGAGGCACCTCTTCTTCTGACTCCATGTAGTGCCGTTCCTCTATTATTGCTGCTGGAGATTATGAATGATTTTTCGGGGGTGTCCCTGCACTGACGGCTCTGATTGGATAATTTCAGACTGTGCTGGACCCCCCAACTGCGGGCTGAATGGGCACTGTGAGGAATATGTCCTCACACCCACCATTTGCTGAAAGGTGGCAGAGGAAATCAAGTTCTACTGGGGGGCCCTGCTTCAAAGCCGCAGCCAGATAGCAGAAAACTCCTAGCAGGCCACATTTTGTTACAATTCACACCTCCAGTCAGACAGCACGGATCCTGCGGGAAAACCCTCAGGAGGAGGTATCAGCCCTTGCCAGGATCAATTATACCTCCCAGACATGTTGGTACCTACGTTTCATAAGGAATTATGAATCGCCCAGCCATCGCAGGCGCAAACCGAATGCATAGTTGTGTCCCGGTGGCCACGAGGAACTTGCCCATGTTCTTGGTTTGATGGTGGGATGCCAGGGAAGGGAGATATACATAGCTCCCCACAGAAACCAACTAATGTTACCATATTTGGTCTCTACTTGTAGCTGGAACCCAGGCAGATCCGTTGGTCCCAGATCTCCCTGTGACCTTCTGGCCTGGAGCTATGAACCCTAAAGGGTTTTGTGGGTCATTTGCAGCCAGTCCAGCAGAGGGGGGTGGACCCCTCCCAAAGGCCGGGAGGGGAGGGACCGGCTACAGGTTAAAAGGCTTGTGCCAGCAAGCGGGCGGGTCCTTCTCTGAAGAAGGGTCACATCGTGTAATATGTTTTGAGGGACCCAGGAACTAGCTGAGATCACTGCCCTTCATGTGACTACAGCAAAGAACACATCACAACCTAAGGAACTTTCATCTTACCCGGTAACTGACTTTTGCTCTGCTTAACCCTGTTGTACCCATATCACCTGTATCTGTAACCTCAGACCACTGTATATATCCTCTGTGTATATTGTGTATTATCTAGTGTGCCTTTAAGGCGATTAAATATATAATTTAATCTTGTGCTGTCTTGTATCTCGATCACGAATCCCCACGTCCGTGTTTCGGCCTAGTTATAAGCTACCCCGGGTTGGTTTCTCACCCAATATAATCCCATTAGTGGACCGGGCTTATATCAAACGAGAAGCTGGTGGCAGATACCCGGGCTGAGACAGCGCTATTTTCACTGCGGCAGTGAAGAGGCTCTCTCAGCTTGTTGCCTCTCTGTGCCCGCGTGGTCAGGAGGTGTCTGTGTAAACTGTACCAAGCTGACCTTACCTGCTCCTCTGGAGGGCGTAAAGTCACACTTTGGTAACCCGTGACCATACCGCGGCTCGTGAGCTCGACATAAGTGACGTTAAGCGGGCACGAGGCGTGGTATTCGTCACAGGCACAAATTACCAAAGACACCCTCCAAAATATTTTGTAAAGCCTTCCTAGAAGGAGGGGCTTGCAGCAGGAGTGGTCTGCTGGTGGAGGGAGAGGTGGAATATGGCATAGCTTTCTTCTCACGGGAGATGTCTCTTTTCTGTCCAGACCGCAAGTGGTGAAAGAGTGGATCCCACACGCACTTCTTTCATAGTCCGTTATCATTGTCTGGCCCTGACCACCATGACAGCTCCTGCACTATCTGTCCACTGGCTCTTCTAGGCTCCTCAATGGCAAATCTTTCTAGTTATGCCGTATTATGTACCCAGCTCCCGTGTCAGCATATAAGCAGACACATGTGCCAGTCAGGAGTCTGGAAAGCCTTTGTGGTAACCTGTGTGGGCACTGTAATCATGACGATACTGGCAGTTACTCAGCTTTTCTAGGGTCCTGAGAGGTAAATCAATTGCAGACGTCTGAGCTTCCTTCTCACCTGCGGAGGGGATCACTTCTCATAGGGTTTTATCATACATTTTATTGCTGTTTACGTGACGGAGCGGCTGCTGTTACCCAGAAAAGTGAGGACAGGAAGTTTATTCAGCAAATATTCTGACTACAAGTGATGAGCTGCACATTCCTGGTCTACAAGAAACGGTCAACAAGTTGCTGTTGACAGATCTTTTATCTTCATCTTGTCCTTATTTTTTTTTTTATCTGATCCACTTTGCTGCTACTGTAAACTGAGGTTCTGCTGCACTCAGGGCCAGGATGACGGGTAGGCCCTGCGTAGGGTGCAACCTCACCACGCACAAGAGGGGGCGCAATTATGGTCACATTTGCAGCTGCCTGAAGCCTATGAGGGAGTAGACCGTCGCAATGATGTCACTGTAACCTCCTGTGCCAGGTCTCGCGTGATCATGTCATTGCACGAGACCCGGCGCAGGAGCGGAAATGTCATGTGGACCACCTGTGCCAGGACACAGCAACACAGGCCACAGATCGGAAGAGGTCTGTAGCCTGCAGCACAGGCAGCAGTGGGGAATGGGAATTAGTTTTTTTTTGTTTTTTTTTAAACTAAGCAGTGGCCTATCGGGGGCAGCAAGGAAGGGCGGAGGGAGCATTGATACTAGCACTGGAAGGGGGGGGGTAAGCATTATATAGTGGCACTAAGGGGGGGGGCAGCGTTATATACTGGCACTAAGGGGGAAGGCATTATATACTGGCACTGGGGGGAGCATTATATACTGGCACTAAGGTTATATACTGGCACTAAGGGGGGGAGGATTTTATTCTGGCACTAAGGGGGGAGGATTATATACTGGCACTAAGGGGGAAGCATTATATACTGGCACTAAGGTTATATACTGGCACTAAGGGGGGGAGGATTATATACTGGCACTGGGGGCAGCATTATATACTGGCACTAAGGGGGGGAGGATTATATACTGGCACTAAGGAGGGAAGCATTATATACTGGCACTAGGGGGGAGGATTATATACTGGCACTAAGGGGGGAGGATTATATACTGGCACTAAGGGGGAAGCATTATATACTGGCACTAAGGTTATATACTGGCACTAAGGGGGGGAGGATTATATACTGGCACTGGGGGCAGCATTATATACTGGCACTAAGGGGGGGAGGATTATATACTGGCACTAAGGAGGGAAGCATTATATACTGGCACTAGGGGGGAGGATTATATACTGGCACTAAGGGGGAGGATTATATACTGGCACTAAGGGGGAGGATTATATACTGGCATTAGGGGGGAACATTATATACTGGCACTGGGGGGACTGCATTATATACTGGCACTAAGGGGGGAGGATTATATACTGACACTAGGGGGAAGCATTATATACTGGCACTAAGGGGGGGATTATATACTGGCACTAAGGTTATATACTGGCACTGGGGGGGGGGAGGATTATATACTGGCACTAAGGTTATATACTGGCACTGGGGGGGAGGATTATATACTGGCACTAGGGGGGAGGATTATATACTGGAACTATGGGAGAACAATATATATATATTGGCACTACAGAGTTATAACTGCAAAGGGGCATTAGAGCTACAGGGTGCATTGCAGGAGAGGCATATCAATATTGGAGGCCCTATGGTTAGATTAATACTACTAGGGGTACTGTAGGGGCATTATTATTATTATTGATTATTCTTGGGGAGTACTAACACTATTGGAGGCACTATTACTAATGATCGCAGTCTGGTAGCATTATTAATATGGGGGCACTATCTGCTTGGCACTGTTATTCCTGACAGTATAGTGTTTTGGGCATGGGGGAAGCACAGAGGGCACAGTATTGGGAGGAGGAGCAGCCGGATGACAGTGGCCTGTATTAGTTTGGGGGCTGATTTGCAGAATCTGTAACAGCCCCCCATGTGCCATATAGTAATGCTGTGTCTTGTTACTCTTATGTGGCAGAGGGGGCTGCACACAACTGACCAGAGACATCTGCCCGTGATGGTCTGGACCAAATGGAGAAGAAAAGGAATGTGAACAACGGAAATCCAAGGAGACGCCACCTGTAAGACCTTGGATCTGCCCCTGACTGCATTTTAATTTTTCTTCCCGGAGCAATAACTTTTTTATTTTTCCGTTCACATAACCGTACGAGGGCTTGTCTTTTGAGGGACAAGTTGTACTTTCTAAATACAATGTAGTGGGAAGCAGGAAAAAACACAATTCCGACACCGTTTTACAGGTTTTGTCCCTACAGCATTCCCTATGTGGCCAAACTGACCTGTGCCCTTCATTCAGTTAGTACAATTACAAAGATACCACATATGTGTAGCTTTTTTCGTGTTTTAATACTGAAAAAATAATACATCATTAACATCACCATATTCTAACCCCCATAGCTTTTTTTCACTTCTAGTACATTGGACCTAGGTGCTGGTCCACACTGGCCGGTCGTGCACCCCCTGCTTATACAGTGTGCTGCTTCCTCACTTTCTTCAAACTGTCTACTGCACCGGAGGTCGCTTTGCACCTAACATGGCTACATCGTCTGAAAACCTTGACCCAGATGTCTTCACCTACAGCAAGGAGGACGAACTGAGGATCCTGCAAGGTACAGAGAGAGACACTACCTTTTTGTTCACACCCACCATACTGGACACTAAAAAGCGTTTTGAGTATGACTCTAAACGTCTCATTAACCTGGAGCTCCATATGTTCACTCTGTGTGAATATCATCAAAATCATAGAATCCCACGTGGGATGAGGTCACAGTTGAGACCGGATTTATTTCCCAACAATGCTGATTTCTGTGCGAGATTCTCACAAATTTGTAATAAGTTTGCATTTGATATGATACTGCTCAATATTTAGTTTCTCCAGAAAGAGATTTTGTCTCTACAGGATGCTCTACAGATAACAACAACGGCATTGAAAAATTTATTGCCGGCTGCAGAATTTGATGCATATATTGCGTCCTGCGCACCACATTTTGGGAAACTAAGAGCTGAACTGCAAGATAAAAAACGCCAAAAATGGTCACGCGACATGGAGGATTATACACGTGGATTCATATATATATGGCAACGTGATCCTAAGAATCCTAGAGGAGGAGATAGGAGACAGATTCATCCCTCTGACAAAAGACACACACGATCTCAATCTCAAAATAAGAGTCAGGAACGTGTAGAGGTCAATCAGCAAGCAACTAGTCCGAAATCTTTTTTAGGACTGGGCACGGATCCTATAGAACCAGGAGGGGCGGCAAACGCCACCGGAGATGGCGAGGACAGAAACAAAAACCTCAGACCTCAGCGCCAGAAAATAGTGAACAAAAAGAGGACACAGTGGTAAATATTTCCTCTACGGTTCTGAATGATGCACAACTATCAGTCTTGAACAAGGGCCTGTCTTTTTGCCCTGTGTCCAAGACTGATTGGTTTAACATTGAGTTGGACTTACATAGATTTTTACGTAGTATCAAACTCAAGATTTGGTTTGCTACACAAAACCAAACTGTGAGAGGTGAAGGTGATAGATCAACAGAATTGTCTTTGCATAATACAGGTCTATATGTCAAAAGTAATTTTAACCCTGTGATTGATCATCCAGCTGTTGATGCCTTTTCTCTAGCCATACGCAGGGACCTAAATGAATTGAAAAGGGTTTCTGAATACAATGATCTTAGATTTGCCAATATCACCTCTGACGAGATGTCTGCAATGTGCTCTCTGGCCTCCGACCACAGCCTCACCATCAAGTCCGCGGACAAAGGTGGTGGGGTTGTGGTAATGGACACCAGTGAGTACATCCGGGAGATTCATGGCCAACTTAACGACCCGCAGGTGTATAAACGGGTCGCACAGGATCCGAAATTTGGCTTACTAAGGGAGCTAAGAGATATTTTAAATCAAGCCCGTGAGGCGGAAATTATTGATGACAAGTTGTTCAGCTACTTGTATCGGGACAAGCCCTGTACACCTCTGTTATACACCCTGCCAAAAGTACACAAGGGGGTTTTGCCCCCGCCTGGCCGCCCAATTGTATCTGGGAGGGAATCCCTTTTTTTACAATGTAGCGATTTTTCTTGATAAAATGTTGCGCCGTTTTGCCATCTCCACCAGATCATTCATCAGAGACACGGGTGATTTTTTGTCTAAAATAAATGAACTTGAGGTCCCTGCAGGCTCGGCTCTTGTGTCATTCGACGTGTGTAGTTTATACACGTCGATTGACCATGAGCTTGGCCTGCAGGCTGTTGAGGCGTGTCTTAGAAGTTCTGATTATTCTGAAATTTGTCAAGATTTTTTACTTTCATTATTAAGATTTGTTCTCACGAAAAATTATTTTCTTTTTCAGGACGATTTCTTTGTTCAGTTGCGTGGAACCGCGATGGGGTCCAACGTGGCGCCCACTTATGCAAACATCTATATGGCCCACCTCGAGGAGTCGTCGATCTATGGCAGCCACCACTTCAGACATGTTCTGGGGTGGTGGCGCTATATCGACGATATCTTCTTGGTGTGGACGGGCGACACGTTGGACCTCCTTGCGTTCCATGCTTTTCTCAACGAAATCGACCCCACTGTGAAATTCACTATGGTTCAGTCCATGGATAAACTACAGTTCCTGGACACAGAGGTCCGGATCATGGGACGAGGTTTGAGTACTGATTTATTTGTCAAGCCTACTGACAAGAACACTCTGCTACGATATGACAGCCACCATCCTCGTTCCATGATCCGATCTCTACCCTACAGCCAGTTCTTGCGAGTACATCGCATAGTTAAGGATAGACAAGTGAGACATACTAGATTCCAAGAAATGAGTCAGAAATTTGCCATACGTGGATATCCGAAAAAGCTGATCAGAAATACCATTGATAGATTGGGGAATCAACTCACTGATACTTCCGTTCAGAAAGAGGCCCAAAGTCCTCGCATTCCCTTCATCTCCCATTTCTCGACTGACAGCCCGCAAATTGCGGGTGTCATTCGGAGACATTGGAGATTGATAGGGAATAGTTTTCCCCAAATTGCGGAATTTAAATCACCCCCTCTCTTCTCCTATCGGAGAGGACGGAATGTGGGTGATAGATTGGTGAAGGCGGATGTGGGCAGTGCCAGGATCAATGTGAGGACAATGTGTGGTTCTACTCGTACTGGTTGCTACCCTTGCTATCATTGCATAAATTGCAAACTTATGATCAAAGGAGATACATTTTTAAATCCGGCCACTGGTGGGATGATGAAAATCACTCAATTCTTGACCTGTGACTCATCCTACGTGGTCTACCAACTGACCTGCCCGTGTGGGAAGTGGTATGTTGGTGAGACCACGTGGGATGTAAAGACACGATTGAATCAACATCGCTACTCCATCAGGAAAGAAAAGATGGATTTACCAGTGTCCAAACATTTTAAAGAGGCAGGGCACACAC
The DNA here is from genome assembly GCF_014858855.1 of Bufo gargarizans. NCBI lineage: Eukaryota > Metazoa > Chordata > Amphibia > Anura > Bufonidae > Bufo > Bufo gargarizans. The sequence continues at coordinate 169,358,279 of NC_058087.1, read as the reverse complement.
AGAGTGATTTGAGATTTCGCGTTTTGAAACAGGTAGAATTGGGGAGGCGTGGTGGAGATAGACAGGCTATCCTCAAAAAACGCGAGTTATACTGGATATATACGCTAAAGACGTTAAAACCTAATGGGTTAAACGTGGACTTTAGGGTGGATTAGTGTAGTTTGGCCCTGGCACTGCCCATATCTTATGCCTTCTCTACTCTGCAGGATCCGTATCCTTTTCTGTAGGTCAAATGCACGTGTGTTTCTGCATTTGAATCATTATCTTGAATCAAGTATATTTTTTTATGAGAATCGCTAAAATTTTCTCTCTTTGTTTTTAGATTCATTTTGATCTCACTGCCTTGGCGGAGGCGCTGCATGATGTGACGTTCATCCTGGTTCCAGTTGGCTCCCCAATATCTATTTATTCTATTCAATTAATATATGCCTGGTTCAGTGCTTTACTATTTGTGCGGAATTTGTTGTACATTGTTCTGGATGCCCCCGTATACCGTTCATATAGAAAAATTTGATCCGTTTGTCCATGGTGCCTGTATTATTATGGTTGTTCTTCCCCTTTTTTTCCTTGAATTGAATGCTTATATTCATTTATGGGTATCAATGTTGCTACTTTTTGAGAGAATAGTGGCGTTCCGTGGGGATCCCCCTACGATGTAGGTTTGTTTTCCCATTGTTCACGCCGATATCTCATCATTATGAATTGTCCATCAATATGTGACATTCATATACAAATCAAGTAAAACATTTTTTATAGTTTAGATTTTGGATCTTTGGGGCACTGTGCCCGACTACCATACGTGCTTTGACATGTGGGTGGCCGTGCGGCATTGCCCTAGGACCCAATTCATTTATGGTATCGGGTTCCATGGACTAGTAGCTCTATTGAGATCACTTTGATCATGTGATATGTGTTGGGTGGCACCCATTACTGCTCTGACATGCGCACATTGCATTCGATCCAGTTTCGCCCATCTTAGTTGTGGGTGTTAGCTAGTTGCTTGAAAAGGAGGAATCGTGAGATTTAATATTTTCGCGCATGCGCTAATTACGTGGATTTTCGCGCATGCGCTAATCACGATATTTTCGCGCATGCGCTAATTACGTATAGTATTTTCGCGCATGCGCAAATCGTGTATGGGGACGCCAAGGAGCATGTTCAACGCCAACCATGCAGTTGCCCACCTGACAGTGAGTTTTTTAATTCACCTTATTAGGGTAATCACTGACACTTATTATGTTATATTCCATATAAATCACGATATGTGGAATTAATGTTGTTTTAGTCTGATGTATTATTTTTGCCAAATGAGGCCAATTTGTTATATGTATTTTCTATCATCACATGTATTGTTCGTTCACTGTACATCCACTGTATTATGTTTAATTGATGTTAATCTATTTTTGATTGATGCCCTTATTTAAAGTGTGTCTGTAACACATGTGCACTGTGCTTGATAAAGACAGCAACAAGCTGTTGAAACGTCGCCTGATTTTGGGTCCAATAAATCATCAACTTTTGAATTGATTTGGAGTGCTGCTGGCTATTTTTCACTTCTAGTACATTGGACCTAGGTGCTGGTCCACACTGGCCGGTCGTGCACCCCCTGCTTATACAGTGTGCTGCTTCCTCACTTTCTTCAAACTTTTTTTATAGTAGTTATGTCTACTGAGCTGTGCGGGAGCTCATTTTTGTGGGATGATCTGTAGTTTTTATTGATACCATTTTGGAGTGTGTGTGACTTTTTAATCACATTTTAATCAATTTATTTTGGGTACGTGAAGCAATGAAGAAATGGCAAATCAGCCATTTTGACTTTTTTCCGTTATGCTATTCGCCATATGGGATAAATAATTTATCTTTTTATAGTATGGGCCTTTTAGGATGTGGTGATTCCCATGATGTTCATATTTTTTTATTGTATTTATTTTTTATTCTAGGGATGATTTTTATCTTTATATATTATTTTTTTAAAAACTTTTTTAGACCCTCTAGGAGGCTACGATATGCACTAGTCAGATTTTTTTTTTAGCTTATACTATAGTTCCATAGAACTACAGTATAAGGGCGCATTCACACGATCGTAGTGTTTTGCGGATCCGCAAATTGCACATCTGCAAAACAAGGATGCCGGCCCGTGTGCATTCCGCAATTTGCAGACAGCACGTGGCCAGCACTATCCTAGAAAACGTCTATTCTTGTTCGCAATTGCGGGCAAGAATAGGACATGCTCTATCTTTTTTTGCGGGGCCGCGGAACGGAACTACGGATGCGGACAGCACACAGTTTGCTCTCCGAATCTTTTGCGGGACCACACCTGTTCCACAAAATTACAGCTGTCTGATGGGACCCTGAGCTGAATTTGCTGTTAACTGCAATTCTAATACTCAGTCTCTTCAGAGAGACCCAGCATATTAGATGCAAGGACCGGCTTCCCCGATAGCTATTTGGATGCCGTGGTCGTGTATGACCACGGCATATTAAGGGTTAAATGCCTGCGATCGGCATTATTTCTGGTCGCAGACATTAGCCGCGGACCTCTGCTGTTTGAAACAGCAGAGACTCGCCGGCTGTGGTGCCCGCTGCACGCAGGAGTGGACGCCATGTTTAAAGACCCCAATGCCATACGCTGTACACAGTCTGAGGGTTAGATGTGTTTTAATCTCTTTTTAGGAAGTAATGCCACTTTAAATTGATTTGGGGGGGGGGGCAATTTGTCTGCTCCGCCTAGGGCACTGAAATACCTTGTCTTGGCCCTGGCTGCACACGTTTCAGTCCTGTGTGGATGTACCTTTAGGATATGTTCACACACATGGTGTATCTACAGTGGATTTCATCCTTGGAAATGCATATGGTCAAATCTGGAGAAAAAATATACGAGAAATCCGGCTGTGGTGATTCGCCAGAGCTTTTCCACAACAATACCAGGGAGGCTGCTGATTGGCTCCAGAAGTATTCTGCCGCAGGACAATGACCCCAAATATACAGTCAGTCATTAAATCAGTTGTCACACGAAAAATATTTTTCAAACCAGCACTTGGAGCTGAATACTTATGTAATTGCATGTAATTAAAAATATATTATAGCTACTGAGTTATTCACTGAAATCTATCTGTATAGCGCCACCTGCTGTTTGCTCTTTTTCTAATTTCTCTGTCCTGCTCACTGAGATGGAAGCACATGCTGAGTTCCATCCTTCAACTGCCACCAGCTGCAGTAGCAAGGACACGCCCCTGAAAGAAGATACACCCCCTGAGCTGCCAACTTGAAATAAATCGAGCAGAGCAATTGAAGCAGTGAAGATCTCTGGATCCATGTGAAGTACAGGGCTGGTTCTAGATTTGTAAGAAAGGGATTGTCATGTACTAGATTATTTATGTTTTAATTTTTTTTTCATTATTCATGGGATAACCCCTTTAAGAACTATCTTCAGAATCCTGGAAGCAATGATATGGCCCCACAGAGCCCTGATCTCAACATCATCCAGCCTGTCTGGGATTACATGAAGTGACAGAAGGATGTGAACAAGCCTACATCCACACAAGATCTGGGGTTAGTTCTCCAAGATGTTTGGAACAACCTCCCTTCCAAGTAACTTAAAAAACAGAGTGCAAGTGTAACTAAAGACAGAGGTCACAGAGCATGCCCACAACGTTCCCATAGGAGTCAATGAGTAATCTCCAGACTACTGTCCACGTAGCCTTTATGCAGCAATGTGGTACTTGGTTCCGTTGAGGCAGTATAGTGTGCAGCACTGTGGTACTTGGTTCTGTTGAGGCAGTATATTGTGCAGCACTGTGGTACTTGGTTACGTTAAGGCAGTATATTGTGCAGCACTGTGGTATTTGGTTCTGTTAAGGCAGTATATTGTGCAGCACTGTGGTACTTGGTTCTGTTGAGGCAGTATAGTGTGCAGCACTGTGGTACTTGGCTCCGTTGAGGCAGTATATTGTGCAGCACTGTGGTACTTGGTTCTGTTGAGGCAGTATATTGTGCAGCACTGTGGTACTTGGTTACGTTAAGGCAGTATATTGTGCAGCACTGTGGTACTTGGTTCCGTTGAGGCAGTATATTGTGCAGCACTGTGGTACTTGGTTCAGTTGAGGCAGTATATTGTGCAGCACTGTGGTACTTGGTTCTGTTGAGGCAGTATATTGTGCAGCACTGTGGTACTTGGCTCCGTTGAGGCAGTATATTGTGCAGCACTGTGGTACTTGGTTCTGTTGGGGCAGTATAGTGTGCAGCACTGTGGTACTTGGCTCCGTTGAGGCAGTATATTGTGCAGCACTGTGGTACTTGGTTCTGTTGAGGCAGTATATTGTGCAGCACTGTGGTACTTGGTTACGTTAAGGCAGTATATTGTGCAGCACTGTGGTACTTGGTTCCGTTGAGGCAGTATATTGTGCAGCACTGTGGTACTTGGTTCAGTTGAGGCAGTATATTGTGCAGCACTGTGGTACTTGGTTCCGTTGAGGCAGTATATTGTGCAGCACTGTGGTATTTGGTTCTGTTAAGGCAGTATATTGTGCAGCACTGTGGTACTTGGTTCCGTTGAGGCAGTATATTGTGCAGCACTGTGGTACTTGGTTCCGTTGAGGCAGTATATTGTGCAGCACTGTGGTATTTGGTTCTGTTAAGGCAGTATATTGTGCAGCACTGTGGTACTTGGTTCCGTTGAGGCAGAATATTGTGCAGCACTGTGGTATTTGGTCCTGTTGAGGCAGTATATTGTGCAGCACTGTGGTATTTGGTCCTGTTGAGGCAGTATATTGTGCAGCACTGTGGTACTTGGTTCTGTTGAGGCAGTATATTGTGCAGCACTGTGGTACTTGGTTCTGTTGAGGCAGTATATTGTGCAGCACTGTGGTACTTGGTTCCGTTGAGGCAGTATATTGTGCAGCACCGTGGTATTTGGTTCTGTTAAGGCAGTATATTGTGCAGCACTGTGGTACTTGGTTCCGTTGAGGCAGTATATTGTGCAGCACTGTGGTACTTTGTTCTGTTGAGGCAGTATATTGTGCAGCACTGTGGTACTTGGTTCCGTTGAGGCAGTATATTGTGCAGCACTGTGGTACTTGGTTCCGTTGAGGCAGTATATTGTGCAGCAATGTGGTATTTGGTTCTGTTGAGGCAGTATATTGTGCAGCACTGTGGTATTTGGTTCTGTTGAGGCAGTATATTGTGCAGCACTGTGGTATTTGGTTCTGCTGGGGCAGTATATTGTGCAGCACTGTGGTATTTGGTTCTGTTGAGGCAGTATATTGTGCAGCACTGTGGTATTTGCTTCTGTTGAGGCAGTATATTGTGCAGCACTATGGTATTTGGTTCTGTTGAGGCAGTATATTGTGCAGCACTGTGGTACTTGGTTCTGCTGGGGCCAGTATAGTGTGCAGCACTGTGGTACTTGGCTCCGTTGGGGCAGTATATTGTGCAGCACTGTGGTATTTGGTTCTGCTGGGGCAGTATATTGTGCAGCACTGTGGTATTTGGTTCTGTTGAGGCAGTATATTGTGCAGCACTGTGGTATTTGCTTCTGTTGAGGCAGTATATTGTGCAGCACTGTGGTATTTGGTTCCGTTGAGGCAGTATATTGTGCAGCACTGTGGTACTTGGTTCCGTTGAGGCAGTATATTGTGCAGCACTGTGGTATTTGGTTCTGTTGAGGCAGTATATTGTGCAGCACTGTGGTACTTGGTTCTGTTGAGGCAGTATATTGTGCAGCACTGTGGTATTTGGTTCTGTTGAGGCAGTATATTGTGCAGCACTGTGGTACTTGGTTCTGTTGAGGCAGTATATTGTGCAGCACTGTGGTATTTGGTTCTGTTGAGGCAGTATATTGTGCAGCACTGTGGTATTTGGTTCTGTTGAGGCAGTATATTGTGCAGCACTGTGGTACTTGGTTCTGTTGAGGCAGTATATTGTGCAGCACTGTGGTATTTAGTTCTGTTGAGGCAGTATATTGTGCAGCACTGTGGTACTTGGTTCTGTTGAGGCAGTATATTGTGCAGCACTGTGGTATTTGGTTCTGTTGAGGCAGTATATTGTGCAGCACTGTGGTACTTGGTTCCGTTGAGGCAGTATATTGTGCAGCACTGTGGTACTTGGTTCTGTTGAGGCAGTATAGTGTGCAGCACTGTGGTACTTGGTTCCGTTGAGGCAGTATAGTGTGCAGCACTGTGGTACTTGGTTCCGTTGAGGCAGTATATTGTGCAGCACTGTGGTACTTGGTTCCGTTGAGGCAGTATATTGTGCAGCACTGTGGTACTTGGTTCCATTGAGGCAGTATATTGTGCAGCACTGTGGTACTTGGTTCCGTTGAGGCAGTATATTGTGCAGCACTGTGGTACTTGGTTCCGTTGAGGCAGTATATTGTGCAGCACTGTGGTACTTGGTTCCGTTGAGGCAGTATATTGTGCAGCAATGTGGTACTTGGTTCTGTTGAGGCAGTATATTGTGCAGCACTGTGGTATTTGGTTCTGTTGAGGCAGTATATTGTGCAGCACTGTGGTACTTGGTTCCGTTGAGGCAGTATATTGTGCAGCACTGTGGTACTTGTTTCCGTTGAGGCAGTATATTGTGCAGCACTGTGGTACTTGGTTCCGTTGAGGCAGTATATTGTGCAGCACTGTGGTACTTGGTTCCGTTGAGGCAGTATATTGTGCAGCACTGTGGTACTTGGTTCTGTTGAGGCAGTATATTGTGCAGCACTGTGGTACTTGGTTCTGTTGAGGCAGTATATTGTGCAGCACTGTGGTACTTGGTTCCGTTGAGGCAGTATATTGTGCAGCACTGTGGTACTTGGTTCCAGTGGCGTACCGCCCATAGAGGCAGACCACGCCACTGCTATGGGGCCTGCGGCACTGGGGGGCCCGTAGCGCAGAGGAAGCCACGCCCATCCTATTTGGCCCCGCCCACTCAAAAAGCGCCGGCTGCTTTTCTCAACTCATCTTATCTTATCTTCTGCACAGAGTACAGACACCCCCCCCGGGCCCCCCCTTGACCTGAGACTGTCTCAGACGTGACCTGACCCTCCTCCTGACCCGGCGCTCGAGCCGCTGGCCAATCAGCACAAGGCAACTCTCTGTTGAGGCAACTGCTGATTGGCCAGTGGGCGGCGCAAGGGGGCGGGCGGGAGAATCGACTCGAAATTCGCCGACGGCGACGGCTGTCACCCCACCAGAGTCAGTGCCTGCCCTGCCCTGAGCTGAGGAGAGACGAGCTGAGTGCTGACTGAGCCAGAAGGAGAGGGAGGAAGTACGGAAGATTCTGAATCTGAAGTGACTTGAGGAGTGTCAGTGTGCACCGTCCGTGTCCCTGGCTGGCTGGCCTGAAGAAGTAAGTCACAGTCTGAGGGGGGGGCCCCTCTATGTTTGGGGGTCTCCTCTGGCTCCGCTCCGCCTCCTTCCCTTTCTATCTGTCCACTCCAGGCACTGTAGGAGGAAAGCACACTGTCCTCTATGAGCCCCCTCCCCTGAGTCCTCTATGAGCCCCCAACCCCTAATGCCCCCCCAAAATGCCAGGGGGAGAGGAGTAGAAGGAAAGCACACTGTCCTGAGCATTTTGGGGGGCATTAAGGGTTTGGGGGCTCATAGAGGACAGTCTGCTTTCCTCCTACTCTGTCCTGTATGAGCCCCCCCCCCCCTGAATCCTCTATGAGCCCCCCTTATGCCCCCATTACCCCAAAATGCCCAGGGGGAAGGAGGAGTAGGAGACAAGCACACTGTTCTGAGTCTCTCCGCCCCCCCCCCCCGAGTCCTCTATGAGCCTCCTGCCTCCCAACCCCTAATGCTCCCATTACAGCAAAATGCCCAGGGGGGAGAGGAGTAGAAGGAAAGCACACTGTCCTGAGCATTTTGGGGGGCATTAAGGGTTTGGGGGGCTCATAGTGGACAGTGTGCTCTCCTACTCCTCCCCCCGGGCATTTTGGGGGGGCATTAGGGATTCTTTAATGGGGGTGTGGCATGGGAGGAGCCAGGACAGGAGGTGGGATGGGCCAGGGGTGGGTAATGGGCGGGGTTAGGGGGCCCAATTCAGATGCTTGCTATGGGGCCCAGTGATTTCTATGTACGCCCCTGCTTGGTTCCGTTGAGGCAGTATATTGTGCAGTGTGCAGCATTGTGGTACTTGGTTCTGTTGAGGCAGTATATTGTGCAGCACTGTGGTACTTGGTTCCGTTGAGGCAGTATATTGTGCAGCACTGTGGTACTTGGTTCCGTTGAGGCAGTATATTGTGCAGCACTATGGTACTTGGTTCCGTTGAGGCAGTATATTGTGCAGCACTGTGGTACTTGGTTCCGTTGAGGCAGTATATTGTGCAGCACTGTGGTACTTGGTTCCGTTGAGGCAGTATATTGTGCAGCACTGTGGTACTTGGTTCCGTTGAGGCAGTATATTGTGCAGCACTGTGGTACTTGGTTCCGTTGAGGCAGTATATTGTGCAGCACTGTGGTACTTGGTTCTGTTGAGGCAGTATATTGTGCAGCACTGTGGTACTTGGTTCCGTTGAGGCAGTATATTGTGCAGCACTGTGGTATTTGGTCCTGTTGAGGCAGTATATTGTGCAGCACTGTGGTACTTGGTTCCGTTGAGGCAGTATATTGTACAGCACTGTGGTACTTGGTTCCGTTGAGGCAGTATAGTGTGCAGCACTGTGGTACTTGGTTCCGTTGAGGCAGTATATTGTGCAGCACTGTGGTACTTGGTTCCGTTGAGGCAGTATAGTGTGCAGCACTGTGGTACTTGGTTCCGTTGGGGCAGTATATTGTGCAGCACTGTGGTACTTGGTTCCGTTGGGGCAGTATATTGTGCAGCACTGTGGTACTTGGTTCTGTTGGGGCAGTATATTGTGCAGCACTGTGGTATTTGGTTCTGTTGAGGCAGTATATTGTGCAGCAATGTGGTATTTGTTTTTGCAGGGATGGTATTTCTAAACCCTAAGGCTAACACCCTTAGGGTTTAGCCCAAAGACAAACGGATTAGATGGCACAGTGGTTGCATAGTCGCTGATCCATAACATATCATCTACGGATTTCGAATACTTGCTGTTACATCTCACAATATACTATATATATATATATATATATATATATATATATATATACACTGCCTGTCCAAAAAAAAAAAGTCGCCACCAAAAAAAAAAAAAAGTTCTGGTCTGGGGTTAAGATCTGGTTTCTGTGGTGGCCAATCCATGTGTGAGAATGATGTCTGATGCTCCCTGAACCGCTCTTTCACAATTTGAGCCCAATGAATCCTGGCATTGTCATCTTGGAATATGCCCGTGCCCTCAGGGAAGAAAAAATCCATTGATGGAATAACCTGGTCCTTCTGTATGTTCAGGTAGTCGCTGACCTCATTCTTGGAGCACATACTGTTGCTGAACCTAGACCTGACCAACTGCAGCAACCCCAGATCATAGCACTGCCCCCACAGGCTGGTACAGTAGGCACTAGGCATGATGGGTGCATCACTTCATCTGCCTCTCTTCTTAGCCTGATGCGCCCATCAATATGGAACAGGGTAAATCTGGACTCCTCAGACCACATGACCTTCTTCCATTGCTCCAGGGTCCAATCTTTATGCTCCCTAGCAAATTGAAGCCTTTTCTTCTGGTTTTCCTCACTGATTAGTGGTTTTCTTATGGCTACACAGCTGTTCAGTCCCAATCCCTCGAGTTCCCTTCGCATTGTGCTTGTGGAAATGCTCTTACTTTCACTATTAAACATAGCCCTGAGTTCTACTGTTGTTTTTCTTCGATTTGATTTCACCAAATGTTTAAGTGATTGCCGATCACGATCATTCAGGATTTTTTCCCCGTCACATTTCTTCCTCGAATACGATAGGTCCCCACTATCCTTCCAGTTTTTATTAATGCGTTGGGCAGTTCTTAACCCAATCTTGGTAGTTTCTGCAATCTCCTTAGATGTTTTCTCTGCTTGATGCATGCCAATGATTAGACCCTTCTCAAACAGACTAACATCTTTTCCACGACCACGAGATGTGTCTTTCGACATGGTTGTTTAAGAAATGAGAAGCAACTCATTGCACCAGTTGAGGTTAAATAACTTGTTGCCAGCGGAACGATAATCGCCCATGCAACAATTATCCAATAGGAGGCTCATAACTATTTGCTTGGTTAAATCGAGGTGGCGACATTTTTTTGGGACAGGCAGTGTATATATATTGGTGCTGGATCATCTTGTTGCTATTCTTAACTGGTTTTCTATCAGGAATGGCAGAGTCAAGATTCCCCTCCGATGGAGAACTTGCGACACCTACAAGGTTTAGACTTTTTGACCCCCTACCGTTAATACTACTCTTACCCTACTTGAACAGATTTGTCATTCAGATGCACTCCATAGCGGATAATTTGCTTTTTATGAAGAAATAGGAACAAAACCCTTCTCCTTAAATGTTGTCATCATTGCTTCGTTAGACTCACCTAGGTTGCCATCAAGCTGTGCTATTATGAGAAGACAGTGGCCACCCGGTCAGACATCACTGACTGTTCTGACAGATCTGAGATTCCTTTTTCGATAACCTGATCCATCAGCGAATAACACCTTTCATATTAACATAAAGTGTCTTAGAAGCTCCTTGAGGTTTTCTTCACTCCAAAGTACAAACAAGCAACAAGAAATGAAAAAATCACACAGTTGCTTTTTTACTGTATTTGCTGAGACCAAATTATTTTTTTTGTTGAAAAGTCACATAAGCATAAATTCCAAGTCACTGGAAGAATTAACCTCTTAACCCAGTACCATTAATAATGGATGTGACGTCAATATGGAAACATCAACACTGCCATATTGTTACATTATTATCCATGGAGACACCAATTTTACTCTTATACATAGGAGGCAGTATTATAGTAGTTATACACTCACCTAAAGAATTATTAGGAACACCTGTTCTATTTCTCATTAATGCGATTATCTAGTCAACCAATCACATGGCAGTTGCTTCAATGCATGTAGGGTTGTGGTCCTGGTCAAGACAATCTTCTGAACTCCAAACTGGATGTCAGAATGGGAAAGAAAGGTGGGCTACAACAGCAGAAGACCCCACCGGGTACCACTCATCTCCACTACAAATAGGAAAAAGAGGCTACAATTTGCACGAGCTCACCAAAATTGGACTGGAAAAATGTTGACTGGTCTGATGAGTCTCGATTTCGTTGAGACATTCAAATGGTAGAGTCCGAATTTGGCGTAAACAGAATGAGAACATGTATCCATCATGCCTTGTTACCACTGTGCAGGCTGGTGGTGGTGGTGTAATGGTGTGGGGGATGTTTTCTGGGCACACTTTAGGCCCCTTAGTGCCAATTGGCCATCGTTTAAATGCCACGGGCTACCTGAGCATTGTTTCTGACCATGTCCATCCCTTCATGACCACCATGTACCCATCCTCTGATGGCTACTTCCAGCAGGATAATGCACCATGTCACAAAGCTCGAATCATTTCAAATTAGTTTCTTGAACATGACAATGAGTTCACTGTACTAAAATGGCCCCCACAGTCACCAGATCTCAACCCAATAGAGCATCTTTGGGATGTGGTGGAACGGGAGCTTCGTGCCCTGGATGTGCATCCTTCAAATCTCCATCAACTGCAAGATGCTATCCTATCAATATGGGCCAACATTTCTAAAGAATGCTATCAGCACCTTGTGGAATCAATGCCACGTAGAAATAAGGCAGTTCTGAAGGCAAACGGGGGTCCAACACCGTATTAGTATGGTGTTCCTAATAATTCTTTAGGTGAGTGTATTCTTGTACATAGGAGCAGTATTATAGTAGTTATATTCTTGTACACAAGGGCAGTATTATAGTAGTTATATTCTTGTACATAGGAGGCAGTATTATAGTAGTTATATTCCTGTACATAGGAGCAGTATTTTAGTAGTTATATTCTTGTACATAGGAGCAGTATTATAGTAGTTATATTCTTGTACATAGGAGGCAGTATTATAGTAGTTATATTCTTGTACATAGGAGCAGTATTATAGTAGTTATCTTCTTGTACATAGGAGGCAGTATTATAGTAGTTATATTCCTGTACATAGGAGCAGTATTTTAGTAGTTATATTCTTGTACATAGGAGCAGTATTATAGTAGTTATATTCTTGTACATAGGAGCAGTATTATAGTAGTTATATTCTTGTACATAGGAGCAGTATTATAGTAGTTATATTCTTGTACACAAGGGCAGTATTATAGTAGTTATATTCTTGTACATAGGAGGCAGTATTATAGTAGTTATATTCTTGTACATAGGAGGCAGTATTATAGTAGTTATATTCCTGTACATAGAGCAGTATTATAGTAGTTATATTCTTGTACATAGGAGCAGTATTATAGTAGTTATATTCTTGTACATAGGAGGCAGTATTATAGTAGTTATCTTCTTGTACATAGGAGGCAGTATTATAGTAGTTATATTCCTGTACATAGGAGCAGTATTTTAGTAGTTATATTCTTGTACATAGGAGCAGTATTATAGTAGTTATATTCTTGTACATAGGAGCAGTATTATAGTAGTTATATTCTTGTACATAGGAGCAGTATTATAGTAGTTATATTCTTGTACTTAGGAGCAGTATTATAGTAGTTATATTCTTGTACATAGGAGCAGTATTATAGTAGTTATATTCTTGTACATAGGAGCAGTATTATAGTAGTTATATTCTTGTATATAGGAGGCAGTATTATAGGAGTTTTATTCTTGTACATAGGAGCAGTATTATAGTAGTTATATTCTTGTACATAGGAGGCAGTATTATAGTAGATATATTCTTGTACATAGGAGCAGTATTATAGTAGTTATATTCTTGTACATAGGAGCAGTATTATAGTAGTTATATTCTTGTACATAGGAGCGGTATTATAGTAGTTATATTCTTGTACATAGGAGCGGTATTATAGTAGTTATATTCTTGTACACAGGAGCGGTATTATAGTAGTTATATTCTTGTACATAGGAGCAGTATTATAGTAGTTATATTCTTGTACACAGGAGCAGTATTATAGTAGTTATATTCTTGTACACAGGAGCAGTATTATAGTAGTTATATTCTTGTACACAGGAGCAGTATTATAGTAGTTATATTATTGTACATAGGAGCAGTATTATAGTAGATATATTCTTGTACATAGGAGCAGTATTATAGTAGTTATATTCTTGTACATAGGAGCAGTATTATAGTAGTTATATTCTTGTACATAGGAGCGGTATTATAGTAGTTATATTCTTGTACATAGGAGCAGTATTATAGTAGTTATATTCTTGTACATAGGAGCAGTATTATAGTAGTTATATTCTTGTACACAGGAGCAGTATTATAGTAGTTATATTCTTGTACACAGGAGCAGTATTATAGTAGTTATATTATTGTACATAGGAGCAGTATTATAGTAGTTATATTATTGTACATAGGAGCAGTATTATAGTAGTTATATTCTTGTACACAGGAGCAGTATTATAGTAGTTATATTCTTGTACACAGGAGCAGTATTATAGTAGGTATATTCTTGTACACAGCAGCAGTATTATAGTAGTTATATTCTTGTACATAGGAGCAGTATTATAGTAGTTATATTCTTGTACATAGGAGGCAGTATTATAGTAGTTATATTCTTGTATATAGGAGGCAGTATTATAGTAGTTATATTCTTGTACATAGGAGCAGTATTATAGTAGTTATATTCTTGTACATAGGAGCAGTATTATAGTAGTTATATTCTTGTACATAGGAGCAGTATTATAGTAGTTATATTCTTGTACATAGGTGTGGTATTATAGTAGTTATATTCTTGTACATAGGAGCGGTATTATAGTAGTTATATTCTTGTACATAGGAGCGGTATTATAGTAGTTATATTCTTGTACATAGGAGCGGTATTATAGTAGTTATATTCTTGTACATAGGAGCGGTATTATAGTAGGTATATTCTTGTACATAGGAGCGGTATTATAGTAGTTATATTCTTGTACATAGGAGCAGTATTATAGTAGTTATATTCTTGTACATAGGAGCAGTATTATAGTAGTTATATTCTTGTACACAGGAGCAGTATTATAGTAGTTATATTCTTGTACACAGGAGCAGTATTATAGTAGTTATATTCTTGTACACAGGAGCAGTATTATAGTAGTTATATTCTTGTACATAGGAACAGTATTATAGTAGTTATATTCTTGTACATAGGGGGCAGTATTATAGTAGTTATATTCTTGTACATAGGGGGCAGTATTATAGTAGTTATATTCTTGTACATAGGAGCAGTATTATAGTAGTTATATTCTTGTACATAGGAGCAGTATTATAGTAGTTATATTCTTGTACATAGGGGGCAGTATTATAGTAGTTATATTCTTGTACATAGGAGCAGTATTATAATAGTTATATTCTTGTTTATAGGAGGCAGTATTATAGTACCGTATTTTTTACCCCATAAAACATACTTTTCCCCCCCAAAAGTGGGGGGAAAATGCCCCTGCGTCTTATGGGGCGAATGCTGCCATTTTACATCGCAGTCTGCGATGTATCAGCTGGACGGGGGAGGGAGGAGGGGCCGGTGTCATGCAAATGCGGCGGGGCCGGTGCGGTGACTGTACTCCGGCCCCACCGCTCACTCACTGCTTTATTGCCTAAACATTTTATAATAAAGCATGCATGTGAGTACTTGCATCCCTGGATCCGATGAAAGCTGTAATGGCACCGGACGGGGTTAAAAGCAGATTGTGCTTGGCATGCATGCTGTACCTGCGCTCCCTGGACTTTGTGGCTGTCATGGCCCATAAAAAGGTAGGAACTAGTGTTAGGGACCACTCATGAAGGCAACCTTGACGCGGTGAGTGGCTTATTACGCTTTGGCCAAAATGTACACCAATGCCTTATTCAACATCCAGCATAAAGGCAAGGCAGAGTGCTGGTTGCAGTGTGCGATTGCATTTTGTGTTTTTACATTTTATAATAATAGTTTTCATTGAAGTTCCGATCCCCAGCCCCATCTGTACTACTTACTAAATGTCCTGTAGCAGCAGAGCAGGGCGGCCGGCCGGCCTGAACTCACTGATGTCACGTGACGTGCCTCCGCCGCATACTTTATGAATGAAGTAGGCGGCGCAGGCACTTGACGTCAGTGAGTTCCGGCCAGCCGCCGGCCCTGCTCTGCTGCTACAGGACATTTAGTAAGTAGTACAGATGGGGCTGGGGGGGCGGAGCCAGCAAGCCATGGTGCAGGACGTCTCCACCAGAGCTCCTCGCCGCTAGCCCAGCTTTATCAGCTATAATCAGCAGACAAGGAACCCACGATGGGGAAAACACTCAGAGACAGAGATGGTGTGAAAGAGAAACACCCTGAAGACAAAAAAGACACAGGGTGACCTGAATAAATTTCTCAATAGAAGAACCTCCTCGCACCCTGAGAGCAGCAAGATGGTGCGCGAGGCGCGAACTGACTCAGGACGGGAAGACACCGATTCAGATGCCGGCAGCTCAGACGCTGAATCTTTCAATAAAGGTGAGACAGACTACCTCCCTCTTACCCGGAGCTTCTTGCAACAATCGCTAGCCCAGGCCCTTACCCCGGTTATGAAAGAACTCTCTGACATCAAAGCTGAGTTCCAGCAACTCGGCCACCGGGTTAAATACCTGGAAAAAAGTCACGATCTCCTGGTTCAACATGAAGCCAGAGTACAAAACCACCTGACCACTATGTCTAAAATGATCAACGCTCATCAAGAGTGTGCAAAGCAGTAATCAAAGCAAAAGGTGGCTACTTTGAAGAACCTAGAATATGACATATTTTCAGTTGTTTCACACCTTTTTGTTATGTATATAATTCCACATGTGTTAATTCATAGTTTTGATGCCTTCATAGTCATGAAAATAAAGAAAACTCTTTGAATGAGAAGGTGTGTCCAAACTTTTGGTCTGTACTGTATGTTGCCCTGTGTCACCCTCTGACTACTACCCCAGCTCATCCGCTCAGGCCCCCATACCACCGACATGTCTGACTTAAAGATTGTGTCGTTCAATGTGAATGGCATGAATACCCCGCAAAAAAGAAACCAAATTTACCACCTGCTCAGGAAGGAGAGTGCCAACTTAGTGTTACTACAGGAGACCCACTTTAGACACCTGCACATACCTAGGGTGGTGAGCAAACATTTCCCTGTGTGGCATCACGCCTCTTATTCCTCAGCAGCCAGGGGGGTTTCCATAGGCCTGGGACAGAATATACCCTTCACTTTGACATCTAAACTGGGCGACCCTAACGGACGTTATCTATTTCTGAAAGGCAGTGTGGTGAACTCCATGTTTACTCTGGCAAACCTGGACAGATCCCCTGGTTGCTCCACACACTGGAGATTCTTAAAACCTGCAGAGAGGGGCACCTCATAATAGGGGGAGACCTTAATCTCACCCTATACTCGTCCAAAGACTCAACTTCTATAGGCCGTCCTCTCTCTAAGAGACAACTGAGAAGACTTCTTTTTACCTTCACTGACTTAGGGGTCTCAGATGTCTAGCGCCTCACCCACCCTGAGGAAAACGACTACACCTTCCACTCGCGGGCGCACAATACATACCAACGCCTGGACTATCTACTTTTGACAAACCAACTGCTGTCTTCAGTAACAGAGGCCAGCATTGGGAACATAGTTATATCTGACCATGCACCGGTGAGTGTGAAGGTGAGGTTCCACGCAATCCCACCGAAGTCCTGGGTTTGGAGATTGAACTAGACACTTCTAGAAGACGAATCACACAGACGAGCTGTAGATCAACACCTTAGAAACTATTTCAGGGAAAATGACCGGGATCTCGCCAGTAAGACAACTCTCTGGGAGGCGCACAAGGTGGTTATCAGGGGGGAGCTTATAAGTTTAGGCACCAAGGTCAAGAGAAATAGACAAACAGTTAGACTCCCTCCTCCAGCAGATCTCCACACTCGAGACTTTGCACAAGAGAGCGAGATCAGTAGAGGTTCTGGAGTCGCTAAAACGGTTGAGACAACAGGTTACAGATTAATATTCCGAGCCTATCCATGGAAGATTTACGCGGGTTACTCCTGCCATTTACGATAATAGAAGTAGACCTCTCGTCTATCCCTATCTCCTATTACAAAAAATTCTGGGACATCCTAATGCCTCGCTTTGTCGATGTTTGTAATCATCTGCTCAGAGGTGTGTCTCTATCCCCGCAATCCCAGGAAGCACATATAACAATTATCCACAAAGATGGAAAAGATAAAGAGGTCTATGGAAATTACAGACCGATATAGCTGCTAAACACCGACCTAAAATGGTGGGCTAAACTGCTTAACAACAGAATATCGAAGCTGCTTCCTGGGCTGGTGGGTGAAGAGCAAGTGGGCTTCGTGGAAGGCAGAGAGGGCAGACATAACATCAGTAGAGTGATACATGCGGCCACACACGCTATTAAAACTAAGTCCCCCCTTGTGCTGCTAGGCACAGATGCTGAGAAGGCGTTCGATAGGGTCATTTGGCACTATATGAGAAGGGTATTGAATATCTTTGGCTTCCCAGAGGACTATACACAAGCCATTTTTACATTGTATTCAGCACCATCTGCAAGAGTGCTGGTCAACGGGACCCTATCGGACACCTTCCAAATCAAAACCGGTACCTGCCAGGGATGCCTGTTGTCCCCCACCCTGTTCATTCTCACCCTGGAAATGTTACTGCTAAAGTTCCGCCAGTCCCCCACGATCAAAGGCGTAAAACTGGGAAATCACTCCCACAAGATGGCCACCTTTGTGGACAACCTACTGCTCTTGCTGGCGAACACATGGGAGGCCCTGCCGGAGGTTCTACAGATATTCGAATCCTTTGGGCTAATCTCGAACTTTAAGATAAATTTTGATAAGTCGGAAGCCTTAGGCATATCTTTGTCACCTACCCTGCGAGCTAGGGTTAAAGCCCTCACACCGTTTAAATGGCCTGCCCACGCAATAGAATATATGGGAGTCATGATCCCACTAGATCCTAAGCTCCTATTCCGCCTCAATTATCCGCCGTTACTTACCAAAGTCACCTCTATTCTCTCAAAAAGCTCCTCACCTTTCCTCACCTGGCTAGGCAGGAAGAATGTCTTAACCACCTACATCCTGCCATAACTTATGTATACCCTACGAGCCCTTCCTATTTCACTACCCTGCAACTTCATAAACAAAATTCAAGCCCTTATGAGTAAATAGCTTTGGGCTAGTTGCTGTCCTAGAATGTCCCTCCGCCTGCTTTCTCGTAGGAAAAAACATGGCGGCATTTCTCTCCCAGACATCACGGCCTATATTCAGGCCATTCACTTAGAAAGGTGATTGAGGCTGACCAGACAGGAGATTCACTGTATGCATATAGATTTAGAGTTGTCCCTTTTGGACAAAGACTTATTCCATAGAATGTGGTTACCTGAAAAAGTGGGAGAGGGGGCCAAAATAGACAGCGAGCTTACCAGAGTGCGGTTACGTGCTTGCCACAAATCAAAAGAGCTCAACTCTGGCCAAGCAAAAATCCCTCCTCTGGCTCCTATATCAGTCCTCCCCAACCTTATGTGCCCACAAGTTAGGAACCCGTCTGAAATCTGGCTCTCATTGACCCGACACAGACTAGGTGACTTGGCCCCTACCGACTTCTACGCTGCCCTTCTGGAAGACCAGACCCTGGGAAGAACTTTATTCAAGGGAATGACTTCAAAAACGTCTGCAGACAGTTTAAGACCTCTAAGTATGTTCCATTACCAGATCCGAAGTGGTTAGAAAACTTCACAATGCTGCCAACTCTGCCCCACAAGTGCACCACCCACATATATACGCAAATACTCTTTGCAAGAGACTCCAATATGCCACCATGGGTGGCTGACTGGGAGAGAGCTGCATCTCACGCTAGATGATAATAGCAAAAAGTGGGTCCAAAGGTGCTCACACGGTTTCTCCAAATGTATAAAAATACAAGAGAACTCTGTGAAGGTGGCGTTTAGATGGTATAGAACTCCCGAGTACCTTTATAAAATCAATCTACTCCCCACAGACCTTTGTTGGAGATGTAAGGCCGCTACTGGGTCCATCTCCCATATCTGGTGGTTCTGCTCGGCCATTCGCCAATTTTGGGAAGGGGTAGAGCAAGTCATAAACAAGGTCTGCTTCACATCTCTGAAACTCACAGCCCAGTTAGTCCTACTCTGGCTGCCCACACCAAATTTTTGCCCAGGGAAGAACAATCTAACCACCTACTTACTTGTGGCTGCAAAACTTCTAATTCCCTTGAAATGGAGATCAGTGGACCCATCGACCCTGGATATGTGGCACGACAGGGTTCACCAGATGTGTCAAATGGAGGAATTGATAGGCTGGACATGCCACAGTAGATACTGATACCTGTTACTCTGGCAGCCCCGGCTGAACTACAGAGCAAGCCTCCCTGACCCTCTGTCCTCAGGAACCAGCTAGACATATGCGTTGGAAGACATTTTTTAGGGTCTAAACCTCCCCCTCGCCTACTCCCATTCACTCCCCCCTCCCCTCCCTACGTTCCTCCTTAGGGGTACAGTGGCTATGGACCATACACTTCAGCGATCCCGAGAACGGGCGCCGCTATGACCTAATTGATATTCCTGAATGGATTGTAGCTACTAAACTAGGGTGACACAACAACAGGGCTGTTAGTTTTAGTTAGTTGTTTATTCTTTTTCCTCTTTTGTACATTCTATGTCCTCAGTATGTTCACTCTGTAAGGTCATTCACCTAATGGGCCCCTTGGTCCTAGATGAGTGGTCATCCATCCTAGCCTGTATTGTTAGGCTATGCCTTCGAAGATACTCACTTTGATTTTTTACGATGTGACGCACTCAACATTGTAATTGTGCACTCAACTATGACCTTTGTCTAATAAAAAAGAGATTTCAAACAGATGGGGCTGGGGATCGGAACTTCAATGAAAGCTATTATTATAAAATATTTAGGCAATAAAGCAGTGAGTGAGCGGTGGGGCCAGAGTACAGTGACCGCACCGGCCCCGCTGCATTTGCATGACATCGGCCCCTCCCACAGGTTATTAGGGCATCTGTGGATGCCACTATTGTGGGGGATATGTGGATAGCACTGTTATGGGGGGAAGATCTGTGGTTGGCACTGTTATGGGGGGGATGATCTGTGGATGGCACTGTTATGGGGGGGTGATCTGTGGATGCCACTATTATGGGGTGGGGGATCTGTGGATGGCACGGTTATGGGGGGGGGGGTGATCTGTGGATGGCATGGTTATAGGGGGGTGATCTGTGGATGCCACTATTATGGGGTGGGGGATATGTGGATGGCACTGTTATGGGGTGGGGGGTCTGTGGGTGACACATATATAGAAGTGCCATCCACAGATCCACCCCCCATAACAGTGCCATCCACAGACCCCCCTCCATAACAGTGCCATCCACAGATCACCTCCCCTATAACACTGCCTTTCACAGATCACCCCCCCATAACAGTGCCATCCACAGATCACCCCCCCATAATAGTGCCATCCACAGATCCCCCCATAACAGTGCCCCCTCAGATCCCCCCATAACAGTGCCCCCTCAGATCCCCACATAACAGTGCCATCCACAGATCCCCCATAACAGTGCCACCCACAGATCCCCCCCATAACAGTGCCATCCACAGATCCGCCATAGTAGTGTCATGCACAGACCACCATTAGTTCAAAACCCACCAAAAGCACACCTTTTGGTTAAAAAATTTTTTTTTCTTATTTTCCTCCTTAAAAACCTAGGTGAGTCTTATGGGCCGGTGCGTCTTATAGGGTGAAAAATACGGTAGTTATATTCTTGTACATAGGAGGCAGTATTATAGGAAAAATTCATACCTGGGATTTTACTTTCCTTGAGTCCGGAGGCAGCACAGCATGGGTTAATAGTGTGACATCTTCTCTCTAGGACCGCCCACCTAGTAAAACAAGTAATCAATTAATTAAATTAATAGCCTCCCCTATAAGGGTCACCTCCCAGAATGCCTCCACGTGTTAAAAAAAAATAGACTTAGACAAACATATGCGCAAAAAAAAAAAAAAAAAAATTTATTAGGGAGGGTATACTTGTGCTGCCTCCGGACTCAAGGAAAGTAAAATCCCAGGTACGAATTTTTCCTTTCCCCTATCGTCCTCCGGCAGCACAGCATGGGATTTTTATAGATCTCATAGGGAGGGACTTTCATCCATGGCTGCTGACAAAACCCCAGTACCAAAGGCTGAGCTCCTAGCATTGATGTCCAGACGATAGTGCTTAGCAAACGTCAGAGACGAGGACCATGATGCGGCATTGCAAATATCTTCAATGGGAACTTGCGCCATTTCTGCCCAGGAGGTTGCTGCAGCTCTGGTGGAATGGGCCCTGATTGGAAAAGGTGGAGGAAGGGCTTCAAGAGAATAGGCTTCCATAATTGTGGATTTTATCCACCTCGCAGGAGAGTCCTTAGAAGGCAGTTGTCCCTTTCTTGGACCAGCGAAGAGAACAAAAAGATTTTCGGTTTTCCTGAAGTCTTTAGTTCTTTGGAGGTAGATCTGTAATGTTCTCTTAACATCTAGAGTATTAAGAAGTATCTGTTGTTCGTTAATCGGATCAGGAAAAAATACCGGGAGAAATGATTCCCTGTTCTTGTTAGCTGAAGAAGGCACTTTTGGCAGGAAAGTCGGAATTGTACGCAGTAGGACTCCATCTGGTAAAAAGCGTACATAGGGAGATCTGCATGACAAGGCTTGTAGTTCTCCGAGCCTCTTAGCGGAAGTGACGGCCGTCAGAAATAAAGCCTTATAAGAAAGCCATTTGAGATCTACATCTTGTAAAGGCTCAAAAGGTGCTGAGGTAAGTCTCTTTAGGACTAAGGAAAGGTCCCAGATAGGTGTAGGGTCCCTATGTACCGGTTGCAGTCTTCTAACTGCCTTGAAGAACCTGAGGATTAGAGGGTGATGAAGGAATCTATTTTCTGTCATAGAGTTAATGGCAGTCATATGGGCTCTCAAAGTGTTTGGTTTGAGACCTTTCTGAAAACCATCCTGTGGAAATTGCAGCACTGAAGAGACGTCAAGGTCATTGTGGCCAGAATCAGAACTCCAGGAAACAAATTTCCTCCATATTTTAGAATATTTCCTGTTAGTCGAGTCTTTGCGAGAGGCAAGCAGAGTATTAATGACAGACTGTGAGAGACCTTCTGCTTCTAACTTAGATCTTTCAACTTCCAGGCGGTAAGATGTAGACGGTCTAGACTCTGATGATATAGGCCGTTCTGGAGAAGCAGATCCGGACGTGGAGGGAGCTTCCAGAATTCTCCCCTGGACAGATGAAGGAGGAGCGGGAACCATGACCTCCTTGGCCAGAATGGGGTTATCATTATTACAAATAGAGGCTTCTCTTCTACTATTTTCCGTAATGTCTTCGGAATGAGAGGAAGTGGGGGAAAAACGTAGGCGGAAAGGTTCTTCCAATTCATTGAGAAAGCATCTACCACTGCAGGATTGTCGGAGATCTTCAGAGAACAGAACCTGCTTAACTTCTTGTTCGTTGCAGATCCCATCAAATCCCAGGACGGACAACCCCACTTGGCTACAATGCTTTGGAAGACAATAGGATTTAGTTCCCAATCCGCTTGGTTGACTATTTTCCTGCTCAGAAGATCAGCTTGAGTATTCGAGGAGCCCCTGATATGCAGCGCTTTTAACTCCGCAAGATGTGATTCCGCCCAGCTGAAAATCTTCTTGCATAACTGCAGCAGGGGCCTGCTTCTCGTGCCCCCTTGCTTGTTTAAATAGAATACCGTGACAAGATTGTCTGAACGGATCAGCACTGACTTCCCTGACACCTCGGTCTTGAACTTGTACAGTGCTAACATTACAGCTTTCAATTCTTTGTAATTTGAAGACTGTCTCATTTCTCTGGAGGACCAGTGGCCTTGCACCCATTTGTTCTGGAGGTGCGCTCCCCAGCCCTGGCCAGATGCATCCGTCGTGATGGTTACTGAAGAGAGAAACTGGAATTTCTTCCCTTTGATCAGATTGCTTGAGTGAAGCCACCATTTGAGGCTCTGTACTGTGGAGGAAGATAACTTCACCTTTGCCCCCAACTGGTAACGACTGCGCCGCCAAGCCTGGAGTAAATTCTGCTGAAGATCTCGGGTGTGGATATTCGCCCAAGGCACTGCATCCGCAACAGCTGTCAGATGTCCCAGTGTTTTCATAACTCTGTGGACGGACGGTGACGGCAGAGATATTAGTGTCTTTACTTCCTTTTTTAATAACTCCATCTTTGGTAGAGGAAGGTATAATTTCATGGAGACTGTGTCTATCAGGAAGCCGAGAAAAATCTTGGAAGTGGAAGGAATCAGATCGGATTTTCCCCAGTTTAACAGGAAACCTACAGACTGGAGAAGTCTTATGGTCTCTTCTAGATAATGCTGCAGACGACTCTCTGACTCTGCAACGACAAGCCAGTCGTCCAAATAAGGGAAGATCTGAATCCCCTGAAGACGAAGCTCCACAACAACAATGACAGCAATCTTTGTGAAGATCCTTGGGGCAGAACACAAGCCGAACGGGAGGGCCTTGAATTGGAAATGCAGCGTTCTCTTCCCCATCCTGATGGCGACTCTCAAGTATTTTCTTGACTGCAACTGGATCGGAATGTGGAGGTATGCGTCCTTTAAGTCCAGAGAGGACATAAACTGATTCTTCCTGAGGACCGCAGTAATCGTTTCCATTTTGAAATGGATCTTTTTCATGTAACGGTTCACATAGCGGAGATCTATAATTAAGCGGCTTTTTCTGTCGGGTTTGGGAACACAAAAGACTCTGGAGTAGACACCTGTATATTCTTGCTGAACTGGAACTGGTTCTAAGGCCCCTTTTTCTACAAATTCTTTTAAAAGCTGGATGATCTTTAGGTCTCTTCCATCGTTTAGAAGAAACCTGTCTCTTGGTAGATGGTTGAACTCTAGGGCATAGCCGTTGTGAACCACATTCAGCGCCCAACAATCTGAGGTAATCTGCTGCCATTTGGGGTAGAAGAATGCCAGGCGTCCTCCCACTTTCTGACCTCTGGCGTCAACAAATCTACCAAACATGAATTCTATCGTCGGTTTTCTTTCTAGACTTCTCCGTAGGAACCCAGGTTCTACGGTCAGATCTTCCACGACTGGGCCGGCCTCTAAAGGTAGATCTTCTGGAATCTTGACCCCTGTAGGGACGAAAAAATCTTCTCTCTCTACGTTTAGGCTGAGGAAAACCTAATGCTTTATCTTCCATATTGGCCTCAAGAAGCTTATCGAGATGAGAGCCGAATAATTTGCCCGGTTCGAAGGGAAGGGAACACAGGTTACTCTTTGAAGAGGGGTCTCCAGACCAGAGCTTTAGCTATATGGCTCTTCTAACAGAATTAGCGAGTGCCATGTTTTTAGCAATAAGCCTTAAGGAGTCAACTGGAAAGTCGCAAAGAAATTCTGCTGCCAGTTTCAAAGACGGTAGTTGCCGGAATAGATCTTCCCTGGCGACGCCATCTTCAATATCTCTGCCTAATTGGCTGAGCCAAACCCTCAGAGCACGGGCTACAGGTACCGTGGCCATAGCTGCTTTATTCATAGACGCGAGATATGTATGTAATCTCTTAAGCAGAGCATCCGCCTTTTTCTCCATAGGGTCTTTTAACAATGCTGAATCGTCTGAAGGGAAGAAAGATTTTCTTGTTAATCTGGTTACTGCTGAATCTACTCTGGCGGGAGACTCCCAACTTGTAGATTCCGCAGGATCAGTCTTGTAGATATTCTTGAATCTAGATCCTAGATTAATTCTGCCTACCGGTTGCTCCCATTCTTTATGCATTATTGCATCTAGGACCGGGTGGCTGGGAAACACGGGAGCCTTCTTTTTAGGGAAATAGAAGAGATCATCCTCTTCACGAGTACCGGATTTCTCCTTACTGGCTTCCATGATATTTTTAACTTCTTTTATTAAACGGTTCGCATCCTTTTTATTAAATAAAAAATTATCTTCAATGAAGTGCGTATCTGAGTCGGTAGAAATCTCGCCTTCCGAACGAAGCGATTCCTCAGAAGTTGATGGGGATAAACATGGCTTCTTTGATCTCTTCTTTTTAGATTGTTTAAGGAACTCTTTGAACAGAGACATAATTTTCGCTGTTTCGGCATCTGACAAATATTGGAGGAATGATCCGCGGGTAACTGGTGGAGACACGAAATACAGAGAGACGACTGCGACCTCTGTTTCTTTTTGGATGGCGAGGGATCTTGCATATCGCGGTGATACCTGACACATAGATCCTGCGGGAACTCATCAGGGAGCGGCTGTTCACAGGCCTGACACATCCTGTGTCTGCTCTTTCTGGCTCTCTTTTCCCCCCTGCTTGATGCGGTGGACATCTGCAATTCAAGGGAGGACAAATAAATTATAGAGGCAAAAAGAGAAGAGCATCTTTCTCCTGACAGTGTGAGAGATCCACATATACCTCTGAAATGCTGGAGCTCTGCTGCCTGGTACCAGGGCACCGAGCTCCAGCTAAAAACCGCTTTAAATACCTTACCAGATTTGAATTTGGCGCTCAAACAGGGCCGGGTGCGCCTGTGACGTCATCCGGAAGCGCCTGCGTGTCACGATGCGTTCCACCGCAAAAAACGGAAGTTCGGCTTTAGACTTCCGGTTGCGCTACAGGGGCTTCGGGGATGGCGCTAAAGCGGTCGGGAGTGGAGCCAGGGAACACCATGGCTATTCCCACTCCCACGGCCATAACCATGTCAAGGTATTGCGGCCACAGAAATCTTCCTGTAGGTGGGCTACATCCTATGTAGAAGAGGACAAATAAAAAACACGCCGAGGCATTCTGGGAGGTGACCCTTATAGGGGAGGCTATTAATTTAATTAATTGATTACTTGTTTTACTAGGTGGGCGGTCCTAGAGAGAAGATGTCACACTATTAACCCATGCTGTGCTGCCGGAGGACGATAGGGGAAAGTAGTTATATTCTTGTACATAGGAGCAGTATTATAGTAGTTATATTCTTGTACATAGGGGGCAGTATTATAGTAGTTATATTCTTGTACATAGGAGCAGTATTATAGTAGTTATATTGTAGTACATAGGAGCAGTATTATAGTAGTTATATTCTTGTACATAGGAGCAGTATTATAGTAGTTATATTCTTGTACATAGGAGGCAGTATTATAGTAATTATATTCTTGTACATAGGAGGCAGTATTATAGTAGTTATATTCTTGTACATAGGAGGCAGTATTATAGTAGTTATATTCTTGTACATAGGAGCAGTATTATAGTAGTTATATTCTTGTACATAGGAGCATTATTATAGTAGTTATATTCTTGTACATAGAGGCAGTATTATAGTAGTTATATTCTTGTACATAGGAGGCAGTATTATAGTAGTTATATTCCTGTACATAGGAGGCAGTATTATAGTAGTTATCTTCTTGTACATAGGGGCAGTATTATAATAGTTATATTTGTGTACATAGGAGCAGTATTATAGTAGTTGTATTCTTGTACATAGGAGGCAGTATTATGGTAGTTGTATTCTTGTACATAGGAGCAGTATTATAGTAGTTATATTCCTGTACATAGGAGCAGTATTATAGTAGTTATATTCTTGTACATAGGAGCAGTATTATAGTAGTTATATTCTTGTACATAGGAGCAGTATTATAGTAGTTATAGTCTTGTACATAGGGGCAGTATTATAGTAGTTATATTTGTGTACATAGGAGCAGTATTATAGTAGTTGTATTCTTGTACATAGGAGCAGTATTATAGTAGTTATATTCTTGTACATAGGAGCAGTATTATAGTAGTTATAGTCTTGTACATAGGGGCAGTATTATAGTAGTTGTATTCTTGTACATAGGAGGCAGTATTATAGTAGTTATATTCTTGTACATAGGAAGCAGTATTATAGTAGTTATATTCTTGTACATAGGAGCAGTATTATAGTAGTTATATTTTTGTACATAGAGGCAGTATTATAGTAGTTATATTCTTGTACATAGCAGCAGTATTATAGTAGTTATAGTCTTGTACATACGGGCAGTATTATAGTAGTTATATTTGTGTACATAGGAGCAGTATTATAATAGTCATATTCTTGTACATAGGAGCAGTATTATAGTAGTTATATTCTTGTACATAGGAGCAGTATTATAGTAGTTGTATTCTTGTACATAGGAGCAGTATTATAGTAGTTATATTATTGTACATAGGAGCAGTATTATAGTAGTTATAGTCTTGTACATAGGGGCAGTATTATAGTAGTTATATTCTTGTACATAGGAGGCAGTATTATAGTAGTTATATTCTTGTACATAGGAGGCAGTATTATAGTAGTTGTATTCTTGTACATAGGAGCAGCATTATAGCAGTATAAACTTTTTATTATAGTATTTTTTATTATAATATTATTTTTATTATAGTAGTATAAACTGTTCTACCTGAGTTAACTTTCTTGAACCCTACTGTTCCAAATCTGAATCTTCAATGTAAAATAAATGTGTGCCGTTGCTGGTGTAATAGTCGGGGGAACATCTGTATTAGGCTCTGACTTGCAGCATACGTGTGTGAGTGGTGAATAATGTTTCTATTAATGCCTGGGAAGTCAGGCTCAGTAAGATTCTACAATGGTAAATTTAGCATTACTGTGTCATTCCTGTCCCTAGGCAGCACCAGCCGATCTATAACACAGAGGCAGGACCCCAACGGGGTCTGATCCCCTCACTTCTACCACTAAGAGAAGAACTTTTTACAACTGCATTGTCCCTTGAGTGATTATTAAAGGGACCCTTATATACCAGTACTACCACCACATGAGGATACAGATTGTGCCCCCATAAGCACTATGGTTTGGTTGTATTGTTGGATATTTCTTTAATTGTTGATGTATAAACATTTTTCTAAAGTGCTTTATTTCTGGACAGTAAAATTCCATTCAGTACTTATAATCTTGCCTTTATTAGCACCTAGAGATAGCAAACATCTAAATCTTACATAAAACCTAGATGCTATAACCTAATTCCTGTGCCGAAGTGGAAGCCGACATCAGGCAGTGTCACACGATGGTACCACAGTAGGGCTGTATTATTTGGGTGTACTATGTACTATTCCAACGTTACATATTTATTAAAGCTTTTACGCTACTTTTGCTGCATGCACAAGTTGCATATTATGGCATGTGCCAAATGTGCACCGTAACTTAGAACTTCTTTTTGCTACTCGCTACTTTTCAGAAAAAAATACTTTTTTGCCTGAAATTGGCATAAATGTATCTACACTATTCATAAGGGCTATTCGTCTACTATAGATGAGTGTATATGCCCAGTGGCATTAGTCAGGAAAACAAATGATATTGCCTATGATTATCAGACTTCATATACAGGGGCCTCTCAGTAAATCAGCGAAAAGATCAGCGAAAAGTTAATTTATTTTAGTAATTCAATGAAAAAAGTGAAACTCTATAGATTCATTACACACAGAGAGATCTATTTCAAGCGTTTATTTCTTTTAATGTTGATGATTATGGCTTACAGCTAATAAAAACCCAAAAGTCATCATTTCAGAAAATTAGAATTACACTGAACAAAAATATAAATGCAACACTTTCGGTTTTGCTCCCATTTTGCATGAGCTGAACTCAAAGAACTGAAACATTTTCTACATACATAAAAGACCCATTACTCTCAAATATTGTTCACAAATCTGTCTAAATCTGTGTTAGTGAGCGCTTCTCCTTTGCCGAGATAATCCATTCCACCTCACAGGTGTGGCATATCAAGGTGCTGATTAGACAGCATGAATACTGCACAGGTGTGCCTTAGACTGCCCACAATAAAAGGCCACTCTGACATGTGCAGTTTGATCACACAGCACAATGCCACAGATGTCGCAACGTTTGAGGGAGCGTGCAATTGACATGCTGACTGCAGGAATGTCTACCAGAGCTGTTGCCCGTGCAATGAATGTTCATTTCTCTACCATAAGCCGTCTCCAAAGGAGTTTCAGAGAATTTGGCAGTACATCCAACCGGCCTCACAACCGCAGACCACGTGTAACCACACCAGCCCAGGACCTCCACATCCACCATGTTCACCTCCATGATCGTCTGAGACCAGCCACCCGGACAGCTGCAGCAACAATCGGTACCAAAGAATTTCTGCATAAACTGTGAGAAACCATCTCAGGGAAGCTCATCTGCATGCTCGTCATCCTCATCGGGGTCTGGACCTGACTGCAGTTCGTCACCATAACCGACTTGAGTGCGCAAATTCTCACATTCAATGGCGTCTGGCACGTGGGAGAGGCGTTCTGTTCACGGATGAGTCCCGGTTTTCACTGTTCAGGGCAGATGGCAGACAGTGTGTGTGGTGTCGTGTGGGTGAGCGGTTTGCTGACGTCAACGTTGTGGATCAAGTGGCCCATGGTGGCGGTGGGGTTGTGGTATGGGCAGGCGTATGTTATGGACAATAAACACAGGTGCATTTTATTGATGGCATTTTGAATGAGATCCTGAGGCCCATCGTTGTGCCATTCATCCACGACCATCACCTCATGTTGCAGCATGATAATGCACGGCCCCATATTGCAAGGATCTGTACACAATTCCTGGAAGCTGAAAACATCCCAGTTCTTGCATGGCCAGGTAACTCACCGGACATGTCACCCATTGAGCATGTTTGGGATGCTCTGGATCGCCGTATACAACAGCGTGTTCCAGGTCCTGCCAATATTTTCCTCAACTTCGCACAGCTATTGAAGAGGAGTGGACCAACATTCCACAGGCCACAATCAACAACCTGATCAACTCTATGCGACGGAGATGTGTTGCACTGCGTGAGGCAAATGGTGGCCACACCAGATACTGACTGGTTTTCTGACCACCCCCCCTTCCCCAGTAAGGCAAAACTGTGCACATCTCTGAAACGCCTTCGGAGACGGCTTATGGTAGAGAAATTAACATTCATTGCACGGGCACCAGCTCTAGTAGACATTCCTGCAGTCAGCATGTCGATTGCACGCTCCCTCAAACGTTGCGACATCTGTGGCACTGTACTGTGTGATCAAACTGCACATTTCAGAGTGGGCTTTTATTGTGGGCAGTCTAAGGGACATCTGTGCAGTATTCATGCTATCTAATCAGCACCTTGATATGCCACACCTGTGAGGTGGGATGGATTATCTCGGCAAAGGATAAGTGCTCACTAACACAGATTTAGACAGATTTGTGAACAATATTTGAGAGTAATGGGTCTTTTGTGTATGTAGAAAATGTTTCAGATCTTTGAGCTCAGCTCATGCAAAATGGGAGCAAAACCGAAAGACCAATTAAAAAAAATAATTACGTTTAATACAGAAATGTTGTCCTACTAAAGTCTGTCTGGTATATGCACTCAATACTTGGCCAGGGCTCCCTTTGAATGAAGTACTGCATCAATGCGACATGGCATGGAGGCGATCAGCCTGTGGCACTGCTGAGGTGTTATGGAAGCCCAGGTTGCTTTCATGGCGGCCTTCAGCTCGTCTGCCTTGTCGGGTCTGGTGTCTCTCCTCTTCCTCTTGACGATACACCATAGATTCTCTGTGGCGTTTGGATCAGTCAAGTTTGCTAGCCAATCAAACACAGTGACCCCATGGTTATTTAACCAGGTTTTGGGGCAGTGTGGGCTTGATACAACACAGTGGAGCAACACCAGCAGATGACATGGCTCTCCAAACCATCACTGACTGTGAAAACTTCACACTGGACCTCACACAACTTGGAATGTGTGCCTCTCTACTCATCCTCCTGGTTCTGGAACCTTAATTTCCAAATGAAATCATCTGAAAACAGGACTTTGGACCACTGAGCAACACTCCATAACTTTTTCTCCTTAGCTCAGGTAAGACGCTTCTGACGTTGTCTCTTGGCCATGAGTAGCTTGACACAAGGAATGAACAGTGGTAGCCCACATTCTGGATACATCTGTAAGTGTTGGCTCTAGAAGCACTGACTCCAGCCACAGTCCACTCCTTGTGAATCTTCCCCGAATTCTTGAATGGCCTTTCAATGCTGCGGTTATCCCTGTTGTTTGTACACCTTTTATCTACCACACGTTTTCCTTCCACTGAACTTGCCATTAATATGCTTGGATAGAGCACTCTGTGAACACCCAACTTCTTTAGCATTTACTTTTTGTGACTTACCCTCCTTGCGGGTGTCACTGACTGTCTTCTGGACAACTGTCACTTCAACAGTCTTCCCCATGAACCAGATTGCAACATTAAAATAAATAAACACTTGAAATAGATCCCTCTGTGTGTATTGAATCTACATAATATATGAGTTCACTTTTTGAATTGAATTACTGAAATAAATGAACTTTTTTCGTTGATATTCTAATTTATTGAGATGCACCTGTACATCTGATTCGCACAATACGGCCCGGTCTGACATCGTAACGACAGATTGGAATGGCCATTGTGAAATCTAGAAAGGTCAGTGCAACCTCGGCTTCCTGAGCTGAGCATTCTCAGTAACAGGAACTGCCTCTTAAGCAACTGCACACGTTTTAAAGCTGTAACTCACAGAATTAGAGGCCTGTATAGGGTTAACTTGGAGAATTTCAGGTTAACTTTGAGAGACTTAGAAAAATCTTCTGATTCCTGCCAAACCTTCCAGCTGTGTGCGCCCCGTGCCAGTGGAGAATGGCCTGTAACCCTCACAGACCAGTGTAAACATGCCAGAGACGTAAGGGACTCGCCCTGGCCGTAAACTCTGCACTGCTTCCTCCAGGAATCGACAGTCTTCCCCTTTAAGCTACAACCAGGGCATTCATTTCTTTATAAGTGGTTCTACCATAGAAATATAACAATATATATCACATATCACAAATATATATCACAAAAGTGTTTGACCTGATATATAATTTTGTAGCATAATGTATGTATTTTTCAACACTATTGGGGTGGTTTGTAACTGGTTCCTTGTTTAGCGACATGATTATACGACGTAGTTAAGGATGAGCGAACCAGTTAGGACTGAACCGAGGTCGGTCTGAACTTTGGCATTTTTGGGACAATCCACTAAAATGGTGCAGAGTTCTCATATGACCCTGAGAGGATGCGCGGAGGAAGGCATCAAGCTTATTGCCAGGGTAAGAGAAGGGAAAGTCTAGGCTTCCAAAGAAGAATTGTATCTGTTGAGTACAATAGAAAGAAGCAGGGCAACGGAGAGACAGGGAGAGAGGAGACAGGACCTGTGGCTGTGCCTGCTATCAGAAGTGCGGGTGCATTTCAAAAAGAGCTACCTGCAAGCAAATACTTTTATTTTGTTTGTGAGGTTCAAAATATAATTACTGCAGCAATACCCTCGGTCTGGAAGCGATCTACCTGTGTATATTAAGTTGAAATTGAGTGTCAAGCCTCAGTCGTTCGTTGACATATTTTAAGCTTCCACACGGTCACAATTTATTTATTTTTGACGGGGGGTCTTTCAATTTAATTAAGCAGCATATACACGTGATTACTGCAGCAATACCCACCGTACGGCAGCAATCTACCTGTGTGTCTTAAGTTGAAATTGAGCATCAAGGTTCAATCGTCTATTTGCATATTTTAATAAATATTAAAAATATATATATTTAGGCATTGTTAAATGTAATTAAACCGGCATATATATATGTTATTTCTACAAGACACAAGGTATTGCAGCAATCTACCTATTTGTAGTAACGAGAAATTGAGCGTCAGGCCTTAATTGTACATTTACGTGTATTCTATTTCCACATGGTTGGAATTTAACAGTTTTTTGGGACTTGTTCAATTTAATTAAACCAGCATGTAGGTGATCAACACCAATACACAGGCCAGCACACAAAAAGGGATAATGAATTTAGGCCTAAATAAGTTTCCCATTATTTCTTTGTTTCGCAAACACGTTTCCAATCAATTTGCTTTTTACTTGGGATATTCAAACTAGCAGCATATATACTTTATTACTACACCAATAAACGGTAGCACACAAAAGTATCTGGGAGTGATAACAGATTTAGCCCCAACCTGTTCCCTATTTCACACGTTTTTAATCAATTTTTTATTTTTTTGGGGTGGGGGGTGAGTGTTGATTATATTCAAACTAACAGCATATGCGTGATTACTACACCAATAGACAGGGTAGCACACCTGGGAGTGATTTCGAATTTAGCCCCAATCCGTTTCCCTATGCTCAAACGTTTTTAAACAAAAAATTTTGGGGGGAGGTGATGATTATATTCAAACTAGCAGCATATATATGTGTTTACTACACCAATACACAGGGTAGTGCACAATATTATCTGAGAGGCCCAAAAATGTCTACACTACTGAAGGGTTCCAAACGAAAGGCCCAAAGCCAGAATGTGGGTAGTAGCAGCACCAGGGGTCACAGCATTCCTCCTGCTCCTCTTCTTTGCAGCCCCAAGGAAGTCTTTTAGTGGAGTCCTTCCAGTCTTCAGGGCCCCTTCCTAGAGGGGTGCCTTCCTTCTCCTAAGAAATGGCAAGAAAACCCAACAATGCCCTACGGCAGATAGTCAACAGAGTCTCCCTGTTGATGACTTGTGTGAGAGCAGTCAGTGTTTGTACTGCACTGAGGAGGGGTGGAGAAGAAGGCTGCAGACCCTAGGCATAGCCATGTTGGTCGTGGTAGTCGTAGTGGCCCCCCATAGCCGCACTATTGGCGTTGGGGGCAGCGACAGTGGCAGTCTGGGAAGAGCAGGGGAGGGGGGACCAAAAGAACCCACCATGATATCCCACAGTCTGATAGAAGCGAGAGTGAGAACTCCGATGATGATTGTGTGCTGGACAGGACCTGAGGGCCAGATCAGGATGCGGAGAAGGAGGTAACATCAGAGGAGAGGGGTGATGGCAGCAATCAAGAGCAGAGGCCATGTACCTCCCAAAGAACAGCCAGGGCCACTTCTGCTTCAGGATCTGGTGTTGCTGCTGATGCAGTGGGTGAATTAGGTCCAAAACATGCCAGAGCTAAGCCAAGCTCGGCTGCCGCTACTCCTGTGTGAGTATCTCCTGTCTGGCAGTTCTTCTCCAAACTTCCAGAAGACAAAAGTATTCACTTGTACGAGCTGTGCAAGAGCAAAATAAAACGTGGGCAGGCAAACACAAACATAGGAACCATAGCTTTATTAAACCACATGAAGAGGCATCACCTCATGCCATGAGCAAACAGGTGTCAGCCAGCCATTGTGGCAGGAGTTCCCTCCTCCTGGTCCAGCTTGTGGCAGCCAGGCAGCATCCAAGAGCAGTACAGTTTCTTTTACATAGTCATCTTCCTTTTCCCCTTCTCCCACTCAGAATCCTCCTCCTCCGCTCCATCGTCAGCCATCAATAAAAGAATGCGTGGCCAGGAAACAACTCTACCGCCCAGCGATCTAATGGTGCGCAAGCCTAATTCCCACTTGGACAAGTTTCTGGCGGTGCAGTCGCTGCCATACCATTTAGTCGAGTCTGCTGCCTTTAGGGAGCTAATGATGTCCGGTAAGCCTAGATGGGAAATACCTAGCCAACATTATTTCTCCCAAAAAGCCATCCCTGCCTTGTACTCTCACGTGGCAGACAACATGGGCCGCTCATTGCGATTCTCATTGTGTGGCAAGGTTCACATTACATTGGACACTTGGAGCAGCTGTTATGGGCAGGGGCAGTACAAGTCTATTCACGGCCTACTGGATCAATGTTTTTTCCAGCAGTGGCTAGACAGCACCCCGGCAACTAGGCCAGGCCCTTTGACGCCCCATGACTGTGTTGGCCTGGCTCCCACACCCAACACTTATCCGCTGCCTCCTCCTCCATGGACACGTTTCCGTCCCCAACAGCAGTTGGGCACAGAATCGCTCTCACTACCCCTCCTTCCTATCACATGTGTCAGGTCAAGGTTTGCCACGCCATGTTGGTGCTGATCGGACTGGGAGAGAGTAGCCACAGCAGCGAGCAGTTTCTTAAATACATCAAGCAGCAAACATCCCGCTGGCTGTCACCCCACTGGCTCCAACTGGGCTAGGTGGTCAGCGACAATATGTGGAACACTGTGGCCGCCCTGAAACCTGGCGAAATAACACATGCTCCCTGCATGGCGCACGTCATCAACCTAGTGGTGCAGCGCTTTCTAAAGAAGTACACTGGCTTGCACAAAGTGCTGGCAAAGGAGACTGTCAAAGCACTTCAGCCTATCTTAGGTGGCGAGGAACTCTCCTGGAACTGCAGCGACAGAACGGCCTGCCACTACACCGCTTAATCCGCGATGTGCCAACCGCTGGATTTCAACATTGCACATGCTCGAGTGTCCGTACGAGCGGCGGAAAGCCATGAAGGATTTTGCCATGCACCAGACAGCCTCAGCAGCAAGGAGAATGTGGCAGATCATCCGAGACGCCTGTCGGGTGCTGAAGCCCTTTGAAGAGGCCACAAAGTTTGTCCTCCTCAACACGATGGAGCAGTTTATCCACATGCTGCACCAGGCAGAGGCCAGTCAGCAAGCCAACAGCTCCCGTCTCAACGCCCAGGTTCAGGCCTACCTAAACTATGGCCAGTCTCTGTCCAATACCCAGTTACCTGACCCATGGATTGCTGGTCAGGCAGACTGGAACGGTGGCCTCAACTGGCACAGCAAACTCTCTATTCTTACTTGTCCAGCCTCCAGTGTCGTCCTGGTGGGCGTGGTGACACCAAGTTGTCCTCCACTAATATCCAAAATATTATTTTTGTCAAAATGAACAAATCCTTGATTCTGGAGGATTTTCACACTTGCCACTGTTGCTGTCTGCCTGCCTACCATCACGTTCTGCACGGCTCTGCTACTGCGGCCTGCATCATGCCACTCATGCCTCAATCATCCATTTTTGTGTATTCAGTTTCCACACGGTTGAAATTTAAAAATTCTGCATGTTCTTGCTTACAGATAAAAAAATGTACCGTATGTGATTACTGTGTCAATACCGCTATTGTCTCACAGTGCAGGCAATGCTGGGGCCTGCATCCTGCCACTAATGCCTGAGGGGTAGTTTCCGTGTACTCACTTTCCACATGGTTGACACACGGTGTGTGTGTATTTTTATGAGGCGGTATATGTATGTGATTACGGTATTAATACAGAAATTGTCTCACAGTCCAGGCAGGCTGAATGCGATGAATAGACCTCTCCTTGCTGCCGGTGGCCATTTTGCCACTCTCGCTGTCTGTCTGTCTGCCTACCATCAAGTTTTTTTTTTTTTTTTTTTTATATCCCATAACTCCGATAAGGGACAATTTTTGGAAGCTCTGAAATATGAAAAAGCACGAGACCTGTGCCGGTGCAGGGTGATATTAAACACGCTGAATGTCGGAGTCACTCAGACATCAGTTACTATAAACAAAAAGAGGTAATACATTTTTCCAAAAAATTATTACTCCTAGGAGGCTAGAGGGGGCAATTGTAGCAACTTTGGTTTGGCCCGAACCAATTCGGGTCCAAACCGTACTTTTTTTAAAAAAAACAGCGAACCGGACCCAAAACGAATCTCGACTGGTTCGCTCAGTGATCTATTTCGTGACATGTTTACCGTTCTGTGTGGCAGAAACCCGTTGTGACCACAGAATTATTTTTTGACACCATTTTTTTTTACATGGAATATTATTCTGTGGCAGAGAATTTTATTTTCTCATACAGAATACCATTTTATGGCCCAGAATATTTTTGTGATAATGAACATTTGTAGCATTTCAGTTGAGGTTTAATTTTGTGATATTTTTTTTTTGGGTGAATTTAGATTTTAGTTGTATTTTGTTGATACGTATATAATAATACAATGTCTGTCTGTCCGCTATAGACATGCATATGCCTGAACAGTTGAAAACCAGATTTGGCGCATACGTACATCGGGTGTCCGGGAAGGTTTTCGTAAAGGTCTCGGCTCTCTAGGACGCATCGTTCTTGATATGGCACCGTCACATGACCTGTATTGGCCAATAGAAGCTTACAGCTCCTTCACTCATATCCTATCTGACATACACACAGTCACATGACAATTATTAGCCAATAGAAGCTCACAGGCCCTTAGTCTCCACATACACACAGTTTTACACCAGGTTTCCATAACAACTCAGCCATTTTTCTTCACTGTTAAGGGGGCAGGCACTGTGGAGGTCACTTGTAAGGGAACAGGGCACTGTGGAGGTCACTTGTAAGGGGGCGGGGCACTGTGGAGGTCACTTGTAAGGGGGCAGGGCACTGTGGAGGTCACTTGTAAGGGGGCGGGGCACTGTGGAGGTCACTTGTAAGGGAGCAGGGCACTGTGGAGGTCACTGTTAAGGGGGCAGGGCACTGTGGAGGTCACTTGTAAGGGGACAGGGCACTGTGGAGGTCACTTGTAAGGGAGCAGGGCACTGTGGAGGTCACTTGTAAGGGAGCAGGGCACTGTGGAGGTCACTGTTAAGGGGGCAGGGCACTGTGGAGGTCACTTGTAAGGGGACAGGGCACTGTGGAGGTCACTTGTAAGGGAGCAGGGCACTGTGGAGGTCACTTGTAAGGGAGCAGGGCACTGTGGAGGTCACTTGTAAGGGAGCAGGGCACTGTGGAGGTCACTTGTAAGGGGGCGGGGCACTGTGGAGGTCACTTGTAAGGGAACAGGGCACTGTGGAGGTCACTTGTAAGGGGGCGGGCACTGTGGAGGTCACTTGTAAGGGAACAGGGCACTGTGGAGGTCACTGTTAAGGAGGCGGGGCACTGTGGAGGTCACTTGTAAGGGGGCGGGGCACTGTGGAGGTCACTTGTAAGGGGGCAGGGCACTGTGGAGGTCACTTGTAAGGGGGCAGGGCACTGTGGAGGTCACTTGTAAGGGAGCAGGGCACTGTGGAGGTCACTTGTAAGGGAGCAGGGCACTGTGGAGGTCACTTGTAAGGGGGGGGGCACTGTGGAGGTCACTTGTAAGGGGGGGGCACTGTGGAGGTCACTTGTAAGGGGGGGGCACTGTGGAGGTCACTTGTAAGGGGGGGGGGGCACTGTGGAGGTCACTTGTAAGGGAGCGGGGCACTGTGGAGGTCACTTGTAAGGGGGCGGGGCACAGTGGAGGTCACTTGTAAGGGGGCGGGGCACTGTGGAGGTCACTTGTAAGGGAGCGGGGCACTGTGGAGGTCACTTGTAAGGGGGCGGGGGCACTGTGGAGGTCACTTGTAAGGGGGCGGGGCACTGTGGAGGTCACTTGTAAGGGGGCAGGGCACTGTGGAGGTCACTTGTAAGGGGGCGGGGCACTGTGGAGGTCACTTGTAAGGGAGCAGGGCACTGTGGAGGTCACTTGTAAGGGGGCGGGCACTGTGGAGGTCACTTGTAAGGGGGCAGGGCACTGTGGAGGTCACTTGTAAGGGGGCAGGGCACTGTGGAGGTCACTTGTAAGGGAGCAGGGCACTGTGGAGGTCACTTGTAAGGGGGCGGGGCACTGTGGAGGTCACTTGTAAGGGGGCGGGGCACTGTGGAGGTCACTTGTAAGGGGGGGGCACTGTGGAGGTCACTTGTAAGGGAGCAGGGCACTGTGGAGGTCACTTGTAAGGGGGCGGGGCACTGTGGAGGTCACTTGTAAGGGGGCGGGGCACTGTGGAGGTCACTTGTAAGGGGGCGGGGCACTGTGGAGGTCACTTGTAAGGGGGCGGGGCACTGTGGAGGTCACTTGTAAGGGGGCGGGGCACTGTGGAGGTCACTTGTAAGGGGGCAGGGCACTGTGGAGGTCACTTGTAAGGGAGCAGGGCACTGTGGAGGTCACTTGTAAGGGAGCGGGGCACTGTGGAGGTCACTTGTAAGGGGGCAGGGCACTGTGGAGGTCACTTGTAAGGGAGCGGGGCACTGTGGAGGTCACTTGTAAGGGGGCAGGGCACTGTGGAGGTCACTTGTAAGGGGGCAGGGCACTGTGGAGGTCACTTGTAAGGGGGCAGGGCACTGTGGAGGTCACTTGTAAGGGGACAGGGCACTGTGGAGGTCACTTGTAAGGGGGCGGGGCACTGTGGAGGTCACTTGTAAGGGAGCAGGGCACTGTGGAGGTCACTTGTAAGGGGGCGGGGCACTGTGGAGGTCACTTGTAAGGGAGCAGGGCACTGTGGAGGTCACTTGTAAGGGGGCAGGGCACTGGAGGTCACTTGTAAGGGGGCAGGGCACTGTGGAGGTCACTTGTAAGGGGGGGGCACTGTGGAGGTCACTTGTAAGGGAGCAGGGCACTGTGGAGGTCACTTGTAAGGGAGCGGGGCACTGTGGAGGTCACTTGTAAGGGGGCGGGGCACTGTGGAGGTCACTTGTAAGGGGGCAGGGCACTGTGGAGGTCACTTGTAAGGGGGGGGGGGCACTGTGGAGGTCACTTGTAAGGGGGGGGGGCACTGTGGAGGTCACTGTAACTGCTGGGGTATATATATAGGGCTACTAGCGATTTCCCCGTAACCGTAATAACGGAGGGAATAGACCGGCCTCTGGGGCACCACCTTTGGAACAGATCTAATAGACACAGAAACACATCATACCAGGGGCTCTCTAGTATTTTATTTTTACAGAATTCATTTTGTCTATTATCTATCTATCTATCTATCTCTATCTCTATATCTGATATCCTTCCAGTTCCCCTCGGTGACACTTTCGGACTCCTGCGGCGGTCACGTGACGTGTCAGGAGAGGCCGGGGCAGGAAGGGTTAAGGCGGGGCGGCCGCAGGAGGGGGAGGAGGGGAGTGCCCCGTCTGCTGCTCGTTACATCGTATCCTCCTCCTCCTCAGTGAGGGGGAGACAGGAGGAAGGGTGGAGAGCGGAGCCGGGAGGGGGGGACGCAGATTCCTGGGACGTTATGGCTTTCAGAAGGAGGAAAAGTTACCCCATCTTCAGCCAGGAGTTTGTCATCCACAACCATGCGGACATCGGCTTCTTCTTCGTCCTCTGCGTCCTCATCGGGCTCATGTTTGAGGTAGGAGGCTCCCGGTGCCTCCTGTGGGGTGCTGCACAGCTCGGCTGTTACTTCGGGTCAGGCTCCGGGGACTCTGCATTGCTGATGTGTCCGGCGGGGGCTCACTGGCTCCCCCTGGCGGCGGGGTGTGCTTCCTCTCTGTAGACCTGCATAGAATATGGGAACCGATCAGATCCGGGTGACTGCCTGGCCCTTTAAGAAGCCTGTTAACCCTTCAGGGGCAGCTTGCTGATGTGTCCCTCTCCCCTCAGTGTATTGCCTCCCTCTTTATCTTCTGACTGCATGGCGCCACCTTGTGGCGGGGCGTGATCAGAATAGGAACATTGGATAGAATGGGAATGATTTGCAGCAGTGATAGGGTTAACTCCCTTTATTTGCATGCTGTGCAGGAGGATTTAACCCCCTCGCTGCTGGGCAGAACATTTCGGACACTCTGTGCCCCTGCTCTTCACTTTGTGTCCCCAGACAACCCCAGATTAGACCCCGGCGGCGTGATGTCACACAAGCTCTGTGGGACTACACCTCCCAGCATGTCCTGTCACAGCTGATTGTGTATGGCTGGGGCACTGCTGGGGTTGTATTAGTTTTTTTTTTTCCTAGGTCCCAGCGCCCGTTTCTGGGATTGTAGCCGCAATACCAGAAATGGCCAATGAACAAGAGCGGCGCTGTAACCTGAGAGAAAAAAGTCCCCCATTTAATTTCTGACAACCCCTTTAAATTGTGTATGTTCAGCCTAATATTGGATGGAGCTGCAGTACCAGACGTGACCTATGTCCAGAGGCGGTGCTGTTTCCAATAGAAGGCAGCAATGATTTTGTCATCTCGAACCGTCCGTGGACGTTAGGTACGGGCGGCGGGCGGCTGCAGGACTGGCGTATTATGCTGCTGATAACGTATCCAGATTCCCGGGCCTGAAATCTATACCAGGGCCCCTTAACCGATCCGAGACCATCTTGGCGTGTGTGCCCCTTTAACACCCAATATCCAGACTGAGAATCGTCTACGTTTAACCCTTTATAAGCATCCTAACGCCCCATTGACGGCTGTACTGGCTGACTGGCTGGCTGGGGGGGGGGGGGGCATTTATTTTTGGGCCATCTGAGCCAGCTTTCCTTTGCGCCACTTTTGATAAATCTCGGCCGCGCTCTGTACCGCGAGGATTCCTGTATTAGGAATTGCTGACGATGTGAGCGCAAAACACGTTGAGGCTGTGGTTACTGATACAGCGCCACCCGTGCGGCTTTGGCGGCGTCAGGTATTGCGGCTCAGCTCCATTCTGTAGAATGAGATACGGTCCCAGATGCCGGCACTTGGTGACAGTCCTGTGTTGGGTACGCAGTGTCACAGGTTAGGTTATGTTTTTTTTTCTCTCTAATTTTCAAGATCTCTGCTTGCAGGCAGTAAATGGAAACCTTCTTACTTACATTCTAGAGCGGCGCCTCCTCCATACCAGCTGTTGTGAAACTGCAACTCTCAGCATGCTTCATTCACTTCTATGGGAGTTCTGAGAAAGTGAATGCTGGGAGTTGTAGTTTTACGACAGCTGCCGTGGCGGAGGTTGCTGACCCCTGGTCTAGAGGCTGTGCAGTGTATGGCGCTATATAGACACCTTTACTAGTTGTGTCCTTGTGTTAGCTGGGTACAGCCAGGATGGGTTTCCAGCCTCTGGTTCTACAGAAGAATTTCAGACAGCAAGCAGAGATCTTGAAAATGGTATAGAACTGAAATGCACTTTTTGCTGCTCTGCCGTTGGTCTCTGTTCACACTGTATGTTGCACTGTTGATATGTTTTTGGCCATTTTCTAACTCAACCTCCCATTAAAGGGGTTCTCCGCTTCGGCCATTCCCTGCTTGTTAGAAGGGGTTGCCTCATCATGGACAATGGGGCATATCGCTAGGCTATGCCCCCATTGTCTTATAGGTGCACCTATATCGAGAACGGAGCCCAGCAAGGTGGTGGCTGGAGGACTCCGGTCCGCCACCACCAAGTCGGCTCCCCATAGTAGTGAATGGGAGCATACCGCGCATGCGCGGCCCCCGCTCCCATTCATTTCTATGAGGCCGACGGAACTAGGCCCCACAGAAAACGAATGGAGGGCTGCCGTGCGCAGTGCGCCCTCCTTCACTTTCAGGGCTCCGTTCTCGATATACAGACCCGCACCTATAAGACAACGGGGGCATATCCTAGCGATATGCCCCCATTGTCCATGATGAGACAACCCCTTTAAGGCCTCATGCATGTATTTGGGAGCCTTCTCGTGTGGGTCCTAAATTCAGTGCTAAGGCGTTTCAGTGAGGACGTGATCTGGGTGCTCCCCCTCCTTCATATTTGGCGGTGAGGCGCGGGGTTCGGGTGACACATCTGCATGCCTCGACCTCTGTCATCTTTGTAGGCCG
This sequence comes from Bufo gargarizans, assembly GCF_014858855.1. Lineage (NCBI taxonomy): Eukaryota > Metazoa > Chordata > Amphibia > Anura > Bufonidae > Bufo > Bufo gargarizans. The sequence continues at coordinate 169,315,870 of NC_058087.1, read as the reverse complement.
GCTTCATCAGGAAGGGTCGGTTCAACTGGACGTCTCTGATCTTCAAAACCGTTCTCCCTCCAGGCGTGTACTTATCCCCTGGGAGGGACGAAACGTGTCATGTTGGGACATGAGTGAGGGACTAGGCCCCTATAAGGGACAGGTTCCAGACGGGGTCGTCCCTATTGGGTCGGGTGGTCTGTATTTATGCTACAGCCCCTATCCCAACCAATTGTTCAGGGCATTTCTGTGAGGGTTACGTTTTATATGTCCTCAGCCGAGGTCCCTTTTCGAAGGATTTATTCTATATATATAAAGGTTGGACCTTTTTGTCTATACGCAATCATCGGGCACATAGTAGAGGAGTGTAGCGCCATATAGTGTGTTCTGGGCCAAATTGAGGCCTAGTTGTTGCCTGAGTCCTAACTTTTAGTGCTAAGGCCAAATCTGGTTGTCACAGGACGCGTATGGCGCGGACTGAGGGAAAGCAGCTGCTCCTGTGCGGCACCCACAAGTTTCACTATGAAGCTTGCATCAGTATGGCGGCACAGCTGCGTTTCAGATGGGAAGCGCCTGGTTTCAAGGGTCTGTGTGCTGCTCTGCTCCACTGAGGGCTAGACACGGCATACCACTTAAAGGGAAACTCCATGCCGCATAACATTGTATCCGCTGCCAAAGAGGTGTGGGGGGGAGGCACGTGTCCGCTGCTCTGCGCCCCTCTCACCCCAGAAACAGCACCACTCCTGTCTGGTATTGCAGCTGCGTCTGACATCCGTATTCACATGAGGCTGAAGGGTCACATAACCCTAGCTTTAGGCCTCATGCACACGACAGATCAGTTTTTTTGCGGTCCGCAAACTGCGGTTCCGCAAAACAAGGAAGCCGCCCGTGTGCCTTCCGCAATTTGCTGAACGGAACGGGCGGGCCATTGTAGAAATGCCTATTCTTGTCCGCAAAACAGAAAAGAATAGGACATGCTATATATATATATATTTTTTTTTATTTTTTTTTGCGGGGCTACGGAACGGAGAAACGGATGCGGACAGCACACGGAGTGCTGTGCGCATCTTTTGCGGCCCCATTGAAGTGAATGGGTCATGTGCATGAGGCCTTAATAAATTCTTATACGGCATCTTGAGACCAGGGCTGTTCATTGCTGTGCTGTAAATGCTGCATCACAGCAGCACAGAGTTTTTCAGAGGAAAAATAATATCTAACTAGTGAACCTTTTTAGAATGAACTTCTTGGGTCCCAGAAAATGTCGCCACGGCCGCTGCTTTCGGTAATGAATGTACTGGGAGAGGAGATGAGATGGCTGCCCTGTCGCCCCCTCTGTATGTATTGGGAGGGGGGGGGCTGCCCTGTCGCCCCCTCTGTATGTATTGGGGGGGGGGGGCTGCCCCGTCGCCCCCTCTGTATGTATTGGGGGGGGGGGGCTGCCCCGTCGCCCCCTCTGTATGTATTGGGGGGGGGGGGCTGCCCCGTCGCCCCCTCTGTATGTATTGGGGGGGGGGGGGCTGCCCCGTCGCCCCCTCTGTATGTCCATGACTATGGCTCAGCGGCTTGGACCAGCGTAGTGCACAAGACTTGCAGTGAATGTGTCACTATAAACTCCGCTCCCACAATGCGCTGCACTTGGCAGCTTTGGATGTGAATAGAGTAGACGACACAAATAAAGCAGCACTACCTGGTTGAAGGTAATCATTTGCAGGGGGTAATGACTTCCTGGACTTGCGCCGGCCTCTGGCCTGGTAATGGACTGTGGCTTCTGTAGAAGCAGATGATGTGGAGGTCACTGGGGATGGATGCTGGGAAGTAGTGACCGTTGGCAGTGATGTAACCTGCGCCGCGCGTTACGCTGCGCGCGTATTGTAGTCATCGGTAGAAATAGATATTCCACGTGTGTGACTTATCTCCAGCCCTCACACACTGCAGTTTCGCAGTTGGCGTGTTGCGACAGACTTCACTGGTATCGAGTCCTGGTTTGGTTTTAGATTCTGCTGATATAGATAAAAATTTTAGAATAAAAAAAAAAAAAGTTATTGCAAAAAAAATAAAAATAAACGTTAAGGCCTAGACTTGTAGAGATAGCTCAGCCGAATGTAATGATACCTTTCACTTAGTGATCCGTTGCTTCCTTCTGGAGAAAAAGCACTATTGATCTATATGCAAATGAGCAGTTAAGTGCGCTGTGGGTGGGGCCAATCCATTGTTCTCCTTTGCATAATAACTTCATAAATTAATTTCTACTGTAAAAAAAACATTTCCCGAACTCTGGTTCGGTTCCAAGGGACCACTGTGATGGAGCAGTGGTGGTGAACCTGTGGCACTCGGAGCCCTCTCTGTTTTTCACGGAAGCCCCGTTCACTTCTATGGGGCCAGCGTTGCGTGGAAAAACGCAGAATATAGAACATGCTGCGTTTTTCACGCAACGCAGAACTGATGCGTGAAATGAATGGGTCCGGATTCAGTGCGGGTGCTATGCGTTCACGTTGCGCATTGCACTCGTGCGGAAAACTTGCTCGTGTGAAAGAGGCCTTAGACTATTCCTGCCATTCATTGGCGCAGGGCGCGCTGTGAGCGGCACCGGCAGTGCACTGACTGTAGGCAGGTTATTATAGCCGTGTTGGCACTTTGCGATAAATACCGGTAAGTGGGTTTTGGGTTGCAGTTTGGGCACTCGCTCTGTAAAGGGTTCCCCATCGCTGTGATAGACCGATGTAACAAGTATGTGTGACGTGGTAATAATCTGGAGAGTGCTGCGGGCATTTGTATTCAGCCCCTCTTAGTACTTTGTAGGACCACCTTTCACTGCAAGTCTTTTGGGGATGTCTCCTCCAGCTTTGCACATCTACAGGCTGAAATCTTTGGCCATTCTCCTTTGTAAAATAGCTCGCGCTCAGTCAGATTGGATGGGGAGCGTCTGTGAACAGCAATTCCCACGTCTTGCCACAGATTCTCAATGGGATTTAGGTCTGGCCTGTGACTGGGCCATCCTAGCACATGAAGATGCTTTGCTCTAAACCATTCCATTATAGCTCTGGTTGGATGTTTAGGGTTGTTGTCCTGCTGGAAGGTGAACCTCTGCCCCAGTCTGAAGTCTTTTGCAGCCTCTACCAAGTTTTCCTCCAGGCCAGATTTGTGGCGTACATGACTTAATAGTTGTCCTGTGGACAGATTTCTCCACCTGAGCTGTGGATCTCAGCAGCTCCTCCAGAGAGACCATGGGCTGCTTCTCTAATTAGTGCTCTCCTTGCCGGGGCTGTCAGTTTAGGTGCATGGTCATGTCTTGGTAGGTTTTTGGATGATGGATTGAACAGTGCTCCGTGAGATGTTCAGAGCTAGGGATATTGGATATTTTTTTTTTTATTTTTTTTTATAACCTAACTCTGTTTTAAACTTCTCCACAACTTTATCCCTGACCTGTCTGGTGTGTTCCTCTGTTTTCATGATACTGCTCTGTGAGGCCTTCACAGAACAGCTGTAGTTAGGCCTCATGCACACGGCCGTTGTCCGCAATCTAGAGCTGCGGTGCTAAACGGAGCCACGGGACCCCACGGAAGCACTACGGAATGCTTTTGTGGTGTTTTTGTCTGTGCCTCTGCACCGCTGACAAATAGAACATGTTCTATTTGTTTGCGGTGCAAACGGATCACGGATCTGCGATCCCCAATGCACGGAACGGCCGCACAACAGCTGTGTGCATGAACCCTTAGGCTACATGCACACGAACGTTGTTTGTTTCCATGTCCATTCCGTTTTTGTTTTTTTTGTTTTTTTTTGCAGATAGGATGCGGACCCATTCATTTCAATGGGTCCGCAAAAAACGGTGTGCTGTCCGCATCAGTATGTCTGTTCCGTAGCCTTGCAAAAAAAAAAAATATAACCTGTCCTATTCTTGTCCGTTTTAGGCATTGTTACAATAGATCCGCAAAAAAAAAAAAATGGATGACATACAGATGTCATCTTATTTTTTTTATTTTTTTTGCGGACCACAAGACACATACGGTCGTGTGCATGAGGCCTTATACTGAGAAGAAATTACCCACAGGTGGACTCTATTTACTAATGAGGTGACTTCTGAAGGCAATTGGTCACACTGGATTTTGTTTAGGGGGTATCAGAGTACAGGGGGCTGAATACAAATGCACGCCCCAGTTTTATTTATAATTTTTTTTTGAAAACCATGTATCATTTTCTTCTCGCGTCACACATACTCGCTACTTTGTGTTTATCGGGCACATAAAATCCCAATAACATACACTGAAGTTTGTGGTTGTAACGTGAAAATGTGGAAAAGTTCAAGGGGTATGAGAAATAGTTTTGGGCACTATGGGGGTCATTTATTAAACAGAAATACACCTGTATTAGGTTTATTTCTGGCGCAGATTGCGGTCCTGTGACTTTTCCCTGTTCACATCAGGTCTAAAAAAAAAAAAAAAAGGAGGTAGATGTGGCAGGGAATGGGAAGGACTGGGAGGCCCGTCTCATTTACCATTTTCTGCGCCTGTTTTAGGTGTAGAAAATGGTCTAAATGTAAGACCGCAAGGAAGCCGGATATGCTGGATACGCCAAAAATAATATATATTTAAAATTATATTTATTATACATTTTTTTTAGAATTGCCTTTTTTTTATTATTATTATTGTGTGCAGCTTTAGCTTTAGGGCTGATTTTGGATAGTAAATTCCTTTTTTAGGAGCGCCCACTGTTCTATTCCGTATGTTGATGCACATATATATAATTGTCCTGTCGTCCAGCTTCTCATCCTGCTGGAGAAGAAGGAATAAAGCTGTCCTCTCAGTTTCCTCCTCTCCCTGCAGGAAGTTAATGCCGGCTCTGTGTGCGCCTCTCGCCTCTGCCAAAATATGACTGGAATGTGTCTCTCTCTGAGAGGAGGGCGAGATTTTTTTTGCCTGCAGTTCAGGGGTTTGGGGCCTGAGTGAATGCAGTGTCTGGAACAACCCGGCTTTTGTACACCTGGCTCATGGGGGGGGGAACCTGCTTCACTATTCATGGTGGTAAATGGTGGGATTCTTCATTCCCCCCCCCCCTGCCCGCCCGCCCCTCCTGGATGCCACGTTTTAAAAACTGAATGGATAAGTCAAAGATGAGGAGGGGGGAGGAGTGCAGAAAAGAAAAATGTCTTTACTCAATACCGTCCGGCCTTCTGCTCTCTACGACTCTAGAAGTGAAAAACTTACGGTATATCCTCCCCAGGACATAACCGAAACATGAACTGAAAAGCGCACGTCACTGGTGATCGTTCTCAATGGGTCCGCAAAAAAAAGGAAGTTGCTCTCTGTGCGTTCCGTTTCCATATGTCCTTATTTCCGTTCCACACAAAAAAATAGAACATGCCCTATTATTGTCTGCATTGCGGACAAGCATAGTACCGTTGTATTAGAGGCCGGCTGTTCTCTTCCGCAAAATACAGAATGCACACGGACAGCACTGCTAAATACATACGGTTGTGTGCATGAGCCCATAGAGGGATTGCCCCAAGATTTAGAGTTACCTTCTTTCCTCAGAATACAGGGTGAGTGTTTTGGGGCCCATTCACACATCCGTGTGTGTTTTGCGGTTCCGCAAAACATGGACAGCGGCAGTGTGCGTTCCACACATTGCCGGCACTAAGAGAATATGCCTATAAGAATAGGACATATACATTTTTTTTTTTCAGGATTGGAATTGCGGACCCGGAAGTGCGGGTCCGCAATTGCGCATCGGGGACGCACATTGTGTGGGCCCATAGAAATGTATGGGTCCGCAATTCCGTTGCGCAAAAATGCGGAATGGAATTGCGGATGTGTGAATGGAGCCTTATTGGTGGGGGTCTTCATCGCTATGACAGCTAAGTACAGCGTTCGCCTATCTCCAGCAGCCTATTGAAATGAATGGAGTGGTACTGCACATGCTCGACCACCTTTCCATTCATACAGGAAGCATCGTATCGGTGGGGGTTTCAGTGGTCAGGGTTTTATTTATTTATTTATTTTTTTATACCACCTCATTTTAGAATTCTCCCCCCTCCCCCTGCTTCCTACTACATTGTATGCAACCGTAAATGATGCCATTAAAAAGTGCAACTTGTCCACAAAAAACAAGCCCTCAAACAGCTATGGAAATGGAAAAATAAAAAAGTTATGGCTCTAAGAAGTCGGGGAGTAAAAAAAAAAAAAGGGAAATGGCTCGGTTTGCACAGCCCTACAATATTGATGACCTATCCTCAGGATAGATCAGCGAGGGCTCTTTGGCGCAGTCACAGCGCGTCCTCTCCTTTGCAGCGGCGGTGCACTGTAATTATCCATTAAAATGGGACAAACAATTTTTACTACACTGCGTTGCTGCTACAAGCGACACGATGCGCGGTTAATTTTGAATAGATAGCAACGTGAGCGTCGCTGCTGTGTCAAACAGCTGATCGGCAGGGCCACATTTGAAAAAAATATATACAGTACAGACCAAAAGTTTGGACACACCTTCTCATTAAAAGAATTTTCTTTTTTTTTTTCATGACTATGAAAATTGTAGATTCACACTGAAGGCATCAAAACTATGAATTAACACATGTGGAATTATATACATAACAAAAAAGTGTGAAACAACTGAAAATGTCATATTCTAGGTTCTTCAAAGTAGCCACCTTTTGCTTTGATTACTGCTTTGCACACTCTTGGCATTCTCTTGATGAGCTTCAAGAGGTAGTCACCTGACATGGTCTTCCAACAGTCTTGAAGGAGTTTCCAGAGATGCTTAGCACTTGTTGGCCCTTTTGCCTTCACTCTGCGGTCCAGCTCACCCCAAACCATCTCGATTGGGTTCAGGTCCGGTGACTGTGGAGGCCAGGTCATCTGGCGCAGCACCCCATCACTCTCCTTCATGGTCAAATAGCCCTTACACAGCCTGGAGGTGTGTTTGGGGTCATTGTCCTGTTGAAAAAATAAATGATGGTCCAACTAAACGCAAACCGGATGGAATAGCATGCCGCTGCAAGATGCTGTGGTAGCCATGCTGGCTCAGTATGCCTTCAATTTTGAATAAATCCCCAACAGTGTCACCAGCAAAGCACCATCACACCTCCTCCTCCATGCTTCACGGTGGGAACCAGGCATGTAGAGTCCATCCATTCACCTTTTCTGCGTCGCACAAAGACACGGTGGTTGGAACTAAAGATCTCAAATTTGGACTCCTCAGACCAAAGCACAGATTTCCACTGGTCTAATGTCCATTCCTTGTGTTCTTTAGCCCAAACAAGTCTCTTCTGCTTGTTGCCTGTCCTTAGCAGTGGTTTCCTAGCAGATATTCTACCATGAAGGCCTGATTCACACAATCTCCTCTTAACAGTTGTTCTAGAGATGTGTCTGCTGCTAGAACTCTGTGTGGCATTGACCTGGTCTCTAATCTGAGCTGCTGTTAACCTGCGATTTCTGAGGCTGGTGTCTCGGATGAACTTATCCTCCGCAGCAGAGGTGACTCTTGGTCTTCCTTTCCTGGGGCGGTCCGCATGTGAGCCAGTTTCTTTGTAGCGCTTGATGGTTTTTGTGACTGCACTTGGGGACACTTTCAAAGTTTTCCCAATTTTTCGGACTGACTGACCTTCATTTCTTTACTTAGCTGCTTTTTTCTTGCCATAATACAAATTCTAACAGTCTATCAGCTGTGTATCCACCTGACTTCTCCACAACGCAACTGATGGTCCCAACCCCATTTATAAGGCAAGAAATCCCACTTATTAAACCTGACAGGGCACACCTGTGAAGTGAAAACCATTTCAGGTGACTACCTCTTGAAGCTTATCAAGAGAATGCCAAGAGTGTGCAAAGCAGTAATCAAAGCAAAAGGTGGCTACTTTGAAGAACCTAGAATATGACATATTTTCAGTTGTTTCACACCTTTTTGTTATGTATATAATTCCACATGTGTTAATTCATAGTTTTGATGCCTTCAGTGTGAATCTACAATTTTCATAGTCATGAATATTTTTTTTTTTTTCATTTTTTTTTATTTATTTTTTACTAGAGACCATCCCCCCCCCCTCCCTGCCCAAATTGACTCGAATAGCAACATTTTTGCTGCATTGACTAAATGGGTGCTATGATTTGCCCATCCCTGTTGTAGACACTGGAAGGGTTAAATCCAGTTTCTTAGACTGGCCGGGCAGCAGTGCCTAGACAATGTGTTCTGAACCCTCCAAGTAAAATGATCTTGTGGGAAGATTCACCCAGGGTTGTCTCCGACATTGTGTGTTACTAAGCAACTTTATAAAGCATACATTCAAGAAAATACAGTAAATGTACAACTCTGCCATGTGTCGGGCGAGATAGGATCCAACCAGTACGTTCCGTTGACTGGGGTGGGAAGGGGGTTCTTATTCGTTTTCATAAAATTGGTATAAGAATTTACAAGAACTTAATTTGGATGTGACTAAAAATAGTGAAAATGTGTAACGCTCCTTATAAAGAGCTACAGAAGGCAGAAAGTATGACATCAGTACTGCTCCTATGTACAAGAATATAACTCCTATAATACTGCTCCTATGTACAAGAATATAACTCCTATAATACTGCTCCTATGTACAAGAATATAACTCCTATAATACTGCTCCTATGTACAAGAATATAACTCCTATAATACTGCTCCTATGTACAAGAATATAACTACTATAATACTGCTCCTATGTACAAGAATATAACTACTATAATACTGCTCCTATGTACAAGAATATAACTACTATAATACTGCTCCTATGTACAAGAATATAACTACTATAATACTGCTCCTATGTACAAGAATATAACTACTATAATACTGCTCCTATGTACAAGAGTATAACTACTATAATACTGCTCCTATGTACAAGAATATAACTACTATAATACTGCTCCTATGTACAAGAATATAACTACTATAATACTGCTCCTATGTACAAGAATATAACTCCTATAATACTGCTCCTATGTACAAGAATATAACTACTATAATACTGCTCCTATGTACAAGGATATAGTTACTATAATACTGTTCCCCGTGTACTACAAAGATATAACTACTATAATATAGGGCTGCAGTAAACGAATATTTTTGTAATCGAGTAATCTAATAAGAAAAAGCTACTTAAAATAACGTACGTAATTAGGTATGTATAAAGTTATTGGTTTGAAGGGGTTAATAACTTTATACATGCCTAATGCCAAGGTGCTTCCATTAACCCCTCCAAACCAATACCTTTATACATGCCCATTGGGTTTGGAGGGGTTAATGGAAGCACCTTGGCATTAGGCATGTATAAAGTTATTGGTTTGAAGAGGTTAATGAAAGCACCTTGGAGGTGCCTTCATTAACCCCTCTCTAAACCAATAACTTTATACATGCCAAGGTGGTGCCTGCAGCCTCCATTAACCACTCTCTTTCCATCTGCCTCCCCCCAGCCTCTGATATGCCTCCCCCCCAGCCTCTGATCTGCCCCCTCTGGTAACGCAAACCCCCCCCCCCCCCCCTCCCCAGTATTAATCATTGTTGGCAGTGGCCACAGGGTCCCCCTCCTCCCCCCCCCATCATTGGTGGCAGTGTCAGTTCCGATCGGAGCCCCAGCAGTGTAATGCTGGGGCTTCGATTGGTTACCATGGCAGCCAGGAGTCATGCTACTGAAGTCCTGGCTGCCATGGTATGTTAGTGAGCAGAGAGCAGCGCATTATACTCATGTGCGCTGTGGCCGCCGGTCGCTCCTTCTCATAGGTCTGTGCGGCGCATTGCTAATGCTGTAAGCATTAGCAATCCGCCGCACAGACAGAAGAAGGAGCGACCGGCGCCACAGCGCACGTGAGTATAATGCGCTGCTCACTAACATACCATGGCAGCCAGGACTTCAGTAGCGTCCTGGCTGCCATGGTAACCGATCGAAGCCCCAGCATTACACTGCTGGGGCTCCGATCGGAACTGACACTGCCACCAATGATGGGGGGGAGGAGGGGGACCCTGTGGGATATGGCCGGCACATTCATTGGTGGCGCAGTGGCCACAGTCCCTCCCCTCCTCCTCCTCCTACTCTGTCCTCATTGGTCTTCAGCGGCAGCCGCGCACAGTGGGGAGGGAGAGACTCCCTCCGCTGTGCCGGCTCAGTCCTGCCTCTCTGGCCTCCGGAGGACACGGAAGCGGTGAGTGAGATGCTTAATTTCACTCCCGCTCCGTGATCATGTGATGTAACGATTACTCGATGCAGGGAAACTGCTTCGATGAATTTTTTGACTCGATTTAATCGAGTTATTCGAATAATCGTTTCAGCCCTACTATAATACTACCTCCTATGTACACAATAATATATGGGTAGGTCATCAATGTTTTAGGACCTGAGAACCCCCTTAAAGGCATCAGAGGATTGCAGCATCAAGAAAGACTGCCACTCGGTTGCTGCTTCTGAAACTGCCCTCATCATCTACATGGGAACTGCCTTTGCTGCATCCCATGATTTTATTTGCTTTGGCAGCAGCTGCCTGGCACTGGTTTCTAAAATTTTGGTTATGTACCAATATTCCGGAGCTTCGCTCTACCATTTAATACACCATTTTTCCTAGAATTTACAGGGCCCTTAATAAATATAATATTAATAGGGTCCATTACTGGTCCGTGGTACCCTTCCCGCTCCTCCCACCCCCTTCCGAGGGTGCGCAATTTATAATCACCGACAGAGGATTAGAGAAGAAAGACCTGTAACTGTAGTGAAAAGGGGCCACCTTCATTAGGCTCTCCTTTTTAGATATTGGAAATATAGGTCTGTCTATCACAGTACGGTAAAAATTGTTTGGTTTGGAAATCCCTATAATCTGGCAAAAATAACCATATGGCCACAAACCTCAAGACCTGTGAAGTGGAGGCCGGCTCCTAGAAGGTGGTAATGAACAGGAGCCACCTCCATGATGTCTAATGGGGCACATGGGCAGTATGGTATGGGGCCGCTACATGGAGTAAATCCTATGTCGCCATCATGGTGTCTCAATTGGCCCAACAAAAATATGTCACCTCGAAAATTTTGGAAAATAAATATTTGAAGAACTCTGTGCAAATACCTTGAGGCTCCAGTCAGAAATGTGACCTGATGAAGGTGATAATTACCCGTCTAATCTCTGGCACACCCATATAAACATAATTACGTCTTAGAAATTAACTAAATGCAATGAATGCTGGATTTAACTCTTCACTGACGGGCTAGTCATCAGATGGTTGGGACCAAACTGTGGCCTTTTGTATGTTTTTAACCTATGATTATTATTATTTTAGGTGACTTTTTTTTTTTTTTTTTGTTAAAAATTAAAGGCTTTGCATTTTAATAATTTTGGGTTAAAAATTAATTTTTTCAGTTTGTCTTTTTTTAAATCTTCAGCCGTTAGTCGGGGGGTGAAGTTGGGTTAAATAGGACTGTATTGATGGGATGTTTTTGTCTCTTTTATGATGTATTTGAAAATGGATAAATAAAGTTTAATAAAAATAAATTCATCTATTTCCGGTATATAAGGGTTAAAAATCAGTCTGTCTTCTTTGCATTCTTTCATCTGACGGTTCGTGTGTAGCTTTTATCTCTGATCTTCCGACCACTTAACCCATATTCTTATTAGTTTGATAACAATTGAGCTATAAGTAATGTTCAGGAGGTCAGGAGATGAGATGCATATGAGCGGTCAGATGACATGATTCAGAGTAAAGAGACTGATTATTTTAATTTTATTTAATTTTTTAACCCTTGTATCTCAGAAATGGTTGAACATTTTTTTAGTATAAAAAAATATTATTTTTAGCCCAAAATAATTACAGTGAAATCATAAAATTGCCCCAAAGGTGTACATAGCCCTTCTATTAGTTTTATTTTCCAAGAATAAATCGGTTTGATTTCAGTTGTGATCACGTTTCTGTCTTCATTACAGGTCACTGCTAAAACTGCCTTCATCTTCATCTTACCTCAGTATAACAGCAGCCTCCAGTCTCTCGGTAAGTTTCCCTATCCCTCCGCAGGTTGGTGGTGTAATGGGGAGGGCAATGGATGTAAGTGTTCTTCTACCGATCCTTTGGAGGCATTTCAATGGCGGTGTTACACTTTACTCTACCTACTTGCTGGGTACTTTATTTAGCGAGCCATACCCTATAGAAGGGTGTGCTATAGGATGAGTACAAGTATGTCATGCCATGGTGGCAGTGTGATCCTACCTATGGAACTACTGCATCGGCCCGTTAGACACAGGCCAAGAGGCCCATTCAGCGAACCAACACCCTGCTCTGTCTTGACAAGAGGCAAGAGCCCCAAAACAGATGTCTGCAGATGGGTCACTCTTTATTTTGGCAGAGGCTAAGGACGAGAAACACTGGGAGAGTCCCTTAGAGAGAAGGACCTGGTTGTACATGTGAATCATATGCTAAATAGCAGCTCAATGTCAGTCAGCAGCATCTAAGACCAGCAGGGTATTGTGTTTTAAGAGAATGGACTCGCTTTTCAAAGCTTTGACTCGGCCTCTTCTAGAGTATGCAGCTCAATTCTGGATACCACGTTATAGAAAGGGTGTCTTGGGTTTGTAAGGGTACAAAGGGGACATCAGGAAAAGTCTAGTAAAAAACTGTCCCATGTGCAGTCCTCTCGAAAGACAAGAAGGTGCTACTGAGGTGACACAACAACAGTTGCTTGTGCCAAAACAGGGCCTGTATAGTTTGGCTCATACCTTGAGCGGTTTATTGGTTTCTTCTAGATCAATACGAGGAAATGTACACATAATCTCCACCCTCAAATATTGGTCACACCGCCGTAACATAGGCAGAGACTACCAAAAGTGCCGAAATGCCCCCTTACATGGTGGCATCCATCAGAGAGCACCCACCCCCCCACCTCTTTTACATAGTGCTCCTCACTTTCATGGCAGGAGATTCCATCACCAGTTTGTTGGTCAGAGGTCTTCACTTTCTGGGGAGTCCTGGACATTCCTGGAAGGTAGTTAAGCATGGAGTTCACACATCTGATGTCTCCCTCTAGTCAAACACCTTCCTATATTTGTCTTCTATAGTCTTTCAGTCTCGTCACTCCTCGCCCCCTCCCGTTATGGTGGACTTTATGTAAATTCGGATTCAGCCACCTGTTTCCTCGTACAATATATGGAGAATAACGCTGGTAACTCCAGCCACATTGATGTCTCTTTACGTTCCAGATGGCGAGATCTTCTACTATCACTATGGTGCGAAAGATCTGGTCACCATATTGTTCTACGTTATCATTGCAATCATTCTGCACGCCATCGTCCAGGAATACATCCTAGATGTAAGTAGATGATCCATACCTCCAAACCAGTAACGTGGGAGATTGGAAATTGGGGGTTATATGTAAATTATAATTATTATTAGCCAAACGTCCTCCTAATACATATAGAAAAATTAGTACAACTTTTTGTAGATTGTTATTATTTCTGTTTGTTCATGTCCTTGCTTTGAGATATCTCCAGGAAGTTGTGATACTTCAGGTTACCTAGCAACCAACGCTTCCTGTCTGGGTGACCACCCTTTGAATGCATGTAGCTACATATACTGAAGTGGTCACAGGACGTTGTGTCTGCTCTACAATAGACTGCACTGTCTTGAGCTACACAGAATTGTATTACATCCCTCACGCTAGGTAGGTCACATACCTCCCAGCTTTGAAAGAACGTAAGGACAGACAATCCCGCCCTCAGCATCACCATTGTATCCAACTTTACCTGGGTCCTAGGGACAGATCCCACAATCTAGGACTGTCCCTCTGGACTCAGGATGGTTGGGAGGTATGGTACACAAGAAGGTTAGGATGGGGAAACTTGGGCTCTAATAGGGTCATTGAGCAAGCTGATGTAAAGTAGAACTGACTTAGTTGCCCAGTGGCAACCAATCATATTCCACCTTTCATTTTCCAAAGGAACTGTTCAAAATGAAAGGAGGAATCTGATTGGTTGCTATGGGCAACTAAGTCCGTTCTACTTTACACCGTTTTGATAAATGACCCCATAAATCTCCATTTGTCCTCAAACGTAACTGGAAGTTTACATTTATTCTGTAAATTTAAGAAAATAATTTTAATTTTTTCTAATGGGCCCCCACAGAAAATAAACAGACGCCTTCATCTGTCGAAGGTAAAACAAAGCCGATTCAATGAATCCGGGCAGCTGGCGGCGTTCCATTTGGCCTCCATGTTTTGGAGTCTGTATGTCGCAGCCACGGTGAGTAGCGCTATAATGATGTCAGGATATTGGGGTCTGTTGTACATTAATGGGGTGATCATGTGAACCCCTAATTCTAATAATAGAGAAGATGGTAATCCAAGCTGGCACCAGGGTACAATCATAGAAGATCGAGAGGCTGCTGTGCCCATTTTCTGGTTCCTGAGAAGGGCCCAAATGATCTCTCTACTCTATGTGAGTGTACTAGTGCTATACATGATACACCGTTGAAGGGGGCGCCTGTTAGACAATTGCTGTTAGGGCCCAGGAGGTTTAAAATGCACTTGTCAGCAGGATCAACTCTATTAAACCAGGCATACTACCTGATGGTGTTGATCGTGCTGATTAAAACAGTACTTGTCTTCTGAAAATCGGTTGTGGCGTTCCTGAAAAAAAAATACATTTATCCTTTACACAAATTAAGGCATCAGTACACCAAGGGGCGGGGTCTGTTCACCCGGGGCAGGCCACACCCCCTCAGTACCCTGAAGCCTGCATCTGCATAAAGAATACAAATATTGTTTTCTCAGGAACGCCACAACCGATTTTCACAAGACGGGTATCATTTTAATCAGCAGGATGAACCCTACATGGCCATATGCCTAATTTAATAGAGTTGATCCTGCTGACATGAGCTCTTTAAATTCTGGTTGGTGCTATATGACACCAGTGTAAAGACAGGCGTGTCCTGTGATTGAGGTTATGGAATTCATCTGAATGCAGTGTTGCTTTATAACCTATGCTTCTTGCACATCCAGAGCTGCATACAGAATGCATCTAGCTGACAAATGGAGCTGAGCCCTTATAATACCCCGTGCATTGACCTTAGCTAAAATATTTTTTCTGCCTGAACACTACATCTCCCACAATGCATGGCGGCACAAGATGCCAAGCGCAGGCCCCACCCCTGAGGACCCAGGGTTATAATATATACTATGATTGATAGTTGGAGGGGCCCCGTTACACATTCTGCTTTGGTGCCCAAGAGTTTGGAGTCAGTCAACATGTATTACCGTCTGAGAGCCGACAGGGACATGAGCAGAAATCAGAATGCAGTTCTGGATGTGTTTGGAGTATAAAAAACAAGTATTAGCTCTGCATTAGGTGTAGATTATCCATGAGCGGATCATATTTAACCCCTGATATAACGCATGTCTCTTCCTCTCTAGGAAGGTTATTTATCCAATCCAAAGACCCTATGGGAAAGCTACCCTCATGTGTACTTACCGTAAGTACTTCTGTCAGCCGGTGACCTCAGAGTATGTATAGTATTGGCTTTTCCTTAGAAGTTGTATTATAAGACCTCACGGAGGAGCCGCCATTCTGACCATGGGCACCATCTGCATGTACCTCTCTGGGCGGCTGTGCGGTGTTCCTTCAGATTCTCCGGGTTTTATTCCACACTCCAAAAACTTAAGGATAACGTACTTACTGAAAACTTTAAAGGGGTTGTCAAACTTCAGACATTGGCGGCATATTGCCAGGAAATGGCACTACTGTCAAATAGGTGCGGGTCTCAATTAATTTCTATGGGAGTTCCCAAAATAGCTTGGCTCTTGGCTCTCCTATTTCCAGCAGTCCCATAGAGGTGAATAGAGCGGTGGCCGTGCTCGCTCAGCGCGCTCTCCATTCATTTCTATGGAACTTCTGAAAATAGCCATTTTCCGAACTCCCATAGAAATTAATAGAGCGCACACTGCACGGGCCCGATCAGGAGATAAGTGCGGTTCTCAGAGGCGAAACCCGCACCTAATGACTTGGTGGCATATGCTAGCGACATGCCACCAGTGTCTGAGATGTGGAAACCCCTTTAAGCCCACCCCCCTGGGCACGCTCATTCCCACCAGTAACAACCACATAAGGGTGTGGTTTACATAATCCCTACCCATTTTTAATGCAGATTTGTCGGGATAGGCTCTGAAAATTTAAAGGGGATGCTCACGTGGTCCCCACTGCTGGATTCGGTCTGTGTGGCTCTCGGACAGGCACTTTCTCTCCGGTCGTGGGGGGGTGGGGGGGGGTGTCACGTGACCTCTGCAGCCAATCACAGGCTGAACTGGGGGCCTGTTCCCCTTAGGTGACGGAGCTGGTCACTGCGGTGGGGACCAGGTAAGTTTTGTCACCGGTGTGGGTCTCTCCTCGAATAACCCCTTTAATTTGTAGTTTATTTCTATTTTATTTTACATTTCAATTTTATTTTTTTCCTTCAAGGTTTCAAGTGAAGTTTTTCTACCTGTGCCAGCTGGCGTATTGGCTGCACGCCCTGCCAGAACTATATTTCCAAAAAGTAAAGAAGGTATGCGGCGCCATTTTTGTCCTTTTTCTAGTTTGTTCTTTGTGCAATAAAAGAGCAGATGTTCTTAAAGGAACTGTGTGTTATGCCTAGTGCAGGGCTTGAGGGGGAGGAGCATGACACGGGGGGTTCAGAGAACCGCTTAGGGAATCTGTCCCTCTCACCAACATCAGATAGGATCCCTGTGTCATGCTACACCCTTTCACCAAAATCAGAGGATCCTGTGTCAGGCTCCGCCCCCTCACACCCTGCTCTAGGTATAACACGGTGAGGAAGATTTATGATAAACCTCTAATCAAAGACTCTATTTGTTGCCCATAGCAACCAATCACAGCGCAGCTTTCATTTTTCTGGAGCACTATAAGAAATAAAAGCTGTTCTATGATTGGTTGTTATTGGCAACGGAGACCATTTTGTTTTTGGATTGACCCCTGCACAATGACACCAGAAACAAAATTAAGCCCAGCACTAGATCCTTTATCGAGAAAGCATGGCGGTCTGATGTTGTCACTTGCACGCCATGTTCTTTGTTGCTAAGCAACAACTCAAATGTATATGGCTGGCCAAACTACAAGATTATTAAAAGGGTCGTCCAGGATGAGAAGAACATGGCTGCTTCCTATTATAAAGAGCGCCACTCCTGTCCACAGGTTGTGTCTGGTATTACATCTCAGCCCCATTCACTTCAAGAGAGCTGAGCTGCCATACTGGACACAACCTGGGGTCTGTTTCTGGAAGAAAGCGGCCATGTTTTTTAACAAACCCTTTAGGTCGAGTTTTTCACATTCTGTCGCTCGATGATGTCATCGGTCATGTGATACTTGGTTGCGGCATGTCATACAACTAACGCCGTCGTGATATTCAGCATCTCTTATTTCCTATTGTCTTGAGGCTGCAATGTTCAAGCTTTCTCCATTATCCATCATGACCCTCGTTGGCGCCAAAGTTGCAGGTTAGGCCGACGTGGCACAGCATGGAGGAGAAAGTGGTGATATTTGAATGGTGCAAAGATCTCGCCACGTGTTTCGGATCCGGATCACATGGCTATTTGCTTCTGTTATGTCCCTGTATGGACTGAAGTGGGAAGATGGCGCCGTTGCCCCTTCGGCTGCTTCTTGTGGGAATTCTCACCATTTTCAGGGAGGTTTGTGATGTCCCCGCTGCTCCTATGAACTTGACATAAGGACACGTCTCTTTTATATAAGCCATGTGCACGGATCCGCTCGGTGGAGTAATGATGGTCCCCGCCGCTTGTGGTGAGCGCTGGATGCATAATTATACTGCGTGTAACTGGAGCAGGATGTGGACTTCACCGCTTTGTCGGCTCTGCTATACATGCCGCCATCGTGGGTAATACACATGTCACTGGCTGACAGACAGGCCGTCCTTGGATCACACGTAGCCACTTCAGTCTTAAAGCCAAAGATTTTTATTTATTTTTTTTAGCAAAAGTTGAATTTTTTTATTTAATTTTTTTATGTCCAAATCATCTGAATTTTCAGACTAACTGGGGAAAGTGTATATTGTAACCATGTCCTCAAAGAAATGCATGACTGGACCACCGGGTAGATCACTGCCCCCATAAGATTTTCTCTCTTAAAACACTCTGTGCTGCTGTGGACACCTTGTGACTAGTGATGAGCGAACTTCTGTTTTAAGTTCGGCGTCTAAAGTTCGGCTTCCGGTTAGCGGAGAATCCCGATCTGGATTCCGAATACCGTTGTGGTCCGTGGTAGCGGAATCAATAATGGCCGATTATTGATTCCGCTACCACGGACCACAACGGAATTCGGAATCCATATCGGGATTCTCCGCGAACCCGAACTTTAGACGCCGAACTTAAAACACAAGTTCGCTCATCACTACTCGTGACGCACACTGCCCTGTCCTCTCTTCATCTGAGTGAATCCACACAATGCTCCCATGAAATGTTCCTGCTCCTTCCACTACATAATAAGAAGTATGTGCCCCCCCCCCCCCATCTCTGTTGTGGGTGACATGCTCCATCCTGCAGGGTGGGGTAGTGGGTAAAATTGTCACAGAAGTGGCCAAATAGTACCATTCAATGCATAAATAAAAGAACCATACCGTGCTTACGTAATAGTACCATACGGTGAACTTGTAACAGCCCAGATTGAGTTGAAATAATACTGCTGCACAGAGCATACAGAGTGCACCATTAAATAAAACTGCTACCCTGAGCATACATAGTGAAACGTTTAAATAAAACCGCTATGGTACATCATAAAAATAACACTGCTACCCTAAGCCTACATAGTGCTACATTAAATAAAACCACCATACAAAGCCTACATAGCGCCACATTTAAAAAAAAAACGCCACACAGAGCCTACATGATAATAAAACCGCCACACGGAGCCTGCATAGTGCATAATGATGTTTTCTTTATTTTACTAAACAAGTGAGGATTTTTTTAGTATGTGGTGACGATGGAGGTTCCAGGTCCAATTCCCTGTAATATAATGCAGACCTGACATTGCCACTTGGAGTGATTTCCTCACTTGAATGGACAGGTCACTGCGTCCCTCAAGGTCATCACACTCCTCTCCCGCTGCTACCATTGTTCCTGTAGTTGGATGGTTTATACAAGCAGGACGGCTGATATCGGCAATTCTGGGTCTGTGCGCTCGTGGTCCAGAAAATAGATTGTGAGCTCTGAAGGGGGAAGAACCTTTTGGACCTGGATATCTCATTAATATGATTGTATAACCTGCCTTCAGCTCTAGCAGTGAAACTTTTTGTATTTCAATTCCTTTCTCAGGAGGAAATCCCTCGGCAGCTTCAGTACATTGTACTTTATGTACTTCATATAGGAGGAGCATATTTACTCAAGTAAGTCGTTCTGCATTCACTACGTCGTCCTAACCCCTTCCCTGCGCCTTCTCAGAATAATACGTCAAGGGCCTTGGGTGGTAAAGGCTCTTTGGGCACTGCAACTATGACCACATGCTTACTTTTAGAGAGAAGATCCAGGTGTCATGGATGGCGGGTGGGGGGATAAAGTTAGAGTTCTTGTGGGCACCAAATGAGCTGATAAAACATGGACATCACACAAACATCATCCGTATTTTCTGCGGACCGCAAAATACATAGTCGTGTGAATGAACCTTAGCCTAAAATCTTGGTTGCTGTTTCCTTCCTCAGACCAAAAATCCCAAAACATAGGCATGAAGTTCATTTTGCCCCCATCTCTCCACAGTTTAACCCGTTTAGGGTTGATATTGCTGTTACTACAGTCAGTGGCGGAGTTCCTCTTCCATATTGCGAGGCTTTTCTACTTCACTGATGAAAACAATCAAAAGCTGTAAGTATTGTGGGTCGAGGAGCCCTGCATGACCCTCCCGGTTGGGTGGAGACGGTCAACTATATTTCAATAAACGAGTCTGAGAAATGCCGTCTCTTGTCTATGTTTTCCCCACAGTTTTAACGCCTGGGCAGTGGTGTTTGTGGTCACCCGGCTGTTTACTCTCACCCTTTCGGTCCTGACGATCGGGTTTGGTCTGGCTAGGGCAGAGATACACACCTTTAACCCAGACAAAGGCAACTTCAATACATTACTGTTCAGGTAAGTTGGGTTGCCGAGGTCACTGTTCTATTACTGTGCTGTGATGTGAAGAATAGGGGTGGGGCTGTGATTTTTATTTTATTTTTTCATGAGCATGGTCTTCTAATTGGTTCTCTGGTGTAGTATTCTAAGATCTGGGAAATCTGTCTTCTCCAGGATGATTGTGTTGCTCATGATGTGTGTGTCGCAGACCTGGATGATGTGGCGGTTCATACACTTCCAGCTGCGTCGTTGGCGCGAGTGCTGTAAAGAACAAGCTGCTAAAAAGAGGATTCCTGTAGCTGTGATGGCCAAGCAACAGGTCAAGGTTCTTAAAAGGGATACAGGTAAGAGTTGGCGTCTAAGAGGAAAGTACCACAAGCAGAAGTTGTCCAAATGTGTATCTAGGCCTCAATGTCCTATCATCATTGGTGACCACGCAATCTTTGGTGGTCCACATGAGACATTCTGTCCCATGATCTTCTTGACAGGTATAAAGCAGGTCCTAGACCTCAAGGTTTGAGTTGCGCAGGTGAAGGAATCTGCCTACTTTAGGTACATGCCCTAAAAGATTTTATGGAGGGGGATTCCATAAGATTCCTTTTCTGGAGAACTTCTTGGAACCCAAACATTATGCCGATGCTGCTCATTGATTTCCAACCCTGCACTTCTTGAGCTACTCCTTTTGGTGATAACAGATGATTGGGTGGTCTCAGCTGTAGAAGCCCCATTAATCAGCCAGTCAGTGACAAAATGTATAACTTGCAATGGAAATTCTCAGATATTTCTCAAAAACAATGATGGTAGCTTCAAGAGTTGAGTGAAGTAAATTGTTGAAGGGGTGGTAATAGTTTCTTAGTCATAGCAGCCAAAAATGGCTACCTTAATGGGGTTGTCCATGTTTTTGTTTTTCATTTGCCACCAGCAAGCTGTACCCATGGAGACATCTATACTCATCTGCTCCAAGCCACCAGGTTTCCTTGTTCCTAGGTTGTCTTCACTGAACTTCTGGTCCTAAGTCTGTCTGCTTTCACACAGATGGAGTTGTGTGCACTGCTGCAGCCAATATCTGGCCTCAACGCACACGTGTCCCCAAGCAGCACATCACTTATGGGTCATTTTGTAAGGGGCTTCTGGGTTGAGCAACCATTTTCTAGATAAGTCGAGTGCCTGAGATCTAAGGAAGGGCACAAAGATTGAACATCCAATCTTGTAGCCTAGAGACTTCTTACGGCAATGATATTGCTGCCTTTAAAAGGCCACATCCTTGGCCAAATTTGGTTACCATTAGAACTTTTTTTTTAACACTGCATTTTTTTTCCTTGTTCCCGCAGGTTATCACGAAAACGGATTGATAAAAGCTGAGAATGGATCCACACCCCGACCGAAAAAAATCAAGTCTCCATAATAAAAAGCACAACATCAAAAACCAAGCCAAACCCTCATGTGACAGAGAATCCCGGGCACACAGAGGAACGGGACTAGAACTGTGCCTCAAACACTGTCTTCTTTTGTGCCTCTTTGGGCCAGAACAGAAAAAAGTGCCTTCTAAGAATCCTCATTAGAAACTTTTTGTTATGGTATTTAACAAAAAAAATTGCCAAGTGCCGAACTTGCCTTCCACCCGTACTTGGTACATGGCCTCGGAAAGCTTACATTCCCTCCTTCAGAGTGGATCACAGTATTTCATTATATATATTTTTTTCTAACCCTTGCACAGTGAACTTTTTGCAATGCCGGCTACACCATCAATCATTTGTTAGGGCTCTACCTCCATTCATGGCCCATTCAGTGCTGTCATTGTATTCTACAACATGTAGGCACCACTGCTTGGATGTTGTTTGTCTCACCTTGTTAGACTGCTTGTTGGTTCCTTCAATGTCTTTGCCATTCTTCGTCTCCACAGCTAAACCATAGCCAGTCAGCCAAATAATTTTTGTCCTTGAATGGGTTTTTTGTGATTCTTTTTTCGAAACCCAATCCATGTGTTTTTACTGCCGATAAGTCAACAAATTGGGGTTTTGATCTCCTCTAGGATCGTAGGGTCTTCTTCTGTTTGCAAATGAGTTGGATGTGTTGGCATAAAGATTAAGCTCCTTCAAGTTCAAGCCACGTGTCCTTGACCGTCTGGAAGTTCCTTGTGTGAACTGGAGAGCTACAAGTACCTCATAATGTTTTCAGGAGCTTGGTCAACTTTTTGCCTTGAGCAACTGGATAAAACTTTCAACACGATAAACCTCACTTGACCTAGTCAACCATATGCACCAAAGGTCACCGAGCAGATATCTCCTCTATGGTTCCTCTGGGTTAACCAGGCTTGATATTTTGGACATGAAAGTTCCTATATCTTGTTTCTTTGTGTCTTGAGGTCTAAGTTGAATATGGCTTGTGTGGTGGTTGACGCCCAATGGATTATAGGCATTTAGTTGAAATTATTGAAGGAAAGTCAGTGGGGATTGTCCGGGTTAGAGAAAAGTGCCCTATTTATTTTCATGGGTCTAAGCTGCAATACCAAACCCAACCATGGATAAGAGTGGTGCTGTTTTTGCAAACTGGTCCTCAATGACTTATTTGAAAATGAATGTTGAGGTTAAATCTGTGTGTAATCTTGAGTAACTTTACAAATACTTTCCTTACAGTGATCTTCATTTACAAATTATACTCCAGTCACCTCCAAAGCTGTTGGACCTCCACCCATTCTCAGTATGAAGTGGCCCCAGCACTACGTCACCTTCACAGTTTTTTCCCTACGCTATGGGGCCCCCAGCCACTTGCTGTTCAGGGTACTGCAGTGTGGGCCCATTCAAGTTAGTGGAGACATGCTGCGGGTGGGCGGGAGCATTGTTGTACAGGAATAAGAGGGTGTCGCTCTACAGTAGCACTGCGGCCCCTTCATTGTCAGGATCGTGGGGGTCCTCGAGTTTAGCCCTCACTAGTCCTAGCGGTATGCCGTTACTTTATGACATGGGGATACCTATACTTGCAAACAGTCCTGATTTTGCTGGGACAGTTCCCCCAAACTGGGGTGGGGCTTATGCAAACCACACCCAGAAGTGAGTGTTTGGGGGACTTGGAGGGTCCATTCACACGTTCGGCAAAATGGGTCTGCATCCGTTCTGCAATTTTGCGAAAACAGGTGTGCGGACCCATTCACTTTTAATAGGGCCGGAATGTGCTGTCCGCATCTGCACTTCCGTTCCGCAAAAAAATAGAACATGTCCTATTCTTGTCCGCAATTGCGGACAAAAAAAAAAGGCATTTTCTATGAGAGTGCTGGCAATGTGCGGTCCTGCAAAATGCGGAACGCACATTGCCGGTGTCCGTGTTTTGCGGATCCGCAAAACACATACGGACGTGTGAATGGACCCTGAGACTGGGCCCAGTATAAATACAGCAAATCCCTCAGGAATCCCTAGCGCACCATTCTCTGGAGCAGCAGGGAGATGTTTGGTCCTTTTGGTCTGTAGCTTTGGATGTGACTGGAGCATAAAATGTGATGTAGCTCCAAACACTTTGCTTTACATACATTTTCAGCTTTATATCGAGAGCTCATCCTACAGCAGAGCCTAGATCAGGAATGCTCAACTTGCAGCCCTCCAGCTGTTGCAAAACTCCCAGCATGCTTGGGCAGCCTACAGCTATTAGGGGATGCAGGGATTTGTAGTTTTGCAACAGCTGGAGGGTCCACTGGTTGAGCATCCCTGGCCTGAATCAATGTCTGACCAACCAGATTGACAATCCGACTCAATCAGACTAGGTGGGGAGTGGGCCTCATTTATCAGAACAGTCTGACACAAATCGGTCTTTATTGCCCATAGCAACCAATCACAGTGCAGCTTTCATTTGATTGGTTGTTGCTATGGGCAACAAAAAGTTTGTTTGATATTTCTGCCCTAATGACTTTTTTGGAAAGCCCAATCTGATTGGTCGATGTCTATAGTGTATACTCATGGTCTGTTCTCCTCACGGAGGTCACTAGGCACAGAAGCAGTTTTTGACATTGAACATTTCTAATTACTGTATTTAGAAGGGATTTGGATCATGTGATCGAGCAGCCAGGTGCTAATATTGTATGTGCTCTACTGCCACTAGTGGTGGGAGGTTGCAATTACAGTAAATCCTCTCCATAAGGATTCACGTAAAATTACTGAGGCAGATTGTGCCCTCTGCGCTGGTGAAATAGCGTAAGGCAATGTGAAAAGTGCCCGTCAGAAGAATTTATTAAAGGGCTTTTATCCCTTTAAGGGAAGCTTGTCTACAAGAGGGGAAATATGACACACGGGGCCCCTTGGCACCATTTATTGGACACACAATGTCAAAACGGACTGCCCCAATCTCGGAAATTAAATTCTTCTCTTGTCAAGGCATATCTGGGAAAGCTGGGTGACAAACCAATATGGCAGCCATTACTCCCGCCTCAGATTATAATGTTCTGTATTGTCCAGTATGAGAGAAATATGGCCGCTTTCTTCCAGAAACGGCGCAACACTTACTCAGGGGTTGTGTCGAGTATTGCGTCATGCAATGGAGTAATACCACTGACAGCCTGTGCACAGAGGTGGCGCTGTTTTTGGTAGAAAGCAGCCATGTGTTACTTATCCTGGACAACCACCTCAGTCTATAGAAGATACATGAAGATCAAAATGTCGCATCTGGTGATTTTTATTTTTATTTTTTGATGTAGCAGAGCTATTATGGGCAGTCCAGGGCACTGTGGTAGCCATCTTGGTTGTCACCCAGATAATGAATAATGCAAAGAAAATGTGTCTCGTGAAACTCAAAACTGAAGCGAGCATCTTGTTGAACTCTAAGGAGTACCTGGAAAGATGTGGGATGTCTACGGTGGTTGAGAAGGGTCACTTGCACATAATTAAAGGGGAAATCCATCCAAAATTATTTTCTAAGAACAGGTGGAGCCTGTGAGTCTATATCTCCACCAAATATCTAAATCCACACTCCTTAAATGTCAGACCTATGATGATCAAGTTTGGTTCAGTAGGACCATGAGGTCCTGTGGCCATATTCCATCCATGTAAAATCGGCCGTATGTAACTAAAATCTGAATAGGGACAAAAGGCAAATTTGGGTGCTCTGTGAAGTCCCAGAGCCCCTCATTCTGGACATTAATAATGGCCTGAGCTTTTAAATTGTCTTCTGACGTGATACTATACCCTCTCCTGACGATATTTTTTAGATAAATTTCTACTTTCCAGTGTTTTTTATCGTAATACTGACTTATTAATAACATATTAAAAGGGGATGTCGACGATTTAAAAATATATGGCTACTTTCTTTCTCAAACAGCACCACTCCTGCCGACAGGCTGCGTGTGGTATTGCAGTATTCACCTCGGTGGCACTGAACTGAAATGCCATACCCAAGCCATGAATTGGTGAGTTTCTGGATGAAAGCGGCCATGTTTCTTATTTTTGGACAATCTCTTTAAGGCAAGAGTTTAAACTGCAGATGCTGTAGTTCTGAAATTTGAATGCGACCGATCCACCTGTGACTTTAGCCCCCATTCACAATCGGACTCCTGATGCAGATTCCAGCTTTATGAGCATGGAAACCACGCCAAGGATGGACATTTCTCTTCTTGGCGTGGTCTGGAAAACCATCTAATGAAAGGTGGCGCAGGCTCCCAAAAGGGGCAGTTTTGTGCTGAACGTCGTATGCACATTGTAATGATATAAAATTTAAATCGACAGGCGCCCTTAAATTTTCTTGACCATCGTAGCATTGAAACCAAATTTTTGAAAATAATAATGGGCAACATTCTAAGGGTAAAAAATTGCTGGTATGGAAGACTAGTCTGACAATAGCTCTTGGTCATACATCCCCAGCTGTTGCAAAACTACAACCTCCGACATACTCTGACTGCTTAGCTTTGGGACAGCTGGAAAGTCGCAGGTTGGAGAGCGCTCTAGGCAGTGTTCAGTGTATTGAATCCAGTTGGAAGCACTTTAATGGTATCGTTGTTGCGCACAGTCTGGTAAAGGTTGCAGGAAGGCACAGTGGCAGTGTTTTGTTTTTTTTCTCCGTTCAAGTTGTTGGTGTAGCCGATGTCCTTCATTGGCGTCTTCCTCGTCTCGTACTCATTTATGTGTCTACAATCAATGCACAACGAGCTGACTGTAATTCTACAATGGACCAAACAACCTCAAGGGAATCTGCGCCTTTTCATCATTTGGCCTCCATCTTGTCCTCTAAGTGCCTTTATCGCTCTCCTTTTTATAATGTTACTTGTTGTTGTTGGGAGGGGAAGGGAAACCTTTTATACAAACGACTGTTAAATTTTGTAAACTGACTGTCATTTTCCAAAAAATAAAAGGTGTAGAAGCAAAAATGGCGCAATGTCGTGTTTTTTTATTTTTTTCCTCTCTGTTTCGCCCTATTTTTGCAATTTTATATATCATATTTTATATTCAGCTTTATTTTTCACTTTTATTTATTTAACCCCTTCCTGCCCGCCCAGAGGTTGAGCTGTAGTAGATGCAGAGGTAACATCTGGATCCTCTACCACATAAGACGCCACCAATATTATGAATTGCACATGATAGGTGGGAGAGGGCTGATACAAGCTTCGAGTTGCAACTTTTGTACCTCTCCCTTATAAGTTCATTCTAATGGCACAGTCCCATTAACCTGTTAATGTATGTTCCCTCTCCAGTGCATTTGCTGCGGAGTCGGAGTTCGTAGAAATGGACTGAAACTCCAGCTTAAAAAAATATTTGTTAATATTGTGTAATTTATTTTTAGAAATAGAACATAAATTTATGATTATATCAATCTAAGGACCTTGTAAACAGTGATAAGCAGGGTAGATAATCAGTTCTCATCTCTCCTATGTTCTTCCCTGTCTGTATACTATTATATACAGTGATAAGCAAAGTGTTCTAGTGATGATAGATAATCAGTTCTCACCTATCCTGTGTTCTACTTGTCCTTATATTTAATACAGTGATAAGCAGGGTGTTCTAGTCGTGATAGATAATCAGTTCTCACTGCTCCTGTATTCTCTCCTGTTCTCATACTATAATCAGTGATAAGCAAAGTGTTGTAGTGGTGATAATCAGTTCTCACCTCTCCTATGTTCTTACCTGTCCGTATACTATATCCAGTGATGAGCAAAGTGTTCTAGTGGTGATAGATAATCAGTTCTCACCTCTCCTGTGTTCTACCCTATCCTTATACTTAAAGTGGTTGGCCACCCTAAGTAGCAAAAATCCAAAGTGCCCCAGACAATAGCCAAACCATGAAGTATTTATATCATGTGACATGTACTGGCTACATATCACTTTTCTAACCTGTTCACCATGGCACACTTCCCTGGAGGAGCTCCTCAGACAGGCTGTGTTTTGTTTCCGTGTCTGTTCCATTTTTTTTTTTTATGCGGATAGGATGCAAACCCATTGATTTCCGTAGCCCTGCAAAAAAAATATAACAGGTCTTTATTCTTGTCCGTTTTAGGCATTGTTACAATGGATCCGCAAAAAAAAACAAAAAACGGATGCCATATGGATGTCAACCGGATTTATTTGCGGATCCGCAATTTGCGGACCGCAAAACGCATAACGGCCGTGTGCATGTAGACATAGTAATAGGAAGAACACCCCAGTCCCAGCTGTAAAGAGAGGTCACTGCCCGTCCCACACAGATCACTGACCTCAGCCATATTGACAGCTCAGAAGGAGTTAAACTGTTGGTCTGGCTGTAATAAACATGTCTGTGATAAGAACACAGAGCAGAGGGGCCATAAACAGGACAGACACTGGGACTGCTCACAGTTTGTGGTCCACAGCACCTTCCTGGCTCTGCTACATCCTCACATACAGCAGTAGCCTCTCGGTACAGGAGACAGAGATGGAGTCTACAGACAGTCGGCTTCCATCAGCCATCACAGCTTCTCCTCTCAGTCTCCCTTTCTCCTGCAAAAGTTTCTTTATATCTGCTTGAATCTTCCTTCTGAGCCCCTCCAGCCCTGCACAGCCCGGAGTGTCAGTCACAGAAGGAAAGCACATCTGATACAAGCAGGGCAGGAGGGGGCGTGGTGAGAGCAGGGCGGGAGGGGGCGTGGTGAGAGAGCAGGACGGGAGGGGGCGTGGTGAGAGAGCAGGACGGGAGGGGGCGTGGTGAGAGAGCAGGACGGGAGGGGGCGTGGTGAGGGAGCAGGACGGGAGGGGGCGTGGTGAGGGAGCAGGACGGGAGGGGGCGTGGTAAGAGAGCAGGACGGGAGGGGGCGTGGTGGGAGCAGGACGGGAGGGGGCGTGGTGGGAGCAGGGCAGGAGGGGGCGTGGTGAGAGAGCAGGGCAGGAGGGGGCGTGGCTGCCAATAGCAGGAAAACCAGGCAGATCTGCTTAGAAGATATATTAGTAAGTGTAATATCTACCTACTTTCTTTACAGTTGTAATACGTGCTAACAAAGTGGCCAACCCCTTTAATACAGTGATAAGCAGGGTGTTCTAGTGGTGATAATTAGTTCTCACCTCTCCTGTGTTCTACCTTGTCCTTATACTTAATACAGTGATAAGCAGGGTGTTCTAGTGGTGATGGATAACCAGTTCTCACCTCTTCTGTATTCTACCCTGTCCTTATACTTAATACAGTGATAAGTAGGGTGTTCTAGTGGTGATAATCAGTTCTTACCGCTCCTGTGTTTCCCCCTGTCCCTTATACCTAATACAGTGATAAGCAAAGTGTTCTAGTGGCGATAATCAGTTCTCACCTCTCCTGTGTTCTCTCCTGTCCATATACTGTATGCAGTGATAAGCAGGATGTTCTAGGGATGATAATCAGTTCTCATCTCTCCTGTGTTCTCTCCTGTCCGTATACTATATACAGTGATAAGCAGGATGTTCTAGTGATGATAGATCAGTTCTCACTGCTCCTGTGTTCTACCCTGTCCTTATACTTAATACAGTGATAAGCAGGGTGTTCTAGTGGTTATAATCAGTTCTCATATCTCCTGTGTTCTCTCCTGTCTGTATACTATATACATTGATAAGCAAAGTGTTGTAGTGGCGATAGATAATCAGTTCTCATCTCCCCTGTGTTCTCTCCTGTCCGTATACTATATACAGTGATAAGCAGGGTGTTCTAGTGGTGATAATCAGTTCTCATCTATACTATATTCAGTGATAAGTAAAGTGTTGTAATGGCGATAGATAATCAGTTCTCATCTCTCCTGTGTTCTCTCCTGTCCGTATGCTATATACAGTGATAAGCAGGATATTCTAGTGATGATAGATAATCAGTTCTCACCACTCCTGTGTTCTACCCTGTCCTTATACGTAATCCATTGATACGTAGGGTGTTCTAGTGGTGATAGATAATCAGTTCTCACCTCTTCTGTCTTCACCTCTGTCCCTTACCCTGGGTTCACACCTGAGCGTTTTACAGCGCGTTCAAACGCGCTGTAAAACGCTTAAGACATGAAAACCAATGCTTCCCTATGGGAAGGGTTCACACCTGGGCGTTTTACAGCGCGTACGAACGCGCTGTAAAACGCCCGACGCTCAAACAAGTACTTGAGCTTCTTTGGGGCGTTTTGACGCGCGTTTGTGGCCATAGGACACTGCAGTCAATGACACAAACGCGCGTCAAACGCGCGTTTACTATTACAAAAAAACGCGCATAAAAACGCGCGACAAAAACGCGCGTAAAACGCGCTTTTGAGGAACGCTTAGGTGTGAACCCAGGGTTATACTCTGCATCTTCTTGCTTCTCCAATGCTTTTAGTTACAATGCCTGAAACTGTGCAGCACATGCTCAGGAGTAAGTTCCTCCTCTAAAGACTAGAGGAAGAAGGTCACTAGTGGCCATGCCTGCAGTCATCTCAGAACTACTAGACAGAACAGGAAGACAGTATTAAAGGAGATTAGGTAACTTTTCACAGAAGCCCGTAGCCTGCATTTGCTATGGAGAGAATCATACTCAGCTACCCCCTGCCCTGGTCCTGTGTGTCAGCTCCTGTGTGTCCATCCTCCGGCCTTTGGCTTGTTTAATTCGTCCCCTGCACAGGCATGGTCATCTGCTCCTCTGCAGCCAATAACTGGCTTCAGCATTAATGTGTTTCTTTTGGACACTAGTCATTGGCTGCAGCGGAGCAGATAATCATGCCCTTGCCGGAGAAGAAGTAAACAAGGCGTGGACCGGAAGATGGACACAATAGGCAGGACCGGAGCTGCGTGTAGCAGGTAGGTATGAATCTTTCCATAGCTGAGGCAGGCTGGGGGCTCATGTGACACGTTTAAGGCAAGCACTGACTATAGCAGCTCCACTTTTTCATGTTTCTTTTATTCCCTTTTAGGCCTCATGCACCTGACCGTTCCGTTTATACGCGGTCCGCAAATTGCAGATCCGCAAAACACTGAAGATGCCCGTGTGCCTTCTGCAATTTGTGGAACGGGCGGCCCATTGTAGAAATGCCTATTCTTGTCCACAAAACAGACAAGAATAGGACATGTTATATTTTTTTGGCGGGGTGAATGGGTCCGCACCCGAGCCGCCAAAATTTCGCCTTTCAAACTTTTATTTGCTGGAACGGCCGTACGCCTTCAGCGGAGGAAAACAAGGAGGAGGAAATTACACGAGAACCGATCATTGTGCATATTTTATTTGCACCGTTTATAGCGAAAGAGTAAAATAAATAACCGCTGGTCCCTCCACAGCCGGGGAGGTTTCTCGGGTCCTCCTGGGTTACATGACCGGGTCGTACCTTCCTGCTGATCCATTGGTCATCGCCTGAACATTAGTTTCCCTGTGAACACAAAAGGAAGTTACGAAAACATCCAGTCAGAATATTCGCTGGGTCTAATCCTCCTGCGAGATCTGCACCCTCCCCTCCTGAAATACTCTGTGCTGCTGGGCACTCCGCTCCTCACACTTATTCCCCTCCTCACATTATTCCCTTCCTCACATGAGAGGACAGGTCACTGCCTTCCCCCACAAGATCAGCACACTGTTCCTGAAATACTCTGTGTTGTTGTGACCCTGCTCTTTTCAATTATCATATGTCCTTACCTCAGACACTGCGTCATCTAACATCATCACATGAGAGCATAGGTCACTTCCCCCCTATAATGATTATCATACCCTCTCCTGAAATACTCTGTGCTGCTGTAGGCTCTGCCTCTTACACCATCAGTCTGTGACCTCCTGCTTGTCTCCATTCCCACCTCACATCATGTTGTTGCCCCTTTCACATGCGGCCCCTAACATCACATGAGAGGACTCAGGTCACTGCCCCCCCCCAAGATCGACACACCCCTCTCCTGAAATACTCTGTGCTGCCGTGACCCCGCTCTTTCCAGTTATTGCTTGTCTTCATCTCTGTCCTGACCTCAGACGCTGCCCCTGTAACATCTAACATCATCACATGAGAGGACAGGTCATTGCCTCCCTATAATGATCAGCACACTTATCTCCTGAAATACTCTGTGCTGCTGTGGACCCTGTCCCTACCACTATCAGTCTGTGACATTCTGCTTGTCTCTATTCCCACCTCACATCATGTTGCTGCCCCTGTCACATGTGGCCCCTAACATCACATGAGAGGACTGCCCCCCACAAGATCGGCACACCCCTCTCCTAAAATACTCTGTGCTGCTGTGACCCCGTTTTTTCCAGTTATTACTTGTCTCCATCTCTGTCCTCCCCTCAGACGCTGCCCCTGTGACATCTAACATCATCACATGAGAGGACAGGTCATTGTCCCCTTATAATGATCAGTACACCCCTCTCCTGAAATACTCTGTGCTGCGGTGACCCCGTTCTTTCCAGTTATTACTTGTCTCCATGATCTCTGTCCTCCCCTCAGACGCTGCCCCTGTGACATCTAACATCATCACATGAGAGGACAGGTCATTGTCCCCTTATAATGATCAGTACACCCCTCTCCTGAAATACTCTGTGCTGCTGTGACCCCGTTCTTTCCAGTTATTACTTGTCTCCATGATCTCTGTCCTCACCTCAGACACTGCCCATGTGACATCTAACATCATCACATGAGAGGACAGGTCATTGTCCCCTTATAATGATCAGTACACCCCTCTCCTGAAATACTCTGTGCTGCCTTTCGACTAACTCTATTAGTTCTTTCTGAAATCCAGCAGTGAAGTTGCAGTGTGCAGCTGTTTTATTGGGAGAGCTCTCCCGGGGCGATGGTGGAGTCAGTCAGGGCCGAGGTTTGGATTCTGTGATTCAGGGTCCAGGAATGATTGCATTTCCAATCCACGTCTGCCAAATCCTCCGCGCTCACTGCTGGGAACGCAGCGGAATACTGGCGGGGGAGGGCACCGACTCCTGGTAAATGCCACGACTAGATCCTTACCGCCTGCGTACAACACTTTATTACATAACTTTCTAATATTCATTTTCAATATCTCTGCTTGCTTTGCACGGGAACATTTTTGTTTTCATAAAATAAAAATCCATCCTGTTCCAATTCCTCTAACAGCTGAGGGTTTGCTACAATTGCATCCACTCCAGACAATCTTCATGTGTTTAGCTCACAAACCATTGTAGCAATATTAGGTCTGTTCTCAGCCTCTGGATCCAAACCAAGACTTTTCCCATATACTGACAGCAAGCAGAGATACTGAAGCACACTTTGTTTTATTTCTTTTTCCGACTTGTCCCCATGTAATACTATGTCTGTGCTCACGAGCGCTAGCTTCTGTAGTTATACATACAACCACTAGGGGGAGCACCCAAGCAATGAAAGGGGTTATCCAGGAATTTGATATAGATGGCTTGTCCTCAGGATAGGTAATCAATATCAGATCAATTGGGGGGGGGGGGCATTCCAGGTAACCCCGCCGATGAGCTGTTTGAAGAGGCCGCTGCATTCACTCCTTGCAGCTTACCAAGCACAGCGCCGTACATTGTATAGTGGTTGCACTTGGTATTGCAGCTCAGCCCCATGCACTTCAATGGGCCTGAGCTGCGTCTAGGTCACGTGACCGATGTACGGGGATATCTCAGGCTCAAGGAGAACTACAGCCTCTTTAAAAAGCTGATCGGCGGGAGTCAAACCCCTGATCATCTGATATTGATGACCTATCCTGAAGCTAGACCATCAGTATCAATTTCCCACATAACCCCTTTAAATACAGAACCCTGGGGTAGTCCAGTATTCAAAAAAACATGGCTGCTTTCCTCCACCTGCACATGGGTTATGTCTGTCCGGTGAACGGAGCTGAGCTGCCATACCACATACAACCACAGGGCCGGTGTAGCGCTGTTTTTGGAAGTAGGCAGCTATGGTTTTCTAATCCTGGACAAGTTGCTGCCTTTAAGTGGTCCTCTTACCCCAGCTCTCTGTCTCCCTCTTGTGGCAGGAAGTGTTTCTCCAATGATTTCAGCACGTTGCAGGGAAACTGATGCTTGTGCGTCTTCATGTAGTTTAAAACATATTGGTCCGCATCCGTGATGATGAACCGGTGCCTGAAAACTAGAGAAATGGGGCTGTTAAACTTGTCGCTGCCACTAGGGGGGGAACTCCCATTGATGTCAATGTACATTAGCGATGAGCAAAGTTTTAGTAAAATTTGATTCGGCTGCTTCGCTGAATTTTCAGAAAAAGATCCACTTCGAGACAAAGTGCATTTCTTTGTGGGTGCGGCGATTGCGGCGCTTCCCGTTACTCTACCCCTCAGATGCCGCGTTCATACATGATCGCGGAATCTGATATAAATTACAAAGTGTAAAATAAAGCAAAAAAAATAATAATAATACTTACCCGATCCATTTGCTCACGGGATGCCTGGCGCAATTGAAGTTCTGGCTCGAAATTCTGCGCGGCCCGAGAAGATGTCATATGTCGCTGAGCGGGATTTTGGAGGAGTTCTTCAATCAAGATGGTCGCGAGCAAATGGATCAGGTAAGAATTACTTTTTTTTTGTTTTTTGCACTATTTCAAGTTAAGTCGGTTAGCTTCCGCGAAGCACGAGGGTTCTCCGGGCTTTTTCATACTGATGGCCTTGTGCGCTAGCAAGATGGTTCTCTTTCCTTAGGAGACACCTCTTTGCCTAATGTACACCATAGAAAGATTGCCCCCTAGTGACGGCAACAGGTATGACCGTCTCACCTTCAACAACAGCGCCGACGGTGAAGTCCGCTGGGCCGTAGTAGACGGGACTGTCTATAGAGGAGCCCGGTTTGGGAACTCTGCTCTTCTCCAAGAATTTCCCTCCGATGATTCCTGAGTTACGGACTTGGGGCTCGAAAATGCTGACGGTGTCATCGGACAGGTAGTAAGACAGGATGAAACGTCGGCCCTTGTCCTCAGGGTTCATGGAGTCCTAGGGAGGAACAAACTGGGAACCATTAGATAGGTAGACTGGGTGACCCACCAGAGGGTCCACACACGGGATTCGAATGCCATAGAAAGTGTAGGGCGGAGGAGCTTACCAGGGCGGCTGCGTATCTCAGGACCATGTGGTCGTTCTCCAGCATCTTAATCACATCTTTCTTGGGCGGTTTGGGCACCAGGGTGAGACAGTTCTGAAGAGAGTCCTCTAGTAGACCGTAGCCATTGTATGGAGGGATCTCCTGGAGGAGAGAGACACAGGACGCCTCAGAGAGCCGCTCTAGTGTTGTGTCGTCCTATCGAAGTGTTAACCCTTTTGTTTGTTTTTGGCCCTCGGCAGCCATGACTATTTTCTGCTGATCCGGGGTGCACCACCAATGAGGCGAGGTGAGGCCATTGCCTCAGGCAGCACCAGGAAGGGGCAAGAGGCGGGCAGCGGAAGGGGGACTATCTGTTTCCGCAGTATAGTATTGGGCGGTGTATTACCCTGTATGTTCTGTAGCGCTGTATGGCATGTTTTCCAAGTATGTCTTTAACAGTAGCCCTGGAGGAAAGGCTGGGTGCCCCCCTGCTGCTGATCATGGTAGTACCTGGGAAGGAAGGAGGGCTCTGGCCTCTGACGTCAGGTCTTTATTAAGGGGGTCTGTGTTTCTTTACGGGGTACTGTCTGGGGTCTATACTTATTTTGGAGGTCTACTCCAACCTCTATATTTCGGGGTTTAATCTGGGGTCTGTATTTATTTGGGGGTCTAATTTGGAAGTCTGATATGGGGTCGATATTTATTTTGGAGTCTGATCTGGGGGTTTATATTTTAGGTTCTGGTCTGGGGTATATATATATTTTTTTTTTGGGGGGCTGATCTGAAGTCTAATCAGGGGGTCTACGTTTATATCACCGGTCTAATCTGGGGTCTGAATTTACGTAGGGGGTCCTGTCTGTGGTCTGTAGTAGTTTAAGGGGTATGTTGAATAAAGCATAGGTATTAGTATTTTCAGATTCCATAAATCAGGGGGTGTTCTCTATGGATGGGGGGCGGTGTATGACACTGCACCTCTCTGTACATCACTTTTCAGGATCCTCTGATATTCCTTCCTAAAAGTTGACACATTTGTGGCCATCCCCCATACCCTATCATATAGTTGTCTATATGGCACTTCTTTTTCTTTATGCCAAAGGGGGCACCGACAAGCCAAGGGTATGTAGATACCAACGAGCCAAGGGGGCACCAACGAGCCAAGGGTATGTAGATACCAACGAGCCAAGGGTATGTAGATAACGACGAGCCAAGGGTATGTAGATAACGACGAGCCAAGGGTATGTAGATACCAACGAGCCAAGGGTATGTAGATACCGACGAGCCAAGGGTATGTAGATGCCGACGAGCCAAAGGTATGTAGATACTGACGAGCCAAGGGTATGTAGATACAGGGTCAGGCCAGCTACGTGGTAAAGGAAGGCCTCGCTCTACGTCTACCTGTTTCACTTCTTCCTCCTTCGGCTTCTTGACGTCTGCGGGGGTCATGTCTTGGACTCCCAGGTTCTCCTGATAGAAGTCCCGGGTGTAGGCGTCACAGTCGTACAGGAAGAACTTACGCCCCAGAATGGTGACATGATGGCCCACCATGAAGTCCTGCGGCGAATACCACTCCGTCACCTCCTGGTCTGAGATTTCCAGCACACATTTGGGAAAGGTGTCTGTGAGAAAAAGATGAAATGTGACGAGGGATCTCGATATGGAAGGTTTTCGAGTGATTCCCCCTGTGTGTGGGATCATGGCTCACCTCTTAGATCCTTCACAGATTTCGGTAAACGCTGGCGTTTCATTAATACGGGGAAAGGATCCCTTCCGTCATTTCTCTCGTGGACCTCCCGGACCTCGACGGTGTCATCCACGAGGTAATAGTGTACAATGACCGGTCGTGTCTCTCCAAACATACTGCCCGAGTCATCCCAGAGCGAGAAAAAACGCAGGACCTGGGAAAGCAGAGCTTGAGGTGAATACATATTCTCACGGCTGAAGGTTTGTAACAATCGCATCCAGTCTAGACAACCCTTCGTGAGCTACATCATTTCTACAGAGCTTGGAACGCCATTTTTCTGACACAAAGCTCCAACTTCCAGCAGCCACCACTAGGGGGAGCTCATGGAATATGTAGTATTGTGCTCAGTGGACCTTCTTGAAGGACGCAGCTATTTTTTTGTTTTTACATCAATGCTTTCTAAGAGCCATACGTTTTTCCATGGATTTAGTCATATGAGGACTGTTTTTTTTTTGCGGAGCAGATGGATCACGGACCCATTCAAGTTGGCTGGTTCTGGATCCGTCTGCGGAAGCTGCGCGGAGGGTGCCTGTGCATTGGGGACCGCAAATTGTGGTTCCCCAATGTACAGAACAGCTGGGTAACAGACGTGTGAATGGACCCTAATAGACACATTTAGATGCAGTTTTGGGGGCCTTCTTTCAGCGCCCCACAATCATGTCTCTGTCTGAACACGAAGATGCTGACTGCAGTATCTAAGGGGTTAAACGACCAGTATCAGTGTTATCGGAGGCAGCAGTAATATGCAGTGGACCCCCACTGCAGATGGTCCGGGCACACAGCTCCTGCGCCCACACATCCCCGTACCATACACTGCACTGCATCAGGACATTGAGGCCCCTTGCAGACGAGCGCGTCTGGATTAGGTGCGTTGCGAATGCGTTCAGTGAAAAACTGACTGACTTTGCCTGCAATCGCGTTCAGTTGTTCAGTTTTTATCGCGCGGGTGCAATGCGTTTTGATGCGTTTTTCACACGCGTGCTAAAAAAACAATGTATACAAACAACATCTCTTAACAACCATCCGTAAAAAACGCATTGCATCCGCAAACGCATTGCATAACGCAACTCCATTCACCTCTATGGGGGCCAGCGTTGCGTGAAAATCGCAGAATATAGAACGTGCTGTGATTTTCACGCAACGCACAAGTGATGCGTGAAAACCAGCGCCCCATTGAAATGAATGGGTCCGGATTTGGTGCGTTTGCATCACGCATTGCACCCGTGTGGAATACTCGCTTGTGTGAAAAGGGGCCTAAAGGGAACCTGTCACCAGTGACCTCCCTATGCAACTGTGTGACTAGACACGCCGTTTTTCTTTTATTAATCCAAGGCTCCGTTCCTGAGCTATAATTTTTCTTAATATGCAAATTAGGCCTTTGATGCAATGAGGGTGTCGCCATTGCACTTGTTGCGCCCAAGCTGCTCTACTTTCTCTGGTCAGACCCTGCTTCACTGCTTTGCCGCTTCCTGGCCACTTCCTGGCCCTGGTCACAGAAATGAGTGGTGCTTGGGTGCAGTAAGAGCAACGATGACGCCCTCATTGCACCAAAGGCCTAATTTGCATATTAAGAAAAAGTATCATAATTTGGGAACAGAGCCTCGGACCAACAAAAGAAAAACACACAGCTTTGTGTCTGTGCTAACAGTGTGATCGGGCGGTCGCTGGTGACAGACTCCCTTTAAGGCCTCATGCACATGACCGTATGTATTTTACCGTCCGCAAAACGGGGATCTGCAAAATATGGATGACGTCCATCTTTTACGGACCACAAAATGCATACGGTCATGTGCATAAAGCCTAAACCTGACTTCCGTAAGCTCCTAAGCTCCCCCTAGTGGTGGCTTCAGGTAGGCAGAATGTTATGACGCGCAATTATATCAGGTGCCAATGATTCCGGATTAAAGGAATTTTTCTGTATTTACAAGGATTCTTACCTTGCGGTCCATGATTAGGAATTGCTTGAGTTTATCGAAGTCGGGGGGTGTTTTGTAGGTGCGGTCCGGCTCTCTCCGGAACTCAGTGTAAGGATCAGAAGGGATCTCCTCTGGCAGGTTCAGTTCGATGCCCTCGCTTTCTAGGAAGTCCTGTGTAAGAGGATATCAAATGAATGAAATGTGTGCGGCGTACATTACCGCGGAGCAGGACGTTCTTGTCTTGGTGATGAAGTGCAATTTCCCGTCAATTTCAGTGCAACTTTTTTTTTTTGGTGTCGAAAGATGAAAAAGTTGCAGGCGCCTCCCACTGGGATAAATGGGAGCGTACTACTGCGACATTGTTACCATCAATCGCTCGTTACCTGTGTGAATTTGTCGCAGCTGACAATGCGGAACGTCCGGCCGTAGAGGGTGATGTTAACGCCCACGTTGAGATCCTTCCAGTGGTAATGATCCCCATTGTCATTTTTAGGGTGTCTCTGTCGCTTTATAAATGTGCCCTGAGGTATGCCGGAGTTCTCCACCGGGGGCTCCACCACAGATATAGTGTCGTCCTCCAGGTAGTAATACACACTCACTCTCCGTACCCTGTAGTGCTCGTCTTGGGAGATGGGAACAGCTTCTTTAAAGTAGGCTTCAAATCTTAACACCTAGAGACGGAGAGAGCAGAGGATTCTTATTATTCTGGAGGAGTTTTTCACTATAGAAATGACTACGGGACTCGTAGAGGAAGGAGCGCCCCCCGGGTATCCGGTACTGACCTCCATCTATTACATCTTGATTTACCTTTTTGTCAAAAGCCACGTACACCGGGATGAAGCTGGACGGCGGCGCCTGCTTCACTTGCCCATAGGTCAGAGTAGGTCTTTTGTTGGAGAGTTCATCGAGCTCGGCTTGTGACAGCTGGTTCACTGTAATGGGATCCCCACCGATCCCTACTGTGGGAAGCACCGGGCGGCTGTACCCATTACGATAGGTCAGGGTCTGGGAGCGATGGAAAACAGATTTCTGGAAAATAAATGTAATACATGGTACACACCGGGTATAGTATTATATTTGGTACACACCGGGTATAGTATTATATATGGTACACACTGGGTATAGTATTATATATGGTACACACAGGGTATAGCATTATACATGGTACACACAGGGTATAGTATTATATATAGGAACACATAGGGTATAGCATTATACATGGTACACACAGGGTATAGTATTATACATGGTACAGAGGGTATAGTATTATACATGGTACACACCGGGTATAGCATTATACATGGTACACACAGGGTATAGTATTATACATGGTACACACAGGGTATAGTATTATACATGGTACAGAGGGTATAGTATTATACATGGTACACACCGGGTATAGCATTATACATGGTACACACAGGGTATAGTATTATACATGGTACACACCGGGTATAGTATTATACATGGTACACACCGGGTATAGCATTATACATGGTACACACAGGGTATAGTATTATACATGGTACACACAGGGTATAGTATTATACATGGTACACACCGGGTATAGTATTATACATGGTACACACAGGGTATAGTATTATACATGGTACACACCGGGTATAGTATTATACATGGTACACACCGGGTATAGCATTATACATGGTACACACAGGGTATAGCATTATACATGGTACACACCGGGTATAGCATTATACATGGTACACACCGGGTATAGCATTATACATGGTACACACCGGGTATAGCATTATACATGGTACACACAGGGTATAGCATTATACATGGTACACACCGGGTATAGCATTATACATGGTACACACAGGGTATAGTATTATACATTGTACACACAGGGTATAGTATTATACATGGTACACACAGGGTATAGTATTATACATGGTACACACAGGGTATAGCATTATACATGGTACACACCGGGTATAGTATTATACATGGTACACACAGGGTATAGCATTATACATGGTACACACAGGGTATAGTATTATACATGGTACACACCGGGTATAGTATTATACATGGTACACACAGGGTATAGCATTATACATGGTACACACCGGGTATAGTATTATACATGGTACACACAGGGTATAGCATTATACATGGTACACACAGGGTATAGCATTATACATGGTACACACCGGGTATAGCATTATACATGGTACACACAGGGTATAGTATTATACATGGTACACACCGGGTATAGTATTATACATGGTACACACAGGGTATAGCATTATACATGGTACACACCGGGTATAGTATTATACATGGTACACACCGGGTATAGCATTATACATGGTACACACAGGGTATAGTATTATACATGGTACACACAGGGTATAGTATTATACATGGTACACACCGGGTATAGTATTATACATGGTACACACAGGGTATAGTATTATACATGGTACACACAGGGTATAGTATTATATATGGTACACACAGGGTATAGTATTATATATGGTACAGAGGGTATAGTATTATATATGGTACACACTGGGTATAGTATTATATATGGTACACACAGGGTATAGCATTATACATGGTACACACCGGGTATAGTATTATACATGGTACACACCGGGTATAGCATTATACATGGTACACACAGGGTATAGTATTATACATGGTACACACAGGGTATAGTATTATACATGGTACACACCGGGTATAGTATTATACATGGTACACACAGGGTATAGTATTATACATGGTACACACAGGGTATAGTATTATATATGGTACACACAGGGTATAGTATTATATATGGTACAGAGGGTATAGTATTATATATGGTACACACTGGGTATAGTATTATATATGGTACACACAGGGTATAGCATTATACATGGTACACACAGGGTATAGTATTATATATAGGAACACATAGGGTATAGCATTATACATGGTACACACAGGGTATAGTATTATACATGGTACAGAGGGTATAGTATTATACATGGTACACACCGGGTATAGCATTATACATGGTACACACAGGGTATAGTATTATACATGGTACACACCGGGTATAGTATTATACATGGTACACACCGGGTATAGCATTATACATGGTACACACCGGGTATAGCATTATACATGGTACACACAGGGTATAGTATTATACATGGTACACACAGGGTATAGTATTATACATGGTACACACCGGGTATAGTATTATACATGGTACACACAGGGTATAGTATTATACATGGTATACACCGGGTATAGTATTATACATGGTACACACCGGGTATAGCATTATACATGGTACACACAGGGTATAGCATTATACATGGTACACACAGGGTATAGCATTATACATGGTACACACCGGGTATAGCATTATACATGGTACACACAGGGTATAGTATTATACATGGTACACACCGGGTATAGTATTATACATGGTACACACAGGGTATAGCATTATACATGGTACACACCGGGTATAGTATTATACATGGTACACACCGGGTATAGCATTATACATGGTACACACAGGGTATAGTATTATACATGGTACACACAGGGTATAGTATTATACATGGTACACACCGGGTATAGTATTATACATGGTACACACAGGGTATAGTATTATACATGGTACACACAGGGTATAGTATTATATATGGTACACACAGGGTATAGTATTATATATGGTACAGAGGGTATAGTATTATATATGGTACACACTGGGTATAGTATTATATATGGTACACACAGGGTATAGCATTATACATGGTACACACAGGGTATAGTATTATATATAGGAACACATAGGGTATAGCATTATACATGGTACACACAGGGTATAGTATTATACATGGTACAGAGGGTATAGTATTATACATGGTACACACCGGGTATAGCATTATACATGGTACACACAGGGTATAGTATTATACATGGTACACACCGGGTATAGTATTATACATGGTACACACCGGGTATAGCATTATACATGGTACACACCGGGTATAGCATTATACATGGTACACACAGGGTATAGTATTATACATGGTACACACAGGGTATAGTATTATACATGGTACACACCGGGTATAGTATTATACATGGTACACACAGGGTATAGTATTATACATGGTATACACCGGGTATAGTATTATACATGGTACACACCGGGTATAGCATTATACATGGTACACACAGGGTATAGCATTATACATGGTACACACAGGGTATAGCATTATACATGGTACACACCGGGTATAGCATTATACATGGTACACACAGGGTATAGCATTATACATGGTACACACCGGGTATAGCATTATACATGGTACACACAGGGTATAGTATTATACATGGTACACACCGGGTATAGTATTATATATGGTACACACAGGGTATAGCATTATACATGGTACACACAGGGTATAGCATTATACATGGTACACACCGGGTATAGCATTATACATGGTACACACAGGGTATAGTATTATACATGGTACACACCGGGTATAGTATTATACATGGTACACACAGGGTATAGCATTATACATGGTACACACCGGGTATAGTATTATACATGGTACACACCGGGTATAGCATTATACATGGTACACACAGGGTATAGTATTATACATGGTACACACAGGGTATAGTATTATACATGGTACACACCGGGTATAGTATTATACATGGTACACACAGGGTATAGTATTATATATGGTACAGAGGGTATAGTATTATACATGGTACACACAGGGTATAGTATTATACATGGTACACACAGGGTATAGTATTATACATGGTACACACCGGGTATAGTATTATACATGGTACACACAGGGTATAGCATTATACATGGTACACACCGGGTATAGTATTATACATGGTACACACAGGGTATAGCATTATACATGGTACACACAGGGTATAGTATTATATATGGTACACACAGGGTATAGTATTATATATGGTACAGAGGGTATAGTATTATATATGGTACACACAGGTATAGTATAACATGTTGCAGACAAGATTAGGTATTGCTACAATGAGTCTGTAAAAAAACGGACGCATCAGATGGACGCCATCCGTATTGCACCCTGGGCTCATTCACACGACTGTATTTTCGGTCCTCATCCTATTCACATTTTTTGCGGATCGGATGCGGACCTATTCATCTCTATGGGCACGCAAAAGATGCGAATAGCACACTGTGTGCTGTTCGCATCTGTAAAGATAGGAGTCTTACTCTTGTCCGTTTTTCAGACTAGGACAGGACATTTCTGCAGGAGTAAAAAAAAATGGCGGCAGGCTTGCTCATTATCTATGTTTTGCGGATCTGCGATTTGTGGACCGCAAAGACGGATATGGTCGTGTGATGAGCGACAGACAGCATACATGCACAGAGTGACCATTAGGCATCACTTTTATATAATGCCCAGCATCACATCTCAGCGCCACTTACGGTCGGGTCCCGGTAGGTGTTCCCGGGCAGGAATGGCAGCCCGTGCACAGGATGAGAGGACATGATGTCTGTCCCTGGATGTCTCCTCTCTCGCTCTATGGGCCCGGCCGTCTCCCTGCAGCTTGTTCTGTCTCCAGGCAACGGTCAGGCCTGACTCTGGTCTCCATAGTAATGGTAAACACTGTGTGGCCACACCCCCTGCTGCTGGTCACCTGACTCTCAGCTTCCTGGTCTCCTGTATACACAACATGATTACGTGGGGCCACTTAGTGGTCACCCAGCTTTCCCAGAGTCCTGAATGACAAAACAATCGGCCCATTTATTCAGGAGACCCAGCTTTCCCAGGGACCTGAGCGGCTAAATGTCTATTAATGTAGTAGTGAATCTAACTGGGCAGAATAACCATTCAAGGCACCCAGCTTTCCCAGAAATGTCCTTCAGGTTACCCAGCTTTCCTAGAGACCTGAAGGGCACCCTGTATAAGGCTACATGCACACGACCATATGTGTTTTGCGGTCCACAAATTGCGCATACGCAAAAAAGAGGATGACGTTCCGTTTGGCATCCTTTTTTTTTTTGCGGATCGTTTTGTTTTGCGGATCTATTGTAATTTGCAAATCCGCATTTGCACATCCATGCTTCAGATTCCGCAAAAAAATAGAACATGTCCTATTCTTGTCCGCAATTGCGGACAAGATTAGGCATTTTCTATAAGGCCTCCTGCATTACATCCAAATCAGCGAATCCGGCGGGCAGTTCCGACGACGGAACTGCTCGCCGGATCACACTGCCGCAAGTGTGAAAGTAGCCTAAAGGCCTCCTGCACACGACCGTATGGCTTTTTCAGTGTTTTGCGGTCCGTTTTTCACGGATTCGTTGTTCCGTTTTTTGTTTCTGTTGTGTTTCTGTTTCCGTTCCGTTTTTCCGTTCCGTTTTTCTGTATGGCATATGCATTATACAGTAATTACATAGAACAAATTGGGCTGGGCATAAAATTTTCAACAGATGGTTCCGCAAAAACGGAACAGATACAGAAGACATACGGATGCATTTCCGTATGTGTTCCGTTTTTTTTTTTGCGGACCCATTGACTTGAATGGAGCCACGGAACGTGATTTGCGGGCAATAATAGGACATGTTCTATCTTTCAACGGAACTGAAATATGGAA
The DNA here is from genome assembly GCF_014858855.1 of Bufo gargarizans. Taxonomy (NCBI): domain Eukaryota; kingdom Metazoa; phylum Chordata; class Amphibia; order Anura; family Bufonidae; genus Bufo; species Bufo gargarizans. The sequence continues at coordinate 169,271,112 of NC_058087.1, read as the reverse complement.
ACGGAATGCATACGGAGTACATTTCATTTATTTGCGTAACCATTGAAATGAATGTATACGGAACACAAAAAACGGCCAGTGAGGCCTTATGCACACAACCGTTGTTTTGGTCCGCATTCGAGCCGCCGTTTTTGCGGCTCAAGAATAGGCTGTTCTACAATGGGCCGCCCGTTCCGTTCCGTAAATTGCGGAAGGCACACGGGCGGCTTTCGTTTTTTGCAGATCCGCAGTTTGCGGAACGGCACGGTCTTGTGCATGAGGCCTTAACGGTTGTGTGCAGGAGGCCTAATTGGAAATGTCCTTCAGGACACCCAGCTTTCCTAGAGACCTGAAGGGCACCCTGTATAACAAGGCAGTTACTATTCTAAACACTCAGCTTTCCCGGAGTCCTGAAAGGCAAAATGTCTAGTTATGCAGAGACACATCTCAGGCTGTATAGCTAGGCAGTTAGTATTAGCATTCAGGAGACCCAGCTTTCCCAGAGCCCTGAATGGCAATTCTGTCTAATTAGGTGATCATACCACCCCCTGCTGTAGAACCTGGTAGAAATGTCCTTCAGGACACCCAACTTTCCTGGAGGCCTGAATGACAAAATGTCTAGTTATGTACTCCTTTCTATATAACTAGGTAGAATTGCTATTCAAGACACCCAGCTTTCCTAGAGACCTGAAGGGCACCCTGTATAACTAGGCAAACTTATCATTCAAAACACACAGCTTTCCCAGAGTCCTGAAAGGCAAAATGTCTAGTTGTGCAGAGACACATCTCAGGCTGTATAGCTAGGCAGTTAGTATTAGCATTCAGGAGACCCAGCTTTCCCAGAGCCCTGAATGGCAGATGTACGCTGTATACTTAGATAGAATTGCCATTCAGGATACCCAGCTTTCCTAGAGACCTGAAGGGAACCCTGTATAAGGCTACATGCACACGACCATGTGCCTAATGGCCTAATGTCTATTTGGGCTCTTTTACATCTCCCACTGCATAACTAGACAGACCTATCATTCCAGACACCCAGCTTTCCCAGAGGCCTGAAAGACAACCTATGCAGTCATGCAGGACTACTCTTTAACTGGGCAGAATTTTTTTTTATTTTTCAGGAGACCCAGCTTTCCCAGAGGCCCGAATGGCAAATCTGTCTGGGTAAGCAGTGATGTGCCCCCTGCTGTACAACAGAGCTTCCCATTCCAGACACCCTGCTTTCCCAGAGGCCTGAATGACAAATCCATCTAGTATACAGTGATATTTCCCCTGCAGTATACCTAGGCCATTAGACTGTAGGACACCCAGCAGAGTGATAACCGCTGGGAGGTGATGACCACACTGGTAACTGCCACTAGGGGGAGCTCCCTGCAGTACCTATGGAGCTCAGCACTAGCTCCCTCTAGTGGTGGTCACATGCAGTCAGAAGAATGATAGGTCTAACCTTGCATTGTAATATGCAGATCATTATAGAGGGGGTGAGAATTATTTTTGAGGGATGTAATAACATTTTCTTATCACAGTTATAAAAAAAAAAATCTTGTCTAAAAATGATAAAAAATAAGATAATAACACTTTTATTAGTATTAAAGGGGTTTTACCAAGATTAACGCTTATCACCTATTTGTATGTAGGTAATTAACCCCTTCCTGACATTTTCCTTTTTTTGTTTAATTTTTTACTCTCAGCATTCCAAGAACCATAACTTTTTTATTTTTCTTTCCATTGTTTTTTTGTGAGACAAATTGTCCCTTCTAATGGCACTATTTAATACTGCATATGATGTAGTGTAAAGCTGGGGAAAAAAATCCAAATTGGGTGGAATTAGAATAAAAAAACACGTAAATCTGCCACAGTTATATGCCTTTTGTTTTTAAGGTGTTTCCTAAGCTGACCTATTACCTTCATTCTCCAGGTCAGCCCGATTACAGCGATATCACATTTAGGGTCCATTCACACGTCCGTAAGTGTTTTGCAGATCCGCAAAACACGTACACCGGCAATGTGCATTCCGCAATTTGCAGACCGCACATCGCCGGTGTAGCGTTACATTACCCTACTTCGTGAGGTTTCCCTACCTCCTGACTTCCCGTCGCACTGCTAATGACGTGAGGAGGCGTTCCTGAGTTTTGACGATTTGCGCATGCGCAAACCGACAGTTTATGGAAAATCTCAGCAGAGTTCAGCTTTACACCGGGACACTGCGCGTGCGCAGGAGAGCATCAGTAGGGAAATATTACAGCCCAGTGCGCAAGTGCAGCTAACTACGGCCGGCGCATGCGCAGTGTCCCGATGTGAAGCTAAACTATCCTGAGATTTTCAATAAACTGTCGGTTTGCGCATGCGCAGATCGTCAAAACTCAGGAATGCCTCTTCACGTCATTAGCAGTGCGACGGGAAGTCAGGAGGTAGGGAAACCTCACGAAGTAGGGTAATGTAACGCTACACCGGCACTATAAAAAATGCCTAATCTTGTCTGCAATTGCGGACATGAATAGGACATGTTCTTTTTTTTTGCGGAAACGGAAACACGGATGTGGAAGTGCGGATTCGCAAATGCGGATGCAGCACATTCCGGCCCCATTGAAAATGAATGGGTCTGCACCTGTTCCGCAAAATTGCGGAACGGATGCGGACGCATTTTGCAGACATGTGAATGGACCCTAATGTTTTTTTTCTTGTTTTTTTATATTTAAAAAATAATCAACATAGAAAAAAAGATCTATATTTTTCTTTTTCTTTTTTACATTGCGATAATCTGACCCCCATAACTTTTTTACATCTACAGAGCTGTGTGAGGAATTTTTTCTGGGGTTAGCTATATTTTTCCTTGTTACCATTTTGGGGTCTATATGACTTTTTTGGGGGGATGGCGAAGTGATAAAAAAATAGCAGTTCATCCATTTTGATTTTTTTTCTGCTACGTCATTCAGTGTATGAAATAAATACATTTATATTTTAATAGTTGGGGTGTTTTGGTACGCGACCAGGCTAAAGATATAAACATTTTTAGTGTTTATTTTTATTGGTAAAATGGGGAAAGGGGGTGATTTAAATATAGATATATATATATATATATATATAATTCTTTTTTTTTCACAATTATTTTTAGTCCCCCTAGGGGACTTTAACATACGATCATCTAGTTGTTTATATGATTTACCATTGCAGCCTATGGGAGATTCACTAAGTTCCTATCAAGCCCTGCCAAAGGCTTGATAGGAACGTGTTCTGTTGCATCGTCGAGCGGGGAGCCGCTCGGCGTCTTAGTTGCCGGGGTAACAGGGTAACGCTTCCTCTCTGTACAGCCGACGTCCCCCGTTCCCATAGCTATGCTTAAGGGGCTGAGCGCCGAGCTGGCCACTTGGCGCTCGGCTACTGACAAGGGTGGGAGGTCATGTGACGCCGGCCACGTCACATGACCTCTGCTCTACAGTATATAACAGGCAACCTGCTAGTCACAGGCTATTTGTTACCTTGTTCTCAGCGTTATCTGGATTTGACCTGTGCCTGTTTTTGACCCGCTACTGCCTGCTCCTTAGTTCCTGACGTGACCTCTTGGCTTGACCTTCGGCTTGTGACCTGACCTGTTATTGTTTGTTCCTGTAGTACTTCATTCCTCTCCTGGTATTTGACCCCGGCTTTTCCTGACTATTCTCTGCCTTCTCCATTTGTACTTCGTCGCCCTCTTGGTATTGACTCAGTCCGTTCACTATCCGTTGTTTGTCTTGCCTGTCCTCCCAGCACATATTCTAAGTTAGGGACTGCCGTCCAGTTGTCCCCTGTCATTAGGACTTGCGAGGCAAGTAGGCAGGGCCAGGAGTGAGGGTGGAGCGCAGTGGTCACTATCCTCCCCCCTGTGTGTGCGTGTACGTGACCGTGACACTGGCGCTGCGCAGTGCTGCCTCCGTCATAAAAGATCTCCAGGTCTGCAGAGTGCGGAGCGTCACTGCGCCGCGTGCATGTGCGCGTTCGCGAGTACACTGGTCGGAGTGGCAGGCCCTGCCGCAGAGGAAGCCGGCGGGAGCTGGAAGAAGCAGGGCCCCCAGAATGGCTGACCGCTGTAGTAAGGAGAGCATGGTGCGCTGCGCAAGGACTCATGGAAACATGACAGGGCCGCTGGAGAGCTAAGGAGCCCGGCCTGTCAGTCTTCAAGTAAGTGATTCCCCCCTCCCCCAATCATGGGTCTGTCCAGTCTCACAGTTCTCTGCTCCCCCTCCTCCTGTCTCCTCACTAGTGACCCTGTGTGTTCCTGTACGGAGAGGAGCCTGGCTGGAGTGTGGTGAGGCCTAGCTGTGTGTCCCTGTGTGTGTCACCATCACCATGCCCACAGTGTTCCTATGTCTTGACGCAGAGACTTTATCGCCCAAGGGCCCACATGAACCGGAAGCCGGCCCTGGGCCTGGGAGTCTTCAGAGGGCCTGAGGCAGCCATAGCAACCGGATGGCTCCAACGTCCTTGACGCGCGGGAGCTGTTTGGTTACTGGGATCGCAGTGCTCCCAGTAAGTGACTGGTCAGATGCCTTGATCGCAAGTCTATGTTTGGAGTTGTCTGTGACCATGGACTCTGCCACTGGGTGTCTGCTGTGTCTCCTGATCTGGCGCCCGACATCCACCATGTCGGGAAAGGGTTAGTGTGACAAAGATGGGGGTCCAGTGTCCCCTGTTTGAATGGAGCAGCAATGAATTCCTGTGGTTAGGTAATAAGGGTTGGTCTTGATACAACCCCTTTGATAATAATAATTCCTGCAGTTAGGATCATTGTGTATAAAATGCCTTCATCACTTTGGAACTAAAAGAAAAAATAAATGATATAATATAAAAATAACATCATACAAAATATGCCATTTATTATGTAAATAATATCAGTAGTAATAATATGCAATACTTTTGTTTCATAGAGATACATTTTAAAACTGTTCAGGTGCCGGCCACATGGTGGCGCCTTTACACTGAAGGCTGATGCAGGATATTGTCCCCTGTCCTCTGTCTTGGCCGCCCTCTGACATCACACGGACTCGCTCACATACTGTGCAGTAATAACCGGCTTACCCCGCCCGCTATGACATCAGTGACCTGCTGTAGTCATATGAAGGACGTGGGGATCATCCCTCCAGCCGCCTTTGCAGTGATGTTCTCTCCCATGTTCTGTAGGACTGGTACAATACTTCCTGTTCTGATAAATGTTATTTTATTTTTCCAAATCCTGTGATCAATTTGATGCAGATTTCGGGGCATGCTGGGAATATTGGCCATGACGTCTTACTGGTGCGATGCCAATGAGAAATTTTCTTTTTTCTGGACAAATTATCTCAAAATCTCTGGCAGCCAAAATTTTGTTGTGTAGTGAGAGGGAGGCCTGAGGAGCAATTATAGGTAGGTAGGCTAGAAGGTGGTTATTACTGTAGTGATCAGTGTAACATATAATGGCGGTATTTAGTGGTTGGCCTTTATTTATTGGCGGAATTAAGTGGTTGGTTTAGTGGTTGGCCTTCCCAATAGGTGACCTTACACATCTGTGCCACTGGTGTATAAGACTCTGTGCAGGACTCCCTTCTCCAGAGGAACTAGATTCTTAGCAAACATGAGTAGCAAAACCCGACACCATAATGTGGTTCCCATTTTGATCTGTGGGCCTCTTTTGTCACGGCCTTTGGTGTGCTCTGTGACACTTTTGCCACGCTTGCTGTTGCCTGTGGCTAGAGGCCAGTCAGTGGTACTCCAGCAATGGTATGTGCTGGAGTTATGCTACTGGTCTTCATGTTTCATCTCCCAGATTCAGGGCCTCCTAGTGGGACATCGAGGTCTCCAGCGATGTCTTCCCTCCCTTACATGTGTTGTATGTTTGGTGTGGGGTTATTATTTGGTGTGTTATGTCTAGCTTGGTGTACCATGTCTGGTACGTTTGGTTATATCTTCCAGCATGGTTGCTTGACATTTCCCGTTTGTTGTCTTCCTCCGGAAGGGGGCTGGTTTCCCGGAAGGGTGAACCAATAGTCTGTGTGCTGCGCTGCCCGGGGACACCGTGCATCTTGCTGCATGAGGGTCCAGGCAGTTACTGGTGAGCTGGTTTCCTGTATGTGTTGTTTGTACGGTGCCTGGTTTGGTGTGTGGGCTCCTGTACGTATGCACGGGTTCCAGTCGTGGTGTCCAGCCTCTCCTTAGCTCCTTTGTGAGGGATTCTCAGGGCGACTCAGGGCCTCAGGTATCCAGGGTATGAGCCGTCCTACCATCCAGGTCCGCTCATACGGCGAGGAGTTAGGGAGAGGATTAGGGACACTATAGGAGGTGACCTGCTCCCTTATCCTTGTGTTCAGGCCTAGTTTCTTTCCTTATTCCCTATTCATCGTACGGTGGGGGTTTTCCCCACTCCCCACCGTGACACCTTTACTTCCTTGTGGACCACTACCACCTGCATTGCCCTATCTTAAATACTGAACCATACATCTTTATAAGGGTGGATGCAGAATGGAGATGAACCTTGGTCCCCCTCTGGTTAGGTGGCAGAGAAATACGACCCAGGAGACCCGATATGGTTGACAATACGGCTGTACTCATATATATGGAGCGGACACCCCCACTGACTATGGATGGATCCATTTCTAGGTGAAGGGCTGTGGGCCACCCTAATGCCAAGAACCCTAGACAGTGGCCATTTGCCCAAATGGTCAGTCCACTCCAGTAGGTGGTCACCCATAAGGTCCTCCACTCAGTCCCAATTTTTACTTGTCTGTCCTGTACACCGCACCCTAAATGGGTGGATCTTATACCAATGTTCTCAAAATAGGGGCGTTCCTGTGGGTCTTGTGGGTGTTCCTGGGTGAGGCTTAACCAACTCAGCTCCCCTAGCTTAAACCCCATTAATGACCAGACCACTTTTTACAATTCTGCACTACACTACTTTCACGGTTTATTTTCTCTGTCATACAACTTACCACCCAAATGAATTTTACCTCCTTTTCTTCTCACTAATAGAGCTTTCATTTGGTGGTATTTCATTGCTGCTGATATTTTAACTTTTTTTTATATTAATCAAAATTGACCAAAGTTTTTGCAAAAAAATGACATTTTTCACTTTCTGTTGTAAAACTTTTCAAATAACTACATTTCTATATAAATTTTTCTCTAAATTTATTGTTCTACATGTCTTTGATAAAAAAAAATGCAATAAGTTTATATTTATTGGTTTGGGTAAAAGTTATAGCGTTTACAAACTATGGTGCAAAAAAATTAATTTACGCACTTTGACTTTCTGAGCACCTGTCATGTTTCCTGAGGTTCTACAATGCCCAGACAGTAGAAACACCCCACAAATGACCCCATTTCGGAAAGTAGACACCCTAAGGTATTCGCTGATGGGCATAGTGAGTTCATGGAAGTTTTTATTTTTTATATTTTTGTCACAAGTTTTACATGAACTCGCCATGCCCCTCACGAAATACCTTGGGGTATCTTCTTTCAAAAATGGGGTTACTTGTGGGGTATTTATACTGCCCTGGCATTTTAGGGGACCTAAAGCGTGAGAAGTAGTTTGGAATCCTAATGCGCAAAAAATGCTCTGTGAAATCGTAAAGGTACTCATTGGAATTTGGGCCCCTTTGCGCACCTAGGCTGCAAAAAAGTGTCACACATGTGGTATCGCCGTACTCAGGAGAAGTAGGGCAATGTGTTTTTTTTTTTTTTTTACATATACCCATGCTGGGTGAGAGAAATATCTCTGTAAAAGACAACTTTTCCACTTTTTTTTTTTTATACAAAGTCGTCATTTTACAGAGATATTTCTCTCACCCAGCATGGGTATATGTAAAAATACACCCCAAAACACATTGCCCTATAATTTTTTTTAAAAAGTTGTCATTTACAGAGATATTTCTCACACACAGTATGGGTATACCGTATTTTTCGCCCTATAAGACGCACCGGCCCATAAGACGCACCTAGGTTTTTGGGGAGGAAAATAAGAAAAAAAATATTTTGAACCAAAAGGTGTGCTTTTGGTGGTTTTTTAACTAATTGTGGTCTGTGGGTGACGCACTGTTATGGGGGATCTGTGGATGACACACTGTTATGGGGGATCTGTGAGTGACGCACTGTTATGGGGGATCTGTGGATGACGCACTGTTATGGGGGATCTGTGAGTGACGCACTGTTATGGGGATCTGTGGATGACGCACTGTTATGGGGGATCTGTGGGTGACGCACTGTTATGGGGGATCTGTGAGTGACGGACTGTTATGGGGATCTGTGGATGACGCACTGTTATGGGGGATCTGTGGGTGACGCACTGTTATGGGGGATCTGTGGGTGACGCACTGTTATGGGGGATCTGTGAGTGACGCACTGTTATGGGGATCTGTGGATGACGCACTGTTATGGGGGATCTGTGGGTGACGCACTGTTATGGGGGATCTGTGGGTGACACTTATGGGGGATCCTCTCTGGATGGCACTGTTATGAGGATGAGGATCTGTGTATGACAGTTATGGGGGGGATCTGTGGATGACACATATATAGCATCTTATGCTATGTGTCATCCACAGATCCCCTCCATAAGTGTGGGGGTCGCATCTGCTTTTATAATGGGGGTGGACTGTATTCTACTACACGGGCCCCGCTTACTGTATAATCATATCCCTAATAGTTAATCGTTGTATGCATGTAAAAGCATAATGAGCGTTAATGAGCGCTGTGTATTACTTACAATTAGAAGCGCTCGCCGTTCGGAGCAGAGAGGAGGGAGGAGGCAGGCCGGGAGGACGGGCGCTGGCAGTGTGAGTCATACGTCATGCGCCCACGCCGCCTGCTTCATTCATAAAGTGGGCGGCGCAGGCGCGTGACGTATGACTCACACTGCCAGCGCCCGTCCTCCCGGCCTGCCTCCTCCCTCCTCTCTGCTCCGAACGGCGAGCGCTTCTAATTGTAAGTAATACACAGCGCTCATTAACGCTCATTATGCTTTTACATGCATACAACGATTAATTATTAGGGATATGATTATACAGTAAGCGGGGCCCGTGTAGTAGAATACAGTCACTGCACGGGCCCCGCTGTCATTATAAATGCAGATGCCGCCCCCAGCCCCTCCTCCCTCACAGCTGATACACCCGCCGCACGGCATCGCGGCGGGTGTATCATTGAAAACTGGGCAAAATAAGCTACATTCGCCATATAAGACGCAGTGCTATTTTCCCCCCACTTTTGGGGGGAAAAAAGTGCGTCTTATACGGCGAAAAATACGGTATGTAAAAATACACCCCAAAACACATTGCCCTACTTCTTCTGAGTACGGCGATACCACATGTGTGACACTTTTTTGCAGCCTAGGTGCGTAAAGGGGCCCAAATTCCAATGAGTACCTTTAGGATTTCACAGGACATTTTTACGCATTTGGATTCCAAGCTACTTCTCACGCTTTAGGGCCCCTAAAATGCCAGGGCAGTATAAATACCCCACAAGTAACCCCATTTTGGAAAGAAGACACCCCAAGGTATTCTGTGACGGGCATGGCGAGTTCATAGAAGTTTTTTTTTTTGGCACAAGTTAGCGGAAAATGATTTTTTTTTTTATCTTACAAAGTCTCATATTCCACTAACTTGTGACAAAAAATAAAATTTTACATGAACTCGCGATGCCCCTCACTGAATACCTTGGGGAGTCTTCTTTCCTAAATGGGGTCACATGTGGGGGTATTCATACTGCCCTGGCATTTTAGGGGCCCTAAAGCGTGAGAAAAAGTCTGGAATCCAAATGTCTAAAAATGCCCTCCTAAAAGGTACTCATTGGAATTTGGGCCCCTTTGTGCACCTAGGCTGCAAAAAAGTGTCACACATGTGGTATCGCCGTACTCAGGAGAAGGAGGGCAATTTGTTTTGGGGTGTATTTTTACAGTCTTAACATTGCCGGTGTCCGTGGCAAAGCACATTGCTGGTGTCCATGTTTTGCAGATCCGCGGATCCGTGGATCCGCAAAACACATACGGATGTCTGAATGGAGCCTTACAGGGGGTGATCAATGACAGGGGGGTGATCAGGGGTTAATAAGTGACGGGGGGGGGTGTAGTGTAGTGTGGTGATTGGTGCTACTTACAGAGCTGCCTGTGTCCTCTGGTGGTCGATCCAAGCAAAAGGGACCACCAGGTAGCAGGTATATTAGACGCTGTTAACAAAACAGCGTCTAATATACCTTTTTGGGGTTAAAAAAATCGCATCTACAGCCTGCCAGCGAATGATCGCTGCTGGCAGGCTGTAGATCAACTTCTCAGCTGCGCGTCGCTGTGAACGCACGCGCGTTCACGCAAAATCTCGGCTCTCGCGAGATGACGTGTAGATGCGTCCAGGAGGAATAACCGGCCGTTCGCAGGACGCATCCCTGCATTAGGCGGTCGGGAGGTGGTTAACATGTCCTTCTTTTTGGTTTTCAAATAATGGTAAGGATTCGGAGGCACAGGCAAATCTTCATTTTTGGAAAGAAGTACCCTTGAAGTAATTATCAAAAATACCGGGAGTGTAAAAAGTATTTTATTGTATTTGGTCACCACGTACAAGTTACACCAAGTTAAAAAAAAACTTAGGCAAATGAATGAGTACAAGACACAACTGTGGAGATTTGTCAAGATTTTATATTGGGATCAACAAATAATTGAAAAAAATATATAAATTATTTTAAAAAGTATTACCGATAACATAAACAAAACAAAAAAACCCTGAATAAATTCTAGTAGAATTAGTCAAAATCTGAGATGGTGGGTAGGCTTCTACATCGTTTAAAGGGTTTCTCCATTTCCATATGCTAATTGCCTGGAGACCTGCTCACAGGGCAGTGGTTGTGGACAATCCCTTTAAGATGGATTTCTGGGTTTTGACCATCAATGAGAAATAGTTACACGGTGAACGCTACCCCAGTGACATCAGGAATATTGGTCACACGGCCTAGGCACAGCTCAGTCCCGTTAAAGGGGTTATCCAACCTCCATAATGTCCCCCCTGATGCCTGTGCCCCTCATACTGGTCATACTTACTCCACGCCGCTTCTGATGTCGCCCGTCCGCCGCTGCATCTTCCCATCACGCCGATCAAAACTTCTGGCAATGGGGGGGGGGGGGGGGGGGGTAATTTTGCACCAATAGCAGGCTGCAACAAGAATAAGCCTCCCTTGCTAGGAAGGCTCGTTCCCTTCGTGGCCTGCTATTGGCTGCCTCGCCCCCGGGTCGCCGGATGTTTTGATCCACGCCACAGGGAGATGCAGAGGCAGCAGTGCAACGTGGGTGCCAGTGAGCGGGGTAAGTATGACCAGTACGAGGAGGGGCCCGGGCATTAGGGGGGACATTATAGAGCTTGGATAACCCCTTCAAGTAAATGGGCCTAGGCTGCAATACCAAGCACAGCCACTATAAAATGTATGGCGCTGTGCTTGGTATACTGTGAGGAGGCCACAGCACTCACTGATCAGATATCGATGGCCTATCCTGACGATGGGTCATCCATATCCTACAATTAGAATACCCCTTTAATTTCAGATCCTTTCAATAAATGAGGCCCTAGGTATTTACACTCTAGTACAGTACCAGGTATTAAAACGTATTTTCATCATACATAGTAAAAACCTACACACGGTGGATGTAAGGAACTCCACCATGTCAGCAGCTTGACCATTGAAAAATCTATGTATATATAAAAAATAAAAATAAAATAAAATAGCAAACAATTTATAATTGTACTGGGACCGTTCTGCCACGTTCTTGTAGGGCCGTCAGTGACCCTGAATATTAGATTAACGAGTAGCTTTATTCCTTCATTATGGGTACAAGTGTATTTACGGTATATAACACTGATATATATTGTAAAGACAATGGGGGGAATTTATCAAGTCCGTTTTGCTTGAGTCTGCGTTGCCACATTTATCAAATGTCTCAGGTTACTTGATACATTTTTCTTCTCCTTAGCCCTTACACTTTTGTCTAGAGAAGCTCCTTCAGTTCTCCGATTCCACCTTCCTCCTGGAGTGAGATTGTAACTTTAAAAAAAAGTCTTGATGATAAATCTGGAGTAAAACTCATTAACATAGCTAACCACACCCACATCACAAAACTGGAGTGAGTGGTGTAAAAATGCAAAAAGTCACAACTTTTTGTGCAAGAGAGTGCAAAGAAAAATCACAAAATTTAGTGCAAACGCTTAAATTTTGCGCAAGTCGCAAAATCCCTATTATTGCTACTTTTTAATGCCAGGAGTGAAGGTATGATAAATCAGAGCTTATATATTTATTCAGATTAGGCTCCACCCCCGAGGAGCTAACAATGTAATTTCCCCACTATGGAGCCCGAAAGACTATGGGTACCAAGAAGCCTGCACATGTTGCTGATCTAGGGCCCTGGATGCTCCCCGAGGAAGAAAGGCGATCCTTTCGAAAGGCGCCAGATTTTTGGTGCACAACAGCTCCTGCTACCGTGACGTCACAGGCGCTCCGATTTGGAGAGCAAGCTTTTTTGGATAGGAAACATGCTGCCGGCCGGGGAACGTTTTCCAACTACACAGTCTGACTGTTTCCACCGGACTGAAGGATAGAGACAACTATCAAGTATTCACCACTGCACATCAACATCGCGGACTCTCCTCTAGAAGTACAGGTAGGCGAGAAGGTGTCGCATAGAGATACTACTTATAACTTAGAGGACAGCAGACTTGGTAGAACCCTGCTTCTAGTCATTGGTACTTAGGTGCAGTCAGAGAGTAAGCGCAGGAATTCTTCTTTTGAATGTACATATGCTGCCCTGGTTGGATTTGAACCCAGAACAACAGCACCATAAATCAACATGGCCAACCTCTTGGTCAATATGATACGTATTACTAGAAAGGAATAAGACTGGTAGTACTTACTCTCAAAATTTTAAGTGGGTTCCTCAAGCTGTGGACAGTTCCTTTAATTACTTAGTCACAGTGGTCAGTTGCATATCTATTGTTGCTTATTCTATATAGGCTAATATGGCATAAGTGGCCGCTGGCATTACGTGAGGATGCCAGTGGTCCAAGAGTCTCATGTGCATTATACGTCCACTCGGAGAACACGTGGACATCATGCAAAGGCCTGCTTCATTGCATCTAGTGATTATTTTCCAGTGCAAACTAAACACCTCGGCCAGCCTTCAGCGCAATCTTTTATACCGTTTTTATATTATTTTACATATCGCATTATTAAAGATTAGACATAAACTTATACAGTATATAAAAGGCTACAATCGCCAGCACCTGCTCATTAAATGTTAAGACTGTCCGTGAGTATAATAAGTTATAATAACGTAAGTCTTGGACTCAAAATTAAATGAAGGAGATTTAGAAGACCCTAATTACCAAAATTGTAAAGATTCTTTCCTTCCTCCTCAACCGATTCCTCCGATGGGTGAGAACTGTTTGGTCTTGGAGACAATAACTGAACTCTATGATTTTTCACCTTGGAAGGTGAAGGCTGAGGTCAAGGAACATTCCATGTTAAGACACATGACCAGCTTAAGGCCATGTTCACGCTTTAGTTTTGGCTTACAATAACAGATGGAAATAACTGACCAAATAGAGTGAACTAAGGCCAAGAGAAATCTGAACAAGGTCTTCTCCATGATGTTGACGGACAGTGTTAGAACAACACATGGAAGCTATCAACACTACAAAAGGATAGGTCCAGGGTTGGACTGGCCCACCCAAGACCCAGCTATGCAGAAAAAGGTCAACACATGGAAGCTATCAATACTACGAAAGGATAGGTCCAGGGTTGGAATGGCCCACCAAAGACCCAGGTGATGCAGGAAAAGTCAACGCTATATAAAGCTGATAGTAGAATGAGGAGCCCAAAGTCCTTCAGTTCAACACAAGATAAGTTCAAGTTTCGATCATGTATGAAGTGCCATTGTGAAACATTACCTAAACTATTGTAACAAGTCTCTCAGTTACAATAGTTTAGGTAATGTCCCATGCCATATCTAGTCCCCTTGTCATACCTAATTTGTCATCTATTGGCCAAGACCTACTGAGGACTGGGTAGGAGATCAAGTGTTGCTTGAAGCTTAGAAACCATTGCAAATAATTGCCCACAGTCAAGGTCATACATTCCATGTTGCTGCTATGGAGCCCTCGGAAAGAAAGGGCCTAGTCTTGGTTTGCCCAACCCCTTCCCTCTCTACCTCTACTGAAGAACTTAAAGAAGCACTCTGGGTCTTTTTTCTATTTTACATATATTACTAACTTGCCACCAGTTTTTTTTAGCTGTGTAGTTTATTACACCCTCAGTGGCATTCATATACTTGGACTCTTTCATTATGGGAACCTGGTCATGTAATATCAAGTCTGACTGCTTGCTTAAATGTGTAAACAGGAACTTGGTCTCTCCCTGTGGCTGACTTCCTGTGAACTACAGAATGACATCATCACCTATCAAATCCCTCCTGGCAGCACTCAGGCCCCTCCCCTACCTCCGTGTTCCTCTGTATATCCTTGTATTCTATTGAAGATGTAATGTCTACACTATCTAAAGGTCCAGAAGTGCAGATATATAGTAGGTGAATGTATACTGACTTGCAGTACCTGCCTGTACTATCTGTGTGTGCTGACTCTCCAGTGTAGTTCTATGGGATGTAGCTTCACACTGGTCTTAATGTCTCCTGCATGTAAGAGCTGACAAAGGAGAGAGAGACATGACAGGGCAGACAGGACAGACAGGCCCATAGGAGAACATGACCCTGCAGTGTGAGGGGACAACCTTTCTATGTCACTGATCTGTCATGGCTGCCCTTACATAGAGCAGTGCAGTGTGATGAGACTCCAACCCCTCTGTCTCTGCAAAGTCATGCATGATGGGTTAGGGTTAGAATAAAGCAAGATTATACAAGGCATACAAAAGATCCTCTATCTTATTTTTTAATAATGGCCTAACCTGCACTATATAGGCAAATAAAATAAAAAACCAGAGTGCTTCTTCTTTGTTAGCAACAATATTTGGGATTTGGTCCAAGGGTCATAGAAAGGGGGAGAAATCAGGTCCTTCTGTCCTACAAAAACTGGCACCATCAAGTTTGGTCCTTCTTGTGGGGTCCTACATCTTCTATGTTTGTCCCCACCGGCATTTAACCATCAAGAGAAGCCCTTCAACGTGAATTTTCCACGCCTGAGAACTGCTTAACAGAAGCATCAAACTCTTAACTGGATTTCCTATTAAAGGGTTCAGAAATGTTTCAAGTTAAAAAAAAAAAACTGAAACATCTAATTAAAGGGAAAGTTCTACTGATGATTACCTTCTCTATTGGACTAAAAAATTGGATTAATTTTCTAAGACAATTTTAAATGGGACTTTTCACCAAAGGAAGAAAAATTAGTGCAATATTCAGAAGTTTTCCTTTCGCACAACAAGTGCTAATGGCTGCCTTGGACAGAGACCATGTTGGAAAGAAAATTGTAAAAGGCAAAAAAAAAATGACCAACATTCAGTTTTACATCCAAACCTCTGTTTTAGTGGTAAATAAATGAGTAGGTCCTATGTTATTAAATAACATGATCTGGATGAGATGTGAAGTCTGAGACGTTCCTTGTGTTCCTTAAAAGTCTTTCTTGGTTAGTTTTTCCTTAATTTTCTGCCGTAGGTAGAAGGCCGTAAGGGCTGTGCAGATAATGTGCAAGAAGAACGAAAGGCAAGAGTATAGGGTTAAGGTTGGACTGTACCGTGTGGTGAAATGTTCATGTCTGGCCTGGTAGTCTAGTAGCACGGCTTCCAGTTGGCACAGAGTGCATAATCCTAAAAGTAAGTGAAAAATTTGGTGGCCATGGCCGATGATATCACATCCACCAGGGAAGAATTTTTCCGGGACAGGACAAGAGAAAAAGTAGGAGCTAATAACAAAGAAGATGATCTGTAGAGAATGAAACCAAATCGCCCTGTCTGAGCAGTCCTCCATAGAACAAACTATAATTCGATGGACCACCGGGCTAATATCTAAGATATAGGCCAACCCAGAAGGGACAACCTGGCAGACTTTTCTCTCAACTGGATACGGCCTCCTGTAGCGATATTTGGCATAGCAGCATCCCACACAGGACAACCATCCCAGTATAGCAGCCCCCGGCAAGAAGTAAGGCCAGAGTATGTCATACCAAGCTTGGTGGGAACTATAGTAGTAATGGGCCAAAGCACTTCCGTACTGGTAAGTGCTAACCCCAACGTAGTCCATGAAGTAGAAAGTGTAATGTGCCAGCTCGGATTTGGACTGGAGCAAGTGTGCAAGCATACTGCATGTGAGATAGGTCAACGAGGCCAACACATATAAGACTAGAGGGATGGATAATGTATTCCAGGAGAAGTCTTCATTGTCCACAAAGGCTCGAAATCTCAAGAGGACAGCCAAGGCCACCAGAAGGTGAGTCCAGACATTCACCGATTCATTGTGCTTTTGGAAAAGGCTAAGAAAGTAATACTTCCAGTCTTGGTCTGTCGGTCGGTATCCAGATTGAATGTAGGGTTCTCTGAAGAGCTTGGGAACATCCGAATCCTTGACTGTAGAAGGCATCTTCTTGAGAAGGCCACTCTCTAGGAGCTTGGGGAAGCGGCGTAGCTGTTGACCACTGATAGACAATGTGCTTATACATTCCAGAATGGCTGTAGTCATTGTTGGAGAACTGAAGTTGATGAACGTCGATGTAATCTGATTTCGACCTAAAGTGAAGGGAAAAAACATAAGTCAACTCATAAAAAACATCTAAAACAAGGACTAACAGAGACAAATGTTTGATGACCATCTTATCTAATCATATCTTCCATTACTTCAAAACCAGATGAATCTTTCCGCTTCTTTATAATTTATCGAGATTCTCAAAGAGTGAAGGCTTTTAGCTTGATGTGAGGTTGGAAAACCATGATACTAATACATGGCAATAACAGCATACTACAATCCCTTTTACGTATCATTGTGGCCTGTAACATGCCCTCACCTGCCATGTGCCATTTATATCACTGGTAGCACCAGGGTCGGGTGTGACTGCCATCTCTGCACTCCCTATAGCTATGTCCTTCTCTGCCGAGGCCCTCAGACAAAACATTACGTGGGCAACCCTCCCCATTTTTATGGAGGTAAGTATATATAGAGTATTTAAAAAAACGACATACATAACGTGCACATACGGCTACATGCACACGACCGTATGTGTTTTGTGGTCCGCAAATTGCAAATCCGCAAATCTGTATGCCATCCGTTTTTTTTTTTGCGGATCCATTGTAATAGGACATGTTCTATTTTTTTTTTGCGGGGCTACGGAACGTTTTTTTGCGGACCCATTGAAATAAATGGACACAGAACGGAACGGACACGGAAACAAACAACGTTCGTGTGCCTAAGATTGCATTGGCCAAATACCGCTATACAGTGCCCTAATAATCGTGCCATCCAATACAATGGACCAAACTGTACGATGTAGAAGTAATGCTGCTATACAATGCTCTAATAATGTCGTTGTGTAGTGTCCTAATAATGGTGCCATACATTGTACATATAATAGACTAAACTGTATGATGTCTAAATAATACTGCCATACAATACCCTAATGTCCTTATATTGTCTCCTAATAATAGTGCCATACAGAGCCCATATAATAGACCAAACTGGATGATGTCTAAATAACACTGCCATAACAATGCTCTAATTTCGTTATGTAGTGTCCTAATAATAGCGCCATATAAGAGAGCATACGATGCTTTAATAATGTCCTTAATATAATCTCCTACTATAGCGCCATATAGTGCGTCTACAATACACAAAAGTACAAAACTATAACAACACTATACAATGCCGCAACAATTTAATAGAGTACCCAAATAATGCCATACAATGCCCATACGATAAGCTACATAGTGCTAATATAGTACCGCCAGATAATACTTTAGCTAGAGTCATACAATACTCAAGCCACAGCAATGTCATCATATAGTGTTCTAATAATAGCGTCATACAGTGTCCAAAATAATATAGCTCCCAGATAATACCACCATAGAGTAATCTAATAACAGTGTGATACACCGCCACAGCAATGCCATTATGCAGTGTACAAATAATAGTGCCCAAGATATACACACAGTCATACGATGCCTAGATAATACCACCATACAGTAATCACAGAGGTGTAGTAATAGTATATATAGTCATACTGTGTTCTGATAACACTGTCAAATAATAGTGCCATATAGTGCCCATACAATAGACCAAACTGTAAAACAATGCTCTAATACCGGTGCTTCAAAATGTTCAAATAACTGACAATACGCAATAGTGCCATACACTGCCACCGCCATACCGTTATATAGTGCCCTCCAATGGCCATACAATTCACAAAAATCGCATAGTGCCGTAATCTAATAACAGTATCGTACGGTATCACGCCTTTCATCATAAAGTGGCTTAACATTAGCACCATACAATGACCTAACTATACTATGCCTATATAATGCCGCCATACAGAGTTATACTTTAAGGGCTCATTCACACAAACGTATTTTCTTTTTGTGTCTGTTCCGTTTTTTTTTGTTTTTTTTTGCAGACCATATGCGGAACCATTCATTTCAATAGGTCCGCAAAAAAAATGGTAGTTACTCCGTGTGCGTTCCGTTTAGCAAAAAAATAGAACATGTCCCATTATTGTCCGCATTCTATTAGGGGCCAGCTGTTCCATTCTGTAAAATACGAAATGCACGCGTATTTTTTGCGGATCCGTTTTTGTGGGCCGTGTGCATGAGCCCTAATCCAGCGTTTCTCGACTCCAGTTCTCCCCAGAATGTCGGGGTTATTTATCAAGGGACTTGCGGCTATTTTAGCTGTCTTGACTGGCTGTGCGACAATATAAAGTCGCACGCGCGGTGTTGAAAAGTTTCGACATTTGGGTGGACGTGTCATGGGGGCGTGTCGGGACTTACATGTATATCTAGAAACAAGCGTACATGTTGGGGAAAAAAACGACATACTGTGCCGTACTGCGACGCCCCAAATATCACCGCCATACATTGCAAACATAAAGCCGCTATACGCTGATCACATAGCAGAGCCGTACAGTTTTTAATCAATGTGGCTCGTGTCTAAAACTACAGCCCTCGGCAGGACGGGTGCCATGGTAGCACGAGCGGGTATGGACATGAATGGCAGTCCAACCTAGTCAACTGGTGTAGGGAGGAGCTGAACAGGTAAATCCTGGTGATCTGGTCTGTCAGAAGCCCCCTGAGGGCCACACCCTAAGGGCCACAACTCCCCCGGCCTAGAGGAGGAAATACAAAGGAAGTCATTTACAAAGACCGGCTTTTTACGCCACTCTTTGTTTCCCTTTTTTTGCACTGGCTTTGCTGGCGGGGGCGTGCCCCTCGTCAGAAATCTGACGCACCTTCAGCAGCCCGTGCGCTAGCGGAAAACTAAACCTGACCCCAACTGGAGTGGTTTTTCGCCAACATTTACGTATGTTTCAAGACTATGTTTCAAGTATGTTTCAAGACTAAACCTACCGCACTATAGTTAAATGACAAGCTGAGCTCTGCTACATCTGTATGTCTATATTGATAATGATGTCGTCTTACTCTTCTAGGAGCGGCTTCCTCATGTTTCCTATGAATTTTCAGGTGTCATGGTGATATCCATGGTTTTACATAGGACTGCGGTGTAAACCTACCGCACTATAGTTAAATGACAAGGTGAGCTCTGCTACATCTGTATGTCTATATTGATAATGATGTCGTCTTACTCTTCTAGGAGCGGCTTCCTCATGTTTCCTATGAATTTTCAGGTGTCATGGTGATATCTATGGTTTTACATAGGACTGCTGGTAAACCTACTGCACTATAGTTAAATGACAAGCTGAGCTCTGCTACATCTGTATGTCTATATTGATAATGATGTCGTCTTACTCTTCTAGGAGCGGCTTCCTCATGTTTCCTATGAATTTTCAGGTGTCATGGTGATATCCATGGTTTTACATAGGACTGCGGTGTAAACCTACCGCACTATAGTTAAATGACAAGCTGAGCTCTGCTACATTTGTCTATAAATTTGTATAAATCATGTTTTCCTTTTACATTCGTCATGGTACTATAGTAAGGTGTTGTGTAGTTTTTACATAGGACTGCAGGTATACCTGCTAAGAGAGCGATCATGAGGAATGAACAGAGCTCTGCTACATCTTGTCTACTGATTCCCCTCCTTGTCATTCCTTTATATTAATATAGAGACATGGCAAAGCTGAGTTTGTCATGGTGACATCTTAACGTACTATCTATAGTTTTACACAGGGCTGCAAGTCAGTGAGTGACAAACTGAGCTCTGCTACATCTGTATATATATATTCATATACAGTATACAGATTTCATTACCTTACCCTTCACTGAAAGGTCTCCCTCCTCATCTAAACTCCAGAGAATGATCATTAGGCACTGGTGCTAACGTTTTCAATGACAAATTGAGCTCTGCTACATCTGTATAATTTGTGCTGTCATTTTACACTTCGTAGAAAGGTTTCCTTCCTTGTCTTTCCTTTATATTAACATAGTGGTATAGCTGAGCTGAGTTTGTCATGGTGATATCACAATGTCCTACATAGGACTGCAGGTAAACTTACAGCATTATCTTAGTGGCTAAAGAGTCTAATGACAAACTTAGCTCTGCTACATCTGTATGTATATATCTGTATATGGATTGTGTTACCTTATGCCCTTCTCGGAAAGGTCTCCCTGCTCGTCCTCCCTCAGTGAGCTCTGCTATATACTGGTAGACAATACCTATATATCAGGAAGGGCCGTGCCTGCTGCGGCAGCTACACCCACCTGTAACCAGGCAGGTCCCGGGTGTGGGTGTCACAACACGTGAATCTGTCACTGAACTGGAACCTTCCAGGGCATCCACTTCCTTCAAGATCTCTGCTTGCTGTCAGTGAACGAAAGTATTTAGTTTGGATCCAGAGCCCGAAACCCTGTCCTGATCATGTAACAAACCTTGCAGTGTGCTTTGGAGCCTAAGTAAGTCTGATGCTCAGGTTGTAGTTCTCCCCATGCTTTACACTGCAGCTCATCACCACAAACTCAGAAGGAGGTCAGTGCATGTTGAGAATATTTCCATATGGGGGCTCACTAGTGATTTTCTTTCCATTTACAATCCATTTACATTGACCCCCCCCCCCTCCCCTTCAGTATATACCGCCATCTAGAGGCTGCAGAATGGTTCGCCACTGCAATCTAGATTAATGGAGGGGGGGGGGGGTCCATAAATTTTTTTCTGCGAGCGACTAGCACTCCCCGCTGTGGTGGACCCATCCTGTCCATGTTTTAAAAGGTTCCTACTATTAGAGACGGGGGTTGCGGTCAGATCACGGACAGTCCCGTGTATGGCGGCATTACAAAACCGCTTCTGGTGATGTGATGTCAGAAAAATCTGTTGTGTCCAGTAATTAAATTTTACAGCGCCATAAAGCAATGACTGATAACAGATTAACAGATAAGTCTTAGGCCTATTGCACACAAACGTGTGCGCTCCGTGTCCATATTGCGGACCACATTTGCGGATCCGTAATACACGGGCGCCGTTCCGTGTGCATTCCGCATCACGGATAAAGACCCATTCACTTCAATGGGTCCGCAAATCCGGAGATGCAGAATGGTGCGGAACGGAAGCACGGAACGGAACACTATGGAGTGCTTCCGTGGGGTTTCGTCCCGTACTTCCGTTCCGCAAAAAGATAGAACATGTCCTATCATTTGGGGAACGGTCGGATCGCAAAACCAATTAAGGCCTTTTGCACATGAACATGTGCGCCCCGTGGCCGTGCTGTGCAATGCACTTGCACCCACTGTGGGGCAGCCGCAGCGGATCGTGGACCCATTTACTTTAATGGGTCCGAGATCTGCCCGTTCCGCAAAAAGATAGGACATATTCTATATATTTGCGGAACAGAAGTACGGGACGAAACCCCACGGAAGCACTCCATAGTGCTTCCGTTTCGTGATTCCGTTCCGCAACATTCCGCATCTCCGGATTTGTGGACCCATTGAAGTAAATGGGTCCGCATCCGTGATGCGGAATGCACACGGAACCACGCCTGTGTGTTGCAGGTCCGCAATACGGCCACGGAGCGCAATAAGCCTTGAGTGAATGGGTCTGCGATCCGCTGCGGCTGCCCCACGGTGAGTGTTCATGCATTCGTGCATTGCGGCCCGCAGCACGGCGACGGGGAGCACACATTCGTGTGACAACCCAGCTTTCCAAGGAACAGATATAATCCACAAATGAGTGAATATATTTAAAGAGGACCTGACAGCAGGATCAACCCTGTCAGATCAGATCTACTGCCTTGTTAGGGTTGATTCCGCTGACTAAAACAAAACCTAGATGGTGAAAATCAGTTGCGCCATTCCCGAGAAAACAGAGTTTAAGTCCATATACAAATAAGGGCTTCGGTGCGGAGAGGGGCAGAGGAGCAGAGGAGCGGAGTAATGCGGTTCACTGCTAATTTACTGCTTCACTCCTGCTTGGTATAAACGGTCCACAGAAAGTAACTCCGCCCACATTTCTTACAGCTCCACCCCCGCTTACATTTAACAGTCCAGAAATGATGTACTGCCATCTACTTTTTTAACAGTTCCACTCCTGCTTAACTTTATCAGAAATGATGGAACTCACTTGTTTCGCTCCTTTACCCCTCTTACACTCATCTGTCCAAAAATGATGTCACTTCACCCACTTTTTTCACATTTACACTCCTGGGGACATTTATCCATTTAAAACAATGTTATTCTAACCCCTTTCTTTTCTGTTTCTCCCCTGCTTACAATCATCTCTCTAAAAACAATGTAAATCCACCCGCTTTTTTCCAGTTCCACCTCTGCTTATGATTATCAGTCCAAACTAATGTAACAAAACCCAGTTTTGCTCCACCCCTGCATAAATTTATATACCTGACAATACTGTCACTCCACCCTCTTTTCACAGTTCCACCCCCGCTTATATTTATCCAGAGTACTGTAACTCCACCCACTTTTTCACAGTTCCACCCCTGCTTACATTTATCTGTCCATTATACTGCCACCCCTCCCACTTTTTCACAGTTCCACCCCTGCCTACATTTATCTCTCCAGAATACTGTCACTCCTTCCACTTTCCACAGTTCCACCCCCACTTACATTTATCTGTCCATTATACTACCACTACTCCCACTTTTTCAGTTTTACCTCCGCTTACATTTATCTGTCCATTATATTGCCACTCCACCCACTTTTCACAGTTCCACCCCCGCTTACATTTATCTGTCCATTATACTGCCACCCCTCCCACTTTTTCACAGTTCCACCCCCGCTTACATTTATCTGTCTATTATACTGCCACTCAACCCACTTTCCACAGTTCCACCCCCGCTTACATTTATCTGTCCATTATACTGCCACTCCACCCACTTTTCACAGTTCCACCCCCGCTTACATTTATCTGTCTATTATACTGCCACCCCTCCCACTTTTCACAGTTCCACCCCCGCTTACATTTATCTGTCTATTATACTGCCGCCCCTCCCACTTTTTTACAGTTCCACCCCCGCTTACATTTATCTGTCTATTATTATGTCACTCTACCCACTTTTCACAGTTCCACCCCGCTTACATTTATCTGTCCATTATACTGCCACCCCTCCCACTTTTCACAGTTCCACCCCCGCTTACATTTATCTGTCTATTATACTGCCACTCAACCCACTTTCCACAGTTCCACCCCCGCTTACATTTATCTGTCCATTATACTGCCACTCCACCCACTTTCCACAGTTCCACCCCCGCTTACATTTATCTGTCCATTATACTGCCACCCCTCCCACTTTTCACAGTTCCACTCCCGCCTACATTTATCTGTCTATTATTATGTCACTCTACCCAATTTTCACAGTTCCACCCCGCTTACATTTATCTGTCCATTATACTGCCACCCCTCCCACTTTTCACAGTTCCACCCCCGCTTACATTTATCTGTCCAGAATACTGGTACTCCACCCACTTTTTCACTGCTTCATTTCCCCTTCCATTTCCCCGTACAAAACTATGGTAGTCTGGCCCAAGCTTGAATTTGATCTGCCCCTCTGCCCGCTATGCTTACATGGCTGATACCAGGGAATAATAATAGTTTTTTCAGCTGCGCAGCCAGTGCAGAGCAGATACACTTTAGCTTGCATGTCCCTTTAAGAAATCAGTGTCTTCCTGCTATCAGGCAGGTTCATGTAGGTCACACAGGAGTGGTAGTCATAAACACAGTGGAGAATGGGTGGAGTGAGCATCCTGAGGATTCAGAAATAGCAACAAGTGAGAATCCTGAAACTGGACTCAATGGGGGTCATTTACTAAGACGGGTGTTTTACTTTTCTTTTTGCGCTGTCTTTGCTGGAGGACGACGAGTCTAATTTATGACGAGGTGTGCTCCTGACAGGGAAACTAGACCCTAGCTGGAGTTGTATTTCGCCAGGCGTAAATGTTGTTAAATTTGTTGGGGCTGATGTCCTGGCCCTGGCCGCCACACCCACGATAGGCCAAAAATGTTGCATGGGCATTCAAAAGTCACAAAAAGGGGGTTGAGAGACCTAAAATTCACATAAAGCGACTGTGCCAGGAAGCGAGTGCCCACTCCTTGAGCAGTGCTGCACCTTTTAGCAGCCGGGGATGCACCACGATAGAACTATTGGCAAACTTGTATGCCATTCGCTGGAGGATCCGCAGGGGCGGACACCAAACTTTCCCAGGCTCCTGATTGGCCAAGCAGCCTGATCATGTAGTGAGGCATAAACTGAAGACATAGCTACACAAAACAAGGCAGATGGGAAAGCTGCAGGCAGGATCTGTAATGACGACTTTATCGGGTTTCCATCCAGCTTTCCCAGGTTCCTGATCGCCCTAGATCTGCAGCCATACGGGAGATCTGCCTTTCAGCAGAGTGAAAACGCTGGGAGATAAGCCCTAAATCAGGGGTCGGCGACCGCCGGCATTACAGCTGTGAAACTCCCAGCGTGCATCCATAAGAGCAGTCATAGAAATGAATGGAGCATGCTGGGAATTGTAGTTTCACAACAGCTGGAGCGCCGCAGGTTGCTGATCCCTGCCCTAAAGGATCTCTGATAGACCCAGGACTGGTTGAAACCCAGCTTTGCCAGGCACTTGACACAACAGCATGAGATTGTGGCGTCGGGACAACACCGGTGGGAAATGTACTGGCCGCCATACTGAGTCTCACCCCGCTTTCCCAGAAACAAGAATTAGGCTCTTGCCCACGAACGTAAGCACGGGCACCGACCGTGGAGCAGCCACATGCGGATCGCGGACCCATTCACTTGAATGGGGTCTGTGATCCGTCCGTTCTGCAAAAAGATGGAACGAGTTCTATTTTTTGGCGCAACAGAAGCACGAAACGGAACACCATGGAAGCACTCCGTAGTGCTTTTGTGGGGTTCTGTTCCGTGCTTCCGTTCCGCCGGATTTGCGGACCCATTCAAGTGAATGGGTACGCATCCATGATGTGGAATGCACACGGCCGGTGCCCCGTGTATCGCGGCACCGCCGTATGCGGTCACGGGAACGGAGCCCTTACGTTTGTGGGGAAGAGGCCTAAACTCTGCTGTTCCTGGAGACACGGGCGCTGGAGGAATCCTCCTGTAACAGCTGGCGTTACGTAAGCGGAGCGAGCCGGGTGTGACCAGCACATTCCTGGAAAGGGCTTCACAATAGAGGAAGTGAATGCTATAAAGAGCCAAGAGTGGAGAAAGCACTCCGCTGCTACAGAGTAACCATGTCATTAAAGGGGAAGCGTCACCATATTTGGCTGCATTATATACAATTACATTACAAATCATGCCCATTAATAGGGTTGTCTCCCTCTGTCTAGGATCCCCATTAGGGCTTATGGGTGTCTTAGAGGGTGAACCGCTGGTTGTGTCTACCCTCTAGGTCTGGACCTGCGCCCATTCTGTTGCCCATTCATTTGAATAGATCTCATGTAATACCACATTTCTCCAGCAGTGGTCACTCTGCTGGGCTTGTGCCTATGAGAGCAAGAGATCAGGACAAGCAGAGATGCAGTGTAAAGCACGGGGGAGAGAGAGCGTCGCAGCTGCACAGTTACAGGAATTAGTCTGTTAACCCCTTCTATACCGTGTCATCAGTCTGCCATCTGTAGCTTGGTTCCTACTTGATGACCTGTTGTCCATAGCGCTGTCACATGTTGTGACCCCCCTTCCCCCCCAACCAGGCAACCTCACTATGGAGGGCAGGACACTGCTATGAACAGCATAGTAGAAATGTAAATAGAGGCAAGGGCATACACACCATGCAATTGCAGTGGGGCCCTTGGAAGAGATGGGGCCAATCCTGGTTGGTCCCACCCATTTTGCTGTGAGGGTAAAACAACCCAGGGCAGTGCATTGTTTAAGCGGGCAACAAATTGGTCCAAGGGCCATGGAAAAGGGACAAGCAGGCAGGGTTAGGTGATTACATTCTGGCTTCCCACAGCCACCACTAGGGGGAGCTCACTGCATATGGATTAATATAGCTCCTATTGAAGTCAATGGGTGCAATACATATGCAGCAAGCGCCCTCTAGTGGTGGATGGCAGGAAACCTCTGCTCTTCTAGGAATGCCAGGAGATCTCCAATATTTCGAGAGACCCCAGACAATTCAGAAGAGTAGGCAAATATGAAATGAAGAATTGCACCTGGTCATAGTTTTTGTGCAATATGGTCCACCCCCGGCCTCGCAGATGTGCGGAGGATACAAGCCGCCATCTCACTATGGGATATTATAGTCCCTTGGTCTGCTCACCTGCAGGCAGCGGCGCCCATGCTGAGGTCTCATATAACCCAACGCTGCCTGCTCCTATGACCCAGCAATGGCATGGCAGTCACTTAATTAGGCCTCCTGCACACGACCGTTTTTTTTCTGCAAATAGAACAGTACTATCCTTGTCCGTTATACGGAAAAACAGAAATACGGAATGCATACGGAGTACATTCCAAATGTGTTCCGTTTTTTTTTTTGCGGACCCATTAAAATTAATGGTTCTGTATTCGATCCGAATACAGAACGCAAAAAAACGGAACCTAAACGTAAAAAAAACCACGTTCGTGTGCATGAGGCCTTATTGCCCGCAAATCATGTTCCGTGGCTCCATTCAAGTCAATGGGTCCGCAAAAAAAAAAACAGAACACATACAGAATGTACTCCGTTTGTCTACCGTATCCGTTCCGTTTTTGCGGAACCATCTATTAATAAATTTTATGCCCAGCCCGATTTTATCTATGTAATTACTGTAGATGCCATACAGAAAAACGGAATGGAAACAAAAAACGGAATGGAAACAAAAAACGGAACAACGGATCCGTGAAAAACGGACCACAAAACACTGAAAAAGCAATACGGTCGTGTGCATGAGGCCTTAAACATGTCACCGGGAGGAAACAAGAAGTGCTCTGATGTTATACCGCCATGTATCTGCTGCAGGACTGGAGAAGCCTAGACGCAAGTGAAGGGGCAGCAATTATAAGGGGGCGACCAGGCCCAGACACCCGGGGGACCCATAGGTGACACTGAACATGAACTCCCCTGCAGCCACAAGTAGATTAGATGGCGGCACAATTTTGAGAAACAGAATTAGGGCTCATGCCCACAAACGTAAGGGCTCTGTGCCCGTGCTGCCGACCGCAAATTGCGGTCTGCAATGCACAGGCACCGACCGTGGGGCAGCCGTATGCGGATCGTGGACCCATTCACTTGAATGGGGTCCCCGATCCGCATGCGATGTTCCGCACCGTGTATGCACTATCGTGTACGCATCTCCGGGTTTGCAGACTCATTCAAGTGAATCCATGATGCGGGGTGCACACGTGTATTGCGGACACGCCGTATACGGGACGCAGTACGGCCACGGCGGGGTAATGGCCGTGTGCATGAGCCCTTATCTATATGTCCCAGGAGTCGGCCTCACAAAGCTCGGTCTGTCTGTAAGGCAACTGGCTACAGCAGCAGCCCTCCCCACTCCTCTGTCTGCTATGGACCACAAACACCAAGTAATTTTTCTTTTTGTGTTTCAATATATCTCATCGTTCTCAGGAACTCCGCTTGCTGCGGACACCTATTAATTCTGACAGCTGAGGGTTTGTTACAGTTGTATCCAGCCTAGACTTCTGGCATGATTATTTGCCACAATGTGTATCCAGACGGCTCAGCTCAGAGAATATTTCCTGGACTGGATACAACTGTAGAAGCTCTTAGAGGTACTAGGTTTGTACAGGTCTTCAGTTCCAGCAAGCAGAGATATTGAAAATGTTCAGAAATGAAAACTGGTGGAGTAGTGGAATATTTCATTCCACAGTAATGAGGCTTTATTTACAGAAGGTCAGAAGGTTTTAAGGTGTGCACTGCACATAAGATTACGGTGCACCCCGGAGGAGTTATACCGCCACGCCAAGCCGTTACAAGGTGTGGCGGGTTTATATTACGAGGTGATAAGAGTGAGGGAATGCAGCAGTGATAGAGCATAGCAGAGATAGAGCAGAGCAGTGATAGAGCATAGCAGAGATAGAGCAGAGCAGAGATAGAGCAGAGCAGTGATAGAGCATAGCAGTGATAGAGCATAGCAGTGATAGAGCAGAGCAGTGATAGAGCATAGCAGTGATAGAGCATAGCAGTGATCGAGCATAGCAGTGATAGAGCATAGCAGTGATAGAGCATAGCAGAGATAGAGCAGAGCAGTGATAGAGCAAAGCAGTGATAGAGCATAGCAGTGATAGAGCATAGCAGAGATAGAGCAGAGCAGTGATAGAGCATAGCAGTGATAGAGCATAGCAGTGATAGAGCATAGCAGTGATAGAGCATAGCAGTGATAGAGCATAGCAGTGATAGAGCAGAGCAGTGATAGAGCATAGCAGTGATAGAGCATAGCAGTGATAGAGCATAGCAGTGATAGAGCATAGCAGAGATAGAGCAGAGCAGTGATAGAGCATAGCAGTGATAGAGCATAGCAGAGCTAGAGCAGAGCAGTGATAGAGCACAGCAGTGATAGAGCAGAGCAGAGATAGAGCATAGCAGTGATAGAGCATAGCAGTGATAGAGCATAGCAGAGATAGAGCAGAGCAGTGATAGAGCATTGCAGAGATAGAGCATAGCAGAGCTAGAGCACAGCAGTGATAGAGCATAGCAGAGATAAAGCAGAGCTAGAGCAGAGCAGTGATAGAGCATAGCAGAGATAATGCAGAGCAGAGATAGAGCAGTGATAGAGCATAGCAGAGATAGAGCATAGCAGTGATAGAGCATAGCAGTAATAGAGCAGTGATAGAGCATTGCAGAGATAGAGCAGAGCAGTGATAGAGCATAGCAGAGATAGGGCAGAGCAGAGATAGAGCAGAGCAGAGATAGGGCAGAGCAGTGATAGAGCAGAGCAGAGATAGAGCAGAGCAGTGATAGAGCAGAGCAGTGATAGAGCAGAGCAGAGATAGAGCAGAGATAGAGCAGAGCAGAGATAGAGCAGAGATAGAGCAGAGCAGTAATAGAGCATAGCAGTGATAGAGCAGAGCAGTGATAGAGCAGAGCAGAGATAGAGCATAGCAGAGATAGAGCATAGCAGAGATAGAGCAGAGCAGTGATAGAGCACAGCAGAGATAGAGCAGAGCAGTGATAGAGCATAGCAGTGATAGAGCATAGCAGAGCTAGAGCAGAGCAGTGATAGAGCACAGCAGTGATAGAGCACAGCAGTGATAGAGCAGAGATAGAGCAGAGCAGTAATAGAGCATAGCAGTGATAGAGCATAGCAGAGATAGAGCAGAGCAGTGATAGAGCATAGCAGAGATAGAGCAGAGCAGTGATAGAGCATTGCAGAGATAGAGCATAGCAGAGCTAGAGCACAGCAGTGATAGAGCATAGCAGAGATAGAGCAGAGCTAGAGCAGAGCAGTGATAGAGCATAGCAGAGATAATGCAGAGCAGAGATAGAGCAGAGATAGAGCATAGCAGTGATAGAGCATAGCAGTAATAGAGCAGTGATAGAGCATTGCAGAGATAGAGCAGAGCAGTGATAGAGCATAGCAGAGATAGGGCAGAGCAGAGATAGGGCAGAGCAGAGATAGAGCAGAGATAGAGCAGAGCCGTGATAGAGCAGAGCAGTGATAGAGCAGAGCAGAGATAGAGCAGAGCAGAGATAGAGCAGAGCAGAGATAGAGCAGAGCAGTTATAGAGCATAGCAGTGATGGAGCAGAGCAGTGATAGAGCAGAGCAGAGATAGAGCAGAGCAGAGATAGAGCAGAGCAGTGATAGAGCATAGCAGTGATAGAGCACAGCAGTGATAGAGCACAGCAGTGATAGAGCATAGCAGAGATAGAGCAGAGCTAGAGCAGAGCAGTGATAGAGCATAGCAGAGATAATGCAGAGCAGAGATAGAGCAGAGATAGAGCATAGCAGTGATAGAGCATAGCAGTAATAGAGCAGTGATAGAGCATTGCAGAGATAGAGCAGAGCAGTGATAGAGCATAGCAGAGATAGGGCAGAGCAGAGATAGGGCAGAGCAGAGATAGGGCAGAGCAGAGATAGAGCAGAGCAGAGATAGAGCAGAGCAGTGATAGAGCAGAGCAGAGATAGAGCAGAGCAGAGATAGAGCAGAGCAGAGATAGAGCAGAGCAGAGATAGAGCAGAGCAGAGATAGAGCAGAGCAGAGATAGAGCAGAGCAGTAATAGAGCATAGCAGTGATGGAGCAGAGCAGTGATAGAGCAGAGCAGAGATAGAGCATAGCAGAGATAGAGCAGAGCAGTGATAGAGCATAGCAGTGATAGAGCAGAGCAGTGATAGAGCAGAGCAGAGATAATGCAGAGCAGAGATAGAGCAGAGATAGAGCAGAGCAGTGATAGAGCAGAGCAGAGATAGAGCAGAGATAGAGCATAGCAGTGATAGAGCATAGCAGTAATAGAGCAGTGATAGAGCATTGCAGAGATAGAGCAGAGCAGTGATAGAGCATAGCAGAGATAGAGCGTAGCAGAGATACAGCAGAGCAGTGATAGAGCACAGCAGAGACAGAGCAGAGATAGAGTAAAGCAGTGATGGAGCAGAGCAGTGACAGAGCAGAGCAGTGATAGAACAGAGCAGTGATAGAGCAGAGCAGTGATGGAGCAGAGCAGTGACAGAGCAGAGCAGTGATAGAACAGAGCAGTGATAGAGCAGAGCAGTGATAGAGCAGAGCAGTGATAGAACAGAGCCGTGATAGAGCAGAGCAGTGATAGAACAGAGCCGTGATAGAGCAGAGCAGTGATGGAGCAGAGCAGTGATAGAACAGAGCAGTGATAGAACAGAGCAGTGATGGAGCAGAGCAGTGATACAGCAGAGCAGTGATACAGCAGAGCAGTGATACAGCAGAGCAGTGATAGAACAGAGCAGTGATAGAACAGAGCAGTGATACAGCAGAGCAGAGATAGAGCAGAGCAGTGATAGAACAGAGCAGTGATAGAACAGAGCAGTGATAGAACAGAGCAGTGATACCGCAGAGCAGAGATACCGCAGAGCAGTGATACAGCAGAGCAGTGATACAGCAGAGCAGTGATACAGCAGAGCAGTGATAGAACAGAGCAGTAATAGAGCAGAGCAGTGATACCGCAGAGCAGTGATACAGCAGAGCAGTGATACCGCAGAGCAGTGATACAGCAGAGCAGTGATACAGCAGAGCAGTGATAGAACAGAGCAGTGATAGAGCAGAGCAGTGATAGAGCAGAGCAGTGATACAGCAGAGCAGTGATAGAGCAGAGCAGTGATACAGCAGAGCAGTGATAGAGCAGAGCAGTGATAGAGCAGAGCAGTGATACAGCAGAGCAGAGATACCGCAGAGCAGTGATACCGCAGAGCAGTGATACAGCAGAGCAGTGATACAGCAGAGCAGTGATAGAACAGAGCAGTGATAGAACAGAGCAGTGATAGAACAGAGCAGTGATACAGCAGAGCAGAGATAGAGCAGAGCAGTGATAGAACAGAGCAGTGATAGAACAGAGCAGTGATAGAACAGAGCAGTGATACCGCAGAGCAGAGATACCGCAGAGCAGTGATACAGCAGAGCAGTGATACAGCAGAGCAGTGATACAGCAGAGCAGTGATAGAACAGAGCAGTGATAGAGCAGAGCAGTGATACCGCAGAGCAGTGATACAGCAGAGCAGTGATACCGCAGAGCAGTGATACAGCAGAGCAGTGATACAGCAGAGCAGTGATAGAACAGAGCAGTGATAGAGCAGAGCAGTGATAGAGCAGAGCAGTGATACAGCAGAGCAGTGATAGAGCAGAGCAGTGATAGAGCAGAGCAGTGATGGAGCAGAGCAGTGACAGAGCAGAGCAGTGATAGAACAGAGCAGTGATACAGCAGAGCAGTGATAGAACAGAGCAGTGATAGAGCAGAGCAGTGATAGAGCAGAGCAGTGATGGAGCAGAGCAGTGATAGAACAGAGCAGTGATAGAACAGAGCAGTGATGGAGCAGAGCAGTGATACAGCAGAGCAGTGATAGAACAGAGCAGTGATAGAGCAGAGCAGTGATACCGCAGAGCAGTGATACAGCAGAGCAGTGATACCGCAGAGCAGTGATAGAACAGAGCAGTGATAGAGCAGAGCAGTGATACCGCAGAGCAGTGATACAGCAGAGCAGTGATACCGCAAAACACTGAAAAAGCAATACGGTCGTGTGCATGAGGCCTTAAACATGTCACCGGGAGGAAACAAGAAGTGCTCTGATGTTATACCGCCATGTATCTGCTGCAGGACTGGAGAAGCCTAGACGCAAGTGAAGGGGCAGCAATTATAAGGGGGCGACCAGGCCCAGACACCCGGGGGACCCATAGGTGACACTGAACATGAACTCCCCTGCAGCCACAAGTAGATTAGATGGCGGCACAATTTTGAGAAACAGAATTAGGGCTCATGCCCACAAACGTAAGGGCTCTGTGCCCGTGCTGCCGACCGCAAATTGCGGTCTGCAATGCACAGGCACCGACCGTGGGGCAGCCGTATGCGGATCGTGGACCCATTCACTTGAATGGGGTCCCCGATCCGCATGCGATGTTCCGCACCGTGTATGCACTATCGTGTACGCATCTCCGGGTTTGCAGACTCATTCAAGTGAATCCATGATGCGGGGTGCACATGTGTATTGCGGACACGCCGTATACGGGACGCAGTACGGCCACGGCGGGGTAATGGCCGTGTGCATGAGCCCTTATCTATATGTCCCAGGAGTCGGCCTCACAAAGCTCGGTCTGTCTGTAAGGCAACTGGCTACAGCAGCAGCCCTCCCCCACTCCTCTGTCTGCTATGGACCACAAACACCAAGTAATTTTTTATTTTTGTGTTTCAATATATCTCATCGTTCTCAGGAACTCCGCTTGCTGCGGACACCTATTAATTCTGACAGCTGAGGGTTTGTTACAGTTGTATCCAGCCTAGACTTCTGGCATGAATATTTGCCACAATGTGTATCCAGACGGCTCAGCTCAGAGAATATTTCCTGGACTGGATACAACTGTAGAAGCTCTTAGAGGTACTAGGTTTGTACAGGTCTTCAGTTCCAGCAAGCAGAGATATTGAAAATGTTCAGAAATGAAAACTGGTGGAGTAGTGGAATATTTCATTCCACAGTGATGAGGCTTTATTTACAGAAGGTCAGAAGGTTTTAAGGTGTGCACTGCACATAAGATTACGGTGCACCCCAGAGGAGTTATACCGCCACGCCAAGCCGTTACAAGGTGTGGCGGGTTTATATTACGAGGTGATAAGAGTGAGGGAATGCAGCAGTGATAGAGCATAGCAGAGATAGAGCAGAGCAGTGATAGAGCATAGCAGAGATAGAGCAGAGCAGAGATAGAGCAGAGCAGTGATAGAGCATAGCAGTGATAGAGCATAGCAGTGATAGAGCAGAGCAGTGATAGAGCATAGCAGTGATAGAGCATAGCAGTGATCGAGCATAGCAGTGATAGAGCATAGCAGTGATAGAGCATAGCAGAGATAGAGCAGAGCAGTGATAGAGCAAAGCAGTGATAGAGCATAGCAGTGATAGAGCATAGCAGTGATAGAGCATAGCAGTGATAGAGCATAGCAGAGATAGAGCAGAGCAGTGATAGAGCATAGCAGTGATAGAGCATAGCAGAGCTAGAGCAGAGCAGTGATAGAGCACAGCAGTGATAGAGCAGAGCAGAGATAGAGCATAGCAGTGATAGAGCATAGCAGTGATAGAGCATAGCAGAGATAGAGCAGAGCAGTGATAGAGCATTGCAGAGATAGAGCATAGCAGAGCTAGAGCACAGCAGTGATAGAGCATAGCAGAGATAGAGCAGAGCTAGAGCAGAGCAGTGATAGAGCATAGCAGAGATAATGCAGAGCAGAAATAGAGCAGTGATAGAGCATAGCAGAGATAGAGCATAGCAGTGATAGAGCATAGCAGTAATAGAGCAGTGATAGAGCATTGCAGAGATAGAGCAGAGCAGTGATAGAGCATAGCAGAGATAGGGCAGAGCAGAGATAGAGCAGAGCAGAGATAGGGCAGAGCAGTGATAGAGCAGAGCAGAGATAGAGCAGAGCAGTGATAGAGCAGAGCAGTGATAGAGCAGAGCAGAGATAGAGCAGAGATAGAGCAGAGCAGAGATAGAGCAGAGATAGAGCAGAGCAGTAATAGAGCATAGCAGTGATAGAGCAGAGCAGTGATAGAGCAGAGCAGAGATAGAGCATAGCAGAGATAGAGCATAGCAGAGATAGAGCAGAGCAGTGATAGAGCACAGCAGAGATAGAGCAGAGCAGTGATAGAGCATAGCAGTGATAGAGCATAGCAGAGCTAGAGCAGAGCAGTGATAGAGCACAGCAGTGATAGAGCACAGCAGTGATAGAGCAGAGATAGAGCAGAGCAGTAATAGAGCATAGCAGTGATAGAGCATAGCAGAGATAGAGCAGAGCAGTGATAGAGCATAGCAGAGATAGAGCAGAGCAGTGATAGAGCATTGCAGAGATAGAGCATAGCAGAGCTAGAGCACAGCAGTGATAGAGCATAGCAGAGATAGAGCAGAGCTAGAGCAGAGCAGTGATAGAGCATAGCAGAGATAATGCAGAGCAGAGATAGAGCAGAGATAGAGCATAGCAGTGATAGAGCATAGCAGTAATAGAGCAGTGATAGAGCATTGCAGAGATAGAGCAGAGCAGTGATAGAGCATAGCAGAGATAGGGCAGAGCAGAGATAGGGCAGAGCAGAGATAGAGCAGAGCAGAGATAGAGCAGAGCAGTGATAGAGCAGAGCAGAGATAGAGCAGAGCAGAGATAGAGCAGAGCAGAGATAGAGCAGAGCAGTAATAGAGCATAGCAGTGATGGAGCAGAGCAGTGATAGAGCAGAGCAGAGATAGAGCAGAGCAGAGATAGAGCAGAGCAGTGATAGAGCATAGCAGTGATAGAGCACAGCAGTGATAGAGCACAGCAGTGATAGAGCATAGCAGAGATAGAGCAGAGCTAGAGCAGAGCAGTGATAGAGCATAGCAGAGATAATGCAGAGCAGAGATAGAGCAGAGATAGAGCATAGCAGTGATAGAGCATAGCAGTAATAGAGCAGTGATAGAGCATTGCAGAGATAGAGCAGAGCAGTGATAGAGCATAGCAGAGATAGGGCAGAGCAGAGATAGGGCAGAGCAGAGATAGGGCAGAGCAGAGATAGAGCAGAGCAGAGATAGAGCAGAGCCGTGATAGAGCAGAGCAGTGATAGAGCAGAGCAGAGATAGAGCAGAGCAGAGATAGAGCAGAGCAGAGATAGAGCAGAGCAGAGATAGAGCAGAGCAGTAATAGAGCATAGCAGTGATGGAGCAGAGCAGTGATAGAGCAGAGCAGAGATAGAGCATAGCAGAGATAGAGCAGAGCAGTGATAGAGCATAGCAGTGATAGAGCAGAGCAGTGATAGAGCAGAGCAGAGATAATGCAGAGCAGAGATAGAGCAGAGATAGAGCAGAGCAGTGATAGAGCATAGCAGAGATAATGCAGAGCAGAGATAGAGCAGAGATAGAGCATAGCAGTGATAGAGCATAGCAGTAATAGAGCAGTGATAGAGCATTGCAGAGATAGAGCAGAGCAGTGATAGAGCATAGCAGAGATAGAGCGTAGCAGAGATACAGCAGAGCAGTGATAGAGCACAGCAGAGACAGAGCAGAGATAGAGTAAAGCAGTGATGGAGCAGAGCAGTGACAGAGCAGAGCAGTGATAGAACAGAGCAGTGATAGAGCAGAGCAGTGATGGAGCAGAGCAGTGACAGAGCAGAGCAGTGATAGAACAGAGCAGTGATAGAGCAGAGCAGTGATAGAGCAGAGCAGTGATAGAACAGAGCCGTGATAGAGCAGAGCAGTGATGGAGCAGAGCAGTGATAGAACAGAGCAGTGATAGAACAGAGCAGTGATGGAGCAGAGCAGTGATACAGCAGAGCAGTGATACAGCAGAGCAGTGATACAGCAGAGCAGTGATAGAACAGAGCAGTGATAGAACAGAGCAGTGATACAGCAGAGCAGAGATAGAGCAGAGCAGTGATAGAACAGAGCAGTGATAGAACAGAGCAGTGATAGAACAGAGCAGTGATACCGCAGAGCAGAGATACCGCAGAGCAGTGATACAGCAGAGCAGTGATACAGCAGAGCAGTGATACAGCAGAGCAGTGATAGAACAGAGCAGTAATAGAGCAGAGCAGTGATACCGCAGAGCAGTGATACAGCAGAGCAGTGATACCGCAGAGCAGTGATACAGCAGAGCAGTGATACAGCAGAGCAGTGATAGAACAGAGCAGTGATAGAGCAGAGCAGTGATAGAGCAGAGCAGTGATACAGCAGAGCAGTGATAGAGCAGAGCAGTGATACAGCAGAGCAGTGATAGAGCAGAGCAGTGATAGAGCAGAGCAGTGATACAGCAGAGCAGAGATACCGCAGAGCAGTGATACCGCAGAGCAGTGATACAGCAGAGCAGTGATACAGCAGAGCAGTGATAGAACAGAGCAGTGATAGAACAGAGCAGTGATAGAACAGAGCAGTGATACAGCAGAGCAGAGATAGAGCAGAGCAGTGATAGAACAGAGCAGTGA
This sequence comes from Bufo gargarizans, assembly GCF_014858855.1. NCBI lineage: Eukaryota > Metazoa > Chordata > Amphibia > Anura > Bufonidae > Bufo > Bufo gargarizans. Next base: position 169,234,010 of record NC_058087.1, on the reverse strand, counting down.
TAGAACAGAGCAGTGATAGAACAGAGCAGTGATACCGCAGAGCAGAGATACCGCAGAGCAGTGATACAGCAGAGCAGTGATACAGCAGAGCAGTGATACAGCAGAGCAGTGATAGAACAGAGCAGTGATAGAGCAGAGCAGTGATACCGCAGAGCAGTGATACAGCAGAGCAGTGATACCGCAGAGCAGTGATACAGCAGAGCAGTGATACAGCAGAGCAGTGATAGAACAGAGCAGTGATAGAGCAGAGCAGTGATAGAGCAGAGCAGTGATACAGCAGAGCAGTGATAGAGCAGAGCAGTGATGGAGCAGAGCAGTGACAGAGCAGAGCAGTGATAGAACAGAGCAGTGATACAGCAGAGCAGTGATAGAACAGAGCAGTGATAGAGCAGAGCAGTGATAGAGCAGAGCAGTGATGGAGCAGAGCAGTGATAGAACAGAGCAGTGATAGAACAGAGCAGTGATGGAGCAGAGCAGTGATACAGCAGAGCAGTGATAGAACAGAGCAGTGATAGAGCAGAGCAGTGATACCGCAGAGCAGTGATACAGCAGAGCAGTGATACCGCAGAGCAGTGATAGAACAGAGCAGTGATAGAGCAGAGCAGTGATACCGCAGAGCAGTGATACAGCAGAGCAGTGATACCGCAAAACACTGAAAAAGCAATACGGTCGTGTGCATGAGGCCTTAAACATGTCACCGGGAGGAAACAAGAAGTGCTCTGATGTTATACCGCCATGTATCTGCTGCAGGACTGGAGAAGCCTAGACGCAAGTGAAGGGGCAGCAATTATAAGGGGGCGACCAGGCCCAGACACCCGGGGGACCCATAGGTGACACTGAACATGAACTCCCCTGCAGCCACAAGTAGATTAGATGGCGGCACAATTTTGAGAAACAGAATTAGGGCTCATGCCCACAAACGTAAGGGCTCTGTGCCCGTGCTGCCGACCGCAAATTGCGGTCTGCAATGCACAGGCACCGACCGTGGGGCAGCCGTATGCGGATCGTGGACCCATTCACTTGAATGGGGTCCCCGATCCGCATGCGATGTTCCGCACCGTGTATGCACTATCGTGTACGCATCTCCGGGTTTGCAGACTCATTCAAGTGAATCCATGATGCGGGGTGCACATGTGTATTGCGGACACGCCGTATACGGGACGCAGTACGGCCACGGCGGGGTAATGGCCGTGTGCATGAGCCCTTATCTATATGTCCCAGGAGTCGGCCTCACAAAGCTCGGTCTGTCTGTAAGGCAACTGGCTACAGCAGCAGCCCTCCCCCACTCCTCTGTCTGCTATGGACCACAAACACCAAGTAATTTTTTATTTTTGTGTTTCAATATATCTCATCGTTCTCAGGAACTCCGCTTGCTGCGGACACCTATTAATTCTGACAGCTGAGGGTTTGTTACAGTTGTATCCAGACGGCTCAGCTCAGAGAATATTTCCTGGACTGGATACAACTGTAGAAGCTCTTAGAGGTACTAGGTTTGTACAGGTCTTCAGTTCCAGCAAGCAGAGATATTGAAAATGTTCAGAAATGAAAACTGGTGGAGTAGTGGAATATTTCATTCCACAGTGATGAGGCTTTATTTACAGAAGGTCAGAAGGTTTTAAGGTGTGCACTGCACATAAGATTACGGTGCACCCCAGAGGAGTTATACCGCCACGCCAAGCCGTTACAAGGTGTGGCGGGTTTATATTACGAGGTGATAAGAGTGAGGGAATGCAGCAGTGATAGAGCAGAGCAGAGATAGAGCAGAGCAGTGATAGAGCATAGCAGAGATAGAGCAGAGCAGAGATAGAGCAGAGCAGTGATAGAGCATAGCAGTGATAGAGCATAGCAGTGATAGAGCAGAGCAGTGATAGAGCATAGCAGTGATAGAGCATAGCAGTGATCGAGCATAGCAGTGATAGAGCATAGCAGTGATAGAGCATAGCAGAGATAGAGCAGAGCAGTGATAGAGCAGAGCAGTGATAGAGCAGAGCAGTGATAGAGCATAGCAGTGATAGAGCATAGCAGTGATAGAGCATAGCAGAGATAGAGCAGAGCAGTGATAGAGCATAGCAGTGATAGAGCATAGCAGAGCTAGAGCAGAGCAGTGATAGAGCACAGCAGTGATAGAGCAGAGCAGAGATAGAGCATAGCAGTGATAGAGCATAGCAGTGATAGAGCATAGCAGAGATAGAGCAGAGCAGTGATAGAGCATTGCAGAGATAGAGCATAGCAGAGCTAGAGCACAGCAGTGATAGAGCATAGCAGAGATAGAGCAGAGCTAGAGCAGAGCAGTGATAGAGCATAGCAGAGATAATGCAGAGCAGAGATAGAGCAGTGATAGAGCATAGCAGAGATAGAGCATAGCAGTGATAGAGCATAGCAGTAATAGAGCAGTGATAGAGCATTGCAGAGATAGAGCAGAGCAGTGATAGAGCATAGCAGAGATAGGGCAGAGCAGAGATAGAGCAGAGCAGAGATAGGGCAGAGCAGTGATAGAGCAGAGCAGAGATAGAGCAGAGCAGTGATAGAGCAGAGCAGTGATAGAGCAGAGCAGAGATAGAGCAGAGATAGAGCAGAGCAGAGATAGAGCAGAGATAGAGCAGAGCAGTAATAGAGCATAGCAGTGATAGAGCAGAGCAGTGATAGAGCAGAGCAGAGATAGAGCATAGCAGAGATAGAGCATAGCAGAGATAGAGCAGAGCAGTGATAGAGCACAGCAGAGATAGAGCAGAGCAGTGATAGAGCATAGCAGTGATAGAGCATAGCAGAGCTAGAGCAGAGCAGTGATAGAGCACAGCAGTGATAGAGCACAGCAGTGATAGAGCAGAGATAGAGCAGAGCAGTAATAGAGCATAGCAGTGATAGAGCATAGCAGAGATAGAGCAGAGCAGTGATAGAGCATAGCAGAGATAGAGCAGAGCAGTGATAGAGCATTGCAGAGATAGAGCATAGCAGAGCTAGAGCACAGCAGTGATAGAGCATAGCAGAGATAGAGCAGAGCTAGAGCAGAGCAGTGATAGAGCATAGCAGAGATAATGCAGAGCAGAGATAGAGCAGAGATAGAGCATAGCAGTGATAGAGCATAGCAGTAATAGAGCAGTGATAGAGCATTGCAGAGATAGAGCAGAGCAGTGATAGAGCATAGCAGAGATAGGGCAGAGCAGAGATAGGGCAGAGCAGAGATAGGGCAGAGCAGAGATAGAGCAGAGCAGAGATAGAGCAGAGCCGTGATAGAGCAGAGCAGTGATAGAGCAGAGCAGAGATAGAGCAGAGCAGAGATAGAGCAGAGCAGATAGATAGAGCAGAGCAGTAATAGAGCATAGCAGTGATGGAGCAGAGCAGTGATAGAGCAGAGCAGAGATAGAGCAGAGCAGAGATAGAGCAGAGCAGTGATAGAGCATAGCAGTGATAGAGCACAGCAGTGATAGAGCACAGCAGTGATAGAGCATAGCAGAGATAGAGCAGAGCTAGAGCAGAGCAGTGATAGAGCATAGCAGAGATAATGCAGAGCAGAGATAGAGCAGAGATAGAGCATAGCAGTGATAGAGCATAGCAGTAATAGAGCAGTGATAGAGCATTGCAGAGATAGAGCAGAGCAGTGATAGAGCATAGCAGAGATAGGGCAGAGCAGAGATAGGGCAGAGCAGAGATAGGGCAGAGCAGAGATAGAGCAGAGCAGAGATAGAGCAGAGCCGTGATAGAGCAGAGCAGTGATAGAGCAGAGCAGAGATAGAGCAGAGCAGAGATAGAGCAGAGCAGAGATAGAGCAGAGCAGTAATAGAGCATAGCAGTGATGGAGCAGAGCAGTGATAGAGCAGAGCAGAGATAGAGCATAGCAGAGATAGAGCAGAGCAGTGATAGAGCATAGCAGTGATAGAGCAGAGCAGTGATAGAGCAGAGCAGAGATAATGCAGAGCAGAGATAGAGCAGAGATAGAGCAGAGCAGTGATAGAGCATAGCAGAGATAATGCAGAGCAGAGATAGAGCAGAGATAGAGCATAGCAGTGATAGAGCATAGCAGTAATAGAGCAGTGATAGAGCATTGCAGAGATAGAGCAGAGCAGTGATAGAGCATAGCAGAGATAGAGCGTAGCAGAGATACAGCAGAGCAGTGATAGAGCACAGCAGAGACAGAGCAGAGATAGAGTAAAGCAGTGATGGAGCAGAGCAGTGACAGAGCAGAGCAGTGATAGAACAGAGCAGTGATAGAGCAGAGCAGTGATGGAGCAGAGCAGTGAAAGAGCAGAGCAGTGATAGAACAGAGCAGTGATAGAGCAGAGCAGTGATAGAGCAGAGCAGTGATAGAACAGAGCCGTGATAGAGCAGAGCAGTGATGGAGCAGAGCAGTGATAGAACAGAGCAGTGATAGAACAGAGCAGTGATGGAGCAGAGCAGTGATACAGCAGAGCAGTGATACAGCAGAGCAGTGATACAGCAGAGCAGTGATACAGCAGAGCAGTGATAGAACAGAGCAGTGATAGAACAGAGCAGTGATACAGCAGAGCAGAGATAGAGCAGAGCAGTGATAGAACAGAGCAGTGATAGAACAGAGCAGTGATAGAACAGAGCAGTGATACCGCAGAGCAGAGATACCGCAGAGCAGTGATACAGCAGAGCAGTGATACAGCAGAGCAGTGATACAGCAGAGCAGTGATAGAACAGAGCAGTAATAGAGCAGAGCAGTGATACCGCAGAGCAGTGATACAGCAGAGCAGTGATACCGCAGAGCAGTGATACAGCAGAGCAGTGATACAGCAGAGCAGTGATAGAACAGAGCAGTGATAGAGCAGAGCAGTGATAGAGCAGAGCAGTGATACAGCAGAGCAGTGATAGAGCAGAGCAGTGATACAGCAGAGCAGTGATAGAGCAGAGCAGTGATAGAGCAGAGCAGTGATACAGCAGAGCAGAGATACCGCAGAGCAGTGATACCGCAGAGCAGTGATACAGCAGAGCAGTGATACAGCAGAGCAGTGATAGAACAGAGCAGTGATAGAACAGAGCAGTGATAGAACAGAGCAGTGATAGAGCAGAGCAGTGATAGAGCAGAGCAGTGATACAGCAGAGCAGTGATAGAGCAGAGCAGTGATACAGCAGAGCAGTGATAGAGCAGAGCAGTGATAGAGCAGAGCAGTGATACAGCAGAGCAGAGATACCGCAGAGCAGTGATACCGCAGAGCAGTGATACAGCAGAGCAGTGATACAGCAGAGCAGTGATAGAACAGAGCAGTGATAGAGCAGAGCAGTGATAGAGCAGAGCAGTGATACAGCAGAGCAGTGATAGAGCAGAGCAGTGATACAGCAGAGCAGTGATAGAGCAGAGCAGTGATAGAGCAGAGCAGTGATACAGCAGAGCAGAGATACCGCAGAGCAGTGATACCGCAGAGCAGTGATACAGCAGAGCAGTGATACAGCAGAGCAGTGATAGAACAGAGCAGTGATAGAACAGAGCAGTGATAGAACAGAGCAGTGATACAGCAGAGCAGAGATAGAGCAGAGCAGTGATAGAACAGAGCAGTGATAGAACAGAGCAGTGATAGAACAGAGCAGTGATACCGCAGAGCAGAGATACCGCAGAGCAGTGATACAGCAGAGCAGTGATACAGCAGAGCAGTGATACAGCAGAGCAGTGATAGAACAGAGCAGTGATAGAGCAGAGCAGTGATACCGCAGAGCAGTGATACAGCAGAGCAGTGATACCGCAGAGCAGTGATACAGCAGAGCAGTGATACAGCAGAGCAGTGATAGAACAGAGCAGTGATAGAGCAGAGCAGTGATAGAGCAGAGCAGTGATACAGCAGAGCAGTGATAGAGCAGAGCAGTGATAGAGCAGAGCAGTGATGGAGCAGAGCAGTGACAGAGCAGAGCAGTGATAGAACAGAGCAGTGATACAGCAGAGCAGTGATAGAACAGAGCAGTGATAGAGCAGAGCAGTGATAGAGCAGAGCAGTGATGGAGCAGAGCAGTGATAGAACAGAGCAGTGATAGAACAGAGCAGTGATGGAGCAGAGCAGTGATACAGCAGAGCAGTGATAGAACAGAGCAGTGATAGAGCAGAGCAGTGATACCGCAGAGCAGTGATACAGCAGAGCAGTGATACCGCAGAGCAGTGATAGAACAGAGCAGTGATAGAGCAGAGCAGTGATACCGCAGAGCAGTGATACAGCAGAGCAGTGATACCGCAGAGCAGTGATACAGCAGAGCAGTGATAGAACAGAGCAGTGATAGAGCAGAGCAGTGATAGAGCAGAGCAGTGATACAGCAGAGCAGTGATACAGCAGAGCAGTGATACAGCAGAGCAGTGATAGAGCAGAGCAGTGATGGAGCGGACAGTGCCCTTCACTTTACTATAAGCTATCCTTAGACTGGGTGATGCAATATGGACGAGATCCTCAGGGGCATTTCAGCTGGCAATCAGGGCCAGTCTTGTGTTGTATGGGACCCTGTGTGGTACCCTCCCCAAACTGTGTATAGTCATACAGTGTAAATATATGCGCCATACATCATGGGGCACAAATAACAATGCTTTTATTTGTTAAAATAACTCCAATTGGTAGGGGTCCGACACATGGTGGGACCCCGACGATCTCAGAAGGCACCAGCGCCGCGGCCTTCTCTCTGCTCTCCAAGCACAGCGCCGTACATTGTATAGCGGCTGTACTTGGTATTGCGCCTTGGCCACATGACCAATGAACGTGTTATCACATGGCCTAGGAACAGCTGTGAGAAGGCCGCAGTGCTACTGTGAGCGCCGGTGCCATTTCCTACAGCTGAATGGCAGGGGTCCCGGGTGTCGGAGCCCCACCGATCAGGATAGGTCATCAGTCCTATAGTCTCAAAAAAAAACTTTAATATTAAGATTTATAGTAAAAACTGAATTGTAGCTTTTATTTTATTATTTCATCTTGCAGCTTTTTCTGGTGTTTTTGTAGTCAGTCCGCTACCACAGTGAGAACCACAAGCACAGTGATACTTTCAGTATTTATTACAGGACCGCAGTGAGGTTTAGGACCATTTCCTAGAACTGCTTGTATATTAGAAACCACAAGTGCAATTATTATAAAACCACTGGAAAAACAGCCCAAAATATCTATCTCCTGTCCACTGGTGCAACGCCATACAACATATGCCTTACCATGGCAGGTGGGAATCCCCTAGATACCTCTTTGGACAATTCTCATTTGTTGAAAGGGTCCCTTGACAATAAGCAGATCACAATGTATCAGCTGCAATCTGGGAATAAACCTTGTAGTAAGTGTTCAGTTTCCCCACAGCGCACCCACAGGAGAAAGGAAGTATTGCACAATGTCCATTCAAATCAGTGGGTTGTACGTGCGATGAAGGGCTGGACAGGTCCTCCAGAGCGAGACACAGATAGCGCCCCTTATAGTAATTAGTGCCTCACACTGTGCCCTTAAAAAATCGTGCCCAACAAATAATCCCCCTCACAGTAATTGTGCCACATGTTTAGTGTCCCCCAAAATAGTAATTCCAATTAAGTCACCGACAGTAATAATACCCACTGTGACCAAAAAATAAGTAGCAGCGCCCAAGCAGTGCATCCAAAAAAACTTGGGCCAAGTGTCCTCAATACTAATAGTGCCCACATAGTACACGCAAAATAATTGTGCAAAATATCATGCCCCAACAGTAAAAATTCTACCCAAAAGTAACTGTAGTATTCAGAATTCCCTCAACATTAATAATGCTCGCCTATAGTGCCCCTAAAAGTTACTGTGCCAGGGTGACTCCATAGTAGTAGTGCCCCCCCCAGAAGTGCCACCCTAATTAATGAGTCTTCTCCAAAGTGCCCCCAATAGTAATAATTATCTCCTATAGTGCCCCCAAAGGTTTCTGTGCTAGGATGACTGCATAGAAATAGTGCCATCAGAAGGGGTGCTCAATAATTCTGCCCCAGAGTACCCTCATTAATAATGTAAAACAAAACATGCAATGCCACAGCTCACTGCAAACCAAATAAAGTACAAAATTGCATCATAATTACAAATGCTATACTAATAGATGCTTAGCAAATCATTTTGTACAAAATTATTTGAGCCCGGCTGCCACACGTCAAGGCGATCTCTAGTTAGACGGGTTCCTAACACTAAATTTTACCTGTGTGCCATGACGGCTACCATATAATTCAGGAAGTGCAGGTTCCACATGCATGCTGGGACTGCCTGAATTTCTGGTGCCAAAATGGCCTCCATTATATCCACGGAAAGCAGTTACCAGCATGCATGCCGGGCCCACTCCACACCACCGCCGGCGCCCACTGCCCAAGCTGCTCCACAGTATAATTCTGTGCCGAGCGGAACCGGTGGAGCTCACTAGATATCTTGTGCAGAGGTGTAGCTATAGGGGACACTGGGTCCTAGTACCTGAGGTCTGCAGAGGTATAGCTATAGGGGACACTAGGTCCTAGTCCCTGAGGTCTGCAGAGGTGTGGCTATAGGAGACACTAGGTCCTAGTCCCTGAGGTCTGCAGAGGTGTTGCTATAGGAGACACTAGGTCCTAGTACCTGAGGTCTGCAGAGGTGTAGCTATAGGAGACACTGGGTCCTAGTACCTGAGGTCTGCAGAGGTGTAGCTTTAGGGGACACTGAGTCCTAGTACCTGAGGTCTGCAGAGGTGTAGCTATAGGGGACACTGGTTCTAGTACCTGAGGTCTGAAGAGGTATAGCTATAGGGAACACCAGGTCCTAGTACTTTAGGTCTGCAGAGGTGTATCTATAGGAGACACTGGGTCCTAGTACCTGAGGTGTAGCTATAGGAGACACCGGGTCCTAGTACCTGAGGTGTACAGAGGTGTAGCTATAGGGGGACACTCGGTCCTATACCTGAGGTGTACAGAGGTGTAGCTCTAGGGGACACTTAGTCCTATACCTGAGGTGTACAGAGGTAAAGCTATAGGGAACACTGGGTCCTAGTACCTGAGGTCTGCAGAGGTGTAGCTTTAGAGGACACCGGGTCCTAGTACCTGAGGTGTACAGAGGTGTAGCTATAGGGGACACTAGGTCCTAGTACCTGAGGTCCGCAGAGGTGTAGCTATAGAGGACACCGGGTCCTAGTACCTGAGTTGTACAGAGGTGTAGCTATAGGGGACACTCGGTCCTAGTACCTGAGGTGTGCAGAGGTGTAGCTATAGGGGACACTGGGTCCTAGTACCTGAGGCCTGCAGAGGTGTAGCTATAGGGGACACAGGGTCCTAGTACCTTAGGTGTACAGAGGTGTAGCTATAGAGGACACTCGGTCCTAGTACCTGAGGTCTGCAGAGGTGTAGCTATAGGGGACACCGGGTCCTAGTACCTGAGGTCTGCAGAGGTGTAGCTATAGGAGACACAGGGTCATAGTACCTGAGGTCTGCAGAGGTGTAGCTATAGGGGACACAGGGTCCTAGTACCTTAGGTGTACAGAGGTGTAGCTATAGAGGACACTCGGTCCTAGTACCTGAGGTCTGCAGAGGTGTAGCTATAGGGGACACCGGGTCCTAGTACTTGAAGTCTGCAGAGGTGTAGCTATAGGGGACACCGGGTCCTAGTACCTGAGGTCTGCAGAGGTGTAGCTATAGGGGACACTGGGTCCTAGTACCTGAGGTCTGAAGAGGTATAGCTATAGGGGACACTGGGTCCTAGTACCTGAGGTCTGAAGAGGTATAGCTATAGGAGACACTGGGTCCTAGTACCTGAGGTGTAGCTATAGGAGACACTGGGTCCTAGTACCTGAGGTCTGCAAAGTTGTAGCTATAGGAGACACCGGGTCCTAGTACCTGAAGTGTACAGAGTTGAAGCTATAGGGGACACCAGGTCCTAGTACATGAGGTCTGCAGAGGTGTAGCTATAGGGGATACTCAGTCCTATACCTCAGGTGTACAGAGGTAAAGCTTTAGTGAACACTGGGTCCTATTACCTGAGGTCTGCAGAGGTGTAGCTATAGAGGACAGCGGGTCCTAGTACCTGAGGTCTGCAGAGGTGTAGCTATAGGGGACACTGGGTCCTAGTACCTGAGGTCTGCAGAGGTGTAGCTATAGGGGACACTGGGTTCTAGTACCTGAGGTCTGCAGAGGTGTAGCTATAGGGGACACTGGGTCCTAGTACCTGAGGTCTGCAGAGGTGTAGCTATAGGGGACACTGGGTCCTAGTACCTGAGGCCTGCAGAGGTGTAGCTATAGGGGACACTGGGTTCAAGTACCTGAGGTCTGCAGAGGTGTAGCTATAGGGGACACCAGGTCCTAGTACCTGAGGTCTGCAGAGGTGTAGCTATAGGGGACAATGGGTTCTAGTACCTGAGGTCTGCAGAGGTGTAGCTATAGGGGATACTGGGTCCTAGTACCTGAGGCCTGCAGAGGTGTAGCTATAGGGGACACTGGGTCCTAGTACCTGAGGTTTGCAGAGGTGTAGCTATAGGGGACACCGGGTCCTAGTACCTGAGGTCTGCAGAGGTGTAGCTATAGGGGAAACTGGGTTCTAGTACCTGAGGTCAGCAGAGGTGTAGCTATAGGGGACACTGGGCTCTAGTACCTGAGGTCAGCAGAGGTGTAGCTATAGGGGACACTGGGTTCTAGTAACTGAGGTCTGCAGAGGTGTAGCTATAGGGGACACTGGGTCCTAGTACCTGAGGTCTGCAGAGGTGTAGCTATAGGAGACACCGGGTCCTAGTACCTGAGGTCTGCAGAGGTGTATCTATAGGAGACACTGGGTCCTAGTACCTGAGGTCTGCAGAGGTGTAGCTATAGGGGACACTGGGTCCTAGTACCTGAGGTCTGCAGAGGTGTAGCTATAGGAGACACCGGGTCCTAGTACCTGAGGTCTGCAGAGGTGTATCTATAGGAGACACTGGGTCCTAGTACCTGAGGTCTGCAGAGGTGTAGCTATAGGGGACACTGGGTTCTAGTACCTGAGGTCTGCAGAGGTGTAGCTATATGAGACACCGGGTCCTAGTACCTGAGGTCTGCAGAGGTGTATCTATAGGAGACACTGGGTCCTAGTACCTGAGGTGTGCAGAGGTGTAGCTATAGGGGACACTGGGCTCTAGTACCTGAGGTCTGCAGAGGTGTAGCTATAGGGGACACTGGGTTCTAGTAACTGAGGTCTGCAGAGGTGTAGCTATAGGGGACACTATGTCCTAGTACCTGAGGTCTGCAGAGGTGTAGCTATAGGGGACACTGGGTCCTAGTACCTGAGGTCTGCAGAGGTGTAGCTATAGGGGACACTGGGCTCTAGTACCTGAGGTCTGCAGAGGTGTAGCTATAGGGGACACTGGGTTCTAGTAACTGAGGTCTGCAGAGGTGTAGCTATAGGGGACAACTGGGTCCTAGTACCTGAGGTCTGCAGAAGTGTAGCTTTAGGGGACACTGGGTCCTAGTACCTGAGGTCTGCAGAGGTGTAGCTATAGGGGACACCGGGTCCTAGTACCTGAGGTCTGCAGAGGTGTAGCTATAGGGGACATGGGGTCCTAGTACCTGAGGTCTGCAGAATTGTAGCTATAGGGGACACTAGGTCCTAGTACCTGAGGTCTGCAGAGGTGTAGCTATAGGGGACACTGGGTCCTAGTACCTGAGGTCTGCAGAGGTGTAGCTATAGGGGACACCGGGTCCTAGTACCTGAGGTCTGCAGAGGTGTAGCTTTAGAGGACACCGGGTCCTAGTACCTGAGGTCTGCAGAGGTGTAGCTATAGGGGACACCGGGTCCTAGTACCTGAGGTCTGCAGAGGTGTAGCTTTAGAGGACACCGGGTCCTAGTACCTGAGGTGTACAGAGGTGTAGCTATAGGGGACACTAGGTCCTAGTACCTGAGGTCCGCAGAGGTGCAGCTATAGAGGACACCGGGTCCTAGTACCTGAGGGGCCAAACGGTCACTCTTATAAATAGCACATAGGTGGGGCCCAGGTCCCAGAACCTGTAAATCAGGGAGAAACTTCTTGAAAACTCGAGCAATGCCAGTCCTCATGTCACCAGGAACTGATGAAGCAGCAATGTGACTGCCGGGCCCACACAGGAATTCCTCCAAGGCAGTTTCTGTATCACTAGCGGAGACGGTTGCCTGGCGACCATTGTCTCTGCCCTCACTAGACTGAATGAGCAGGTTCTCCTCTTATGTCAATCACAATGGATTCCAGTCACCTGTCACCACTGATAATTAACCCTTCCCTTTCCAGAGACCTTCATTTTCCCAAAACCAGAAGATTAACATCTGATGTGCAGATCTTGTGCTTTAAGCCACTCAGTAATGCAAGGAAAGCTGGATGACAACTTCCGGTGACTCTATTTGTTGTCGTCCAGCTTTTCTGGAGTCCAGAATGTAAGGTTATATGGGAGGAAGAAAAGTGTCAATGCATAGCCATTCAGGAGTCTAGGCAACCTGACAACCCCCTCCGTGGGAGATGGCATAAAGGCCATATTGGTTGTCACCCAGTTTTCTCAGGAACAGATGTAAGACAGATACAGATAATTTGTGGTTCTGATAACAGATCCCACAAGTTTCATTATTCAGCTTTTTCGGGCCCCTGATTGTCAAATTCTCCTAGGTACAGATTATTTTATACACCGGTCCTGTACTAGGCAGCACCAAATGGTATATTGGCTTAGTTAGGGGATATTCTGGTTATAACCCCCTATCCTATCAAATAGGTGGGGGTCTTACCGCTGAGAGCCCCGCCAATCACGAAAACGGGGCAGGAGCCCCCACCAATCTCATAGTTATTCCCTATCCTGTGGAAACTTAAAGCGGAATACCCCTTTAAGTTTCTATTGGTTGTCAGTCAGATTTCGTAGAGTCTGGAATACCTAATTATGTAGTGATATTAACCACTGGATAACCGCCATTCAGGAATCCAGGAAAGCTGGGTAACGAGCTGTAAATGAGTTCTTATAGTGATTATATTACAGAGGTTTCCAAGATTTTTATACTGATGACCTATCCTAAGAATTGTCATCAGTATCTGATCAGTGGGGGTCCGACACCTGGGACCCCCGCCGATCAGCTGTTTTGAGAAGGCAGCGGCGCTCCTGTGAGTGCCATGGCCTTCTCTCAGCTTTTCCTAGGCCAGTGATGTCACATTCATCTGTCATGTGGCCTAGGCCCAGCTCAGCCCCATAGAAATGAATGTCTCTGAGTGCAATACCAAGCACGGCCACTATACAAGGTATGGCGCTGCGCTTGGCGAGCTGAGAGAAGGCTGCGGTGCTCACAGGAGCGCTGGTGCCTGATCATAGAGCTGATCTAGGCAAACCCTTTTAATTATCATTCATCTTTTCAGGAACAGATATGTGAAAGAAACCGCTACAGGTCACTTTTGGGCCGAGCATGATGAGATTGTGCTGCTGGGACAATGGTGCCCTCCACACACGTCAGCCGCAGAAAATGCAGGATTGAAGCATAGGAGACATCAAACCCTAAGTCAGACCCTTACATTAGGGCTCATGCACACGACCGTATGTATTTTGCGGTCTGCAAAAAATGGATCCGCAAAAATTTGGATGACATCCGTGTGCATTCCGTATTTTGCGGAACGGAACAGCTGGCCCTTCATAGAACTGTACTATCCTTGTCCGTGATGAGGACAATAATAGGACATGTTCTATTTTTTTGCAGAACGGAAATACGGACATACGGAAACAGAATGCACACCGAGTAACTTCCGCTTTTTTTTGCGGACCCATGGAACTAAAGGGTTCCGCGTATGGTCTCCAAAAAAATAAAGGGATGGACACGGAAAGAAAATACATTCGTGTGCAAGAGGCCTAATTCAGACCCGAGATCAGACCCCTAAATTAACCCAGCTGTGAGGGCAACTGCCTGCGCCCTCCGTGCTATGATTGACTGGTCCAGGCAGTGGGAGTGCATCGAAAACGCAGGAGGAAATGAATAAGCATGGAATCCGGATGAACTACTGACGCAATACTGATGACAATACAGATGGCACATCATCCGGAATCCGTGCGTATTCTGGAGTTGGAGTTCAATACACTCGTGTGAAGGAAGCCTTAATTCAGTAATTCAGGCCACAGACCTCTATATTAATTCAGGTCCCAGATCAAATTTTGTAAGAATTTTTTGTGATGTTATTTTTAATTTTCCATGTCAATATCTATATTTAAACATAAATTCCTGCAGTTTTCGCACTGTCCACTTAGCCTAATAATAGGCACCACTTCTTGGTCTGTACAGATCACTTTATTGCAGTTATCTGCTTATCTGTCATTCTAATCCTGCCTGTAACGATATCACCTCTGTGTATAGATAAGACAGGATCCACCTTTCACAATAGCTGATTGTCACATCTTATCTATCCTTTCCAAGTACAATGACCTCTGCACAGGTCACGGAGCGCGTCTAGAAAACTCTCCCACAGATGTCATTGAGGTCCCCTCCTGGCCATTGTGTCTATGGACCATGGGGCTGCCGTAAAGCGATTTTCATAATGTTTTGTGAATGCTGTTAAGAACAGCTCAGGCAAGATGGCCGCCCCCATAATCATGTCCAGGAAGTAGAATAAAAAAAAAAAATCTGCAACCAGAATATTAAAAGAGATTAGAAAAAAAAGGAGATGTAGCTATCTGGTTTTAACTGGCGGATGACATTTTTGGTAACACATTTCCTTTAAATTCATTCAGACCCCAGATCAGCATTTAATTACCCCCGCTCATTCACACTCAGTCCTGTTACCTGAGGGGGGGGGGGGCCTTGCCGCATAGGGAGACAGCAGTGCTGGACATGTCACGTGATGAGTGAGGGGCCCCTGAGCAGGTTTTGCACCGACGTTCAGAAGCTTTATGCCACATCTGCTATTACAGTCAGGAAGGAAGCAATGGGTTAAGCTGACACCGTCTGTAGCTTCCTTGGGGGGGTCATTGAGCAACCTGTGTTATTACAGCATCTTCCTCCTGAGGACAGCGCTCTCATAGCTGCTCACACATAAACTGTTTACCCTGAGCCTAAACAAACCGGACTCGCATTCTGCCCCGTACACGATAAATCACAAACTGCCAGCGGTTACCATAACAGACTGCAGATGTCCAGGAGCAGGGCTGCTCCGGCCGATTATTCCTGTCAGTGCGGCTACAAGTGTAATGCCCTCAGGGGTGGACAGGCTATAGACCCTACAGGGAAGTCTCCCAGTGGCCTAATGCCCATAGGGCCACCTGAGCCCTCCTCACTAGAGATGGCCTTGCGGTCGTTTTGCGGCGAACTTTGCTCGTTCGCGGTTCGCCGGATGGGCGAACATATGGCGATGTCCACCGGCGCTATATTCTTTTACGATTGTGAAGAGCTTTGACCCATGACACATCCATCAGGTGGGACAGGACAGCCAATGGAGACATTTCAGCACATGGACACACCCCCTACCTTATAAATACATTGTACATTCAGTGTTTTGCCAGTGTAGGGAGAGGTTGCTGTGTGGAGCAGGGACAGACTGTTAGGGACACCAAACACTAGCTAATAGGGCCACAAAAGTCCTTTTAAGGACTGGTATAGGTTCTATCGATATGTGTGATATACTGAGGGGTGCGATATACTTATAATATATTTTATAACATAGAAACTATATTATAGTGCATTTGTATTGTGTGGCAGTTGTGTGCGGTTCTGCTGCGATACTGCAGCTACACAGAGGGACAAGCGTTATTGGAACAAATAATTACTACTGGTGTGATTTACCAGTTGCCCCCCAAAAAAACTGATTGAAGCAGGCGTGTTATATACCAATTATATCCTTTCTATATAGTGCAGCATTTGCCCCAGTGGCACCTGACTGACACTTTAGTATAGTTGCCAGCAGAACATTATTTACCAGGATTCTCCAAATTTTCTTAGGGCAGATATTTGTCCTGGGTGCCCCTCTGCAAACACAGGAGCGCATGTAGAGGGGTGTTGGGGCCACATCAGCAGATATGTATATAGTTTTAAAATCAGCTGTTATCTATTGGATGAATCCAATAATTAACAGGCAATGTTCGCCACCTCTCCTTACTCCCGGTTCATCTTCGGCATCAGGCGCCGCTGCACACAATATAAACATCTGGGGTCAACCGTAGCGGAAGAGGAGCTGAAGGAAGGGGGTGGGGGTGGACCAATAATGGGTCAAATCTGGGCACTGAATTACAGATTCTGATTAATTTTGTTTGGTCTGTGGTCTGAATAATGAAGTGTTGTCTGGAGTCTTCATTTGGGGATCTAAATATTGAGAACAAAATTTTGGAATCTATTTTTTCTAGGATCTGGAGTCTTAATTTTGGGATCTGAATATTGGGGAGTGAATTATGGAATCAAATTTTTCCAGGATCTGGAAAAACTTTAGGGTCTGATCTGAATTATAACATATAGGGGTTGTCCAATCTGAACATTTATGGCATCTCCACAGGAGCTGCCATAAATGTCTAATAAGGTGAGTGTTCCACCTGTGAGACCCGCCCCTATCTCAAGAAAGGGGACCCTACAGCACAGCAGTGAATGGAGAGCAGCCTGCACATGCACGGCTTTCTCCATTCATCACTAGTGATTGGCGGCAGGGGCAATATTAAATTCGCAATATTTTGCAAATATTCGCGAATTCGTGATTATTTACTTGATTGCAAAAATCGGCAATGTAATATGCGCGTAATGTGCGTGCGCAATACACACCTACATTTTCCAAGCTGCTAGAAGTTTCCTGAGACTGGAGAGAATGGTTGGCAGGGCAGAACATTACAATAGCTTTATATGCAGATAGAGTGCTCCAATATATTCGCGATTGTGCTCATCAGCAATTAATGATGCACATATTTTGGCGCAATACGTGCAACTTCACATTTTATAAGGTCTGAGTAGATATTACTGATTGGTGCACTAAGTATTGTTGTGACATCACAGCACTATGTCTGTAGCATGTGTGTATGGACAGCAGAGAAACAGTAATTCCTATCACACTACCTAACACCCTGCACTGGAACCTAGCAGCTCCACTATATCAGGATATAACCTACACAGACTATCTCCCACTAACTATCTGTATTATATATAAGCTAACTAACTAACTATCTAATGTAATGACACAGCAAAGCACAGAGCACAGCAACGTCACTGCTCTCTCTCAGAACTCCATAAAACTACAGAAAATGGCTGCTGGGGGGGGTTCTCATATAGTAAGGGGTAGGCAACTTTCCTATTGGTTGCTAGGGATGTTGCTAAGCTCAGACAAAGACATTGCAGCCTTCTCATTGGCCCACAAGAAAGAAGGGGGGTTACTGATGAAAAAGAAATCTAGAACATTCAAGAAGAATACGAATATATGGCACTATATTCAAAATATTCGCAAATTCTCAAAGTGGCGATATTCATGATTAAAATTCGCGATTCGAATATTCGCGCCCAACAGTATTCACCACTATGAGACTTCCAAAAATAACCTAAGAAGTGCCATACCCGTGATTTGAGATAGCTGCGCAAGCGTAGCCTGATTCTATTTGACAAAATTATCATCTTATCATCTCATGAAAGCGTATCTTTGTTTTGTAGGTAACATGTTCCTGCTTTGCTATGTGCTCCACGGAGAAAACAACCAACTCTAAATGTATTCTGGCACCACGATGATGTCATCTCACATTTACAATGGGACACAATGGGGTATTGTATCCAATGCGCTGAGTAAGAGATAAAAAAATGAGCTTCTCAGCAATCCCGCATACAGCTATGGCTCTGGACAGAAGGCTAATTTTTCTTCAGGGCTGGACAGGTCCACCAGAGGACAGAAGAATCCTTTGGTGGGCCCAGGTCCTGATATGGATGGAAATGGGCTCCAGAGACAACAGGGACCAGAAGCCCAACAGAGGTTGCATCTCATGTCTCATCTCCTCTGTTGGACTCAAGGTAGTCCAGTAAGACCTTGGACCCAGTCAAGGAATCTTCAGAACCCATTATGGAAAGGCCCTAATCCCTAACATCCCAAAACAGACATTGTAGAGCCTAATTATACCCCTGATCTGCCGTATGTGTGTCATGGGTCTTCTTCGGTAGCTCAAGAAATGATAGGGACTCCATGGTGTAGGACTAGTGATGTCACCATGACCTCATAGTGATGTCACTTTTAGCCAATTCATCTTCTGTTGTCTGAAAAGCTGTGAATGTAGATAAACGTGATATAACAAGGTGGGGGTGACTTTTTTCATAAATCTGAAATGTGTCATTCCTCTGTTGTTCTTCTTGGAAATGTAAGAATAAATTGACAACCGGGTATTACCAATTCTCTTGTCATTGGAGAGGGGTCCCAACAAAGTGTTATAAAATTCAACAAATTATACCAAAATTTGTCACATTTTGGTGCAAATTACGCCAGAATTCAGGTGCAGCTATAATAGTAAACGTGGACCTATGTCTCCATTCTTCCCTCTCTGTATACATTATACTAACTGTTGACAGGAACAAGGACAGGAACAAGTCTGGGCAGAATCGAGTGAGCGTCTACGTAAAACTGATAACAAGTCTCACAACTTTGTGTAATTAAATGGTGGTCACCCAGGCTCTAAGATTGCAGGTAGCTAGGCAACCTGAACGCCTTCACATTGCCGAGTACTCTTAACTTGACGATGAAGATGAATGAATTGTTGTTCCTCATTACTCCTGACAACAGGTGAGGAACCCCAGGGCGTACATGAAGCGTAATGAGGTGACACCAGGGTGTTACCTTGTCTGACCTGATACATTGTTACCGCAAAGTCAATATTCCGTAGACTCATTCCTCGTCTATTCTTCTGGGACTCATTAGCTCCATAATTACATTTGTTTTCCTGTCAAGGTTGGATTACTCTAGAGATGAGGGTGGGTCGGCCATTGTCTGTGGCCTTGGACATAACTACCCCCAAAATACAGAATTGCTCCATCGTTGTTATTACATTCTGGTCTTTATTCCAGTGAGGTTGGAATTTGGGAATGACACTTACATACTGATTCAGAAAAGACTGACGAGTTGTCACAACTCCGCCCCTTCTCGATAGACTACATTCACTAGCAGGCAATGTGTGTGTGTGTGGGGGGGGGGGGCTTTCTCATGGAAACTCTGTGTTGTCACTGTTTATAGGTGCACTGTCTGGCTAGTATTGTTTATGGGGCACTCTGGGGGGCACTGTGTATGGGTGCACTGTCTGGCTAGTATTGTTTATGGGGCACTCTGGGGGGCACTGTGTATGGGTGCACTTTCTGGCAGACACCATGTATGGCACTGTTTATGGGTGCACTGTCTGGCTAGTATTGTTTATGGGGCACTCTGGGGGGCACTGTGTATGGGTGCACTTTCTGGCAGACACCATGTATGGCACTGTTTATGGGTGCACTGTCTGGCTAGTATTGTTTATGGGGCACTCTGGGGGGCACTGTGTATGGGGGCACTTTCTGGCAGACACCATGTATGGCACTGTTTATGGGTGCACTGTCTGGCTAGTATTGTTTATGGGGCACCCTGGGTGGCACTGTCTATGGGTGCACTTTCTGGCAGACACCATGTATGGCACTGTTTATGGGTCTCTGGACAAAAGCCCTCATAGGGACCCTCGGGATATTAAATCAATACACTAAACGGTCAATAGACCAAAAAAAATCCCTTTAGGGGTCTCTACCTAATAAGTGTTGTGATAAAAATATATCTTTATTTATTCATTATTAAAACCAAAGTGTGAGGAAGGAAAAATATATTAAAATGATCAGAGAACGGTGAGGTCTAGTGTCTGATGACCTAGTAGCTGCTAGCGGCAACTGGGGGATTAATGTCACCTTTGACAACTGATATAGAAAGACACCAACAGGTGCTCTATTTATATATATTAGACAGGTTAGATGGTGTGTGGGGTTAGTTTGTCACCTGTAAGGGTATATTAAATACCTCTAATGCACTAAGCCTGAATTGGGTGTTTGCAGAGATATAGGTTTGTATCTTTATTTGCAGTGGAGGTCGTCAGAACAGCTCAGCAGTCTATCTGTCTGTCTAAAAAACTGAAGCGCACCACTATAACACCCCTCCCGACATGTTTCGCCACAAAGTGGCTTCGTCAGGGGAAGTGGGGTACTAGCCACAGGGGAACCCCATTTCCCCTGACGAAGCCGCTTTGTGGCGAAACATGTCGGGAGGGGTGTTATAGTGGTGCGCTTCAGTTTTTTAGACAGTGAACAGTTAGGAGCACAATTGTAGCGGTAGGATTAGCTGAGGGGCAGCATGTTAGATGTGTGTGTTTGGTCACCACCAGCAGTATAGGGTGAAGAGGCATGCCTGACTTGATGTGTATGGTGCAGACAAGGCATATACAGCGGTAGAGTTGATACAGCTGTCAGCCACAGTGTCCCTAATTGAGCTGTAGCGCGCGGAGTGTAATGAAACACTCCAAGGGCAGTTGATACAAGTGTGCGGCCTGTAGAATTAAGGCTTCGTTCACATCACCGTTCAGCCTTTCCGTTCTCCTGCTCCATTTAGGAGCAGACGTAAAATCCCTTCCACTGTGTTTGGGGGCACTTTCTGGCAGACACCATGTATGGCACTGTTTATGGGTGCACTGTCTGGCTAGTATTGTTTATGGGGCACCCTGGGTGGCAATGTGTATGGGGGCACTTTCTGGCAGACACCATGTATGGCACTGTTTATGGGTGCACTGTCTGGCTAGTATTGTTTATGGGGCACCCTGGGTGGCACTGTGTTTGGGGGCACTTTCTGGCAGACACCATGTATGGCACTGTTTATGGGTGCACTGTCTGGCTAGTATTGTTTATGGGGCACCCTGGGTGGCAATGTGTATGGGGGCACTTTCTGGCAGACACCATGTATGGCACTGTTTATGGGTGCACTGTCTGGCTAGTATTGTTTATGGGGCACCCTGGGTGGCAATGTGTATGGGGGCACTTTCTGGCAGACACCATGTATGGCACTGTTTATGGGTGCACTGTCTGGCTAGTATTGTTTATGGGGCACCCTGGGTGGCACTGTGTATGGGGCACTTTCTGGCAGACACCATGTATGGCACTGTTTATGGGTGCACTGTCTGGCTAGTATTGTTTATGGGGCACCCTGGGTGGCACTGTGTATGGGTGCACTTTCTGGCAGACACCATGTATGGCACTGTTTATGGGTGCACTGTCTGGCTAGTATTGTTTATGGGGCACCCTGGGTGGCAATGTGTATGGGGCACTTTCTGGCAGACACCATGTATGGCACTGTTTATGGGTGCACTGTCTGGCTAGTATTGTTTATGTTGCACTCTGGGGGGCACTGTGTATGGGTGCACTTTCTGGCAGACACCATGTATGGCACTGTTTATGGGTGCACTGTCTGGCTAGTATTGTTTATGGGGCACCCTGGGTGGCACTGTGTATGGGGCACTTTCTGGCAGACACCATGTATGGCACTGTTTATGGGTGCACTGTCTGGCTAGTATTGTTTATGGGGGCACGTTCTGGCAGACACCGTGTATGGCACTGTTTATGGGTACACTGTCTGGCTAGTATTGTTTATGGGGCACCCTGGGTGGCACTGTGTATAGGGGCACGTTCTGGCAGACACCGTGTATGGCACTGTTTATGGGTACACTGTCTGGCTAGTATTGTTTATGGGGCACCCTGGGGGGCACTGTGTATGGGGGCACGTTCTGGCAGACACCATGTATGGCATTGTTTATGGGTGCACTGTCTGGCTAGTATTGTTTATGGGGCACCCTGGGTGGCAATGTGTATGGGGGCACTTTCTAGCAGACACCATGTATGGCACTGTTTATGGGTGCACTGTCTGGCTAGTATTGTTTATGGGGCACCCTGGGTGGCACTGTGTATGGGGGCACTTTCTGGCAGACACCATGTATGGCACTGTTTATGGGTGCACTGTCTGGCTAGTATTGTCTATGGGGCACCCTGGGTGGCAATGTGTATGGGGGCACTTTCTAGCAGACACCATGTATGGCACTGTTTATGGGTGCACTGTCTGGCTAGTATTGTTTATGGATCGCCAAGGCACAGGATTATCCCACAGCGCAGGGAACCAACCAAAGATCCAGTGCAATGTAGCCTGACATATTTACTTAGCGGATACACAACGCGTTTTGGGGATTAACTCCCCTTCATCAGGTGAAACTGCATATACACCTGTATATGCAGTTTCACCTGATGAAGGGGAGCTAATCCCCGAAATGCGTTGTGTATCCGCTAAGTAAATATTTCAAGCTAGATTGCACTGGATCTTTGGTTGGTTCCTTGCGCCGTGGTATAATCCTCGGCTTTGGCAATCTGTAACCTTCTTGGGGAATCCAGGCATCCCTGATAAGAAGACCTTCATCCGTGGCGGCAGACCAACCACCATCTGGGATTCCATCTCACATCTTGATGAGCCTTCACTAGATTTGTGCCTAAGGTTAGCACAACTATTCGAGGTGAGCCTTCATTTTGGAATCTAATATTCACCTGTTTGTACGGTACTACCCTATGGTGCGCCTTTTCTGCCTACTAGCTTAACACCATCTGTGATTTTGAGTATTGTTTATGGGGCACTCTGGGTGGCACTGTGTGTGTGTGGGGGGCACTTTCCTGGTGGACAATGTGTGTGGCACTGTCCGACTAGTACTGTTTATGGGGAAGCTCTCCGACTTGCATTGTGTGAGGAGCCCAGTGCACCATGTCTGACACCTCTGACAACCATACATTTCTCACAGGGGCATTGTTGTCATGAATGCCAAATGCATCACCAAATGTCCTCATATACACACATAATAACTGGCTCCGGCGAGGCTGTCCCGCTGTCCCGGTACGGGGGAGCTATGTCCCGCTTTCTGTCAGCTGTCTCTGCTTCCAGTCAGTTGCCTGTAATGATGAAGCAGAGAGCCGTCGGCTCCCTGCTCCATCATTCCTTCCCCCTGCCGGCTCTCCACACTGCAGGTCTGTGCGGCAGTCAGTCTCGGCTCCTCCACAGACCAGAGCAGCCGATGTTTCCTGCTGCTGCTGGGAACAAGGTGAGTATTTTTACCTTCCTGTGAAGGGGGCAGAGCTGGGCATAATTCTGTGAAGGGGCACAAGCTGGGCATAATTCTATGAGGGGGCACAATGCTGGGCATAATTCTATGAGGGGGCACATATCTGTCATAACTACTGTGAGGGGCACATATCTGGGCATAATCTGTGAAGGGGGCACAATGTGGGCATAAATACTATGCGGTGGCATAAAGGAGGAATAATTACTATGTGGGGGCATTTAGGGGACTGGCTGAGATTAGGTGTTTAGTTATGTTTTGGGCGGAGTTAGAGGCGCGGCCTAGTGCAGAAAAAAGTTGCACATGGTGTGCCTCTTTCTTCTTTTCAAAAGTTGGGAGGTAGCACTGCATACAGGTAGCATGCAGGTATGGAGGTTAGTTGTCCACAGATATGACTGGCTGCCCATTGCTTTTTACTGGCGATCATCAATGCCCTGACAACCAGATGACCACTTGTAATTGCTCCAATAAAGCGGTTGTCTGGCAACTTGTTAGAAGTCCCCCTAATAAAAGTACATTTCAGGTTGTCCATTTCTTGGAACCATATCAATCAGCTGTAAGCAGTGGAGGAACCCAACTCCAAATGTTAATTTTCACTGCAGTGCCCCCATAGGTGAAATGAAGCAGTACACAATTCCCATTTTAATCAATGGACAATCCCTTTAATGTACAGTCATGTGAAAAAATTAGGACACCCTTTGAAAGCATGTGGTTTTTTGTAACATTTTTAATAAAAGGTTATTTCATCTCCGTTTCAACAATACAGAGAGATTAAAGTAATCCAACTAAACAAAGAAAACTGAAGAAAAGTCTTTTCAAGATCTTCTGTAAATGTCATTCTACAAAAATGCCTATTCTAACTGAGGAAAAAGATAGGACACCCTCACATGTATTCCCTCTTAAATTGGCTCAGATCTCACACAGGTATATCACACCAGGTGCACATAATTAGTAGATCGTTACTCTGCATGTTGAATGAGGCTTGCCCTATTTAAACCTCAGACATTTAGTTTGGTGTGCTCCTGACTGTTGAAGTGAGAGTGAGCACCATGGTGAGAGCAAAAGAGCTGTCAGAGGACTTCAGAAAAAAGATTGTAGCAGCCTATGAGTCTGGGAAGGGATTTAAAAAGATCTCAAAAGATTTTGAAATCAGCCATTCCACTGTCCGGAAGATAGTCTACAAGTGGAGGGCTTTCAAAACAACTGCCAACATGCCCAGGACTGGTCGCCCCAGCAAGTTCACCCCAAGAGCAGACCGCAAGATGCTAAAAGAGGTCTCCAAAAACCCTAAAGTGTCATCTCGAGAACTACAGCAGGCTCTGGCTACTGTTGATGTAGAAGTACATGCCTCTACAATCAGAAAGAGACTGTACAAGTTTAACTTGCATGGGAGGTGTGCAAGGAGGAAACCTTTGCTTTCCAAGAGAAACATCGAGGCCAGACTGACATTTGCCAGAGATAAAGTTGACAAAGACCAGGACTTCTGGAATAATGTTCTTTGGACAGATGAGTCCAAAATTGAATTATTTGGACACAACAGCAGAGGACATGTTTGGCGTAAACCAAACACAGCATTCCAAGAAAAGAACCTCATACCAACTGTGAAGCATGGAGGTGGAAGTGTCATGGTTTGGGGCTGCTTTGCTGCAGCAGGACCTGGTCAGCTCACCATCATAGAATCCACGATGAATTCTACTGTGTATCAGAAGGTGCTTGAAGAACATGTGAGACCATCAGTTAGAAAATTAAAGCTGAAGCGGAACTGGACCATGCAACATGACAATGACCCAAAACATACTAGTAAATCAACCAAAGATTGGCTGAAAAAGAAGAAATGGAGAGTCCTGGAATGGCCAAGTCAAAGTCCAGATTTGAATCCCATTGAGATGCTGTGGGGTGACTTGAAAAGGGCTGTACGTGCAAGAAACCCCTCAAACATCTCACAGCTGAAAAAGTTCTGCATTGAGGAGTAGGGTAAAATTTCCTCAGACCGATGTCGAAGACTGGTAGATGGCTACAAGAACCGTCTCACTGCAGTTATTTCAGCCAAAGGAGGTAACACTCGCTATTAGGGGCAAGGGTGTCCTATCTTTTTCCTCAGTTAGAATAGGCATTTTTGTAGAATGACATTTACAGAAGATCTTGAAAAGACTTTTCTTCAGTTTTCTTTGTTTAGTTGGATTACTTTAATCTCTCTGTATTGTTGAAACGGAGATGAAATAACCTTTTATTAAAAATGTTACAAAAAACCACATGCTTTCAAAGGGTGTCCTAATTTTTTCACATGACTGTATGTATGTGTTCTGTCCTCCTGAGCGAGGCCCTTGCCAAACATGGACATTGTTCTGTAGGCACTCTATAGCAATATATGGTGTTGTTACTTTTCTCCATGTAGTACTATTATATGGTCAGAGTACGACAGTTATTTGCATGGCGCTATTATATTGAGTACTGTATAGTACCTTTATTTGAAACACTATGGCACTGTTGGCTGTTCGGTTGTGATATTTAGATACTGTATGGCACTATTATGTAGGCAGTTAGGTGGTGTTATTTAGGCACTGTATGGCACTATTATGTAGGCAGTTTGGTGTTATTTAGGCACTGTATGGCACCATTATGTAGGTAGTTTGGTGTTATTTAGGTGCTGTATGGCACTATTATGTAGGTAGTTTGGTGTTGTTATTTAGGTGCTGTATGGCACTATTATGTAAGCAGTTAGGTGGTGTTATTTAGGTGCTGTATGGCACTATTATGTAGGCAGTTAGGTGGTGTTATTTAGGTGCTGTATGGCACTATTATGTAGGCAGTTAGGTGGTGTTATTTAGGTACTTTATAGCACTATTATGTAGGCAGTTAGGTGGTGTTATTTAGGTGCTGTATGGCACTATTATGTAGGTAGTTTGGTGTTATTTAGGTGCTGTATGGCACTATTATGTAGGTAGTTTGGTGTTGTTATTTAGGTGCTGTATGGCACTATTATGTAGGTAGTTTGGTGTTGTTATTTAGATACTGTATGGCACTATTATGTAGGTAGTTTGGTGTTATTTAGGTGCTGTATGGCACTATTATGTTGGCAGTTTGGTGTTATTTAGGTGCTGTATGGCACTATTATGTTGGCAGTTTGGTGTTATTTAGGTGCTGTATGGCACTATTATGTAGGTAGTTTGGTGTTATTTAGGCACTGTATGGCACCATTATGTAGGTAGTTTGGTGTTATTTAGGTGCTGTATGGCACTATTATGTAAGCAGTTAGGTGGTGTTATTTAGGTGCTGTATGGCACTATTATGTAGGTAGTTTGGTGTTGTTATTTAGGTGCTGTATGGCACTATTATGTAGGTAGTTAGGTGGTGTTATTTAGGTGCTGTATGGCACTATTATGTAGGTAGTTTGGTGTTATTTAGGCACTGTATGGCACCATTATGTAGGTAGTTTGGTGTTATTTAGGTGCTGTATGGCACTATTATGTAAGCAGTTAGGTGGTGTTATTTAGGTGCTGTATGGCACTATTATGTAGGTAGTTTGGTGTTGTTATTTAGGTGCTGTATGGCACTATTATGTAGGCAGTTAGGTGGTGTTATTTAGGTGCTGTATGGCACTATTATGTAGGTAGTTTGGTGTTATTTAGGTGCTGTATGGCACTATTATGTAAGCAGTTAGGTGGTGTTATTTAGGTGCTGTATGGCACTATTATGTAGGTAGTTTGGTGTTGTTATTTAGGTGCTGTATGGCACTATTATGTAGGCAGTTAGGTGGTGTTATTTAGGTGCTGTATGGCACTATTATGTAGGCAGTTAGGTGGTGTTATTTAGATACTGTATGGCACTATTATGTAGGTAGTTTGGTGTTATTTAGGTGCTGTATGGCACTATTATGTAGGCAGTTTGGTGTTATTTAGATACTGTATGGCACTATTATGTAGGCAGTTTGGTGTTATTTAGGTGCTGTATGGCACTATTATGTTGGCAGTTTGGTGTTATTTAGGTGCTGTATGGCACTATTATGTAGGTAGTTTGGTGTTGTTATTTAGGTGCTGTTTGGCACTATTATGTAAGCAGTTAGGTGGTGTTATTTAGGCTTTTTTTTTCCATTATCGTCACATAAAGTAACAGTTGGGGAATGACAGAATGATCTCACTCCGGGTGTCCGATATGAATGTCACACAATATAATTTATTTACACAACAGGGAATCTACTTACATCTGACATTCTCATACGGCACTGTTGTGGGGTCCTTACAGACTGTGGTTATGGATGCAACATTGCTCACTGAGGTGCATCAAGTTTTAATTAAAAATAAAATAACTTCTGCGCTGGTCCAAAATTTAATAAAGTTTTTTTTTACCCTTGTTCATAAACAGAATGCCAGAACTGCAGTTAAGACTGACACACAGCTGATGAGATGGAGTAAGGTACAAGGGGAGGCTGTAACCGAATTCCAGTGTAGAATTAGACACTAGTGTAATAGGTGACAGTCCCTCTGGGCGCAGTAATGACAGCCATTAGTGTTTGTCACCAGGCACCTATTACGTATCCTTGCAGACGAGAAGAAAAAAGTTGGATAGAAATTTACAAGAGGAAAATCAGGGACTATTTCTAGAACATTTGCTGCATAAAGTGCAGGCTGGAATCAGGGCTGCAAGGCTGGATGGAGGCCTGGCATGACTGGGGCTTGGAGGGAGAGGATTCAGGGTTACAAAAGGGTTAAGGAGGAAGGATAGTGACGTAAGGGATGGAGGTGTGGCTAAGGGGTTAAAAGGGTTAGCAGGGGCGGGAAAAGGGGCCATTTTGTGAGGACGGCAGTGTGGCAGCAGCCCCCTCCCACCCACCCCTTTTTTGTTGTTATTTTGGCTGCTGTTTGCCTGGGTTAGGTTGGGGTCCTCGAGTGTCGCTTAGTGTTGGGGTTAGGCCGGGGGGTTGCGAGTGGATTACGGATGGTCCGGCAGTGATTGGAGGGTAAGCTTTGTCGTAGCGGCCTGGGGCGGTGGGAGGTCCTTGGAGTTGGTGGTTATGGTGGCTCTGGCGTGGTGGGGAGGGAGCCAAAGGAGGCTCTGGACTCCCCAGGTACTGGTTTAAGGTGTGATATGGCGGGTAGCCACCCAAGTTGGTTGCCCTTGGTTACCGGTTCCTGCCTCTGAGCTGGCGTTTATCGGCTAGAGGTAATTTAACTGAGGGTGAGGCCAGTTATCCGTCATTTATGGGGCTTCAAGGACCCTCCCCGTGTTGGCATTCATGGGTTCTTGGTAAGGTTTTAGGGCGGGGCCTTCAGGTGGGAAGGCCAAGGGTTAAGTTATGTATTTATGATATTTATTTGTATTTATGTTATGAATAAAAGGCTGCTGTGGCCATATAATCCACTTGCTGAGTCTGTCATTATTGGGAGGGGGAGTGGAGTTTAAGAGGTAAGCGACTCGACAATACGCCGGTTAAGGAGTTGTGAGACAAACACAAAAAAGAAGATTGCCTAAAAAAGAGAGGAGCCCCACTGTGAAGGGCCCACCCATTATGGTGGTGTCTGTTGCTCCCTCCATACTCTTTCTGTGATCCTTGGGCCAACCTCCCATCTCCATGTTTGCTAAAAATGCAGTTCCTCTGGGGAGGGGAGTCCTAAACAGACATTTGCCACCCAATAGTAAATAGGATGTGGCCAATCCAGGCTGGGATCCCTCTCTACAAGGGCCTCATACCAGAAGCATAGCCTGCCATTATATGTCTTACCCTGGGTTCAGACCTGAGCGTTCGGGATGTCGCGCTCTGTATGCGCGATTGTACCGGCGTAAGCAATCGCGCATACAGAGACAAGCGAACGCCCATTGTCGCGCGTTCCCGGAAGTCTATGTACGGGAACGCGCGACAAGACGCCCAAAAGAAGCTCATGTACTTCTTGGGGCGTCGGGCGTTTTACAGCGCGATCGTACGCGCTGTAAAACGCTCAGGTGAGAACCATTCCCATAGGGAATCATTGGTTCTTGCCTGTTGAGCGTTTTACAGCGCGTAGGAACGCGCTGTAAAACGCTCAGGTCTGAACCCAGCCTTAGGCTAGGTTCACACCTGTGTTCAGAAAACATATCCGGCATAGGTGGATAATGCCGTGAACCTCCGGATCCCGATTAACAATAACGAGATCGGATGATTTCCGTCACCAATGCGGCCTGTTTTTGGCCAGACAGAATCCTACACGCATGACTTTTTTACCAGCCAAAAGTCAAAAAGCATTGGGATCCCATTATAGTCAATGGGGATGTATCGGTTCATGGAATTATCTGGCTACGTCGGATACAGTGAACACGGGCAGGCTGCTCCTCTGTTGGAATAGCCTGATGGATTTCTGAATGCTGATGTGAACCTACCCTTAGGGTGGGTGACCAGTGCAGTCACAGATTACTCTTTATTTTACCACTGTGTCCTCTGTATACAACAACTGAATAATGCAGCTCTCTCTACCTCATTCAGAGCATGAAGTCCCAGCATCATATAAAGAACCAATCAGCTGCTGAGTTATACAGTATATGACCAATCAGCTGCATGTAGAAACTTGTCTTTCTGTTGCTACGTTCCTCCAAATCTGAACCAGGGACACCAGCTTCTTGGAACCAGCAGACCTAAGCCTGGAAGTGGACCAAGTACCAGCAAGCATATGTCTTTATATATTTTTGCCTGATCTGTTGTCTTAATTCATTTTAGGGTCTGGTCTTGTCATGGAACCATGAACCAGACGTACAACAAGAGATAAGTGGAAATAGAAGGCTTTATTGAAAATCAAGCTGTAAGCAAAAGTCCAAACGGATGGCTAAACCGAAGCAGGGTCTTGCGTAGACAGGGGTCAGGAACTAGAAGGGTAGTCAGACGAAGCCTGGATCAGGAACCAGCAGGGTAGTCAGACGAAGCCAGGATCAGGAACCAACGGGGTAGTCAGACGAGGCCAGGATCAGGAACCAGAAGCAGCAGCAGTCTTAGAAGCATGTGAACACAGGAGGACCAAGCAAGGAACTGAAGCCACAGACCTCCTATATATATGAGCTAGGCATCCAGCTCCTCCCAGTGGGAAGGAGAAGCCGCAGGGTGGGAGGCTACAAGAAACCCAGAAACCAAGATGGCCGCCAGCACATGTCAAACGAAGGAGAACAGTAAGAAGGTAAGACCATGACAGTACCTCCCCCTCAAGGGCCCCTCCTCCGCGGAGTAAGGAACGGTTTCTGAGGGAAGCGTGCGTGGAAGGCTCGGAGCAAAGCAGGAGCATGGACATCTGCGGAGGGAACCCAGGAACGCTCCTCTGGACCATAACCACGCCAATGGACCAAAAACTGCAACCGACCGCGGACCAGGCGTGAGTCCAGGATATTGCTCACCTCATATTCCTCACGATTGCCCACTTGGACCGGACGGGGCCGAGGAACCGAGGAAGTGAAACGATTACACACCAATGGCTTCAACAGGGAGACATGAAACACGTTGGAGATCCGCATGCCAGGAGGAAGCGCAAGGGCATAGGCTACCGGGTTTACCCTGCGAAGCACTCGGAAGGGACCAACAAAGCGAGGCGCCAGCTTGGGAGTGGGCACTCGAAGGTTGAGGTTGCGGGTGGACAACCATACACGGTCTCCGACCTGGTAGGAAGGAGCGGGCGCTCGTCTGCGATCAGCCTGGAGTCTCTGGCGCTGCGCAGAGACCTCAAGGGACCTCTGGATCTGTACCCAAGAAGCACGTAGGACGGAAAGGTGATCCTCCACAGCCGGAATATCCTGGGGAGAGAATACCTCCGGTAACACGGCAGGTTGGAACCCATAATTGGCCATGAAGGGAGACGTCCCAGAGGAAGAGTTCACCGCCGTGTTCCTGGCAAACTCAGCCCAAGGCAGGAGGTCAACCCAATTGTCTTGGTGATCGGAGACATAGCAACGAAGGAATTGCTCCAAGGCCTGATTGGATCGTTCTGCGGCCCCATTGGACTGAGGGTGGTAGGCCGAGGAGAAAGAGAGATGAATCCCCAACTGGGAGCAAAAGGCGCGCCAGAACCTGGACACAAACTGACTCCCCCGATCCGACACAATCTCCTTGGGCAAACCGTGCAACCGGAAGACCTCCCTGGCGAAAATCGTGGCCAACTCTTGTGCAGAGGGTAACTTCTTGAGAGGAACACAGTGGCACATTTTGGAAAACCGATCCACAATCATGAGAATGACCGTATGGCCTCGGGATGCAGGGAGGTCCACAATGAAATCCATCCCCAGGTGTGACCATGGGCGCTCCCCGGTGGCTATGGGTTGCAAAAGGCCCAACGGAAGGTGCCGAGGGGACTTACTCTGGGCACAAACGGAGCATGCCGCTACATATGCGGCGATGTCGGAACGTAGAGAAGGCCACCAGAACAGACGTGAAACAGCCCAGGACAGCTGATTCTTACCAGGATGCCCCGCGGCCTTGGAGTTATGGTAGGTTCGCAACAACCGAGTGCGCAACTCCTCAGGCACAAAACACCTGCCGTTGGGTCTCCCAGAGGGAGCACCAGATTGAGCCGCCAAAATCTGCTCACCCAGGGGAGAGGTCAGGCTGGTGCGAATGGCGGCCAGGATCTGATTCGGAGGTATGACCGAAGTCGGAATCGACTCCTCCCCGGACAGCTCGGAGTACTGCCGTGATAAGGCATCCGCTCTGATGTTCTTGGAACCGGGTAGGTAGGAGACCACGTAATTAAAACGTGACAAGAACAGAGCCCATCTGGCCTGACGTGGTGTCAATCTCTTGGCCTCAGAAAGGTAGGTCAGATTCTTGTGGTCCGTCAGGATGAGAACCGGAACCACCGAACCCTCGAGCAAGTGCCTCCATTCTTTAAGGGCCTGCACGATGGCCAATAACTCCCTGTCACCAATCTGATAGTTGCACTCCGCGGAAGACAGTTTCCGGGAGTAAAACCCACAAGGAAGCAGAGGACCCTCTGGTGTTCTACGCTGAGACAGAAGGGCGCCTACTCCCGTCTCAGACGCGTCCACCTCGAGGACAAAGGGCAACCCAGGGTTGGGATGCGACAGAATCGGAGCCGACACAAAGGCGGACTTTAGAGCCTCAAAAGCTCGGATGGCCTCGAGCGGCCAGACCTGGAAATTACTGCCCTTCCTGGTCAGATCCGTGAGAGGCTTGGCTAGCATAGAAAAGTCCCTGATGAACTTCCGATAATAATTGGCGAAGCCCAAAAAGCGCTGCAGGGCACGGAGACCACTGGGCTGGGGCCACTGTAAGACAGCCGAAACCTT
Source organism: Bufo gargarizans (assembly GCF_014858855.1). Taxonomy (NCBI): domain Eukaryota; kingdom Metazoa; phylum Chordata; class Amphibia; order Anura; family Bufonidae; genus Bufo; species Bufo gargarizans. The sequence continues at coordinate 169,201,786 of NC_058087.1, read as the reverse complement.
CTCAGGATCCATGGAGAACCCCTCAGCGGAAATGATGTAACCTAAGAAGGTTACCTGGGATCGGTGAAATTCGCATTTCTCAAGCTTACCGAACAGCCTGTTCTCTCGTAACCGTTGCAACACTCGTCTGACATCCATAATGTGGGCCTCCATGGATTCAGAATATACCAAGATGTCATCCAAATAGACCACCACACACTGCTGCAACAGGTCACGGAAAACATCGTTGATGAATTCCTGGAAGACTGCGGGCGCATTGCACAACCCAAAGGGCATAACCAAGGATTCATAATGACCGGTCCTGGTGTTAAACGCGGTCTTCCACTCATCGCCCGCCTTGATCCTTACCAGGTTATATGCCGCCCTCAGGTCGAGTTTGGTAAAGACCGTGGCCCCTTTGAGGCGATCGAACAGCTCGGAAATCAAGGGTATCGGGTAAGCGTTCTTGATCGTGATGCGATTGAGACCCCTGTAATCGATGCAAGGCCTCAACTCACCGCCCTTCTTTTTCACAAAGAAAAATCCAGCCCCTGCCGGGGACGAGGATTTGCGAATGTGTCCGCGTGAAAGCGCCTCCCTCACGTACTCCTCCATGGCCTCATTCTCCGCTACCGACAGTGGATAGACTTTGCCACGAGGAGGAACGGCACCAGATTGTAACTCTATGGCACAATCGTATGGGCGGTGCGGAGGTAGGGCAACCGCGCGCACCTTATCGAATACATCCCGGTACTCTTCGTATTCAGGAGGCAACAGAGAGTCCGAGGAAGTACACAGCAACTTGACAGGCCCATGGATGCAACTAGCCCCACACTGCGGTGACCACGAGAGGATCTCGGCCGATCTCCAATCGAAAGTCGGATTATGCTTCTGGAGCCAGGGGTACCCCAAGACCACCGAGTAGTGTGGAGACGAAATCACCTGGAGACAGACCGACTCTCTGTGAACGGCACCAATGGCTATCCCCACTGGAAGGGTCTCATGAGTCACGTGTGGCGGCAGAAGGGGTCTGCCGTCTATCGCCTCAAGAGCCAGTGGGGAACCTCGAGGCTGCAGAGGAATGGAATTGGCGGCAGCGAACACACTATCAATGAACAAACCACCAGCACCAGAGTCCACCAACGCCTGGGTCGTCACCGAGCCCCCGACCCAGGAGAGGACAACAGTGATCAGTGGTTTGTCAACACGGGAAACCGGGGACGAGGAGACTCCACCCAAGATCTGCCCCCGACAGGATCTCAGGTGCGAGCGTTTCCCGGACGGTTCGGACATGCCAACCGAAAATGCCCACCGAGACCACAGTACATGCATCGGCCCTCGCGTCTCCGGAGTACCCTCTCCCCCTCGGACAGGCGAGCAAACCCCAGCTGCATGGGTTCACCCCCAGACAAGTCATCCCCAGGAGGCGTGGGAGGAGAGGGAGGCACGGGTGGGACAGCAAACGTAGGCGCCAATCTGTTAGAAGACCTCCGCAGGCTCTCCTTAAAGGAAGGTCCTCTCCCTGAGTCTGGTGTCAATCAAAATCAGGAAAGAAATAAGAGACTCGAGCTCCACTGGTAGGTCCTTAGCTGCAACCTCATCCTTCAAGGCATCCGAGAGACCATGAGAGAAAGCAGCGACCAGAGCCTCATTATTCCAGCCCACCTCTGCTGCCAGGGTACGAAACTCAATGGCGTATTCAGCTACGGATCGTGAACCCTGTCTGATGGACATAAGGAGCTTCGCAGCAGAGGCAGCACGAGCCGGCACATCGAATACCTTCCGAAGAGAAGCAACAAAACCGGAAAACTCGGCAACCACCGGATTGTTGTTCTCCCATAAAGGGCTGGCCCAGGCCAAGGCCTTGTCCGAGAGCAGCGAGATCAAGAAGCCCACCTTTGATCTCTCAGTAGGAAAGGCATGTGGCAGCAACTCGAAATAAATGCCCACCTGGTTAAGGAAACCTCGGCACTGAGTTGGCTCTCCCCCAAAGCGCTGTGGAAGGGGGGCAGAACCGGTCATACCCCGAGACACCGCAGGCGCAGCAACAGGTGTCGGGGTAGACTCTGGCGCAACAACCGGAGCGGCAGTAGGAGCGGGCCCAGGAGCGACAACCGACCCATCGGCAACGGAAGCGAAATGAGCCGTGCGTTCAAGCAGGGTTTGCAACGCCACAGCGAACCGACCCAACAGGTGATCCTGCTGATCAAGTCTGGCAACCAGCGTAGGTAGCGAGGATGGCCCTGTACCGTCAAAATTCATGGCTTGGTCCTAATGTCATGGAACCATGAACCAGACGTACAACAAGAGATAAGTGGAAATAAGAAGGCTTTATTGAAAATCAAGCTGTAAGCAAAAGTCCAAACGGATGGCTAAACCGAAGCAGGGTCTTGCGTAGACAGGGGTCAGGAACTAGAAGGGTAGTCAGACGAAGCCTGGATCAGGAACCAGCAGGGTAGTCAGACGAAGCCAGGATCAGGAACCAACGGGGTAGTCAGACGAGGCCAGGATCAGGAACCAGAAGCAGCAGCAGTCTTAGAAGCATGTGAACACAGGAGGACCAAGCAAGGAACTGAAGCCACAGACCTCCTATATATATGAGCTAGGCATCCAGCTCCTCCCAGTGGGAAGGAGAAGCCGCAGGGTGGGAGGCTACAAGAAACCCAGAAACCAAGATGGCCGCCAGCACATGTCAAACGAAGGAGAACAGTAAGAAGGTAAGACCATGACAGGTCTGGGGTCTGAATTGCCTTACGTAATGGTCTACGGTCTGAATAAATTTTTGCGGGCTGGTCTGGAGTCTGATTTAACCTAGATACTGGTTTAGGGTCTGAATTCATTTTTGGGGGCTGGTCTGGGGTATGAATTCATTTTAGGGGCTGACTTGGACCTGGTTTGTTTAGGGGGTCTTAATTAATCTTAGGGGTGCGTGTTGGGGTCTGAATTAATTTAAGGTTCTGGTCTGAGGTCTGATAAATTTTAGCAGTCTGGTCTGAGGTCTCATTAATTGTATATGTCTGTTCTGGGGTCTGAATGAATTTTGAGGGTCTGGTCTGTGGTCTGAACTCTGAATAAGTTTAGCTGATCTTTCTGGGGTCTAAATTCATTTTGGGATCTGGTCTGGTTTTTCTATGCACAGAAGACATGTTTACTGTTGGTGGTCATCTAGGACCTTCATCTGAACACAGACTCAGATAAGTAGACTAGTTGAGTACCCCTGCTATGTGGGAACTTCTGCAGGCGCCTTTCCGCCCCCTATAGGCTGCCAAAAGCAAGGATTTTTCTGCTCTGCAGGAAAGCTAAAAACTTTTGATAGGCTGCAAAGATTCAAAATGTTTCCATGTATCTAATTTTGTCTTGCTGGTCACTTCCAAGCCTAGCATTTTAGGATGTTTTTGTTTACTGCTCCTTTAATTGCTGTTTCCTACATTACTTGTTCTGCAGCTGATTATGCTCAATAACAGTTCCTAGAATTGCTTTCTACCCAGAGCCATCAACAAATGTGTTCCTTGTTAACGTTTAACTTTCCTGATGAGGCCGCCGACTGATGGGACACGCTCATCCTGCTGCAGTGCAAGATCTTTTCCCAGTGGTACCCTGAACCTTTCATTGTCCAACAAGACCAATAGATGGATCAGGGAAATTTTGTATGTGACCGAAACGGTAATTTCACTGTATATATCTTTCAAATTTCTCACATAATATTTATATTGGTTTAAAGGGGTACTCTACATTCGATGTCCTGCCCCTGTTCCTCCTGGGAATGAGGACATTTGGCACAAATTATCATGAATTCTACCTCTTTTGCAGTCAACTTTGCAAGATAGTCTTTCATAAAATCTGCGGGCAAGTGTGCCCAGACTGACTGGGTACTAAATAAACCTCAAATTCACCACTACATATAAGCAGAGTTCTCTGCTTTGGACAGTCCTTATGTGTTAGAAGGGACCTGTGACATTTAGCAGATCACAAGGTGTTCTCCAGCAGACAGCTGTAATTTGTAGGTGAACCTTGCAGTAAGTGTTCAATTTCTCTGCAGCACCTCCAGAGGGAAAAATAAGAATTACACCACGTCCATTCATATCAATGGGTTGTCTATGTACTGTAGGACAGGACAGGTCCTCCAGAGCAACCAGTTTGGCCAAGGGATGAAGATCCTGAATCCTGAACTTCAAATTCCCTAGCAGGATATATGAAAATAGATTTTATAAACCCTTTAAAGGGGCATTCCCAGCACTGGAATTTCTGTCATATCCATAGGATGCATCATTTATGTCTAATAGGTGGGACTATTGACTCTTATGGGCTAAGCCATGGCTGATCTTTCCTTCTCCTATCCTTTTCAGCCACTTAAGGCGTCCTCCCCATACTTAGGATGGGGACTGCACAGGTGAGGCCAACAATAATCAAATTTTTTGATGCATCCTGTAAATACTTTGCCATAAATGTCAATGGTTTGGATACCCCTTTAAATAACGTCTAAGATGGGTATCTCTGAATGAGCCGAAGGGGTGGGTCAATCTCTGAATGAGTCTAAGGGGTGTGTCTATCTCTGAATGAGTCTAAGGGGTGTGTCTATCTCTGAATGAGTCTAAGGGGTGTGTCTATCTCTGAATGAGTCTAAGGGGTGTGTCTATCTCTGAATGAGTCTAAGGGGTGTGTCTATCTCTGAATCAGTCTAAGGGATGTGTCTATCTCTGAATGAGTCAAGGAGGTGTGTCTATCTCTGAATGAGTCTAAGGGGTGTGTCTATCTCTGAATGAGTCTATGGAGTATGTTTATCTCTGAATGAGTCAAGGAGGCGTGTCTATCTCTGAATGAGTCCAAGGGGTGTGCCTATCTCTTAGTCTATGGGGTGGAGCTTTGCTCAATATTCACATAATAGACCCATCAGCTGTAGATATCTACAGAAAGCTGTTAAATTGTATGTTTTAGGAGGATGGATGGGGGTGGAGCCTCTAAAAAATATTAAAAGTAATTTTAAATTTGAAAATACAGAATGTAGTGTACCGTATATATAATATTAGTCTAACAGAAATTTTCTAAAACATATTAGGTGACAGACGTGGGTTCTCAGTCATGTCACCTCCATCAAACACTGAACATACCCCCCGGTCCACACCCCCATGTACTGTACTTCTAGTGTCTGGTATCAAAGACTTCCTGCTATTCCTTTAAAAAATGGTAACTCAGGATAAGTAATGTATGTACACAGTGACTGCACCAGCAGAATAGTGAGTGCAGCTCTGGAGTATAATACAGGATGTAACTCAGGATCAGTACAGGATAAGTAATGTAATGTATGTACACAGTGACTGCACCAGCAGAATAGTGAGTGCAGCTCTGCAGTATAATACAGGATGTAACTCAGGATCAGTACAGGATAAGTAATGTAATGTATGTACACAGTGACTTCACCAGCAGAATAGTGAGTGCAGCTCTGGAGTATAATACAGGATGTAACTCAGGATCAGTACAGGATAAGTAATGTAATGTATGTACACAGTGACTGCACCAGCAGAACAGTGAGTGCAGCTCTGGAGTATAATACAGGATGTAACTCAGGATCAGTACAGGATAAGTAATGTATGTACACAGTGACTGCACCAGCAGAATAGTGAGTGCAGCTCTGGAGTATAATACAGGATGTAACTCAGGATCAGTACAGGATAAGTAATGTAATGTATGTACACAGTGACTGCACCAGCAGAACAGTGAGTGCAGCTCTGGAGTATAATACAGGATGTAACTCAGGATCAGTACAGGATAAGTAATGTATGTACACAGTGACTGCACCAGCAGAATAGTGAGTGCAGCTCTGGAGTATAATACAGGATGTAACTCAGGATCAGTACAGGATAAGTAATGTAATGTATGTACACAGTGACTGCACCAGCAGAATAGTGAGTGCAGCTCTGGAGTATAATACAGGATGTAACTCAGGATCAGTACAGGATAAGTAATGTAATGTATGTACACAGTGACTGCACCAGCAGAATAGTGAGTACAGCTCTGGAGTATAATACAGGATGTAACTCAGGCTCAGTACAGGATAAGTAATGTATTTACACAGTGACTCCACCACCAGCAGAATAGTGAGTGCAGCTCTGGAGTATCATACAGGATGTAACTCAGGATCAGTACAGGATAAGTAATGTAATGCATGTACATAGTGACTGCACCAGCAGAATAGTGAGTGCAGCTCTGGAGTATAATACAGGATGTAACTCAGGATCAGTACAGGATAAGTAATGTAATGTATATACACAGTGACTGCACCAGCAGAATAGTGAGTGCAGCTCCGGAGTATAATACAGGATGTAACTCAGGATCAGTACAGTATAAGTAATGTAATGCATGTACACAGTGACTGCACCAGCAGAATAGTGAGTGCAGCTCTGGAGTATAATACAGGATGTAACTCAGGATCAGTACAGGATAAGTAATGTAATGCATGTACACAGTGACTGCACCAGCAGAATAGTGAGTGCAGCTCTGGAGTATAATACAGGATGTAACTCAGGATCAGTACAGGATAGTAATGTAATGCATGTACACAGTGACTGCACCAGCAGAATAGTGAGTGCAGCTCTGGAGTATAATACAGGATGTAACTCAGGATCAGTAGCAGGATAAGTAATGTATGTACACAGTGACTGCACCAGCAGAATAGTGAGTGCAGCTCTGGAGTATAATACAGGATGTAACTCAGGATCAGTACAGAATAAGTAATGTATGTACACAGTGACTGCACCAGCAGAATAGTGAGTACAGCTCTGGAGTATAATACAGGATGTAACTCAGGCTCAGTACAGGATAAGTAATGTATTTACACAGTGACTCCACCACCAGCAGAATAGTGAGTGCAGCTCTGGACTTATAATACAGGATATAACTCAGGATCAGTACAGGATAAGTAATGTAATGCATGTACACAGTGACTGCACCAGCAGAATAGTGAGTGCAGCTCTGGAGTATAATACAGGATGTAACTCAGGATCAGTACAGGATAGTAATGTAATGCATGTACACAGTGACTGCACCAGCAGAATAGTGAGTGCAGCTCTGGAGTATAATACAGGATGTAACTCAGGATCAGTACAGGATAGTAATGTAATGCATGTACACAGTGACTGCACCAGCAGAATAGTGAGTGCAGCTCTGGAGTATAATACAGGATGTAACTCAGGATCAGTGCAGGATAAGTAATGTATGTACACAGTGACTGCACCAGCAGAATAGTGAGTGCAGCTCTGGAGTATAATACAGGATGTAACTCAGGATCAGTACAGAATAAGTAATGTAATGTATGTACACAGTGACTGCACCAGCAGAATAGTGAGTACAGCTCTGGAGTATAATACAGGATGTAACTCAGGATCAGTACAGGATAAGTAATGTATGTACACAGTGACTGCCACCAGCAGAATAGTGAGTGCAGCTCTGGAGTATAATACAGGATGTAACTCAGGATCAGTACAGGATAAGTAATGTATGTACACAGTGACTGCACCAGCAGAATAGTGAGTGCAGCTCTGGAGTATAATACAGGATGTAACTCAGGATCAGTACAGGATAAGTAATGTATGTACACAGTGACTGCACCAGCAGAATAGTGAGTGCAGCTCTGGAGTATAATACAGGATGTAACTCAGGATCAGTACAGGATAAGTAATGTATGTACACAGTGACTGCACCAGCAGAATAGTGAGTGCAGCTCTGGAGTATAATACAGGATGTAACTCAGGATCAGTACAGGATAAGTAATGTATGTACACAGTGACTGCACCAGCAGAATAGTGAGTGCAGCTCTGGAGTATAATACAGGATGTAACTCAGGATCAGTACAGGATAAGTAATGTAATGCATGTACACAGTGACTGCACCAGCAGAATAGTGAGTGCAGCTCTGGAGTATAATACAGGATGTAACTCAGGATCAGTACAGGATAAGTAATGTAATGTATGTACACAGTGACTCCACCAGCAGAATAGTGAGTGCAGCTCTGGAGTATAATACAGGATGTAACTCAGGATCAGTACAGGATAAGTAATGTAATGTATGTACACAGTGACTGCACCAGCAGAATAGTGAGTGCAGCTCTGGAGTATAATACAGGATGTAACTCAGGATCAGTACAGGATAAGTAATGTAATGTATGTACACAGTGACTGCACCAGCAGAATAGTGAGTGCAGCTCTGGAGTATAATACAGGATGTAACTCAGGCTCAGTACAGGATAAGTAATGTATGTACACAGTGACTGCCACCAGCAGAATAGTGAGTGCAGCTCTGGAGTATAATACAGGATGTAACTCAGGATCAGTACAGGATAAGTAATGTAATGCTGTACACAGTGACTGCACCAGCAGAATAGTGAGTGCAGCTCTGGAGTATAATACAGGATGTAACTCAGGATCAGTACAGGATAAGTAATGTAATGCATGTACACAGTGACTGCACCAGCAGAATAGTGAGTGCAGCTCTGGAGTATAATACAGGATGTAACTCAGGATCAGTACAGGATAAGTAATGTAATGTATGTACACAGTGACTGCACCAGCAGAATAGTGAGTGCAGCTCTGGAGTATAATGCAGGATGTAACCCAGGATCAGTACAGGATAAGTAATGTAATGTATGTACACAGTGACTGAGCAGCAGAATTGTCAGTGCATCACAAGTGTGGTGTGTATGTATACAGTATATATTCCCCAAAGGTGAAGGTTTATTGACATTTCTCATAAGGATATAAAATGCTTCAGGTCAGGGTTATACAATGGAGTTTTTAATACTCAGGGACTACCCCTTCATGGACTAATGCCCATATTCTAGTCTAACATCATTCCCTCTCCATCTATAGGAAAATAATGCAAGGAGTGGAATCCCAGAGGTAAGGCAAGACAGGCCTGCAACAGGTTAACCCTGGAGCACTTATATCTCACAGGGAGGGCAGTACACCACATACGGTGTTATCTCTCACACCTCTGTACACTATATACATTTCTGTGGAGGGTCCCGGCATCGCAGCCATCTGAGATAAAGCAGTGATGGTGGGGGCAGGGAGTTTTCTGGACTCATTCCTGCACTGAAGTGGATGATAACAGGAAACAATAGCTCCCACGAAATTAAATGCAGACAAGATAATCTTTAGGTTTCCTGACTGCCTAGAAATCTGACCAGACTGTGCAGGAAACACAGTAGCGAGGACTTTGACAACTTATTTCCCACCCTCTTAATGAATGGGCAGGCGACATGAAAACCACCAAAGTGGACCCCCGTCTCCCCAATCACACCCTGTTTCTGGGTAGAGGACAGCTATACAGATTTCTTAGAAAACTAAACTTTCCTTTTTGGATGGAATTCTCAAAACAATATAGAAATCGATGTAAAAGCATGATTAAACCTCCCATTACAAGAGCTGGACCACTGCTGCCCCAGAACATCTTGAGCTATACAATTTCCTGCCTTAACTACATCAGCTGATCATCAAATTAATGACTAAACCAAGATGTTCTGCAGCAGCAGTGACCAGGCACTGCATACGATGCAGGAGTGAGTGACATGAGCACAACAAGTGTCTTGGAGCAGAGATGCTGTCTTGGTCTGATGTAACGCGAGTATCAAGGAAATGGAAGACAATAACAATAAGCAGCCGGGGTGACACCGAGAGAGTGTGGACAGGGGTACAATACCTTCCCGCAGTACCGCCAGAGTTCGGGCTGAGCCTCCTGGGGCCGTCAGACTGGATAAAGCGGCGAGGCTGAATGTTCAGCCAGAAGCAGATCACAAACAGGGTGTGTTTATGAGAAGTGAGACAGAAGAGGAGGCGGGAGGAGGATCACATCACCAGCAGATCTAGTGCAACACTATCCACAACTTCCTCTCCGCATCACAACACTGCTACATCCAGCCGAGCACTGTACACAACTACTATAGTGTATCACATCACCAGCAGATCTAGTGCAACACTATCCACAACTTCCTCACCGCATCACTACACTGCTACATCCAGCCGAGCACTGTACACAACTACTATAGTGTATCACATCACCAGCAGATCCAGTGCAACACTATCCACAACTTCCTCACCGCATCACTACACTGCTACATCCAGCCGAGCACTGTACACAACTACTATAGTGTATCACATCACCAGCAGATCTAGTGCGACACTATCCACAACTTCCTCACCGCATCACTACACTGCTACATCCAGCCGAGCACTGTACACGACTACTATAGTGTATCACATCACCAGCAGATCTAGTGCAACACTATCCACAACTTCCTCACCGCATCACTACACTGCTACATCCAGCCGAGCACTGTACACAACTACTATAGTGTATCACATCACCAGCAGATCTAGTGCAACACTATCCACAACTTCCTCACCGCATCACTACACTGCTACATCCAGCCGAGCACTGTACACAACTACTATAGTGTATCACATCACCAGCAGATCTAGTGCAACACTATCCACAACTTCCTCACTGCATCACAACACTGCTACATCCAGCCGAGCACTGTACACAACTACTATAGTGTATCACATCACCAGCAGATCCAGTGCGACACTATCCACAACCTCCTCACCGCATCACTACACTGCTACATCCAGCCGAGCACTGTACACAACTACTATAGTGTATCACATCACCAGCAGATCTAGTGCAACACTATCCACAACTTCCTCACCGCATCACTACACTGCTACATCCAGCCGAAGCACTGTACACAACTACTATAGTGTATCACATCACCAGCAGATCCAGTGCAACACTATCCACAACTTCCTCACTGCATCACTACACTGCTACATCCAGCCGAGCACTGTACACAACTACTATAGTGTATCACATCACCAGCAGATCCAGTGCAACACTATCCACAACTTCCTCACTGCATCACTACACTGCTACATCCAGCTGAGCACTGTACACAACTACTATAGTGTATCACATCACCAGCAGATCTAGTGCAACACTATCCACAACTTCCTCACCGCATCACTACACTGCTACATCCAGCCGAGCACTGTACACAACTACTATAGTGTATCACATCACCAGCATATCCAGTGCAACACTATCCACAACCTCCTCACCGCATCACTACACTGCTACATCCAGCCGAGCACTGTACACAACTACTATAGTGTATCACATCACCAGCATATCCAGTGCAACACTATCCACAACCTCCTCACTGCATCACTACACTGCTACATCCAGCCGAGCACTGTACACAACTACTATAGTGTATCACATCACCAGCAGATCCAGCACAACACTATCCACAACCTCCTCACCGCATCACTACACTGCTACATCCAGCCGAGCACTGTACACAACTACTATAGTGTATCACATCACCAGCATATCCAGTGCAACACTATCCACAACTTCCTCACTGCATCACTACACTGCTACATTCAGCCGAGCACTGTACACAACTACTATAGTGTATCACATCACCAGCATATCCAGTGCAACACTATTACAACTTCCTCACTGCATTACAACACTGCTACATCCAGCCGAGCACTGTACACAACTACTTTAGTGTATCACATCACCAGCAGATCCAGTACAACACTATCCACAACTTCCTCACCGCATCACTACACTGCTACATCCAGCCGAGCACTGTACACAACTACTATAGTGTATCACATCACCAGCAGATCCAGTGCAACACTATCCACAACTTCCCCACCGCATCACTACACTGCTACATCCAGCCGAGCACTGTACACAACTACTATAGTGTATCACATCACCAGCAGATCTAGTGCAACACTATACACAACTTCCTCACCGCATCACTACACTGCTACATCCAGCCGAGCACTGTACACAACTACTATAGTGTATCACATCACCAGCATATCCAGTGCAACACTATCCACAACTTCCTCACCGCATCACTACACTGCTACATCCAGCCGAGCACTGTACACAACTACTATAGTGTATCACATCACCAGCAGATCTAGTGCAACACTATCCACAACTTCCTCACCGCATCACTACACTGCTACATCCAGCCGAGCACTGTACACAACTACTATAGTGTATCACATCACCAGCAGATCTAGTGCAACACTATCCACAACTTCCTCACCGCATCACTACACTGCTACATCCAGCCGAGCACTGTACACAACTACTATAGTGTATCACATCACCAGCAGATCTAGTGCAACACTATCCACAACTTCCTCACCGCATCACTACACTGCTACATCCAGCCGAGCACTGTACACAACTACTATAGTGTATCACATCACCAGCAGATCTAGTGCAACACTATCCACAACTTCCTCACCGCATCACTACACTGCTACATCCAGCCGAGCACTGTACACAACTACTATAGTGTATCACATCACCAGCAGATCTAGTGCAACACTATCCACAACTTCCTCACCGCATCACTACACTGCTACATCCAGCCGAGCACTGTACACAACTACTATAGTGTATCACATCACCAGCAGATCTAGTGCAACACTATCCACAACTTCCTCACCGCATCACTACACTGCTACATCCAGCCGAGCACTGTACACAACTACTATAGTGTATCACATCACCAGCAGATCTAGTGCAACACTATCCACAACTTCCTCACCGCATCACTACACTGCTACATCCAGCCGAGCACTGTACACAACTACTATAGTGTATCACATCACCAGCAGATCTAGTGCAACACTATCCACAACTTCCTCACCGCATCACTACACTGCTACATCCAGCCGAGCACTGTACACAACTACTATAGTGTATCACATCACCAGCAGATCTAGTGCAACACTATCCACAACTTCCTCACCGCATCACTACACTGCTACATCCAGCCGAGCACTGTACACAACTACTATAGTGTATCACATCACCAGCAGATCTAGTGCAACACTATCCACAACTTCCTCACCGCATCACTACACTGCTACATCCAGCCGAGCACTGTACACAACTACTATAGTGTATCACATCACCAGCAGATCTAGTGCAACACTATCCACAACTTCCTCACCGCATCACTACACTGCTACATCCAGCCGAGCACTGTACACAACTACTATAGTGTATCACATCACCAGCAGATCCAGTGCAACACTATCCACAACTTCCTCACCGCATCACTACACTGCTACATCCAGCCGAGCACTGTACACAACTACTATAGTGTATCACATCACCAGCAGATCCAGTGCAACACTATCCACAACTTCCTCACCGCATCACTACACTGCTACATCCAGCCGAGCACTGTACACAACTACTATAGTGTATCACATCACCAGCAGATCTAGTGCAACACTATCCACAACTTCCTCACCGCATCACTACACTGCTACATCCAGCCGAGCACTGTACACAACTACTATAGTGTATCACATCACCAGCAGATCTAGTGCAACACTATCCACAACTTCCTCACCGCATCACTACACTGCTACATCCAGCCGAGCACTGTACACAACTACTATAGTGTATCACATCACCAGCAGATCTAGTGCAACACTATCCACAACCTTCCTCACCGCATCACTACACTGCTACATCCAGCCGAGCACTGTACACAACTACTATAGTGTATCACATCACCAGCAGATCTAGTGCAACACTATCCACAACTTCCTCACCGCATCACTACACTGCTACATCCAGCCGAGCACTGTACACAACTACTATAGTGTATCACATCACCAGCAGATCTAGTGCAACACTATCCACAACTTCCTCACCGCATCACTACACTGCTACATCCAGCCGAGCACTGTACACAACTACTATAGTGTATCACATCACCAGCAGATCTAGTGCAACACTATCCACAACTTCCTCACCGCATCACTACACTGCTACATCCAGCCGAGCACTGTACACAACTACTATAGTGTATCACATCACCAGCAGATCTAGTGCGACACTATCCACAACCTCCTCACCGCATCACTACACTGCTACATCCAGCCGAGCACTGTACACAACTACTATAGTGTATCACATCACCAGCAGATCTAGTGCAACACTATCCACAACTTCCTCACTGCATCACTACACTGCTACATCCAGCCGAGCACTGTACACAACTACTATAGTGTATCACATCACCAGCAGATCTAGTGCAACACTATCCACAACTTCCTCACCGCATCACTACACTGCTACATCCAGCCGAGCACTGTACACAACTACTATAGTGTATCACATCACCAGCAGATCTAGTGCAACACTATCCACAACTTCCTCACCGCATCACTACACTGCTACATCCAGCCGAGCACTGTACACAACTACTATAGTGTATCACATCACCAGCAGATCTAGTGCAACACTATCCACAACTTCCTCACCGCATCACTACACTGCTACATCCAGCCGAGCACTGTACACAACTACTATAGTGTATCACATCACCAGCAGATCCAGTGCAACACTATCCACAACCTCCTCACCGCATCACTACACTGCTACATCCAGCCGAGCACTGTACACAACTACTATAGTGTATCACATCACCAGCAGATCTAGTGCAACACTATCCACAACCTCCTCACCGCATCACTACACTGCTACATCCAGCCGAGCACTGTACACAACTACTATAGTGTATCACATCACCAGCAGATCTAGTGCAACACTATCCACAACCTCCTCACCGCATCACAACACTGCTACATCCAGCCGAACACTGTACACAACTACTATAGTGTATCACATCACCAGCAGATCCAGTGCAACACTATCCACAACCTCCTCACCGCATCACTACACTGCTACATCCAGCCGAGCACTGTACACAACTACTATAGTGTATCACATCACCAGCATATCCAGTACAACACTATCCACAACCTCCTCACCGCATCACTACACTGCTACATCCAGCCGAGCACTGTACACAACTACTATAGTGTATCACATCACCAGCAGATCTAGTGCAACACTATCCACAACCTCCTCACCGCATCACTACACTGCTACATCCAGCCGAGCACTGTACACAACTACTATAGTGTATCACATCACCAGCAGATCTAGTGCAACACTATCCACAACCTCCTCACCGCATCACTACACTGCTACATCCAGCCGAGCACTGTACACAACTACTATAGTGTATCACATCACCAGCAGATCTAGTGCAACACTATCCACAACTTCCTCACCGCATCACTACACTGCTACATCCAGCCGAACACTGTACACAACTACTATAGTGTATCACATCACCAGCAGATCCAGTGCAACACTATCCACAACCTCCTCACTGCATTACTACACTGCTACATCCAGCCGAACACTGTGTATCACATCACCACAGTGTAACACAATATACAACTACCATACTGTAACATAACATTGCTAGATACAATGTAACATAATGTATAACACCGTAATTGCATCTCATCACTGCCAGATACAGTTTAACACAATCCACAATTTTCTCACTACATCATAACACTGCTACATCCACTGTACCCAACTACTATAGTATATCACACCACAACCATATACAGTGTAACACAATACATAAATCTGCGACTGTAATACATCACAACCAGATACAGTATAATACAATATACTGTAATACTACTGAACTGTAATAACACTACCAGATACAGTGTAACATAATATACAACCTCCCCACAGCATCACAGCACTGCTAAATAACACTGCTAGACACAGTGGAGCTGTATATACAAGTTTTATACTGTAACTCATCGCTGTCGGATACAAAATTATAAAATGAAAAGTCCACATTTGTATTACACCACTTCCATACAGTGTAACACAATAAGTAAATTTACAACTGTAACACATCACAACCAGATGCAATGCACACAATAAGCAACTCCTTACCTGTATAAGGTGACAATTAGAGATAAGCAAATGTCTTGAAATAAGAGAGGAACAACTGTGTCACTGGTTCGCTTTTTAAACAGACTTTAAAGTATAACTTGGCTAATAGCTAAGTCAGCATCTCATCTTCAAATAGCTCTTTCCCAATGATTACTCTTTATCAGAGCAGAGACATTTGGTTTAACTAGCTGAGAGGCCTTTGTCAGGATCTTGGGGAGGTACTCATTCTCATTATGGAGAGAACCTAGTATGAATGGGGAGTATTGTAGGCCAAGTAATACTACTCTGGGTTTCCTGGAAAAAAAATAGATGCAAACTAGTTGGCATCCTCTACTGGCATCTGGAGAAAATTAGCTTTTTTTCCCCTCTCTTTCACACTCATGGTATAGTTCCGACAGAGAACAGTCTGCCAGAGCTTTCTGGATCTAGCAATGCCCACCTGCCCCTTTGAATATATTGGGGTCTGGTGGAGATAAATATGCTGGACAAAAACCACTGCATGCAAATTAGCTTATGTTCCAAAGAAATAAAGGAAAGCTAAGCCTCTCTGATGCCAGCAGAAGTAAGATATTCTAATTTCAATATATGTTTTTCCAGAAACCCGGGGCAGTGTTGCCTGGCCTACAAAATTCCTCACACATACTAGGCTTGCTCCATAATAGAAAGAGTACCCCCAGAACCCGACAAAGGCCCTTCGGCTGGCTAAGCCAAGTTTCTCTGCTCTAATAAATGGTAGTTACCTGGAAAGAGCTACTTGCAGATGAGATGCTGATTTAGCTATTAGCCAAGTCTGCTTTGAGGCCTGTTTAAAAGGCTAAGCATTGCTTTTGGATAGACTGGTCTGTTTACTTACCTGTGCTCCTTCTTCTGCCTGTTGTCTGAATTCTGACCTAGTTCTGTCTGCCATTACCCTGAGTCTGTTCTGTGGACTTTGCATGTACTCTGTCTGCCTGATTTCAGTCTGGTTCTGTCTATGTTTTGTCTTGGATCCACATGGATTCGGCCTGCCTGACCTCAACCTGGTTCTGTCTGTGTGCTTTGCCTTCGAGTCTCTGACCTCTGTGAGGTAGTGGCCCAGAGACTCCCCTGCAGCAAAGACCAGGTCCCTGTATAGGGGTAAAGGGTTAAAACCACGGGACTGCCAGGATAATGCCCTCAGGACTAGCCCTAAAATCAAACCGGTTAGTTGGCACAGTGGTTCCACAACCATTGTCCGTAACAGAGAACCAATCCTATTTTATAGTGCTAGTATGAGAATGTCCTGGTCTATCCACAGGATAGGTGATTAGTGTCTGATCACTGGGGGTCCCACCACTGGAACCCCCACCAATCACAAGAGAGGGGGTTCCTTTTTTCCCTTGTTTCAATGCGCTCCCGCGCCTTTCAAAGTATAGCGGAACAATGTAGTTGACTTTCTCCATCAGTCACATAGCTACTGAATGGAGCGTTAACGTTCATGCGCTACTGCTACTCCATACAAATGAGGGGCCCTTCTTTTAATTATAGTTGTATGTTTAAAGAGGTTTTCCGAAGATCAAAACCTATCACTTAGAGGAGGTCCCATGCGCCGCTGCATTCAATAGCTATGGGATTGATGGAGGTAGCCAAGTGCATTGCTTGGCCATATTCTACAGTCCCATAGGTTTTGAATGGAGTGACACACTTTCTGTGCAAACAGGGGAGAATGGACCACCCATTCATATGATCGTTGGGAACCTTCAGCTTTCAGATACTTATCACATTTCCTAATCTTGGGACAACCCTTTTGGAAATACAGATGTTATTAAATGAAGGCTATTTTTTATCCTTTAAGTCCAGGTTTCCTTTGGACAGTGTGGTTTACGTCCCACCCCGGGGCTTCCTCTTTATTTATCACTCTCCATAGAGTTACTATGCAAATGTTTCTTCGAAATAAAAGTTGAGAAATAGGGGAAGCCATTTTTTTTATGTATTCTGGAAACGCAAAAGAGCACGTTTCTGCTCCGTCTGCTCTGTGGCAGGCACAGCACTATCAAGTGCCTTTTGTGCTGTGGCATTAGAAGAATTGTAATATCTCTGACTTTTAGTCTAACCAGACTGTCTATTAATCTGTAATTCCTCTAGCGCCGTTCTATAGAAGCGATAGGTTCAAAGAGCACACCAAATGCTTGAAATAACCTCTTTATTAATTTCAACTTTTCTTCATATACCACTGCCCCCTCCGCAGCAGATAGTCCATGTACAAAACACGTGTTGAATAAAGTATCATAAAATGGCGGTATGCATAAGATGGTGGTTCAACTGTTCAATCTTGTTATTCAACATAAAATGTTGGATATAGTTCTCTCTTCAGTATCTGTACTCTCACTTTAAGTTATTTAAGCACTTTATGATCTCTCTGAGAGGTATATCTGAGGTCTAACCAATAGTTCACTTGCTTCTACTTGGTTTGCAGTTTGCTCTATACAATGTCTTATGATCTGGTATGAGCAGTTCGCATTTGTATGCAATTTGTTTGGATTGTGAACTTTGTAGTTTGCAATTGGTGGAACTGTAAGTAAACACACATATAACTGGTTCAGTATACAGTTCTACTCTCTATATTAACACTAGGAACATTATATAACTGTTTTAAATACCTATTTTGGCCTCTCTGCTTTCATAAAACACAGCTCTTAGTGGAGTGAATGTCTGTTCCAGCTTCTCTCCTCTGGTGTAATGATTCTAGCAGCTCCTGCTAGGGGAATTTCCCACACAGGCTGTGTGTGAGACTGGCTGTGATTGGACAAGACTCCTGCTGTGCGTTAGGCTGGCTGTGATGGGTCTAGACTCCTGCCCAGCAACAACAGTTTAACTCTATGCTTTCTGTTGTTTCTGCTGTTCCATATAATGAATCTTAAAGGCATATTATCTTTTCTGCTTCTGTGAACACTATATATATATATATATAAAAATATCAAAAAAATGGCAGCACTCCGGTCTTGTGAAAGTTCAGTGACGTTTATTCACACTTAAACGCGATGCAGCATTTCAGCCCTCTCCATGGAGCCTTTGTCAAGGGCTTTTTTTCTCAGAGAAAAGGTGGTGGAACTCACCCCCCTCCGCTGGCCATGCCCCTACCCACCCCTAGGACCGCCCCCCTACCCACCCCTAGGACCGCCCCATAAAACCGCCCCTTTAGAGAACAGGGATGCAAGTAAAATTTGGGGGGGCTATAAAAGTCCAGCCCAGCAAAGAAACCCCCCAGATGGGGATGGCACTGTTAATGGGGGATCTGGGGATGGCACTGTTAATGGGGGATCTGGGGATGGCACTGTTATGGGGTGGAGGATCTGTGGATGGCACTGTTATAGGGGATCTGTGGATGGCATCCACAGATCCCCCATCCTATAACAGTGCCATCTACAGACCCCCCATCCTATAACAATGCCATCCACAGACCCCCCCACCCCATAACAGTGCCATCCACAGACCCCCCCCACCCCATAACAGTGCCATCCACAGACCCCCCCCATCCTATAACAGTGCCATCCACAGACCCCCCACCCCATAACAGTGCCATCCACAGACCCCCCCCACCCCATAACAGTGCCATCCACAGACCCCCCCACCCCATAACAGTGCCATCCACAGACCCCCCACCCCATAACAGTGCCATCCACAGACCCCCCCCACCCCATAACAGTGCCATCCACAGACCCCCCCACCTAATAACAGTGCCATCCACAGACCCCCCCACCCCATAACAGTGCCATCCACAGACCCCCCCACCCCATAACAGTGCCATCCACAGACCCCCCCACCCCATAACAGTGTCAGCCACAGACCCCCCCCACCCCATAACAGTGTCATCCACAGACCCCCCACCCCATAACAGTGCCATCCACAGACCCCCACCCCATAACAGTGTCATCCACAGACCCCCCCCATTGTAATTCAATTAATAATGATTCATGCTGCCCCCTCTGTAGTATAACATTGAATATATTGTACTCACAGGGCTACTGTTATCGTAATGCAGGCCGGCCGGGCAGACGAGCGGCAGCGTCACTGACTGACATCACGTGCCTGCGCCGCCTGCTTCATTCATAAAGTAGGCGGCGCAGGCACGTGACGTCAGTCAGTGAC
Organism: Bufo gargarizans; assembly: GCF_014858855.1. NCBI lineage: Eukaryota > Metazoa > Chordata > Amphibia > Anura > Bufonidae > Bufo > Bufo gargarizans. Next base: position 169,181,815 of record NC_058087.1, on the reverse strand, counting down.
GCTGCCGCTCGTCTGCCCGGCCGGCCTGCATTACGATAACAGTAGCCCTGTGAGTACAATATATTCAATGTTATACTACAGAGGGGGCAGCATGAATCATTATTAATTTAATTACACATTTTATAACTGTACTGGAGAGGCGGGGCCGGAGCACAGTGAACGCACCGGCCCCCAGCTCCTCCTCCCAGTCCCTCCCCGCTGATATATCGCAGCCTGCGATGCTGGAGCATGGCAGGCTGCGATGTCAAAAGGTGGCGGAATGCCGTTCCGGTGCGTTCCGCCAGAAAAAAAGCCCTGTATATATATATAACAGTTTTATGACATCTAAACATGAAGTCACAGTAAATAACTCTGCTTTTGTCTTTAACACACAAACATAAGACCTGTATTAAGGTTATTGGCAGGTCTAGCTGTATAAACACACAAGCTATATTAGCAACCTAGGACAGGTCTTAGCTGGCCAGCTACACTCCCACCAAAATTACCTATAATTCTATGTTCTTAGTCATAGGACTTGAACATGAATTTGAGGAATTTTCCATCAGGTACTCAACTTCCAAGTGTCTTTTATCACTCTCAAGTAGAACAACTAACTTCTGTATAGGACGTTCCAACTTGAGTGGAGTAGTGAGACGTTTTCCTTTTTTGTCAAGTTTTAATTATTTGTAGCAACACTCTTCTTACTAGTTTGTCTTCATCCTTTTGAACTTCTAGAACTTTGTCCCATTTCCATTGACTTCTAGGTAAATCTTCACTAACACTATGTCACCAACTTGGACATTTCTTTTGGGTGTTTGCCATTTACTTCTTAGCATAAGATTGGCTAAGTACTCTTTTCTCCATGTATTCCAAAACTGTTCTGATAGATATTGAACTCTTCGCCATCTCCTTTTGGCATATAAATCCTCTTTGGTAAACTTGCCAGGTGGTGACTGTATGTAATCAGACTTAAAGGGACACTGACAGGCCCAATAAGCATATTTAGGTATATAGATGACTGTACAGGTCTTATCAAGTGTCCACCTTATAAATACAGTAAACTGATGTTTTATAACCTGGTAGAATTGTCTTCTTTCTGCCCAAGGGGCAGCGTTTCAGCTCCACTTGCGCCCAGCCAGCCGCCCCCAACCGCCGTTTTGAAGCGCCGCCCAACTCATCAATATTCACTTCGCTAGGCGGCTTCTGCTGTCCCCGAGTTTACAAGATCTGGCGCATGCCCAGTACAAAGCTATGGGTATCGGACTCCATTTCATCTTCAGCGCATGCGCCCGGCACCCTCGCTGGCCGGGATCACATCGCGCCTGCGTCTCCTCCTCTGCTTCTTAGAGGCTACTTCAGCCTCTGCGTTCTGCTCCTGCGCCGGGCACTTTTCAGAGCAGCGCTTCAGAGCGGGGACAGCAGAAGCTGCCCAGCGAAGTGAATATTGATGAGCTGGGCGGCGCTTCAAATCGGCGGTTGGGGGCGGCTGGCTGGGCGCAAGAGAAGCTGAAACGCCGCCCCTTGGGCAGAAAGAAGACGATTCTACCAGGTTATAAAACATCACTTTACTTTATTTATAAGGTGGACAGGGGGCATACTTATATGATTTTAATACACTTTAGAAGACCTGTGCAGTCATATATATAGCTAAATATGCTTATTGGGCCTGTCAGTGTCCCTTTAAGGTAAAGTAGATGGTTGGGAGTTAAAGGGTCCAAACTTGTTGGATCATTGATGTTATCAGCTGTAAGTGGACGACTATTAACAATAGACATTACTTCATAGAATAGGGTCTTAAGTGAAGCATCATCTATTCTTCCGGTGTTCTTTTTTAACACTGAACTTAACACATTTCTTACAGTTCTGATTTGTCTTTCCCAAACTCCTCCTGTATGGCTTGCATGTGGAGCATTCATATGAAAATCACACTGTTTCTCTAACAAATACTCGGTTACTTTTTCTTTATCTTTATCTTTTAGAGCTTTCTTCAATTCATTCTTCGCTCTGACAAAATTAGATCCTTGGTCAGATCTAAGCTCTCTGACAGTACCTCTAATGGTTATGAAACATCTCAAGGCGTTGATGAATGCGTCAGTTGACATATTCTCTAACATTTCTAGGTGAATTGCTCTGGAGCTCAGACATGTAAATATTAGTCCATATCTTTTGTACTCCTTGCGGTTCTGTTTGGTGATGAATGGGCCAAAACAATCCATTCTTGTCTGAATACTGGTAGGTGCAAACCTGGCCTTCCTCATAACCAGGGCACAGTGTATCTTTTTTTCTCCTATCACTCTGATGTAGGAGCACTGACCCTAACCATAACTACTGGCATCTGAAAAATTATTAAGTTCTATTCTCTTGTACTTTCCGAAATCATGAGGTACAAAACATCTGGGTATCTGAACTTCTCTCAAGTTTTGCAAGTCTCTTAATCCAACTCTCCCACAATGGCCTCAAATTTTCAGGTATGGGCTCTTCCCATCCTAGCTTCTGTCTGCATAATTCTTGTAGTATTTATTTTGCTCTGAGGATGGCCAAGAATCCCAATGGATCGTATATAGAAGCCACTGCGGAAAGAATGGTGCATCTAGTTGCAACTTTCTCTTCAATAGATACTTCAAAGAAGAACTTGTCATTCTCTACATTTCATCCCAATCCAAGTGCATTCTGAACTGGAAGATGATCATAATTGAGATCTACATATGGATGATCCATGTACTTTCCGTGTCCGTATGTCCATTCTGCAAAACATGTCCTATACTTGGCCACATAATGCGGACCCTGGACCCTTTGAAGTAATTGAGGGGCATTTACTCATACGCCAATCTTGCTCTCCCTGCACTGGCGTGAAATTAGGCACATCTCTGCCCGGCCGTGCTCCAGAAACGGAAGTCTATGCCAGCTATAACTTCTGCCACTTTCTGGGGAAAGTTATAACAAATCCAACAGGCCTCGCAAAGCCCCGCCACTTCCCGCTGCCCACCGCTCCCTTTTCGCGGCACTTCGAAAAAGTGACGAGAAGCTTAAAAAGTTGGAAATTATGGTGCACATATTGCGTGCACTGTAATCTGCGACTTTTTTTTTTTTTTTTTACGCCATTTGTGTAAATACATTCATAAAGGTTCCCCATTGGGTTCGGTTCTCAATATAAATGAATGCAACATGTCATACATGTTTTAATTATCCGTGTTTTACGGACAGCAAAATACATACGGTCGTGTACGTGAGGTCAAAAGGAGCAGACCCCCCCCCCATCTGCAGAGGGAAGCATACTCTACCTGCTCCCCACCATTGGGTTCCAGCTACTTCGCTACCCCGCCGCCGCTGACACTCTCCATGCCTGTTTTAGTAAACTTTTGTAAGCCCTATAACAATACTGCAGCATCTGTTCTTAGATGTCTGTGTCATGCCATCCCTCTGTTATTCCACCTGGAAATGTATGAATGAATTGACAACTGAGTCTTATCAGTTTCAGATGTATAGACCCAGGATCAACAACGTTTGGCACTCCAGTTGTGGTGAATCTACGAATCCCAGCATGTGCGCCTGCTTAGCTGTTCTCGGAATTCCCATGGAAGTGAATGGAGCATGCTGGGAGTTGCAGTGTGACAACAGCTGTTGTGCTGAAGGTTGCTGACCACTGCCCTAGACAGTCTGACACCATCCAATCAGAGCTTGCACTGCCAATGTATAGACATGCCTCTTAGCAAGGGTAACGCCCAGTCCTCAATTTGTTTGTACATTTCCAGGAGGAATAAAAGAGGAATGACACAATTTAAAGTTCTAAGAATAGATTCTCCAGAATTATTAGTACATGGAGAATGCGAGTATTGACTACAACAGTCGTGTCAGTGGAGAGGACGGGTCCTTTTAAAATGGAACTGATGCATTGTGGATGAGCGTGTGGCAGCAGAAGTTAATAATGCTCATATTCTATTCGTTTAGGGGACTGTCACTTTCCTTAAAACTTTTGCAAGGAGTTTCCCTTTGAAGACATTTTAGCGGATTCTTCCATCTACCCACATAGAAGGCTTTGAACGCGGCCGCCTCCTCGCGTAGCTTTATGATATTCGCTATATTTGACAGTTCTAGCGCTTCCTATGTGGCAGGGAAACCTCATTATTAGTGTTGGTGCTCGGGTGCTCGAGTAGAACACCTCGGGATGCTCGGGTGCTCTACCGAGCACCCGAGCACTATAGATGGCTTTGCAGTTCGCCCAGCGGTCGTTTCGGGGCAAACTTAGCTTTTTTGCAATTCGCCGAACATATGACGATGTTATTTCGCATTGCGCCGAACTTTGACCCATGACACATCCATCAGGTGGGACAGGACAGCCAATTGAGATGTTTCAGCACATGGACATACCCCCACCCTATAACAGAACCCGATCTGGCAGCCATTTTACATTCTGTGTTTTGCCAGTGTAGGGAGAGGTTGCTTTGTGGAGCAGGGACAGGCTGTTAGGGACACCAAATGCTAGCTATTAGAGCCACAAAAGTCCTTTTAAGGACTGGTATAGGTGTGCTATCGATAGGTGTGAAACACTGAGGGGTGTGATATACTTATAATATACTTTCTAACATAGAAAGTATATTATAGTGCATTTGTATTGTGCAGCAGTTGTGTGCGGTTCTGCTGCGATACCACAGGTATATAGAGGGACAAGCGCTATTGGGACAACTATTTGCAACGGGTGTGATATACCTGTTGCCCCCCAAAAAACTGATTGAGGGGTGAGATATATCTGCTTCCACAAAATACTGATCAAGAAGTTTGATATGCCTGCTTCCACAAAATACTGATTGAGGGGTGCGATATACCTGCTTCCACAAAATACTGATTAAGGTTTTTTTTATATACCTGCTTCCGCGAAATACTGATTGAAGAGTGCGATATACCTGCTTCCACAAAATACTGATTGAGGGGTGCGATATACCTGCTTCCACAAAATACTGATTAAGGGGTTTGATATACCTGCTTCTATCAAATATTTATTGAGTCCTGCGATATACCTGCTTCCACATAATACAGATTGAGGGGTGCGATATACCTGCTTCCACAAAATACTGATTAAGTTTTTTTTATATACCTGCTTCCACAAAATACTGATTGAGGGGTGCGATATACCTGCTTCCACAAAATACTGATTAAGGGGTTTTTATATACCTGCTTCCACAAAATATTGATTAAGGGGTGCGATATACCTGCTTCCACAAAATACTGATTGAGGGGTGCGATATACCTGCTTCCACAAAATACTGATTAAGGCGCTTGATATACCTACTTTCACCAAATATTGATTGAGTCCTGCGATATACCTGCTTCCACAAAATACAGATTGAGTGGTGCGATATACCTGCTTTCACAAAATACTGATTAAGGGTTTTTTATATACCTGCTTCCAAAAAATACTGATTGAGGGGTGCGATATACCTGTTTCCACAAAATACTGATTGAGGGGCTTGGTATACCTGCTTTCACCAAATATTGATCGTTTCGGGGCGAACTTTGCTTTTTTGCAATTCGCCGAACATATGACGATGTTCTTTCGCATTGCGCCGAACTTTGACCCATGACACATCCATCAGGTGGGACAGGACAGCCAATTGAGATGTTTCAGCACATGGACACACCCCCACCCTATAACAGAACCCGATCTGGCAGCCATTTTACATTCTGTGTTTTGCCAGTGTAGGGAGAGGTTGCTTTGTGGAGCAGGGACAGGCTGTTAGGGACACCAAATGCTAGCTATTAGAGCCACAAAAGTCCTTGATATACTTGTGATATACTTATAATATACTTTCTAACATAGAAAGTATATTATAGTGCATTTGTATTGTGCAGCAGTTGTGTGCGGTTCTGCTGCGATACCGCAGGTATATAGAGGGACAAGAGCTATTGGGACAACTATTTGCAACGGGTGTGATATACCTGTTGCCCCCCAAAAAACTGATTGAGGGGTGCGATAAATCTGCTTCCATAAAATACTGATCAAGAAGTTTGATATGCCTGCTTCCACAAAATACTGATCAAGAAGTTTGATATGCCTGCTTCCACAAAATACTGATTGAGGGGTGCGATATACCTGCTTCCACAAGATACAGATTGAGGGGTGCGATATACCTGCTTGGAGTCCTCAGGAAGCACTTGTCACAACCAGACAGCTGAGAAGCTCTGACAGAGGCCTTTCAGAACCTCCTCCTTGAGTTTCTGTGTTGTGGTATTCAGCTCCTCCTCTCGTTAGCCTCTCTCAGCTGTCATGTGTTGGACTAATTGCTTCCCTTTAAATTCTTCCCCAGAAGGCTTTTCTGGGCGGCTTATACTACTTCCTGGAGTGTGTGTGCTCGCTGACTCTGTCCTCCTGTTTGCTTCAAAGCTAAGTGTTGTACCTTTATCTGTTATTTTCTGTTTGCTGGATCCCAGGTGACCCTGACTCCCTCCGTATCTTGTGTAGGGAGCCGGTGGTCGTGTCCCCTCACTATTGTAGGGTGCTCAGGGCTTTATAGTCAAGGTTCGTGGATATGCAAACCTCCACCATTCGGATCTTTGCATAGGCTGAGCAGCCAGGGAAAGTGCCAGGTCTTCTGCAGGGGTCTCCCTTGGTTCCTTAGTTTTTGCATCCAGCGAGTCGTTTATACATGTTGCTTTGCCTTGTTTCCTGTACACCGTCCGTGACAGCACTAGGAGCATCTATCAACGGAGGTACCTGGTCGGGGTGCCAGGAGATCCGTTACATTGGTGGCAAGCAGTGGGATGGCATCCTAGTGAGAGGAGAAGCAGCTCGGAGACACAGTTCGTGGATTGAAAAAATTGAGGGCAACGCTAGTATCCGTACAGCGACCCTGGCTACAGCAGCAGGATGGAACCAGCAGTGGCATACGATGAGGAAGACCTGGATGGCCGGGATGCATTAAGGAAAGGCATCTGGTACCAGGCCCTGGGTAATGTACAATACCAGCGAGGTGAGAGTCTCCCCAGTGGAGAGCAGCTATTGCAGAAGCAAGTGGCCCGGCGGATGCCGTTCCTGGGAGAGCAGCCCCTGGAGGAATGGGTGAAGGAACAAGAGCACCGGGTATGGCAGGAGCTATGTTTGGAGGATGCCTACCAGGCGCTCTGGTGGTATATGGCACAGTATATACCCTGGACAGCTGAGCATGACAAGCCAGAGGGAGAGGAGTTTGATGGTCCTGGCTTGCTATGGGAGTCCTTTGCAGAGCCTGACTTCAGGAACCCTGCACAGTCCAGACTTCAGAACATTTTCTATGAGAGGGAGGCTAGGCAGGATTGGGATGACCCCCGCGAGGTAGAGAAAGACCTCGCTCACCTAGCAACCCTGGAGTGGGAACTGGAGCAGGACTACCGAGATCTCTTCCACTCCATTGAGAGGGCTCAGCGAGAGAGCAGAGGGTCAGACCCAGGTCCAGAGCCCTTCAGCTGGGAGGATATTGTGGAGGTTTACTGGGAAGACCCGACTGAAGTATCCCCTGCTTCAGTACCAGCTACACAGGTAGGGGACCTCATAGACTGGTCCTGGGGGGAACCCCATATGGCAGGTGGAGATGGTCTCTCCACTGGCCCTACAGGGATGCTGGGCAGTCGGCCCATATCCCCAACGGCAGCCGGAGTTTCAGGGAGTAGGGACAGTCGGTCCTGCTCCCCAGCGGCAGTATGTTTTGCAGGGAGAGGAGAGCATTGTCTCCATCCTCCAGTGGCCGTGTGATGTACACGGAATTGGGAGCCCAGTCTCCATCCCCCAGCGGCCGTGTGATGTACAGGGAATTGGGAGCCCAGTCTTCATTCCCCAGCGGCAGTGTAATCTACAGGGAATTGGGAGCCCAGTCTCCATTCCCCAGCGGCCGTGTGATGTACAGGGAATTGGGAGCCCAGTCGCCATTCCCCAGCGGCCGTGTGATCTACAGGGAATTGGGAGCCAAGTCTCCATTCCCCAGCGGCCCTGTGATCTACAGGGAATTGGGAGCCCAGTCTCCATCCCCCAGCGGCAGTTTAATGAACCAGGGGGAGACAGTAAGCCCCACAACAGTGCAGATGGGACCATGGTCTCTGCACTCACAGCACAGGGGGTAGGGACAGTCGGCCCTGTTCCCCAGCAACAGGGCTGTTTAGCCAAAGGGGAGACAGTCGGTCTCCCCCCACAACAGCAGAGCGGTGAATCTAAAGGGGAGACAGTCGGTCTCCCCCTACAACAACCAGGCTACAACCAGGCTTCTTCCGTGGTAGCGCTGGCACCAGGGCAAAGTACCGCTGGTCTCTGCCTAATCAGCAACCCACCAAGGCAGTCTACCAGTCCCCCACACAGCCGTGGTGAGGTACATGGACATGGACAGGTTTATCCCTTGCTCAGGTGTAGTAACCATTTATTGTGGGTGGGATGTACTGCTGTTTCTGTTTTGTGGGTTGGCTGCTGGACTAACAAGGGCACTGACCGGCAGAAGGTCAGAGACCCTGTTAGTCAGTTTGGAAAAGGGGAGAAATGTGACGAAAACCAACCTCGCCACTGGGTGGTGGAGAAGCCTGGCTACCAGCCTCTTGCCCCAGGATTATGGGCCTTCTCATCAGCCAGGCTTCCTTTGTTCACAAAGGACTTTTACTAACTTTTGAACCCCTGGTCTAATTCATGCCATTTTGGGATATGTTAAATGTCTATGTGTACTGTAAAGGGTGGGACATTGTATATTTGAGTAGTGATGTCTGTCCTATTGTCCCCACGTGTGTATTGGCGATTTCCCTTTGTCATGAGAGATAATTGACTTACTCCTCGGTTGTCTCCAGGACAGAAGACAATGTGTATTCTCCTGCCTGTGATATAATTACATCAACCCATTGTGTGGGGTAATTGTATCACAGGCAGAGGGGAGGATTTTGTGTGGTAGTGTCTGAGTGTATTGTACATGTTTATTGGTTGTTTTTACAAAACCCTGTGGGTGGTAACCTTGTTGGAAAATGTGTATAAGACAATGCTTGTGTGTTCAATAAAGAGTTCCTGGTTTACCCTTCATCATGTTGAGGCTGGTGTTTGGGTAACTGATCGACACTGGGGATTGCTATACACTGAAGATTTGCTATACTCCCCGAGCTATACTATTAGCTCTTGTAAGACCGGGTACCTCCGTCGATAGATGCTCCTAGTGCTTCCCGAGGACTCCAAGCACTCCACTTGACACTGTAAGTGCTGCAGACCCCACAAACCGCCGAAGATTGGTTGAGGTCTTACCGTCTCCTACCCACCCTGGAACCTACGACAAGGCTCCAGGCTCCAGTGGGTGAACCTCTCCTAAATCCAGAGAGCAGGAACAGTTCTTACAAGAGCTAATAGTATAGCCTGGGGAGTATAGCAAATCTTCAGCGTATAGCAATCCCCAGTGTTGATCAGTGGGGCAAGAGGCTGGTAGCCAGGCTTCTCCACCACTCAGTGGCGAGGTTGGTTTCGTCACATCACTGTTGTGCCATATTTTCTCCACTTGATGATGACCCTTGTACCCTTCTCCTGACTGATACCTTTTAACAATGAGATCCCTCTGATGCTTTGGAAGCTCTCTGTGGACCATGGCTTTTGCTGTGGGATGCGACTAAGAAAATTTCAAGATAGACCAACTAGAGCAGCTAAACTTTATTTGGAGTTAATCAGAGGCACTTTAAATGAGGTCAGGTGTATGCTGACTCCTATTTAACAGGATTCCGAATGTGATTGCTTAATTCTGAACACAGTTACGTCCCCAGTTATAAGATGCAACCACTTTTTTTTTTTTTTCTTCCCTCCACCTAAAAGATTTCAGACTTTTTATATCCACTGTATATATATATAAAATTATTTTTTTCCAACATTCTCTATAAGCCCTAAACCATTTCTGTTCACAAATTGATAAATCTTTTTATCACAAATTCTAGCAGTGTAATTTGTCATATGCACAGTAGAAGAACTGATGGAACAGTAGAACTAGAACATGCATGCATGTGGAACCAACACTCCTTGTATTTTATGGCGGCCATTATGGCGCATAACAGGTAGTATTTAGTGTTAGGTTCCCGTCTTACAGAGATCGCCTTGACGTTTGGCAGACGGGCTCAAATGGTTTTGTACAAAATGCATTTGCCAAGCATCTCACTTTATACATAAGTGTAGCATTAGCACTATAATATTTTTTGTGACTATGGCATTATTGTACTTTATCTGGTTTGCAGAGTGCTGTTGCATTGTCTTTTTTCTCTAAGTAATGTCGCTGTCATCACCGCCTAATAAAAAATTACACTGAATCAATGTCATTGATATTCAGGAATCAGGATGTACAAACGTTATACAGGAGATGTCGCGCAGGTAATGTAACAGTACGCAGCGAACACTGTCTACGGAAAAAGTACACTGGATGTCACAGATATTTTTAGGCTGCGCACACGTTACACAGGAGATGTAGCTCAGATAATGTCGCTGTCCCCAGCGCGAAAAAAATTACGCTGAATGTCACTGATATTTCAGATGCGCTAATGTTATACTGGAGATGTAGCGCAGGTAATGTCATTGTCCGCAGCGGTCACCGTCTACAGAAAAAGTACACTGGATGTCACAGATATTTTTAGGCTGCGCACACGTTACACAGGAGATGTAGCGCAGATAATGCCGCTGTCTGCAGCGGCCAAACAATTGCAAGCAGGTTGCGCTAAAAATATATATTGCTGCCAGATACAACAATAGTCCTTAAAAGGACTTTTGGGTCTATAACAAGTATAAAACCATCTATTGGAAATTTTATGCCCAGCCCATTTTTTTCTATGTAATTACTGTATATTGTATATATGCCATACGGAAGAACGGAACCGAAAACACTACTGAAACAAAAAACAGATCTGTTAAAAACAGCACGCAAAACACTGAAAAAGCCATACGGTCGTGTGCATGAGCCCTAAGACTGAGCCGAACATGTGTCATCGGTTACTATATAGCACCCGATGACGCGTTCCGGCCAGCCAATCAGTGTCATTACAGTGAATGGCAGTACTTACCTGAACGTTTATTGGCTGCGCAGCAGCCAACAAACGTGCGGGGATAAGACTCGAGCATCGAGCTCGAGCACACGCAGTATTCGGCCGAACACCGCGATGTGCCGAGCATCGCGATACTCGAGTAAAATTAGTGTTCGGCCGAGCATGCTCGTCCAACAGTACTCATTATCCCTTCCCCGCTGGTTCCTGGAGCACCCTGTCAGTGATGGTTGGAAAAACTGAGCTAATGTGCACAGGCGGCTGTAGCACCAAATACGTGAGACTGACCCTCCCCAAACTACAGGTCCTTCTAAAAAAATTAGCATATTGTGATAAAGTTAATTATTTTCTGTAATGTACTGATAAACATTAGACTTTCATATATTTTAGATTCATTACACACAACTGAAGTAGCTCAAGCCTTTTATTGTTTTAATATTGATGATTTTGGCATACAGCTCATAAAAACCCAAATTTCCTATCTAAAAAAATTAGCATATTTCATCCAACCAATAAAAGAAAAGTGTTTTTAATACAAAAAAAGTCAACCTTCAAATAATTATGTTCAGTTCTGCACTCAATACTTGGTCGGGAATCCTTTTGCAGAAATGACTGCTTCAATGCGGCGTGGCATGGAGGCAATCAGCCTGTGGCACTGCTGAGGTGTTATGGAGGCCCAGGAGGCTTCGATAGCGGCCTTAAGCTCATCCAGAGTGTTGGGTCTTGCGTCTCTCAACTTTCTCTTCCCAATATCCCACAGATTCTCTATGGGGTTCAGGTCAGGAGAGTTGGCAGGCCAATTGAGCACAGTAATACCATGGTCAGTAAACCATTTACCAGTGGTTTTGGCACTGTGAGCAGGTGCCAGGTCGTGCTGAAAAATGAAATCTTCATCTCCATAAAGCTTTTCAGCAGATGGAAGCATGAAGTGCTCCAAAATCTCCTGATAGCTAGCTGCATTGACCCTGCCCTTGATAAAACACAGTGGACCAACACCAGCAGCTGACATGGCACCCCAGACCATCACTGACTGTGGGTACTTGACACTGGACTTCAGGCATTTTGGCATTTCCCTCTCCCCAGTCTTCCTCCAGACTCTGGCACCTTGATTTCCGAATGACATGCAAAATTTGCTTTCAGTCCAGTGCTGCTTCTCTGTAGCCCAGGTCAGGCGCTTCTGCCGCTGTTTCTGGTTCAAAAGTGGCTTGACCTGGGGAATGCGGCACCTGTAGCCCATTTCCTGCACACGCCTGTACACGGTGGCTCTGGATGTTTCTACTCCAGACTCAGTCCACTGCTTCCGCAGGTCCCCCAAGGTCTGGAATCGGTCCTTCTCCACAATCTTCCTCAGGGTCCGGTCACCTCTTCTCGTTGTGCAGCGTTTTCTGCCACACTTTTTCCTTCCCACAGACTTCCCGCTGAGGTGCCTTGATACAGCACTCTGGGAACAGCCTATTCGTTCAGACATTTCTTTCTGTGTCTTACCCTCTTGCTTAAGGGTGTCAATGATGACCTTCTGGACAGCAGTCAGGTCGGCAGTCTTACCCATGATTGCGGTTTTGAGTAATGAACCAGGCTGGGAGTTTTTAAAAGCCTCAGGAATCTTTTGCAGGTGTTTAGAGTAAATTAGTTGATTCAGATGATTAGGTTAATAGCTCGTTTAGACAACCTTTTCATGATATGCTAATTTTTTTAGATAGGAATTTTGGGTTTTCATGAGCTGTATGCCAAAATCATCAATATTAAAACAATAAAAGGCTTGAACTACTTCAGTTGGTGTCTAATGAATCTAAAATATATGAAAGTCTAATGTTTATCAGTACATTACAGAAAATAATGAACTTTATCACAATATGCTAATTTTTTGAGAAGGACCTGTATATCAAGGAAATCTCCTGGACCCCCCTATAGAGCTTCATTCCCTCAAAATGTATCACTACTTAGAATATTATCCCCATATTCTGGTTTCTTGCTGCGCTTGTGCTAATCTGTAAAGGTAGAGCTGCAGTGTAAAGCATGGGGTGGAATGCCTTAGCCTCGATGAGACAGGCTGTGAATCAAAGCTAAAAACAGCCAAGTAGCATGAAAAATATACCCATAGGCACTCTCTGAATGCAGCCAGCAGGGTAAAGTATGGAGTTTGCATTCTGGTTGCCATGGATATGTACTGTCTGATCCTTTTGCTCTCTAAGCTGTTACTAGAGGTGTCTGGCAGCCGCCTCCTCTCTGTTTAGGACACATGCATGCTTGGCCAAGCCAAGCCTGCATGTGTGTACAGGGGTCAGGAGAGACAGCGTGTTCGGCCTACAGCTATGTAGTGCGTATCTCAGGCCTAAGACTGTCTGTGTTGCCCATAGCAACCAATTCCCATAGCAGTTATGGAAATGAAAGCTGAGCTATGATTGGTTGCTATGGGCGACAAAGAGAAATGAGGCCTACTGTGTCAGCAGTATAAACACGGAGGTGTCTTATAGCCTGTGGAAAAGTGGCATTTTTTTACAATTTTCATACAGTTGTAGCCTCAAAATCAAAACATACTGAGCATGACTCCCAACTGTCCCTCTTTTTGACCCAAGTCCCTCGGTCCCTCTTTGATCCTTAAATGTCCCTCTTGGGGAATTAATACATAAATGTTCATTAATAAATTGACTAAATTGCTCCTTACCAAACTATCTGTATGGTTTCTACCTTTATATTAGACCAAAACTTCATTATTTGGTACAATTGTCCCAGGGGCTCCACATGCTGTAAAGAACTAAAGGAACTCGCACTAACCCAACCGATCCCCAGCTGCTGCAGTTCTGTAATTATGAATCAGCAATTATGCTTTGGGTGGAGTTAGGGGAGTGGCCTAGTATAAAAAAAATTGCCGCAATGGACGCCGCACATATTGTCCCTTTTCATTTTGGTGAAAATGGTACAAAATGCTCCAAATTTAACAATATGGCGGACAGATACATTAGTCCGTGTAACGGCATTGGCCGCACAGAAAATTAGCTCAACCCTACTACAACATAGTCGCCAGCAGTCCCGAATTTGCAGGGATTATTCCTAATTTTCGGAGACAGTCCCTCCAAATTAGGTCTGTCCTTGGTCTAAAATGGCTGAGGCTTATGTAAGCTCGGCTCATAAATGGGTGGTCCTGCATGCTTTGGGGGCTCTCCTGGGGGATGGGGTCTACTGGGCCCTAATTTACCAACTGCAGTGTAGGCTGCTCCTATGTTAAGGGTCCAGAGTGCCACGTGGGATCCTCCAGGACCACAACTGCGCTGTCTGCCACATGACAGCCCACGGGACTCTTACGTAAGGGACCAGCTGGTGAATTTGCACTTTGAAGCACATGGACTGTGACAGTATAGTATCATTTCACAAGAGCTTCCATCCTGAAAAAAAGGGAAGTAGTGTGTCATTACAGAAACAACAATCACCATAGGCTGGTGTGGAAAAAAAATACTGCAAGAACTGAGCAACACGAGTCATCTAAGTTCAGATTGAAGGGGTTTTTTGGGATCATTTTTGGAATTTTTTGAAGTGTCCCTATATGTCCAAAATTCCCTCCTGGGGTAAACACAGGCCTATTTGTACAGCGGTGATCACTGGTAGCATTACAAGGGATGCAAACTAGTTGTAAGGATTTGGACCACTACACACAGGCGATAGGAGGCTTCATGCTGCAAATAAAATATATTTTTAATGAAACCATTTAATTTTCCGTATCTTTAAATCTTTGGGAAACTACAAACAGGAAAGAAATTCTTTGTGGGGTAAAAGTGAAAACAAAAAAAAAGGACCGTGGTTTTTAACTTCATAAGACCCCATTCACATGACCGTATTTTTGGTCCATATCTGATCTGGATTTTGTGCGGATCGCACACACGGACCCATCCGCATGCTTATGTCCGTTCCGCAGTCTCACAAAAAAGATAGAACATGTCCTATACTTGTCCGTTTGCGGACAAGAATAGACATTGTTACAATGGATCTGCAAAAAAAAACAAAAAACGAATGCAACGTGGATGTTACCTGTATTTTTTGCAGATTCGCGTTTTGTGGACAGCAAAATACATACCGTCGTGTGAATGCACCCTAAGATGCACTTTTCTCCCCCAAAAAGTGGAGGAAAATAGCAGTGAGTCTTACAGAGTGAATTCTGATAAGCGCATCCATTATGGTATATATGGCTCATTAGTACACAGTAGGATCGGGGAGTGGTGAGTGTAGCTCTTCTGGTGCTGGCTGTACTCACCTCTCCCTGGTTTTCCCCAGGTGCTGGACTGTGTCCTGAACGCGTACTGTGTCCTGATGCTGTGCGTGGTGCCGGCAGAAAACCAGGGAGCCGTGAGTGCAGGAACAGCATGGTGGGCCTCCCGAGTGGTGGCATACAGTGCTCAATTATGCCTTGTAGTATGTTGGCCAACAGTGATGGCCAATTCGCAGTGTTTGCCAACGAACACATGCAGGCTGCCATCTTTTCTCACAACTCCGGCGATGCACAGGTAAGCCCTTACCTGTGCCGGTCTGAAATCAAATGCGGTCACCGGGAGCAGGCAGTTCCGAGAACAGCCGTCGGGGGCCTTCATCGGGCTGTTCTCGGAACTGCCTGCTCCCGTTGACCGCATTTATTTCAGACCGGCTCCCGACAAAGGCACAGGGCTTGTGAGTTAAGATGGCAGCCCGCATGTGTTCGTTGGCGAACACTGCGAACTGGCCATCACTGGTGGCCAATAATTAGGGCTGTATGAAAAAATGCTATACAGTGCCACCACCATCATACATTTTCAGCGGGTCCAGGAGGGTAGAACAAGAGAAGACAACAGTGGTAGTGGTGGCGATGATGGTGGTAGCAGTACTCATGGTGGTGGTCCTCATTCCTGCGCTCCCTGGGCCATACAGAGAAGGGTGGGGCACACCGTTTCTAACCATCGGGGCATCCTGGCTTGTGACCTCCTGGTTTGCGGTCTATAGCCTGCCGATTAGCTGTGAGACCTTTAAATGGCTTGTCCAGTGGGGCTAAATTTTGGGTAAAGTTTCCCACTGCTCTCGTTCAGAACCTTACTGGTTCCTAGCTGGTCTCTACATCCTGGTCCAGTCTTGGTACACAGGAAATTCCAGGAATGGCTCGCTCAGTGTTATCACTGGCTGTAATAGGTCAGTAGTTGGCAGAGGTGACCAGGAAGTGGATACCTCTGGGACCCCGTCGGAACGAGGGATCGGTGAGGGTATTGTTCCTTATATTGTTTAATGCACTCTGGGCACTTTACGAAAAAATAATAATAACCGGTCAACCTTTTAAGGGGCTACTGTTGTAGTCACAGAGTTTTTTAATCTTGACTTGTGCACACCGGACCAGTTTGACTATTGGTCAGGGGAAGGGGGGGCATTTTTAATCATTAGAATTTGTTAGCAAATTTTTACTTGAGTCAGACCCTATAGGTGTCGGCCACACAGGTCCAATAGTGAGGCAACATTTTAATTCACAGTATAGCATATATAACATTATGTTGTGTTTTTTTTTTTTAGAATCCCTCATGGAATCCGCATACACTTTCATCAGATGAGATTTCACAGTGAGTTCAGTGGCTACCAGGAACTCTCTCAAGTAGCAAGTAAAGGTTTTGGGTTCTTAAACTGGTGACAAAAGCTCTATTCAGGCATTATTAAGGTGCTTATTTCCATGCTTCTTTGTCGGGACTATGAGACAGAGTACAAGGTATTGTGTGGTAGTGGGGCCCATCCTCCCTCCTTACACTTCATTCATTAAACCCAGTGTTGGACTCCATCCAAGGCCAAAGCTGGTGCATGGTGTCAATGCTGAAAGACTTGAACGGCCTTTTATTTCCAAGGCTACTAGAGTTCAAGCTGAAACTTTCCTGTCCTTAAAACTCGTCCCCTTTATTTGTGCGATTTTTCAGATTCCTGGACCTACAGAGGACGAAAAAAGTAGAAAGAAGTTTCTCCAGATTTTTCAAAGGGTTAAGGAATTTCCTCAGTGTTACGGCTTTCTGAGGCCCATACAGTAACCTAGCTTCATGCACTATAATACAGCTCAATGTATAGTGTAGGTAATTGGTGGGGTATAGTCACTCTCAGGGTTGGACTGGCCCACCAGAATACCAGAGGATCCTATGGTGGACCCAGGCTCTGATACTATAATGGGCCCCAAAGATTTAGAAGAAAAAAAACAAAAAAAACATTTGGCTGCCTTTGGAGCTGGTCACTTGCCACTAAGTGCTATTTCTTTGATTTAAAACCTATTATACTTTATTGATAATATAGGGGGTTTGACCCCAAGAATAATATCCTCTGGGTCCAAGGAGCCCCAGTTCGACACCGGTCACCCTGAGAATGTCCATACATAAGGTTATATATTCTCTACCTCTAACTGCCTGAGGGATGGTGCAATTGGTAGACTCCTTCACATAAAACCTTCAGGCCCATACTGGTACTTGGAGATGTAATCTGGAATCTGAAATGGTTACGGTCACTTTCTCATTATTATAAATATTGCTTCAGTGCATAACAGGCTGTACATTACTCATGGGGACAATTTAAAGGGCACTGTCACAGCTCTCTGATTCAGTTTTATAGTTTTTTCTACATAGAGCTATGTTAACCCCACTCTAACATTATATTGATCGCAAATGTGAGCCTTGGTCTCAGGGTGGGGTCAAGAGGTTGCTTACATGTTTGTGATTATGTAGGGCCACTCATTGTGGATCTGTATTCCTTTACATGCTGCAAGCCCTGGTGGCATGAAAACAACTGAACTATGCAATATTGGCTAATATAAAATGAAAAATAAAAAGCCAGTCATTTGCTGCAGTGGTGGTGTGTCTCATGTGATGTACGGAGGACCCATCACCACTGCAGTCACTTATTGGCTGCAGCAGCCATGTGAGCCACATAAAAACTGAATGTTGACGAGGGGAGTCCTGAGAGCTTCAGTGGCGCAGTGAGGGGAATGGGGTCAGAGTCGGGCGGCAGGGACCAGGTAAGGGTAATCAGGTGCAGTAAACTCTTTGAAGGCATTATGTATTGCAAATAACAATGGAGTTCCAAGAAAATCAGGCACAGGGCTTCTTCATGTATCTAGACTCTTTGCTGAGTACAATGTCCGACAAAATTCTGTGTCCAACAGTTAATGAAATTTCCTCAGTGTGTGATTTCCTGAGGCCTAGGGTCCTCCTGTTATTTCTAACCTCTGCACTATAATAGGATTGATAGAGTAGGTTAAAGGATCTTGAAGTCTGAGGGACGTCACTGGTGCGATGATATACCTTATACTGAAAAAGAGCCAGGGCCAGGTGATCCTGCAGATTAATTGGATGATCATCTAAAGTGTAAAGGGCCCTTTACACAGGCCAAGAATCGCACAATGATCATCGCTAATGAGCGTTCGGGCAGTGTAAATGTACTGCTGATTACCCGATAAACGAGAAAAATGCTTGTTCATCGGGTAATACAATTGCTTGTGCGTAAGCAAAAAAAATGGTCGTTTACCGGCAGCAGATCGTGCTGTGTAAACACAATCTCCTGCCAGCAAACAACAGGTCAGAATAGGAAAGAGCAATGGCAGTAGAGCTTGCTCCTCCCCATGTAAATGCAGTGGTCTCCTCCACCAGCGATCAGCAGATTGTTGGGGAGGAGCGCTTCCTTCCTGACTCCCTGCTGTAATATCGTTTTTGAAGGTCCAGAAATTTGGCTCAGTGCTCATTAGTGGTAGGGAGCCATATTAATTTGAAGGTTTGGTGGGTTATCTTCCGAGCCAAGGAAAATTCCGTTTATACGTGGGGTATGGAAAGTGACAACCATTCTGAGCACAATGCATGCAGTTGCACCCCCTCTCCTCCATTTCTGATACTGATAAAGTGGGAAATGCAGCCATTTTATAGATTTCTTGCACACGGGGGGTTTGGCACTTGATACTGGCACATGGGGGTTTGGCATTTGATACTGGCACACGGGGGGTTGGCACTTTATACTGGCACACGGGGGTTTTGGCACTTGATACTGGCACATGGGGCAGTTGGCACTTGATACTGGCACATGGGGGGTTAGCACTTGATACTGGCACATGGGGGGGAGAGAGGCACTTGTTACTGGCACATTATTGGATGCACTATTGGGGACCACAGGGCACAGTATTGGGGTAGTAGGATGTTTTGTCCAGAAGATGGTAGGATGATGGAAAAGTAGTAAACTAAGATTTTTTTTGTCAAACTGCAGAGATTAAAAACGGCGTAAAAATTGTGGTCTGGTCTGAAAGGAGAAGACGAGGACAGAGAACATCTACATCGAAGGAGACGTCACTGGATGTAAGTGGCACGGGCGCAATTTATGGGTGGGGCTGTGTGTGGGTGTGGTTTGAGGGCGGGTGGGGAAAGAGGGGGGGCCCCATAATCTCCTATTGCCCGGGGAAATTCCCCTCCCGAGACCGGGGGGGGGGCCCATGGATCAGTTTCGCACCGTGGCCCCATGGATTGTGTGTACGCCACTGATAGGTTCACTAGCTTGCTAGATCCTGCAAAGGTGCTACAATCTGCTTGTCTGTCCATGTATTGACTTCTGCTGGATTCTGACTGTCTTCCCCCTGACCTGACCCATGCCTGATCACTGTACTTACTTTGAGCTGGTTGCCCTGACCTTCGGACTTTGCCTCCCCTGACCTTAGCCTGTTTCTGACTACGAGTTTTTATTTATTTTCTTGGTGCCCCGTACTGGTGTCTCTGCCCTGTGGGTCAGCTTTCAACCTCGCTGTGACCAATCCAAGATGTTGCAGCTTGGTGGCTCCCCTGCGGCAAAGTCCAGATCGCTGTATAGGAGAACCAGGGGACTGCCAAGATAACACTCTTAGATTTTTCCCAAAAGCAAATCTGTTGCTTAGCACAATGGTTCCACGCCCACTGATCGCTACAACTGCCACAGACCACCAGGCATACAGACATTAACCCCTTCACTGCTGAAGTCCACCAGCAATGCAGAAAATAACCTTCACTGTCCTAGACCTGGGTCCTGTTTGCTCGGATAGTGTGTGGTTCTGTATGGGTGGCTCCACTGTAGCTAATAAATAGGCGCGTTAAGTTAATATTTATTTGACTCTGTTCTGTATCGCCTGGCTTAGAGGGAGCAGAGTCCAGGTCCCAAACCGCCCCTCATACATAATTCCTAATCCTAGTATATAAAAGACTAAAATGATGCAATTTTAGCTTTCAGATCTTAACAGTTTGCTAATAAAATGTTCTCATCTCTGTCAAAATGTCGTTCCAGTTTACACTGCTGCAATAAATGGAAGATTAAAATGATGCGATTGTTAGGTTTCAGATATTGTCAGAAAACCTCATCTCTGTGCATTTTTTATTAGTTTGGGTTTCACATGTTTCAATAAAATAATGATGTGTCCAAGCGTCGTCTAATATATAAACCCTAGGTAAGCGTATAGAATAGAATTACCTTATGGCATACTCTGCCCAAAAAAATGCTTTATTTAGGACGTACACGTCGGGTGCAATGAGATCTCCAGACGTTTTGTCTCTCGGTGAGTAGGCAATGTTGAATTAGCACATAATAAACCCTGGCATCGAGACTGTAATTTTTTCATCTCAATTAATTCTCTGTTGGCGCATTAGAAACAACTGAGGACACAAACAACTGATGGAAACTGGAAGCCTGTGGGAGGTAAGTGTTTATTCGTGTGTTTGCTGCCTCAGATAAGTCAACAGCGCAGACCTGTTACCCTATGGGGAGTGAGAGGTTTGGCAAATACTGAATGACTTCGCTGCTCCATGGCAAATCCAAGCACATCAAGATACAAGAAGGAAAATAAGTGTGTTCATCGGGCGATCACATCTTTAATGCAACACATAAAATCATCATCGCCCTATATTACAGGGTTGTTCCACAAAAAAAAAAAATCTACAGTTTTTAAACCAGCACCTAAACCTGAATATTTTTGTAATTGCATGTAAATTAAAATTTTGTATAGCTACTGAGTTATTCACTGTAATCTATCTGTATAGCGCCACCTGCTGTTTGCTCTTTTTCTAATTTCTCTGTCCTGCTCACTGAGATGGACGCACATGCTCAGTTGACAGCTTCAAATAAATCTAGCAGAACAATTGGAGCAATGAATGGGTCCATGTGAGGTATGGGGCTGGTTCTAGCTTTATTAGGGCTCATTCACACGAACGTGCCGTGTTTTGCGGTCTGCAAATTGCCCATTATAGAAATGCCTATCCTTGTCTGCAAAACGGACAAGAATAGGACATGATCTATAATTTTTGCAGGGCCACGGAACGGAGCAACGGATGCGGACAGCACACGGAGTGCTGTCCGCATCTTTTGCGGCCTCATTGAAGTGAATGGGTCCGCACCCGAGCCCCAAAAAATGCGGCTCAGATGCGAAACCAAACCACGGCCATGTGAATGAGCCCTTAGGCTAGGGTTACACAACGACAATAAGTCGCACGACACATAGGGCACAACTACACTGCAACATGTGTCGCGCGACATTTAGTCGCACCAATGTTGCTCGACAATTTTTCTAATGATAGGCACATGCTGCTTCGATGGATTTCTTGCGACTGTCTTGTCGCAGTCGCAGCATGTTGCATGTCGCAGTGCGACACCATAGACTATCATTATAAAAATTGTCACGCGACATTGGTGCGACGAAATGTCGCGCAACAAATGTCGTCATGTAGCCCTAGCCTTAGAAAGAGGTTGGCATGTACTAGATTATGTACGATTTTAGTTTTTTACATCAATCATGGGATAAACTGTGCTGGCATACAATGGAGGGGGGATGAATGATCACAGTAGTAATTATCCATCCACATTCAGAGGAGATGATTGCTGTATGTAAATACACCTCTGCTCACAATCAGGCAATTATCAGGAACATTCGGTTTGTTACTCGTGGACTAATTAGTTCCTACACATAACTAATAACACCTTACTATTTCAAGAACCTGTAACACCTCTGGTCTGGAAGGAACTTCTCTGGCCCTGTTAATCACTATGAAATAGGCATTTAGGGTGGGGTTGCTGGTTATTCTACAATTTTTTATAGTAATGAAATAATAAATTAGAAGGAAGCATTCAATGTGCTCACATACCCAGGACTCTGCCACCAGGGTGGGGTTGGTATGGTTGTGTATATTTGTCAAACTCAAGCACCTGGACCTGATAAACGTAATCAGCGCCTACAATAAATAATGTCAGAATGCAGATTATGTGGGGTACTACATGGGGATATTTTGCTGTGTAACATTCATAAATCTTAATACTATTAGGTGGTGTGGGGTTTTCGCTCTGGTAGATAGGGTAAGCAGGCGCAGTACAGAGGCAAAATACAAGTTCTTAACGCAAAACGTCAGTGTTTATTCACACTTGAGGCAATTGCACAAAACAGCACGTAACTTTGCAGTCTTGGTGTTAATTTAAACACAATGGAAAGTTTATATAACACAAGTCACCTTGCTGGCAGTAATGCCTCCAGTAGTCCACAGCAGGCTTTAGGGTGCCTGTTTCCCCAGCTTGCGGCTCTCAGCCCTCCAGCACGGCACAAAGCCTCAGATCCCCAAAACAGAGACCACTCTGCTGAGCCCAGCTGCCTATTTAAGGACAGCCAGGTGCTGCCAAAACCCAGACTGGCAATTAAACTCAGGTCCGGTATTTGACCTCACCTGGCTGGAAACCAGCCCAGTCGTACATGCTGGGAGAAAAATATCTGCCTTACCAGACACAACCCCTCACTGTGTCACATACCCCCCCCCCCCATTTGTTCAACCCTGAGGGGGTGGACACACGCCAGACAATGCATCCGGGACAGGGCATCCGCGTATCCCTGCAACCGGCCTGCTCTGTGTTCTACCTAGAACTTCAAGTTCTGCAGAGTAGTGTTGGTCGAGCACCAAAGTGCTTGTGTGCTCTGATGCTCGAGTAGAACACTTGCTGATACTCGGGTGCTCTCCACTCCCTAAGCCCCGCCCCATAACCCCCCCCCCCTTCCTCCCACCTCTGGTCCCTGGGAAAATTGTCTTGCATGAAACAGTTCCTTGGTGCAAAAAAGGTTGGGGACCACTGCTCTACAGAGCACTCAAGCACAATGGAAGTCAATAGGAGAACCCAAGCATAAAAACCAGGCACCCCCTGCTTTGTCGGGACTCTATTTTGGCTTAGGAGTCCCTGCTCTGACTCCATATATGTATACACCCCAGTGTATTTAAATCTAATTTAGCCTCTATTTCTGTAAAGTTTCTGGCAGGATTTGAACTCACAACCTTCTGCATTACAGCCAAGAATGTTAACCACTACACTATAGAGCCACACAGCCATTAAATTGAAAAAATATAAAAAATAAAATATGAGACTTCTGCTGTATAGGAATACTTATTAGTAGTAAGTATTCCTATACAGCAGTAGTCTCATATTTTATTTTATTTTTTTTAAAGTGACTGGCCATGCAGCTCTATAGTGTAGTGGTTAACATTTTTGGCTGTAATGTAGGAGGTTGTAAGTTCAAATCCCACCAGAAACTTTTCAGAAAAAGAGGCTAAATTAGATTTAAATTCACTGGCGAGCCGAACTAGTGTAGAGACAAAAACCATCTAGTGACCCGGGCATTCCTGTCTTTGGCCTGGCTCATCCACTTGAGAGGGGAGTGGTCGGTCACCAGGCCGAACTTTCTCCCTAACAAATAGTAGCGGAGAGACTTGAGTGCCCACTTGATAGCCAGGCAATCTCTCTCCACTATACTGTACCTGGTTTTGGCTGGGGTGAGCTTATGGTTATGGCTGAGGAAGACAATGGGATGTTCCTCTCTGTTGACTTCATGAGACAGTACAGGACCAAGGCCTACTTCGGAGGCATCCGTTTATACCACAAACTCCATCTAGAAGTCAGGCTTCACCAAAACCAGGGACCCACACAGGGCCAACTTCAAAGCGGCAACAGCCTCTTTAGCCCAATCATCCCAGTGAACCATCACTGATTTTCGGACCTTCAAGAGTCCTGTCAAGGGCGCGGCTAGAATAGCAAAGTGGGGAACAAACCTCATGTAATAGCCCACCATTCCCAGGAATGATTTTTTTTGCCTAGTCGTGACAGGTCAGGGCCAATTCCGTATTGCCTCTGTTTTGTTCACTTGGGGTTTGATGACTTTGTGCCCAATGACATACTCCAGGTACTTAGTCTCTTTTAACCCTATCGCACATTTTTTGGGGTTAGCGGTTAGGCCAACATTCCGAAGGGAGTCCACTACAGCCTGCACTTTGGGTAGGTGACTTTCAATATCGTCCAGGTAAGCCAAAGTGTACCGACGATGTGGATGAAGCACAATGTCCATTAGTCGCTGAAAAGTGGCGGGGGCGCCATGCGGACCAAAGGGTAAGACCTTATATTGATACAGCCCCTCAGGCGTCATGAAGGCAGTTTTCGCTTTGGCAGCCTCCATTAGGGGCACCTGCCAGTACCCTTTTGTGAGGTCCAAAACAGAAAAATACCAGGCTTGTCCTAACCTCTCAATGAGCTCATCCACCAGGGGCATGGGATATGCATCGAATTTGGAAACCTTGTTAAGTTTTCGAAAGTCGTTACAAAACCGCAACAACCGGTCCGGCCTGGGTATCAATACTATAGGACTGGCCCACTCACTTTTTGACTCCTTATTGACGTCTAGCTGCAACATTAGCTGCACCTCCTCCAATATGGCTTGTCGCCGAGCCTCGGGTACCTGGTATGGTTTTAATCGGACTTTTGCCTGAGGCTCAGTGGCAATGTCATGCTAGATTATGGAAGTGCGTCCAGAGAGGTCCGAGAACACATCCGTGTTCCGACTAACAAACTCCCTGGCCTCCTGAGTCTGTTTAGAGGAGAGGCTGTCATCAATTTTTACTGTGCCAGCCGCCTCTCTTGCATCAGACAGAGGGCGGTACCTTTTCTCCTAGAAAACCTGGCCACGGACTGTCTTCTGTACAGGTTTCTCTATCTTTCCATGGTTTGAGTAAATTCACATGGTAAACCTGCTCTGGCTTTCGCCGCCCTGGCTGGTGTACTTTTTAGTTTACATCTCCAATTTTCTCGAGTACCTCGTAGGGCCCCTGCCACCTAGCCAGGAACTTACTGTCCACGGTCGGCACCAGAACCAAAATCCGATCACCCGGGTTAAAGATCCGGACCCGAGCCTGCCGATTATAGACCTGACTCTGGGTTTGCTGAGCTGCCTCCATATGCTCCCTAACAAGAGGCAACACTGTGTCTATCCGATCTTGCATCTGGGTAACGTACTCAATGACACTTTTATGTGGAGTGGGTTGTTGTTCCCACGCCTCTTTGGCCACATACAAGAGACCGCAGGGGTGTCTGCCATATAGAAGTTCGAAGGGCGAGAACCCAGTAGAGGCTGGTAGGGGGTACCTCTCGCACTGCAAACATGAGTTAGGGTAGAAGGAGGTCCCAGTCCTTCCCATCTTTAGACACTACCTTTTTCAACATATTTTTTTATGTTTGGTTAAACCGTTCTACCAGACCGTCCGTTTGCGGATGGTAAACAGACGTCCGTAGTTTTTATGTGCAGCAACTTACAGAGTTCCCTCATCACCTTGGACATAAAAGGGGTCCCTTGGTCGGTCAGAACGTCTTTAAGTAGTCCTACTCGGGAAAACATCTCCATTAACTCCTTAGCTATAAGTTTGGCCGAGGTATGTCGCAGTGTAGTCTAGGTTGACTAAGATGTGTTGATGCCCTCTGGTGGACTTTGGTACTGAGCCTATGAGGTCCATAGCTATTCGGTCAAACAGTACTTCGATAATCAGGAGAGGAACTAGGGGACTACGGAAATGTGGCTGGGGGCTAGTTATCTGGCAGGCCGGGCAAGACCTTACAAAACTCTTCCACTTGTTTGAATATGCTGTGCCAGTAAAACCGCTGTAAAATACTATCCTGAGTTTTCTGCAGCCCCAGGTGACCCCCGAGAACATGTTGGTGGGCTAGATATAACACAAGCTTGCTATAAGCCTTGGGGACCATTAACTGTTCAATAGGTTCACCCCGTAGTTGGTTTATCCGATACAACATATCCTGATGAACCACAAAACGGGGAAACACTGACTCTGCCCCAGGTTGTTGTGGTTCACCATCTACTATTAACACATTTTCACAGGCGTGGGATAGGGTTGGGTCCCGACGTACGGCAGTACCAAAATTATCCCTGGAGACATTGACATCACACTTAGCAGGGTTGTCTCCCCCTCTTCCACCGAAGTGGTGGTCACCCCTACCGCTGGCACTTCGGTATCAGGTTCCCAGGGTTCTGGTCTCCCCCCTGAGCCGGGCCACTCTGCTAGGGTTACCTCTGTCTCATGGGTATCAGTCACTCTCATAGCAGGCCACAGTGCTGGGAAGCCCGGAAAGTCTCTCCCTATTATAATACAAAACAAGTAAAATGTAGAGATGAGTGACACTGCCGTGTGTCTATCCATTACGTATTAAACCCTTCTGACACTCTGTCTATCTTCAAACAGTATACGTGATGCTCAGCCAATATTCAAAGTGCCAACGATAGTTGTGTATAGAGATAAAAGAAGGCGGCACTCACCACTGTAGAGTATACGTTCCTTTATTCTTCCATATATTAAAACATCGGGGCTGGAGCGACCTGCAAAGTTTCACAGCAAATAGAGCGCCGACGGCCGCTTCGCGTACCTGTGCGCCGACCTTTGTACATCACGGCGTCAAGTTGTCTTGACAGCAATAGACGCTTGCCTTAATTACATTACCAAAAAAATACAAAAATAGACATTTAGCAACACTGCTATATTGCACAAATACACTAAGGTCATTAAGTCCTGAGGGGCCCAAGGGCTGGAGTTCTCATTATCCAATTTCGCTTCTTTTTGTAGAAGCATGCGATGCCTGTTCCCGCCTTGAAACATGTGTGGAACTAATTTAATTCCCGCAAAAGACAGGACAACCTAGATCTCCACCATGTTTGGTACGGACATGTTCTATAAGCCGTGGGCAACCCTTACCTGTTCTGATTGAATTTATATGCTCCCTGAACCTTTCAAAGAGGGGTCGTATAGTCTTATATAAAAAGCACCGCATTGGCACTGCACCAAGTAGACAACAAAATTACTTCTACATGTGATGAACTGATATACCCTATGTGACACTCCTCCAAAAGACAGAAACTTACTTTTACTGTTATATTTACAAAAGGAGCAATTACCGCATTTGTGATTCCATGTCAGTTACCTACTTTTGTGTCCCGAATTTTACTCCTCACTAATTTGTCCTTAATTGTCCATTTAAAAGTAACGAGGGGTCTGTTCTCCATAAGCTCTTGTGACCCTTCTTCATTTCTCAAAATATCCCAATTGTCCTGAATGATATGTTTGATTGAATCAGCCATTGGGCTGAACTTAAATTTCCCTTCATGTACTGACACCGATACATCAAAAAATTCTAGGGACTTTCCTCCATAATTATGCATGAACCTCATGTTCATATCATTGACGTTATTTAAATGGGTTAGGAAATCTCTACACTGCGTCTCCATGCCCGACCAAATTATGAACACGTCGTCGACATAATGCAAAAAAAGCTGCGTATACCGTAAAAAGGGGTTAGTGATAGAAAAAACATATTTGTCCCCAAATACAGCCAAAAATAAGTTGGCGAAGGTACAGGACATGAAGGTACCCATTGCCGTTCCAAGTCTTTGTTTGTACCATTGTTCGCCAAACTTGAAGGCATTGTCAGTGAGGACAAAATCAAGGGCTTCCTCGACGAAATGGCAATAGAGTTTACTTTTATCCGTCCTGCTTAACACTTTTTAAACTGCTTCAATTCCCGCCGTATGAGGAATGCGGGTGTACAGGCTCTCTACATCCAGTGACACTAGGCTGAATCCCTCCTGCCACTCAAAATTATTAATGGCACGGAGGAAGTCGCCTGCGTCACTTAGATGTGTGGGGGCACTTTTCAATAGCGGTCTGAGTAGCCAGTCCACATATTTAGATAACGCCTCAATGCCCGCTACAATAGAGCGGCCTGGTGGTCGGGTCAGCGACTTGTGGACCTTGGGTACAAAGTACCAGGTGGGTTTTCTAGGGTGGGACGGTACCAATTTATCGATGATACTACTAGGGAGGAAGTCAGCCGCTACATATTTAAGTAACAGTAACTGCAGCAAAATAGTTCCAGGGGATCACTTCCCAATTTCTCATACAAAGTGAGATCTTCTTCAAGTTGTCTGTGTGCCTCCTGCAGGTACTAATCCTTGGTCATCAGAACAACGTCGTCCCCCTTGTCGGCCGGCTTCACTACGACATCATCTAACTTACAGTGCCACTGAAGGCCGATTTTCTCACCTGCAGTTACCGGTATGTTATCTTGGACTCTGACTCTGGGATAAATGAAAGCTTTCATATCCCTAAGGACCTGTTTGTGAAAGATGTCTATGCTACAGCCAGCTGGCATGGGGGGGGGGGGGGGGTGGGGGCAAAACGTGGATTTAATACCACCCTTGAATCTGTCAAACCCTTCAGATGTACTGCCCTGCTCTCGTAGGTCACTATCAGTAAGTAACTCTAGGCATGAGATTTCCATTTCGTCGAATTGATTAGTGATACTAAACCCCAACGGATTAATATCAGCTGGTATTTCTCCTTGCTTACTCAATGGTTGCTTAAAGGGTAAATTTTTTAAGATACAGCTTGCGGATCGATCTGTACAGATCAATCTCAAACTCCTACTGGATGAAAATACTCAACCAGACTGTATTCCAGCCCTTTATTAAGGAACTGCGATACAGTCCGGAGAGAGTTCATGGTCAGTCAAGTTAATCACAATATTATCTTTGATGGCCCCCACAAAGTCATAGGGAGCTGGGTCTAACGTCTCCAGGAGACTTGTCGCCTCCTGCGAATGGATCTTCAAATGGCTTCTCTTGCCTCTTCTGGTTCTCCCCCACCTGGTCTTGCCTCTAAAGGATCATCTCTCTGTTTCTGTTTTGCTGGAGTCACCCTCCGAGACACTGGAATCGGAATCTGTGGTCCAGTAGTCATTCTTCATTTTACGTTGGGGGCGGCTTTTTCCGCTGCTTGCGTTTGTACCATTCAAATACTTTTCCATTGTCATAGTCACATTTATCCCGTATGAACTTGTCTTTCTTCCTCTCTTTAATTTCTATTTGGGTAAGGACAAGTTTTTTGTTCTGAGTTCCTCCTTTGCTTCTTTCAGTTCCTCATTTAAGGCTTTATATTCAGCTTCATCTCTTTTGAGGACTAACTTGAGGATCTGCATAGAAAAACCAGCATGTAGATTTCTCCACTCTTTCGCAAATGCTTCATCATCCTCATACTGCATTAACTCTTTAGATACTCTTAAACCTCGTGGAACTGTTTCACTATCCTCATAGGATCTAAGCGAGTTAATCGTCCAGAACAGGTGGACTTCTTTGTCGGCCAAATGTGCGACTCTCAGTTCCAGAGTTCTAGTGCTCATGGACTGCATAGTGTCTTTTTTGTTACATTCTGTGAAAAATGCCTCGGCCCCTATTCAGACAGAGTGTTGCGTCTTCGGATGCCATTGATACGATTAAACTGTCCGACACATCCAATAAGGCGTGCTCTACTCCGCAAAGTCTATTCCAATACAAAACAAGTAAAATGTAGAGATGTGGCACCTTGAAAGGTTCAGGGAGCATATAAATTCAATCAGAACAGGTAAGGGTTGCCCAAGGCTTATAGAACATGTCCGTACCAAACATGGAGGAGATCTAGGTTGTCTGTCTTTTGCAGGAAT
The DNA here is from genome assembly GCF_014858855.1 of Bufo gargarizans. NCBI lineage: Eukaryota > Metazoa > Chordata > Amphibia > Anura > Bufonidae > Bufo > Bufo gargarizans. The sequence goes on along the minus strand of NC_058087.1, from coordinate 169,152,031 downwards.
TGAGTTAGTTCCACACATGTTTCAAGGCGGGGACAGGCATCGCACACTTCTACAAAAAGAAGCGAGATTGGATAAGGAGAACCCCAGCCTTGGGCCCCTCAGGACTTAATGACAGAAATGACCTCAGTGTATTTGTGCAATGTCACAGGGTTGCTAAATGTCTATTTTTTTATTTTTTTGGTAATTTAATCAATGCAAGCATCTATTGCTGTCATGGCAACTTGACGCCGCGATGTAACAAAGGTCAGCGCGCTGACGTCAGTGGCCAGAGGAAGTGCAAACTAGCACGAAACGGCCATCGCCGCTCTATTTGCTGTGAAACTTTGCAGGTCGCTCCAGCCACTGATGTTTTAAAATATGGAAGAATAAAGGAACGTATACTCTACAGTCAGGTCCACCTGTCAGCCCCTGTGGATTAGAGACACCAGGGCGGTGGGATAGTCTTTTAAGTCTCCATGGATGGACATGACCCCGACTTTCCGGCCAGTATACTCTGCTGACCGTACTAGAGGAGCCCTTACTAGGGACTCCCTGATTCCAGCAGAGCCTCCACTCTGGAGTGTCTCCTACCTCCACCTGGCACAGGTGGTTTAGAGTTTTTGGGGTACCTGCTGCACACAGCTTCCTGGCATATAGCGACTGACGGTAGCCATAGTTAGTATCCATGGGTTCCACCTGATGGGGACAGTCAGCTATTACATGGCCCGGCTCCTGACACCGCCAGCAGACTATTAGAGCCAGGTCTGTAGAGGGTACACCCCGGGTGGGTTTGGTTGGCACAAGTTGCCAGGTCTGGGATGGAGATTTACGGGGTTTGACTGCCCCCTCCCAAAAGAACCCCCTGTAACAGTCTTAGTAGCCTCGTAGCGCTCCACCAGGTCCACCATTTCTAGGGCGTTGACAGGAGACACCTGGCCGATCCAGTGCTCAAGAGGGGGTGGCAGAGTCCTCCAGAACATATCAGCCAATAGTCTATCCAGCATAGCCATGGGACTCAGCACATCAGGCTGTAGCCACTTTTGCAAGAAGTCGAGTAAGTCATAATACTGGGTCCTCGCAGGCTCAGCCGGCTTAAACCCCCACTGATGTACCCGCTGGGCTCGGACCAACACATTCACCCCCAATCTTGCCAAAATCTCACCCTTTACTTTTTGGTAGTCGGCCGCTTGATCGTCCGGCAAGTCGAAATACACCCGCTGGGAATCGGATGCCAGGAATGGAGCAACGACCTTAGCTCACTGGTCATGGGGTAGCTTTTCCCTGATGGCCACTTTCTCATACATCGCCAGTTAGGTTTCGATGTCGTCAGCGGGGGTCATCTTAGGAATCGCGACACAGACTGCTTTCTGGGCATCGTGAAAGCTCGGGGCTGCTCCTGCTGTCTGCAAAGCCATCACGTGTTGTAGCAGCAACTGGTTGGTCTCCTACTGCTGCTTATTAGCCTTGTGTTGCTGCAGGTTTGTCTCTCGCTGCTGCAGATTAGACTCCATGAGGGCCTTCAGAACAGCCTCCATGTTGTCGTGGGGCACTGGTTGTAATACAGCTGGTTTACAAACGTGCCTGAAAAATGCGGAAACCAAAAATATCGTCGTTCACGCCAGCCTCACTGCTCTTACCCGCATCCTCCACCAATTGTGGGGATTCGCTCTGGTAGATAGGGTAAGCGGGCGCAGTACAGAGGCAGAATACAAGCTCTTAACTCAAAACGTCAGTGTTTATTCACACTTGAGGCAATTGCACAAAACAGCATGTAACATTGCAGTCTTGGTGTTAATTCACACACAATGGAAAGTTCATATAACACAAGTCACCTTGCTGGCAGTTCTGCCTCCAGTAGTCCACAGCAGGCTTTAGGGGGCCTGTTTCCCCAGCGTGTGGCTCTCAGCCCTCCAGCACGACAGAAAGCCTCAGATCCCAAAAACAGAGACATCTCTGCTGAGCCCAGCTGCTTATTTAAGGACAGCCAGGTGCTGCCAAAACCCAGACCAGCACTTAAACTCCGGTCCGGTATTTGATCTCACCTGGCTGGAAACCAGCCCAGCCGCACATGCTGGGAGGAAAATACCTGCCTTGCCAGACACAACCCCTCACTGTGTCACAGTGGATACTGAATTAAAAAGAAATATATACATATATAATGAAATATATGATAAAGATATCTTGTAATGACATGATACAATTATACCGTGCTTAAATATTACCGCCATATGATGCATATATAGTAATAATAATCTTTATTTATATAGCGCTTTACAATTTAGGGGTTCATGTACAAACAGTCATAAATAACATAGCAACAGACAAGCCAATAATTAGAACAAGAGGAGGGAGGGCCATGCTCACAAGAGCTTACAATCTATTAGAGGTACTATAATAGTACGTCCATATGATGGATATATAATATTACATTCATATTATGAGCATATAATACCTTTATATGATGGATATATAATGGTACCTCCATTTTATGAACCTATAATACCTCTATCTGATGGATATATAATACCTCCATATGGTATGCATATAATAATACCTCCATATGATGGATATATAATACCTCTATATGATGGACATATAATACCTCTATATGATGGATATATAATACAAGCCGTTAATAATGAAAATATTTAATACGATACAACCCAAAAATTGCCAAATGTTATAAGCCAATAGCCAGTGCTGAGGCATACATCAGTTATATCTTCTGTGTACACCACTTCCTCATAGGTAAGCAGTAAGTACATAAAACTAATCATAACATTCCCATCGGTAAGTAATCACCCCAACGCGCGTTTCGGCAAAGCCCTTTCAGATGCTTCCAGATCTTCGCCCAGTGCAAGAAAAGATGGAACATGTCCTATTTTTCACCGCATCTTTTGATTCGCGCATCCATTGCGATTTACGGTCCAAGACACAATGCGCCCTACAAAAATATATATCAATCTGCTCCGCTCCTCTCGCTCTATAACGTGCCGCCTGTAGTCTGCACTGCATTTCGTGGTCTACCATGCTGAGGTCTTCATATACAGACGTGGACAAAATTGTTGGTACCCTTTGGTCAATGAAAGAAAAAGTCACAATGGTCACAGAAATAACTTTAATCTGACAAAAGTAATAATAAATTAAAATTCTATAAATGTTAACCAATGAAAGTCAGACATTGTTTTTCAACCATGCTTCAACAGAATTATGTAAAAAAATAAACTCATGAAACAGGCATGGACAAAAATGATGGTACCCCTAGAAAACACAGAACATAATGTGACCAAAGGGACATGTTAATTCAAGGTGTGTCCACTAATTAGCATCACAGGTGTCTACAACCTTGTAATCAGCCATTGGGCCTATATATATGGCTCCAGGTAATCACTGTGTTGTTTGGTGATATGGTGTGTACCACACTCGACATGGACCAGAGGAAGCAAAGGAAAGAGCTGTCTCAAGAGATCAGAAAGAAAATTATAGACAAGCATGTTAAAGGTAAAGGCTATAAGACCATCTCCAAGCAACTAGATGTTCCTGTGAGTACAGTTGCACATATTATTCATAAGTTTAAGATCCATGGGACTGTAGCCAACCTCCCTGGACGTGGCCGCAGGAGGAAAATTGATGACAAATCTAAGAGACGGATAATCCGAATGGTAACAAAAGAGCCTAGAAAGACTTCTAAAGAGATTCAAGGTGAACTTCATGCTCAAGGAACATCAGTGTCAGATCGCACCATCCGTCGTTGTTTGAGCCAAAGTGGACTACATGGGAGACGACCAAGGAGGACACCATTGTTGAAAACGAATCATAAAAAAGCAAGACTGGAATATGCCAAACTACATGTTGACAAGCCACAAAGCTTCTGGGAGAATGTCCTGTGGACAGATGAGACAAAAATCGAAGTTTTTGCCAAGGCACATCAGCTGTATGTTCACAGACGAAAAAATGAAGCATATCAAGAAAAGAACACTGTCCCTACTGTGAAACATGGAGGAGGCTCTGTTATGTTCTGGGGCTGCTTTGCTGCGTCTGGCACAGGGTGTCTTGAATCTGTGCAGGGTACAATGAAATCTCAAGACTATCAAGGAATTCTAGAGAGAAATGTACTAGCCAGTGTCAGAAAGCTTGGTCTCAGTCGCAGGTCATGGGTCTTGCAACAGGACAATGACCCAAAACACACCGCTAAAAACACCCAAGAATGGCTAAGAGGAAAAAATTGGACTATTCTAAAGTGGCCTTCTATGAGCCCTGACCTCAATCCTATTGAGCATCTTTGGAAGGAGCTGAAACATGCAGTCTGGAAAAGGCACCCTTCAAACCGGACACAACTGGAGCAGTTTGCTCATGAGGAGTGGGCCAAAATACCTGCTGAGAGGTGCAGATGTCTCATTGACAGTTACAGGAAGCGTTTGATTGCAGTGATTGCCTCAAAAGGTTGCGCAACAAAATATTAAGTTAGGGGTACCATCATTTTTGTCCATGCCTGTTTCATGAGTTTATTTTTTTTACATAATTCTGTTGAAGCATGGTTGAAAAACAATGTCTGACTTTCATTGGTTAACATTTATAGAATTTTAATTTATTATTACTTTTGTCAGATTAAAGTTATTTCTGTGACCATTGTGACTTTTTCTTTCATTGACCAAAGGGTACCAACAATTTTGTCCACGTCTGTATGTCCACCATATGGATGTATTATTGTTCAGACGTTATTGTACAATCACCATATGGGGGTATTATTATACTGCCAAAAGGCACAGAATAATGCCAGTATAAAGGATAATTTCCCTAATGTCACTAAACAGTTGCCTTCGCTGGTGTGCACACATGTAGCCATTGTACAGCATGCTTATCGCTTTGCTGCTTCTGTATGTTTCCTACAGACTGACACCTAGTGTCCATTCTAGGCATACATTTTCATAGTAAGTGACAGCATGTGAATATTTTGACCCTTATTTTCTCAGATAATGCAGTCACTTTGGTTGCATTCAGATATTTGTTCTCTGAAATTCAGCATAATTGTCATTTTCTCAAAAGTTAACATTTGACACAAAACATGGAGATGCCGGGGATTGAACCCGGGGCCTCATACATGCAAAGCATGCGCTCTACCACTGAGCTACATCCCCTGTGGAATACTTCAGCAAATATTCCCAGTATTGTGGCAGTATTTTCTTGGTACTAAACGGGATATATATTTCGCTATGTAACATTCATAAATCTTAGTAGTATTATGTGGGTACTGAAGTAAAAAAGAAATCTATACATATAGAATGAAATAGATGATCATATAGATCTTTTATATCGAAATCAGAAGTCTATATTGTTGAAGGATTCAACTGAATCCTCCACTGAAGGATCAGATTACATCATCCCATATTAGTCTATGGAGAGGGGATGGGTAGAGGCAGTGAGAAGCTGACATACCTCAGCAGCTCACAGTAAGTGTTATATCTCACTCCAAGTGCTTTACTCACATCATTACTGGTCAGTCTTCTCTACGATGTCATGTACGGTATCTGACTGGTGGGGGTCCAACAAGCGGGACCCCTGTACGATGCACTGACGCTCGCAGTAGCGCCACAGCCTTCCCTCAGCTCACCAAGCACAGCGCCGTACATCGTATAGTGGTTGTGCTTGGTATTGCAGCTCAGCCCCATTCACTTCAATGGGGCTGAGATACTCCTAGGCCACGTGACAGGTAAACGTGACGTCACATGGCCTAGGTAAAGCAGAGTAAAGGCCACGGCGGTACTCCAAGTGCAATGTCAGACCTCTACCGATCAGATACTGATGTCCTATCCAAACGACAGGTCATCAGTATAAAAGTCTCAGCAAACCTCTTTAGCTCCAAAACCATTTCTATTCACTCCTATTATATCTTATTTTCTTTTCCTGGAATAAGAGTTTTTCTTGTTATGGTGTATTTTTATATTCAAAATTTGGGGGAAGCCCAGACAAAAAGAAAAAATGCCTTCATCACTGGACCTGGACATTTTTGGGACGTTGAACATTTTATTTTAAATCACAGCATTCCAGAATTTATAACTTTTTTATATATATTTTTAAACACGGTAGCTTTGTGAAAGTATGGAAAGATTCTGAGACAGAGCTCATCCTAAACCTGAACTCATCCATGTAGGTTGTTGTGCTTGTACTGCCACCTAGTGTCCATCATAAGCATGCATTTCAATGGTACTTCACAGTGAAAGATTGGATTCTTATACTATGATGCTTATTTTTTCAGATAACGCTTTGAAATTTAGCAAATGTATCCATATGGTGGGCATATGATATACATATAATAATAGCTTCATATGATGGGCATATAATAATACCGCCATATGGTGGATATATAATAATACTTCCATATGGTAGACATAAAATAATGATGCCAGATAATGTCATGCATACTGCCATACACTGTTCAAATGATCCCGCCAAACAGTTAATAAATAATGACCCACTCATACCCAGGCACTCATATTTGGGGTGGAATGTGACGGCTCCATTTGGTAGATGGTAAACTTTTATATTATTAGGGCTTTAATAGTTTCATCAACTAAAATGCCACATACAGTACGTTGCTAGCAATGTACGCCTTCACCGGTATTGTGCTGACCCTAGCGTCTGTCCATGACATAAAACTCTCATAAATAACATAGAAACACCTAATTACAAGGGTTTAGTGACAGATGTCACCACAACGCTGCACAAAATACATCCCAGGAGCGGTAACTAAAACATGGAGATGCCGGGGATTGAACCCGGGGCCTCATACATGCAAAGCATGCGCTCTACCACTGAGCTACATCCCCTATATAGTGCTTTGTAGAAGTATTCACCCCCTTCACTTTTCTCGTATTTTGGTGCCTCACTACCTGGAATTAACACGGATTGTTTGAGGATTTGCATCATTTAATTTGCAGGACATGCCCATGTGTTTTTTTTTATTGTGAAGCAAATAACAAATAGGACAAAATAACAGAAAAAGTCAATGTGCAGAACTATTCACCCCCTAAAGTCAGTACTTTGTAGAGCCCTCCAAGTCGCTTTGGATCAGTCTCTATGAGCAGTTGCCACATCTTACCACTGGGGTTTTTGCCCATTCCTCCTTGCAGAACTGCTCCAGCTCCTTCACGTTGGATGTTTGCGCTTGTGAACAGCAATCTTTAAGTCTGACCACAGATTTTCTATAGGATTGAGATCTGGGCTGTGACTCGGCCGTTCCAACACATTTACACGTTTCAGGGTCACAGCTAGAAGACACGTTGTGGATAAAGTAAAACTTCAAAGATTTATTAGATATTCACACCAAAAATAGGGAAAGGTGTGCAGGTCCCTAAATAAGCATACAAACATAAAGAAAATGCTTGGTCACTGGACATATGTGAGATGCAACCAGAACCACCAGTACATATAACTGAAAATCTGCTTGTATAGTGTATTACTGTAGTCCAGCGGCGGCATGAAGCGCACGGCGTCATAGCAACCAATGACGCCGTGCGCTCCTGCTCTGAACAGGAATCCAGCCCGGCATGCCGCGGAACACGGCCGTGTGCATTCGGCCTTTGAGAACACCTTGCCACTGCCGTGTATACAAGCAGAGCGCTGCCACTGCTCTTAGAGCTCTGCGATACATCCATGTCCCTGAAGAGCCAATCTTCACTTGGCGAAACGCGTCGGGTGATGGAACATATCTACTAGGGAGGTAAGCGTATAGGGAACTTTAGCACAGGCCCGAGGTTCCAGAGGCTGTGGTCGCCCTTCTCAGGGCGGGTGCTCCGATCACAGCCATTGAGGGATTCCCTGCCCACAAACTAGTTGACACGGGGAAAGTGCTTAGGGAGAGAGTTACCCGCCTTATCCTATACCATTAGGCCACCCCCCTCTCTATAAGGAACAACATCAGGCCATATATGTGACCATACACCTTGCTTACCCTCTAAATAGTGCAGTCATTCACTTCATTTCGTGTCTCATAATTTTTTAAAAAAATAAATAAAAGTTACGGTACATTTTAACTTTCAACCATAAGGCATACTCAGTCCATTATATACAGTATAGAGACCACTGAGCTTCTTCATTAGTAAGTCCATCTACCGTAGACCTCTACTATAAACGGTTTATATATGTTCATTCAAGCCTGCAAGATGTCCACGCCGCCTCCTTTTGTAACAATTTCTTGTCATGATCGCCACCTCTCAAGGTCCTTTTAATGACTTCAATGCCCTGGAACCTGATGGCCCCTACCTTACCAGCGTGCTGTGCGATGGGAGCGTCCGCACAACTGCGGATATCGTTGAGGCCGCACACACATGTGGCTAAATAAATAACCCACTGGTTCTGTAGGTGATAAAAGATAGAATTGTGAATCTTTTCTCTGTCACTGTGCTGGTGAAGCTATTCCCCCGTTGGATCCCCTCACAGGCAGCACAACCGCTGCAGCGAAAGGTCCCCCTGGGTTGCCGTTCGGGGGTATTCTTAGATCAGACCCTGATGTGGGACACTTCGTGGGTACCACCCCCACTATCACATGCCGCCGGGGCCGTCATTTGAAAGATAGGCTGGTTCACAGTTTTTTATAAAGCCCACAGCCAGCCACGTGGCTTGACCGGCAACCCAGGGGGACCTTTTGCTGCACAGGACAATTTTCTGTTTTCTATTTCTAAGGCCTCATGCACACGACAGTGTTTTTTCACTGTCAGTGATTTGGCGTCAGTGGTCCGTGTCCGATTTTGCTTCAGTTGTGTTTCCTTGTGTCTTCTTCCTTTTTTTCCCCCTGTCAGACAAAAAAAAAAAGGTTAATGAAAAGTGTAATTTTATTGCACCAAGGTCTAGTAGAAAAAAACGGACGCGGACACGGATGACATACCAGTTGTGCATCCGACGGACCCATTGACTTGAATGGGTCCATCCTCCGTTTTTCACTGACAAGAATAGGACAGGTTATATTTTTTTGACGGACTGGAATCACGGACACGGAGAAAAAACGGAGGACTAATTATTTTTTTTTTTTCACAGCTCTATAGAAATGAAAGGGACCTCCGCTAAACTGTGAAAAAAATGACGGAACGGACGCGGATGCACACAACGGTCGTGTGCATAAGGCCTAAACAATGGTTTTATTTATATATTTTTCTCATTTCACTTCACCGACTTAGCCTATTGTGTTCTGATCCATCACATAAAATTCAGATTAACAAAACATTGAACTTAAGGCTGTAATGTAACAAAATACGAAAAAAGTCAAGAGGGGTGAATACTTTTGCAAGGCACTGTATATACTGTACAAGTGTCCCCAGGTCAGAGAGAAAAATCCCTAGATGTATGGCACTATTGTGTTGGTACCATATGGGAGTATTTTGCTATGTAACATTCACAATTTTTGGAACTATTAGTAAAATGCACACATGATACCATTATACAGTATTATAATACCTCCATATGCTGGTCATGGTGGATTTATAATACTACCTCCATATCATGGACATATAATAATACCTCCATATGGTAGTTCTATAATAATGCCAGTATAAATAACATACTGCCATAGACTGTCCAAATAACGCTATCAAACAACTGCAGCCATTGGGTGGAATGTAACACTACCGCCATATGGTAGACAATACTAATACCTCTACAGAGTGACCATAAAACATCCCTGATACAGGTCAGAGAGGGCACACAGATATGTCAAGGTTGGTAGATAGAGACAAGTCAGGTCAGGTGAACACAGGTTAGGGACAGCAGATAGACTGGGATTAAAAAACCGTCCTGGCACACAAACCCCATCCACATATGATATCGCCCCAATCACAGAAAGAAAGAGGCATGCAGTGCACATTGCAGCACATTTTCCTTTATTTGGTTGAACACCTCACCACATTATTATTGAGGACATATAATACCTTCGTATTGTTGACATTTACAAATACTTCCAACTAGTGGATGTGTAATAATACCTCATTATATATGGAAGACATATAATAAGTAGAGTAGTGCCTGGTTCATAGGAAAAAGTCAGAAATTGATGGAAACACCACTGAAATTGTTCGGGAACAGCATGGGGGACGTTGTCTGGATGCATCTTAGACTCCCAGGTCGCTGCTGGGAACGATGTTGTCCGAGTAGTACGCCACTTTTACAGACTGACAATAATATGCACAAAACCGAAGATAAAATCGATTTTAGATGAAAACATTCTTTCCTGTATATTTACTTGTATATAAAAAAGTGCAAGTTCTGCCAAAAATTACAAGGAAGAGGCACTCCGATACAACCTATATATCACATAAAGGAGGGCCTCATTCATATTGTGATATAATTGCTCAGGTAGTGGGACTCCTACACTCATAAAGCCTATACACTAAGTGAAAGGGCTGCCAAAAATTACAAGGAACCGGCACTCCAATACACCCTTTATTACACATAAAGGAGGGCATCATACACACCCTTGCAAAATGATGATTGTTGGCCTGCTGGGGAACATCAAAAACATTAGCAGCAAGGGCCTGCTGGTGACCCTATAAAACATTACGGGCGAGGGCCTGCTGCTGAGCTGACGATCTAAAACATTAGCGGTGAGGGTCTGCTTTAGATCTGACTCTCTAAAACATTAGGGGTGAGTGCCTACTGCTGATCTGAGCATCAAAAAAAAATTATGGGCGAGTGCCTGCCGCTTAGCTAACGATTTAAACAATTATGGGCAAGGGCCTGCTGGTGAGCTGACCCTGTAAAACATTATGGTTGAGGGCCTGCTGGTGAGCTGATGCTCAAAAACATTATATGCGAGGGCCTGCAGGTAAGCTGACCCTCTAAAAGATTGTAGGTGAGGGCCTGCAGGTGAGCTGACCCTCTAAAACATTATATGTGAGGGCCTGCAGGTGATCTGACCCTCTACAACATTAGGAGCAAGGGAAAACTAATAAACATGTTGATATGATGGAAGAAGAGGAGGACGAGAAAAGGAAGATTGAACCATATACCCTTTTTGTGGTGGAAGGGGTGCATGGGTATACAGTGTATTCAGTACATTATAAAAAAACACATTTAAAGTGCATTTATGTTAATCAGCTTTCCTCTGGTGGAGTAGAGAAGTCAAGGGCAATCCAGGCCTTGTTCATTTTTATAAGAGTCAACCTGTCAGCATTTTCAGTTGATATGCGGATGCGCTTATCAGTTATTTTGCCCCCAGCAGCACTAAATACCCGCTCTGACAAAACGTTGGTGGCAGGGCAGGCCAGCACCTCCAAGGTGTAGAGCGCCAGTTCGTGCCATGTGTCCAGCTTGGACACCCAGTAGTTGTAAGGCACAGAGGGATCATTTAGGACGCTGACACGGTCTTCTACGTACTCCTTCACCATCTTCCAAAACATTTCTCTCCTTGTGACACTAGGCCGCGCATCAGGGTGAGGTTGCTGGCGGGGTGTCATAGAACTGTCCCAGGCCTTGGAGAGTGTTGCCCTGCCTCTGTTGGAACTGTTGTGTGTTCCCCTCATATCCCCTCCTCGGTTGCCCAAGGAACTATGTACTCTGCCGCCAGGAAATTTTAGAAGCAATTTTTCCACAAGGACCTTCTTGTATTGCACCGTTTTGCTCATCCTCTCCACCACAGGAATGAGAGATGAGAAGTTCTCTTTGTAGCGGGGGTCAATAAGAGTGAACAACCAGTAATTGGTGTTGTCCAAAAGTAAAAACGAGTGGGTCATGGGAAAGGCAGCCTAACATAAAGTCAGCCATGTGTGCCAGAATCCCAACAGGCAAGACTTCACTGTCATCATCAGGAGCATGACTCTCAATCTCCTCATCCTCTTCCTCCTCTTCTGCCCATCCACGCTGAACAGATGGAATTAAACTTCCATGGGTACTACCCTCTGTAGCGGAGGCAATCGTCTCCTGCTCCTCCTCCTTCTCCTCTTCATTGTACAATTTGCGCTGAGAAGACGAACTGAGGGTGCTCTGGCTATCACCCTGTGTAATGTCTTCCCCCATTTCCACCTCTTCCACATGCAAAGCGTCGGCCTTAATTGTGAGCAGCGAGCGTCTGAGTAGACACAGAAGCGGGATGGTTACGCTGATAATAGCGTTATCGCCGCTCACCATCTGTGTTGATTCCTCAAAGTTTCTTAAAACCCCACAGAGGTCAGACATCCATGCCCACTCCTCGCTTGTGAATAGCGGAAGCTGATTGGAAATGCGACGACCATGTTGCAGCTGGTATTCCATTACTGCCCTCTGTTGCTCACAAAGCCTGGCCAACATGTGGAACGCGGAGTTCCAGCACATGCTCACGTCGCACAACAGTCGGTGAGTGTCACCACCAGACATCTGAGAAGCTCTGACAGACGTCCTTCAGAACCTCCTCCTTGAGGTTCCTTTTGTTTTGCTTTCCTTTTCTCATCTCGTTAGCCTCTCTCAGCTGTCATGTAGTTGCACTGATTGCATCCCTTTAAATCCCTTCCCATACTGCATCACTTTGCGGTTTATACAACTTCCTGGAGTGTATGCATTCTGGATGCTACTACTGAGTCTTCTACAGATAAGTTTTGTTCATTCATTTGTATTTTCCTGTTTGCTGGATCCCAGGTGACCCTGACTCCCTCCGTATCAAGTGTAGGGAGCCGGTGGTTGTGTCCCCTCACTATTATAGGGTGTTCAGGTGTTATACAGTCGAGGTACGAGGATATGCGATCATCTACCATTGGGATTTTTGCATAGGCTGAGCAGTTAGGGAGAGAGCCAGGTCTGTTGCAGGGCTCCCCCTTTTGTTCCTTAGTTTTGGATCCAGTCAGTCGGATCTTCATTTTGTGTCTTCTAGTTTTCTGTACACCTTCCGTGACAGTGAGCTGGCAATTGTAAGCGCTGCTGCAGCGTTGACAGACCGACGGAAGCTGTCGATGACTTGCGGAAATGGGCACACACGCGGTGCACCTTTACCAGTAGCTCAGGCAAATTGGGGTAGATTTTGAGAAACCGCTGAACCACTAAGTTGAAGACGTGGGCTAGGCATGGTATGTGTGTGAGTATGCCGAGCTCCAAAACTGCCATCAAGTTACGGCCATTATCAGACACAACCATGCCTGGTTCTAGGTTGAGTGGCGAGAGCCACAGCTCAGTATGGTCTCTTATCCCCTGCCACAGCTCTGCGGTGGTGTGCTGTTTGTTCCCTAAGCAAATCAGCTTAGTCACGGCCTGTTGACGCTTCCCCACTGCAGAGCTGCACTGCTTCCAGCTACTGACTGATGGTTTACTGGTGCTGCAAGAGGATAATTCTGAGGTGGAAGTGGAGGAGAAGTGGGGGGTTTGAGCCACTAACATAGGTGGTGGTGGAAACCCTGATGGAATTAGTGCCCGCAATCCTTGGCGTCGGTAGCACCTGTGCCATCCCAGGGTGCGACTCGCTCCCAGCCTCCACAGCGTTCACCCAGTGTGCCGTCAGGGAAATGTAGCGTCCCTGGCCAAAAGCACTTGTCCATGTGTCAATGGTTAAGTGCACCTTCCCAGTAACTGCGTTGGTCAGGGCATGGGTGATGTTACGGGACACATGCTGGTGTAAGGCGGGCACAGCACACTGTCAAAAAATAGTGGCGGCTGGGGACTGCGTAACGAGGGATGGCCGCCGACATCAGGCTGCGGAAGGGTTCAGTGTCCACAAGCCTAAATGGCAACATTTACAGGGCCAGTAATTTGGAAAGTTGCGCATTTAGTGCTATGGCCTATGGGTGGGTGGCTGGTTAAATTTGCACTTGCGTTTAAATGCCTGGGGTAAGGACATTTGTATGCTGCGCTGGGACACGGAAGTGGATGTGGTAGCTGATGGTGCTTGCGAAAGTCCAGGTGCAGGGCGGGAGGCATCCGGGCCTGCGCCTTCGAAAGGGGATTGGCCAGCACGTAACACAGGGGAAGAGGAGGCAGTGGTGTGACCCACAGACACAGATTGTGGACCCAGGAGTTCGGACCACCTATTACAGTGCTTTGATGCCATGTGGAGGATCATACTGGTGGTGGTGAGGTTGCTAGTGTTCACGTCCCTGCTCATTTTTGTATGGCACAGGTTGCAAATTACAATTCTTTTGTCATCCGCACTTTCCTCAAAAAAGCAGCAGACTGCGGAACACCCACCCCTTGGCAAGGGAGATTGCCGCAAGGGGGTGCAATGGGGAACAGTTGCGGGCCTGTTTGGTGTGGCCCGCCTCCTCCCTTTTGCCACCCCACTGCCTCTTCCAGCCTGTTGCAGTGCTGCAGATCCCTCCCTCTCTCTACTGCTGTCCTCACTCGGCTTGCCACCTTCCCAGGTTGGGTCAGTGACTTCATCGTCCACCACCTCCTCTTCCACTTCCTCACTCTGCTCATCCTCCTGACTTGTTGACCTAACAACAACCTCAGTTATTGACAACTGTGTCTCATCCTCATCATCAACCTCTTGAGACACTAATTGCTGTTGACTTATTGGCAACTGTGTCTCATCATCATCGTCCACCTCTTGAAACACTAATTGCCGTTCCCCACCATCATCTTCTTGTGACTGTGGATGCTCAAGAGTTTGGGAATCAGGGCACAAGACCTCATGTTCCTCTTTAAGCGGGCTTGTCGAGAGGCCCAAATCAAGGAATGGCGATAAAAAGAGCTCCTCGGAATATCCTAGTGTGGGATCACTTGCTTGGCAAGACTCTCCAGACTTGGTGGAAGACAGGGTGGTGCTTAACTGACTGGAAGCATTATCTGCTGCAATCCAACCGACCACCTGCTCGCACTGGTCTGACTTCGAGAACGTTGTCCTGTGCCGCGCTGCAAACTGGGACATGAAGCTAGGTATCGTGGATGATTGTTTTTCTTGTGCTCTGGCAGCAGGCACAGTTTCAATGTAACCAGGGTCACGGCCTCTGCGTGCACCATCAGCATCACGGCCACTTCCCTGTCCCTTACTGCTTGCCTTCTTCATATTAAATGTTATATATGCTTGAAAGTATGTCACACGTACAGTAGCGCAGGATTTGGAAGTGTATGCTCAAAAAAATTATTTGGGAAAGGTATTTGGGATGTGGAAACGTCACACAGGAGATATACTGCAGATAATGTCGCTGATGTCAGCAGCAGCTAATATAAAATTACAGGGAATATCACAGGTATTTGGGATGTGGAAACGTTACCTAGGAGATGTACCTCAGGTAATGTCACTGTCCGCAGTGGACACGGTCTACGGAAAAAGTACACTGGATGTCACAGGTTTTTTTGCACGCTATTAAGCGCAGGATGAGCTAAAAATAGATATTGCAGCTACACACAATAGTCCTTAAAAGGACTTTTGGGTCTGTAAAGTTTTAGCGTTCCGGACAGCCAATCACTGTAATGCCAGTAACCAACATGGCTACGGCATTACAGTGAAGAACAGTACTGACCTGCACGTTTATTGGATGTACGCAGTTAGGACAGTGCATCGCGGATTCGGAGAAGAGGAGGGGTGAGTACAACACTTCATTCACATCTTCCCCTGCGACGCCTGCAGACTAGTAAGCGCTTTCATAACATAGAAACATAGAAACATAGAATGTGTCGGCAGATAAGAACCATTTGGCCCATCTAGTCTGCCCAATATACTAAATACTATGAATAGCCCCTGGCCCTATCTTATATGAAGGATAGCCTTATGCCTATCCCATGCATGCTTAAACTCCTTCACTGTATTTGCAGCTACCACTTCTGCAGGAAGGCTATTCCATGCATCCACTACCCTCTCAGTAAAGTAATACTTCCTTATATTACTTTTAAACCTTTGCCCCTCTAATTTAAAACTGTGTCCTCTTGTGGTAGTTTTTCTTCTTTTAAATATGCTCTCCTCCTTTACCGAGTTGATTCCCTTTATGTATTTAAAAGTTTCTATCATATCCCCTCGGTCTCTTCTTTCTTCCAAGCTATACATATTAAGGTCCTTTAACCTTTCCTGGTAAGTTTTATCCTGCAATCCATGTACTAGTTTAGTAGCTCTTCTCTGAACTCTCTCTAGAGTATCTATATCCTTCTGGAGATATGGCCTCCAGTACTGCGCACAATACTCCAAGTGAGGTCTCACCAGTGTTCTGTACAGCGGCATAAGCACTTCACTCTTTCTACTGCTTATACCTCTCCCTATACATCCAAGCATTCTGCTGGCATTTCGTGCTGCTCTATTACATTGTCTTCCCACCTTTAAGTCTTCTGAAATAATTACTCCTAAATCCCTTTCCTCAGATACTGAGGTCAGGACTGTGTCAAATCTTCTATATTCTGCCCTTGGGTTTTTACGCCCCAGGTGCATTATCTTGCACTTATCCACATTAAATTTCAGTTGCCAGAGTTCTGACCATTCTTCTAGTTTTCCTAAATCCTTTTCCATTTGGCGTTTCCCTCCAGGAACATCAACCCTGTTACATATCTTTGTGTCATCAGCAAAAAGACAAACCTTACCATCAAGGCCTTTTGCAATATCACTTATGAAGATATTAAACAAAATTGGTCCCAGTACAGATCCCTGTGGAACCCCACTGGTAACATGACCTTGTTTTGAATGTTCTCCATTGACTACAACCCTCTGTTGTCTGTCACTCAGCCACTGCCTAATCCACTCAACAATATGGGAGTCCATGCTCAATGACTGCAGTTTATTGATAAGTCTTCTATGTGGGACAGTGTCAAAAGCCTTACTAAAATCTAGATATGCGATGTCTACTGCACCTCCACCGTCTATTATTTTAGTCACCCAGTCAAAAAAATCTAAAGGATTTGTTTGACATGATCTCCCTGAAGTAAACCCATGCTGTTTTTCATCTTGCAATCCATGGGATTTTAGATGTTCCACAATCCTATCCTTTAATAGGGTTTCCATTAATTTGCCTACTATTGATGTCAGACTCACTGGTCTATAGTTGCTCGATTCCTCCCTACTACCTTTCTTGTGAATGGGCACGACATTTGCCAATTTCCAATCTTCCGGGACGACTCCTGTTACTAATGATTGGTTAAATAAATCTGTTAACGGTTTTGCCAGCTCACCACTAAGCTCTTTTAATAATTTTGGGTGTATCTCATCAGGCCCCTGTGACTTATTTGTCTTCACTTTAGACAGCAAACTTAGAACATCTTCCTCTGTAAAGACACATGCATCAAACGATTTAATAGTCATCCTTTCTAGTGGAGGTCCTTCTCCTTCTTTTTCTTTTGTAAAATGGCACTGCGTCTGGTTTCGTACAGACTGACACCTAGTGTACACTGTAAGTACACATTTCCACCATACACAATGGTATACTGACATTTAGATGCTGATTTATTTTCTTTTCTTTTTTTTTTTTACAGACAATGCAGTCACTTTGGTTGCATTTAGATTTTCCTGCTTTAAAATTCTGCATTACTGCTGAAATTAGTATTTTACCAAAAAGCTAGAAATGCCAGAGCCTCACATATGGAAAATATGCGCTTTACCACTGAGCTAAACCCCCTACTATATGCTGAGTTTCATGGTGGATGTATAATAATACTTCCATATGGAAGACGTAATGTTGATAAGTGCAAGATAATGTACCTGGGGCGTAAAAACCCAAGAGCAGAATATAAAATCAGTGATACAGTCTTAACCTCAGTATCTGAGGAAAGGGATTTAGGAGTAATTATTTCAGAAGACTTAAAGGTAGGCAGACAATGTCATAGAGCAGCAGGAAATGCTAGCAGAATGCTTGGGTGTATAGGGAGAGGAATTACCAGTAGAAAGAGGGAGGTGCTCATGCCGCTCTACAGAGCACTAGTGAGACCTCATCTGGAGTATTGTGCGCAGTACTGGAGACCATATCTCCAGAAGGATATAGATACTCTAGAGAGAGTTCAGAGAAGAGCTACTAAACTAGTACATGGATTGCAGGATAAAACTTACCAGGAAAGATTAAAGGACCTTAACATGTATAGCTTGGAAGAAAGACGAGACAGAGGGGATATGATAGAAACGTTTAAATACATAAAGGGAATCAACAAGGTAAAAGAGGAGAGAATATTTAAAAGAAGAAAAACTGCTACAAGAGGACATAGTTTTATATTAGAGGGGCAAAGGTTTAAAAGTAATATCAGGAAGTATTACTTTACTGAGAGAGTAGTGGATGCATGGAATAGCCTTCCTGCAGAAGTGGCAGCTGAAAATACAGTGGAGGAGTTTAAGCATGCATGGGATAGGCATAAGGCCATCCTTCATATAAGATAGGGCCAAGGGCTATCCATAGTATTCAGTATATTGGGCAGACTAGATGGGCCAAATGGTTCTTATCTGCCGACACATTCTATGTTTCTATGTATAATAACGCTACATAGTCAGATAATACCTCTTAATGGTGAACGTATAATAATACTTCCAGATGGTGGAGACTGCTTACAGGTGACATGTGAATTCCTGTACTTTTATGGATCTCTGAACAATAGACGTTCTTGTAGTTCTTTATCACAAATCATGGAGATACCAGACATGGAACACGTGGCCTCATACAGTCAGGTCCATAAATATTGGGACATCAACACAATTCTAACATTTTTGGCTCTATAGACCACCACAATGCATTTGAAATGAAACAAACAAGATGTGCTTTAACTGCAGACTGTCAGCTTTAATTTGAGGGTATTTTCAATTACAGCCTGAAGTCTGGAACGCATAGACATCACCAGACGCTGGGTTTTATCCCTGGTGATGCTCTGCCAGGCCTCTACTGCAACTGTCTTCAGTTCCTGCTTGTTCTTGCGGCATTTTCCCTTCAGTTTTGTCCTAAGCAAGTGAAATGCTCAATCGGATTCAGGTCAGGTGATTGACCATTGGCCATTGCATAACAATCCACTTCTTTTCCTTAAACTCTTTGGTTACTCTTGCACAGTGGCGTACCGCCCATAGAGGCAGACCACGCCGCTGCTATGGGGCCCGCGGCACTGGGGGGCCCGTAGCGCAGATAAGGCCCCGCCCACTGATGACCAGCAGCCGGCTATGCGGCTGCTTTTCTCCCCAGGGCCCCCCCCATGTTTAGCTGAATCGCCTCCCAGAGGCGCGGCTAAGTCCTAGACACCCGCCCCCCTCCTCAGCGCTGCGCTCTGAAACACCCGATCCTCCTCTCGTCGGCGTCCCAAATCCCGCGCAGGCGCAGTGCCGGCTATTGCCTGCGCCTGCGCTCTGATAATACGGCTGAGGGCAACAGCTTCAACATCGTCACTGGGCATGCGCCGAGCCCAGTGACGATGTTGAAGCTGTTGCCCTCAGCCGTATTATCAGAGCGCAGGCGCAGGCAATAGCCGGCACTGCGCCTGCGCGGGATTTGGGACGCCGACGAGAGGAGGATCGGGTGTTTCAGAGCGCAGCGCTGAGGAGGGGGGCGGGTGTCTAGGACTTAGCCGCGCCTCTGGGAGGCGATTCAGCTAAATGATGGAGGCGTTAGAGTTTTCATATTTAGGCGGGCACGGCACTAATCAGAGGGGCACCGTGGAGAAAGAAAAACGCCCCTCTGGGCTCCAGTCCGGCTTACAGCAAGAATCGATTTTTAGAAGAAAGGACAAGACTGACATGGAAAAGAAGAACACAGATGGAAAAAAGGTACTTTATTAAACATGGATCCATGAGTACCTTTTTTCCATCTGTCTTGTTCTTTGGATTGTGAGTCTTGTCATTTCTTCAAAAAATCGATTCTTATGATATGTAAATGACGCTGTAAGGAGCCCAGAGGGGCGTTATTCTTTCTCCACTGTGCCCAGGAACGCCCCTCTGAAGTGCCGTGCCCGGCTAAATTTGAAAACTAATAACGCCTCCAAGTTCATCTAAATCGCCTCCCAAATCCGATCCTCCTCTCGCTGGCATCCCAAATCCCGCGCAGGCGCAGTGCCGGCGATTGCCTGCGCTATGATAAGATGACTGACGGCACTGCGCCTGCGCGGGATTTGGGATGCCGGCGAGAGGAGGATCGGGGTGTTTGCCGCAGAGCGCGGCACTGAGGAGGGGGGTGTTGAGCACTTAGCCGTGCCTCTGGGAGGCGATTTAGATGAACTTGGAGGCGTTATTAGTTTTCAAACTTAGCCGGGCACGGCACTTCAGAGGGGCGTTCCTGGGCACAGTGGAGAAAGAATAACGCCCCTCTGGGCTCCTTACAGCGTCATTTACATATCATAAGAATCGATTTTTTGAAGACATGACAAGACTCACAATCAAAAGAACAAGACAGATGGAAAACAGGTACTCTGTTAAACATGGATTCATGAAAAAAAAATTGGGGGTAAATTGCTAGTGACAGATTCCCTTTAAGGCTACTTTCACACTTGCGTTCAGAGCGGATCCGTCTGGTGTCTGCACAGACGGATCCGCACCTATAATGCAAACGCTTAGATCCGTTCAGAACGGATCCGTTTGCATTAACATGAACAAAAAAAAAAACAACATTTTTTTTTTTTGTTCATGATAGTGCAAACGGATCCGTTTTGACTTTACATTGAAAGTCAATGGGGGACGGATCCGTTTGAAAATTGAGCCACACTGTGTCAACTTCAAACGGATCCGTCCCCATTGACTTAGATTGTAAGTCTGGACGGATCCGTTTGCCTCCGCACGGCCAGGCTGCAAGCAGCGTTCAAGTGTCCGCCTGCTGAGCGGAGGACAGACGGAGCCATACTGATGCATTCTGAGCGGATCCGCATCCACTCAGAATGCATTAGGGCAGGACGGATCCGTTCGGTGCCGCTTGTGAGAGCCTTCAAACAGAACTCACAAGCGGAGACCCGAACGCAAGTGTGAAAGTAGCCTAACATGGCACCCCAAATAAGGAGACCTGCAGGCTGCAGCAGATATCCCATGTGACAGGTCACCCCCAGGAAACCCCTAACAGTTTCTGTAGGTCATGTATAAATTTATTTAATGGGGGTGTGGCATGGGAGGAGCAAAGTCAGGAAGTGGGAGGGGCCATGGTGGGTAGTGGGCGGGGTTAAGGGGCCCAATTCAGATTTTTGCTACGGGGCCCAGTGATTCCTATGTACGCCTCTGCTCTTGCAGTATGCTTTGGGTCATTGTCCATCTGCACTGTGAAGCGCCGTCCAATAAGTTCTGAAGCCTTTGGCTGAATATGAGCAGATAATATTGCCCGAAACACTTCAGAATTCATCCTGCTGCTTTTGTCTGCAGTCACATCATCCATAAATACAAGAGAACCAGTTCCATTGGCAGCCATACATGCCCACGCCATGACACTACCACCACCATGCTTCACTGATGAGGTGGTATGCTTAGGATCAGGAGCAGTTCCTTTTCTTCTCCATACTCTTTTCTTCTCATCACTCTGGTACAAGTTGATCTTGGTCTCATCTGTCCATTGGATGTTGTTCCAGAACTGTGAAGCCTTTTGTAGATGTCGTTTGGCAAACTCTAATCTGGCCTTTCTGGTTTTGACGCTCACCAATGGTTTACATCTTGTGGTGAACCCTCTGTATTCACTCTGGTGAAGTCTCCTCTTGATTGTTGACTTTGACACACATACACCTACCTCCTGGAGAGTGTTCTTGATCTGTCCAACTGTTGTGAAGGGTGTTTCCATCACCAGGGAAATAATTCTTCGGTCATCCACCACAGTTGTTTTCCGTGGTCTTCCGAGTCTTTTGGTGTTGCTGAGCTCACCGGTGCGTTCCTTCTTTTTAATAATGTTCCAAACAGTTGTTTTGGCCACGCCTAATGTTTCAGTTATCTTTCTGATGGGTTTGTTTTGTTTTTTCGGCCTAATGATGGCTTGCTTCACTGAGAGTGACAGCTCTTTGGATCTCATCTTGAGAGTTGACAGCAACAGATTCCAAATGCAAATAGCACATGAACTCTGGACCTTTCATCTGCTCATTGTAATTGGGATAATGAAGGAATAACACACACCTGGCCAATTGTCCCATTACTTTTCGTTCCTTAACAAGTGGGAAGCACATATGCAAACTGTTGTAATTCCTACACCGTTCACCTGATTTGTATGTAAATGCCCTCAAATTAAAGCTGACAGTCTGCAGGTAAAGCACATCCTGTTTGTTTTATTTCAAATCCATTGTGGTGGTGTATAGAGCCAAAAATGTTAGAATTGTGTCGATGTCCCAATATTTATGGACCTGGCTGTATATGTGAAGCATGTATTCTACCACTGTGTGGTTCCTAGTGGTACCTTGGAACAAAAGCAGAGTTCGGTACTAAGGTTTTTTACAGTAATAATTAATTCACGAAGTTATTACACAAAGTCAAGTGCGACTTCGCAAAGTAATAACTTCGGCTCATCAGAGCCAATACATTCTAATACTGTACGGAGCGGGAACTCCGTACAGTATTACAACAACGTTTTTTAAAAATTCCTATAGAAAAACATCTACATGTATGGCAATATTGTGTTGGTACCACGTGGGGGTACTTTTCTATGTAAAGTTCATTAATTGTTAGTACATTAGTAAAGTGTCCACATAATACCACTACATAGGGTTAAAATAATACCTTCATATGTTGGTCATAGCCTTAGGCTACATGCACACGGCCGTTGTTTTGGTCCGCATCCGAGCCGCAGTTTTGGCGGCTCAGATGCGGACCCATTCACTTCAATGGGGCCGCAAAAGAAGCAGACAGCTGTCCGCATCCGTTGCTCCGTTCCGTCGTCCGCAAAAAATATATAACCTGTCCCATTCTTGTCTGCGGTTTGTGGACAAGACTAGGCAGTTATATTAAAGGCTGTCCGTGCCGTTTCGCAAATTGCGGAATGCACACGGATGCCATCCGTGTTTTGTGGATCCCCAATTTGCGGACCGCAACATACACAATGGTCATGTGCATATAGCCTTATTCACACGTCAGCGATTTCCATCAGTGATTGGAAGCCAAAACCAGTAGGAGCATAGGTTACTATGATACTGTGCGCATCGGGCCGCCTGCGGGGTATTGTCCCACACTGATATGATCATATGATGCTGTGCACTCCCATGCAAACGATGTATGCGCTCCGGTATATATGGCCCGCTCACAGACCGTGTGTCTCGGAGGGCATACGGTCGTGTGCATGAGCCCTAAGGGAAAGATCTGCACCTGTTCTGTGTTTAGACCTGCACCTGGTTTTGGCTCGAAATCACTGATGGAAATCACTGACCGAACACTGATGTGTGAATGAGGTTTAACAGATGATCTTTTGGCCAACTCTATGGCCTAGATTACCACGGGTAAATGGCTCTCTGGTTTAGGCCTCTTTCACACGACCGTTTTTTTTCCCCGTTTACGGCCCGTTTTTTGCGTTCCATATACGGAACTATTCATTTTAATTCCGTTTTCGTACTTTCATTCCGCAAAAAAATAGCACGTGTCCTATTATTGTCCGCATTAAGGACAAGGATTGGACTGTTCTTTTAGGGGCCAGCTGTTCCGTTCCGCCAAATACGGAATGCATGTGGATGTCATCCGTATTTTTAGCAAATTCGTTTTTTGCGGACCGCAAAATACATACGGTCATGTGCAAGAGGCCTTAGACCGGGGATAATGCTCCCAGGTAAGCCTCTGTAGATTAGGGTATGAGTCAAGTAGACAAGATAAGGCCTCTTTCACACGGGCGTTGCGGGAAAATGTGCGGGTGCGTTGCGGGAACACCCGCGATTTTTCAGCGCGAATGCAAAACATTGTAATGCGTTTTGCACTCGCGTTAGAAAAATCGGCATGTTTGGTACCCAAACCCGAACTTCTTCACAGAAGTTCGGGTCTGGGATCGGTGTTCTGTAGATTGTATTATTTTCCCTTATAACATGGTTATAAGGGAAAATAATAGCATTCTGAATACAGAATGCATAGTACAATAGCGCTGGAGGGGTTAAAAATAAATAAAAAATAATTTAACTCACCTTAATCCACTTGCTTGCGTAGCCGGCATCTCCTTCTGTCTTCATCTTAGCTTTGTGTAGCAACAAGGACCTTTGGTGACGTCACTCCGGTCATCACATGATCCATCACCATGGTAAAAGATCATGTGACGGACCATGTGATGACTGTGATGTCACCAAAGGTCCTTGTTGCTACACAGAGCTAAGATGAAGACAGAAGGAGATGCCGGCTACGCAAGCAAGTGGATTAAGGTGAGTTAAATTATTTTTTATTTATTTTTAACCCCTCCAGCGCTATTGTACTATGCATTCTGTATTCAGAATGCTATTCTTTTCCCTTATAACCATGTTATAAGGGAAAATAATAATGATCGGGTCTCCATCCCGATCGTCTCCTAGCAACCGTGCGGATGCTTGCGATTTTCATGCAACCCTATTCACTTCTATGGGGCCTGCGTTACGTGAAAAACTCAGAATATAGAGCATGCTGCGATTTTCACGCAACAACGCATAAGTGATGCGTGAAAATCACCGCACATGTGAACAGCCCCATAGAAATGAATTCTACGGGACCAGGGCTGCGTGAAAAACGCAGAATATAGAACATGCTGCGTTTTTCACACAGAACTGATGCGTGAAAAGAAACGCTCATGTACACAGCCCCATTGAAATGAATGGGTCAGGATTCAGTGCGGGTGCTATGCGTTCACGTCGTGCATTGCACCCACGCGGAAAACTCGCTCGTGTGAAAGGGGCCTTAGGGCACGACCTCCTTGATAAGTAAATAATAATACCTTCATATGGTAGATGGAAACTTGAACTGACCTCTAGTGCACATCATAAGCAAAATTTCCCAGATACACAATGGTACGGACATTTAGATGGTGATTGATTTTTTCCTTACATAAAGTGCAGTCACTTAGGTTGCATTAGATTTTTCTGCTTTGAAAAATGTCATTATCAGTCAAATTTGTATTTTACCCAAAATTTGGAGATGCCGGGGATTGAACCCGGGGCCTCATACATGCGAAGCATGCGCTCTACCACTGAGCTACATCCCCTAGACACAAGCTGCACACATGGGCCCAGAGAACACTCTACTTGTATGGCCTTATTGTGCTGGTACCACATGGGGATATTTTGCTATATACAGTTCTGCCCATAATTATTCATACCCAAGGCAAATTGTGACTTAAAGTTACTTTTATTCAGCCAGCAAGTAATTTTTTGACGGGAAATGACATAGGTGTCTCCCAAAAGATAATAAGACGATGTACAAGAGGCATTATTGTGGGGGGAAACATTTCTCAGCTTTTATTTACATTTGAGCAAAAAGTGTCCAACCCAAAATTATTCATACCCTTCTCAATAATCAATAGAAAAGCCTTTATTGGCTATTACAGCAATCAAACGCTTCCTATAATTGCAGACCAGCTTTTTGCATGTCTCCACAGGTATTTTTGCCCGTTCATCTTTAGCAATGAGCTCCAAATCTTTCAGGTTGGAGGGTCTTCTTGCCATCACCCTGATCTTTAGCTCCCGCTACAGATTCTCAATTGGATTCAAGTCTGGACTCTGGCTGGGCCACTCCAAAACGTTAATGTTGTTGTCTGCTAACCATTTCTTCACCACTTTTGCTGTGTGTTTTGGGGCATTGTCATGCTGAAATGTCCACTGGTGCCCAAGGCCAAGTTTCTCTGCAGACGCCTGATGTTGTCATTGAGAATCCTCATGTATTGCTCTTTTTTCATGGTGCCGTTTACTGTGATTAGGTTCTCTGGTCCATTGGCTGAAATACACCCCCAAAGAATTAGGTTCCCACCACCATGTTTCACAGTGGGGATAGTGTTCTTTGGGTTGAAGGCTTCTCCTTTTTTACGCCAAATGAAGGAAACATCATTCTGACCAAACAATAAAATTTTTGTATCATCTGACCATAACACAGAAGACCAGAAGTCTTCTTCTTTGTCCAGATGAGCTTTTGCAAAGGCCAAGCGAGCTTTTATGTGCCTTATCTGGAGAAGTGGAACCCAGCAGTGTGCAGTGTCCGTTGGATTGTCTGCCTTGAGACATTGCCACCAGCAGAGCCCAGATTCACCAGGATGGCCTTGGTGGTGATCCTTGGATTCTCTTTCACCTCTCTAACTATCCTCCTGGCCAGCACAGGTGTTACTTTTGGCTTCCGACCACATCCTCTGAGATTTTCCACAGTGCGGAACATCTTGTATTTTTTGCTCAAATGTAAATAAAAGCTGAGAAATGTTTTTTCCCCCACAATAATGCCTCTTGTACATCGTCTTATTATCTTTTGGGAGACACCTATGTCATTTCCAATTAAAAAATTACTTGCTGATTGAATAAAAGTAACTTTACGTCAAAATTTGCCAGGGGTATGAATAATTATGGGCAGCACTGTAACAAACATACAATTTTGGTACTAGTAAAATGCTGCATGATACCATTATACAGTGTTAAAATAATACTTCAATATGCTGGTCATGGTGGATTTATAATACTACCTCCATATGATGGAAATATAATTATACCTCCATATGGTGGTTGCTCCATGCACTACATATACATCATCCATACACATAATGCACACACGCATTATATATACATCATGATCAATAAAATAAAACATACATCTATATGCTGGATTTTTAATGCTACCTCCATATGGTGGACATACATTAATCCCGCCACAGAATGAACATATAATACAAAACATGGAGATGCCGGGGATTGAACCCGGGGCCTCATACATGCAAAGCATGCGCTCTACCACTGAGCTACATCCCCTAGATACAGACTGAC
This sequence comes from Bufo gargarizans, assembly GCF_014858855.1. Taxonomy (NCBI): domain Eukaryota; kingdom Metazoa; phylum Chordata; class Amphibia; order Anura; family Bufonidae; genus Bufo; species Bufo gargarizans. Next base: position 169,125,373 of record NC_058087.1, on the reverse strand, counting down.
AGCGTGCATGGCACTATTTGGTTGGTACCAGGTGGTGGTATTTTATTGTTATGTAACATTCATAAACCCTTTCAGTACCGAGCAGTTTTTCACCTTAAACTCCAGGCCAATTTTTGCAAATCTGACACGTGTCATTTTATACGGCAATAATAACTCTAGAACACTTTTACTTATCAAAGCCATTCTGAGATTGTTTTCTAATCACACATCATACTTCATGTTAGCGATAAATTTGAGTCAATATATTTCACCTTTATTTATAAAAAAATTATCAAAATTTACCATAAACTGGAAAAATTTATAATTTTCAAAATTTGAATTTCTCTGCTTTTAAGGCAGATAGTGATACCTCATAAAATAGTTATTACTTTACATTCCTTCCGTCTACTTTATGTTTGGTTCATTTTGTAAATGATATTTTCTATTTTAGGACATTACAAGGCTTAGAATTTAAGAAGCAATTCTTAAAACTTTGAAGAAAATTTCCAAAACCCACTTTTTAAGGACCAGTTCAGTTAAAGTCACTTTGTGGGGCTTACGTAGTAGAAACCCCCATAAATGACCCCTCAAGTTCTTCAAAACTGATTTTACAAACTTTGTTTCGGCACCTGGTTTTGGCTCTAAAGTAACTGATGGAAATCACTGACATGAACACTGATGTACATATCATTTTTGATTGCTCAATAGTACGCTTTTTGTGAGGAAAGGTAACCAAAAATGGCTATTCTCATTTTTTTTTTTACGGTATTCACCTGACAGGATGGATTATGTTCATAAAGCAGGTCGGTACAGATGCAACAGTACTAAATATGTCTATTTTTATATTTTTATGCTTCAGTTTTACATAATAAAGCATTTTTGAAAGAAATCATGTCTCCATTTTCTGAAAGCCATATTTTTTATTTTTCTGCCGATTTTTTGGGGGGAAAGGTAGACGGTTTTATTGGTACCGTTTCTGGGTACATATGATTTTTTTGATCATTCAATACTACACTTTTTGGGGCAAGGTGACAGTTTTAGGCTACTTTCACACTAGCGTTCAGAACGGATCCGTCTGCATTATATTGTAAAAAAAATTCTAAGTGTGAAAGTAGCCTGAACGGATCCGTACAGACTTTTACATTGAAAGTCAATGGGGGACGGATCCGCTTGAAGATTGAGCCATATTGTGTCATATTCAAACGGATCCGTCCCCATTGACTTACATTGTAAGTCTGGACGGATCCGCACGCCTCCGCACGGCCAGGCGGACACCCGAACGCTGCAAGCAGCGTTCAGGTGTCCGCCTGCTGAGCGGAGGCTGAACGGTGCCAGACCGAACGCTAGTGTGAAAGTAGCCTTAATTTAATTTTTTTACGGCATATATATTTTTGTAGACCAGGTTGTTACGGACGCAGCGATAGGTAATAGGTCAATTTTTTTTATTTTTGTTAAGTTTTACACAGTAAAAGCATTTTTGAAAAGAGAAAGTCTTGTTTTGTGTTGTTGATTTTCTTATGTAGGGGCTCTTTTTTCTTTTTTTGCAGGTTGCGGTGACGGTGTGATTGGTACCATTTTGGGGTACATACGACCTTTTGATCGCTTGGTATTACACTTATGAGGCAAAGTGTCCAAAAAATGACTGTTTTGGCAGTTTATTTTTATTTTTTACAGTGTTCACCTGGCGGGGTGGATCATGTTATATATTTATAAAGATGGTCGTTACAGACGTGGCGATACCTAATATGTCTGTTTTTCTTTTTTTTCTCTCAAATTTTTTCACTTCCGTAGGAGGCAAGCCCCGATGACTGCGTTAGGCATCAGGCTGTCGTTCCTGCCATCCGATCCCTGTCACCACAGTGCGAAGGAGCCCACACACTCTGCAAACCCTGCGTATGCGGTGGTCAGCGCTTACCGTGGCATACAATGGGTTAATGCGCCTGTGTATACAGCAGAGGCGTGGCTGTCAGGAACAGCCAGACCCCTGTTGCTGATGGGGCAGGCCCATCTCCTGCACCCACCCGATCAAAGCGCTGTACCTGTCCTGCAGCGCCGTACATGTATGGCGCTGGTATCCTACAGGCTTATTTTTGCGACTGTTAGTAAAATGCCCGCATGGTACCATTACACAGTGTTAATACCTCCATATGCTGGTCATGGTGGAGTTATAATACTACCTCCATATGAAGGACATATAATAACTCCTCCATACGGTAAACATATAACAGTGCCTCTATATGGTAGACAGTTTCGAGAGAAAAATCTCTACATGTATGGCACTATTGTGTTAGTGGTGCGGGTATTTTGCTATGATGTACCATTCAGCGCGCACACCCCCTCCTCCAGCTGATTCCAACGCGAACACATGACTTCCAAAGCAGCTACATCACTTCCGGGTATAGACTTTTGTCCGGGTGTAGAAAAGTGGCAGAACACCGGCAGGCATGGCATAGCAGCACCCCCTGTGTAGCTGACAGCCTGACACCCGGGGCAGTGGCTAGCAGGGCTCAAGAGGCAGCTGCCTTGGGCCCCCCAGGAGCAACTGGGCCCGGGGCAGCTGCCCCTTTTGCCCCACGTTAAAGACGGCCCTGACCCTATAAGACGCACCCAGGTTTTAGAGGGGGGAAATAAATTTTTTTTTTATTTTCATCAGACCTCAGCTCAGACCCTCAATGTTAATAAGTCTGACCTCAGATCAGAGAAAAAAAATGAATCAACTTACCTCCAGTCTTCTGCTCCAGACGTCACTGCCGATCCTGAGACCCAGCGCTAAGCAGCGTAATGTTTTGCGTCAAGATTACCGTGCAGTCTTATTATATATATATACTGTATATATAATACAGTTAAAAAATAATACCTCAGTAAGGTGGATGTATAATACCTTCATATTGTAGATGTAAACTTAAACTGACCTCTGTATGTTTTTGCACAGACTGACGCCTAGTGCTCATCATATGCAAAATTTCCCAGATACACAATCATTATCATCAACAATCATTTTACTAATGGTGCTAAAAATGATAAATGTTACGTAGGCAAATACCCCCAGCATGGTACCGACACAATAGTGCCATTCATGCACAGACTTCTCTCTCAGAACTAGGGACATTTCCCCAGCCTGTATGTAGGGATGAAGCTCGGTCGTAGAGCGCATGCTTTGCATGTATGAGGCCTTGGGTTTAATCCCTGACATCTCCATGTTTTGGGGTAAAAGACAGATTTATGGAGAACATATATTAACACCTCTTTACGGTGGACATAAAATAATGCCTCTCCATAGTATTTTATCCAAAACCTTGGAGATGCCAGGGATTGAACCCGGGGCCTCATACATGCAAAGCATGCGCTCTACCACTGAGCTACATCCCCTACTGTCAGACAACATATTTTCTACCACTATACAGTGTTAAAATAAAACCGCCATATGCTGGTCATAGTGGATTTATAATACCACCTCCATATGATGGACATAATACTTCTACATAATGAACATATAATACCACAATAATGTGGATGTATAATAACACCTCCAAACGGTGGATATATAATACCTTCATATAGCCCTGGCTGCCATGGTCAGCTCCCTGCTGCTGTGTGCACAAAGCACAGAGCAGCAGGGACAGTGTAAAGTCCTATTCACCCTGATAGAGGTCTTTTAGGGTGAATAGGACAGGGGCTCTAACCCCTAAGGGGGCTAATAGTAAAAATAAAAACACCGAAATATTAAGTTTAAATCACCCCCTTTCCCAATTTAACATATAAAAAATAAACATATTACTTATCGCCACACCCGAAAAAGCCCAAAATATTAAAAAATATCTCCTATGCGGAGAACGCCTTAGGCTAGTTTCACACTTGCGGCAGGACGGATCCGACAGGCTGTTCACCATGTCGGATCCGTCCTGCGGCTATTTCGCCGTGCCCGCGGACCGCCGCTCCGTCCCCATTGACTATAATGGGGACGGGGGCGGAGCTCCGGCGCAGCACGGCGGTGCACGGAGAAAGCCGCCGGACTAAAAAGCCTGACATGCAGTAATTTTAGTCCGGCGGCCTTTCTCCGTGCACCGCCGTGCTGCGCCGGAGCTCCGTCCCCGTCCCCATTATAGTCAATGGGGACGGAACGGCGGTCCGCGGGCACGGCGAAATAGCCGCAGGACGGATCCGACATGGTGAACAGCCTGTCGGATCCGTCCTGCCGCAAGTGTGAAAGTACCTTTAAAGAGGTTGTCTGGTCCCAAAATCAAACTTATTTTTCTATGTGCCTAACACCCCTCATCATTCATACATAACCCCCAATACTTGTTTTTCATGTCTGAGCTTTCCTTCCCCCCTGGAAGACATCAGACTATCCTGGCAGATCTGTTTGCTTTCTCCCCTTCTTGTTTTGTTGAATACATAACTTTATTGATACACAAGCCTGGCTGCAGTGCACAGAGATGAAGCACAGGCTGGCCACGCCCCCCCACAGGAATCTACTTATCACTCTGTCTCCTGTCAGGCATGTGCCTGATACACAGCCTGATATACATAATACAGACAATTGCACTAATCATAAACAAGATGAGTTACAGACTGGTAGAGAAGGAGAGAGGGCCCTGCCCGTCAGGGCTTACAATCTACATGGTATGAAAGAAGGACACAGTAGGTGCGGGTGAAGTTGGTCATGGCAGTATAGAGGCAGCAGGGTCACTGGTTGTAGGCTTGTCTGAAGAGGTGGGTTTTTAGGTTTCTTTTGAAGGATTCCACTGTAGGTGAGAGTCTGATATGTTGGGGTAGCGAGTTCCAGAGTGTGGGGGATGCACGGGAGAAATCTTGTAGGCGATTGTGCGAAGAGGTAATAAGAGGAGAGGAGAGAAGGAGGTCTTGTGAGGATCGGAGAGTGCGTGTGGGGGTGTATCGGGAAAGTAGCTCAGAGATGTAGGGAGGGGGCAGGTTATGGACAGCCTTGTATGTATTTGTTAGTACTTTGAAGTGAATTCGCTGGGCAATAGGGAGCCAGTGAAGGGATTGGCAGAGGAGTAACAGGGTGAGAGGTGGATTAGTCAGGCAGCAGAGTTGAGGATAGATTGGAGGGGTGCGAGCAGGGGCGTACCTAGAGCATTTGGCACCCGGGGCGAACCCTTTGTTTGGCACCCCCCCCCCCCCCCCCCCCAAGAAAGTTAAGAAAACATGCACAAACTTTTTTCAATGTTTTCAATAATATTTTTACAAATTTTCGGATCCGCAAAACACATGTGGACATCTGAATGGAGCCTTACAGGGGGGTGATCAATGACAGAGGGGTGATCACCCATATAGACTACCTGATCACCTCCGTCATTGATCACCCCCCTGTAAGGCTCCATTCAGACGTCCGCATGTGTTTTGCGGATCCGATCCATGTATCAGTGGATCCGTAAAAATCATACGGACGTCTGAATGGAGCCTTACAGGGGGGTGATCAATGACAGGGGGGTGATCAGGGAGTCTATATGGGGTGATCAGGGGTGATCAGTGGTTCAAAAGGGGTTAATAAGTGACAGGGGGGGGGTGTAGTGTAGTGGTGTTTTGTTGTACTTTACTGAGCTGCCTGTGTCCTCTGGTGGTCGATCCAAACAAAAGGGACCAGAGGACCAGGTAGCAGGTATATTAGATGCTGTTATCAAAACAGCGTCTAATATACCTGTTAGGGGTTAAAAAAATCACATCTCCAGCCTGCCAGCGAACGATCGCTGCTGGCAGGCTGGAGATCCACTCGCTTACCTTCCGTTGTAATTAAGGGGGGGTGTTATTAAGGGAGGGGGTGTAATTAAGGGGAGAAGAGAGGGTGTAATTAAGGGGGGGGGGGGGGGGTGCAGGATTTGTTCATTTTTTTCCAAATCCCCATCAATAAAATGAACAAATCCTGCACCCCCCCCCCTTAATTACACCCTCTCTTCTCCCCTTAATAACAAACCCCCCCCCTTAATTACACCCCCTCCCTCCCACCTTAATTACACAATTATTTACTTAACTTTACTTGTGTGTGTCTCACATTTATTTTGATGATGCCCCCCGCCGTCCGGCCGTCCGACCGCTGCGCTGGTATAATAGATGGATCATGGATAGGATCCTTCTGATCCGTGAAGGCGGCGGCGCGGCATCAGCGTCGTGACGTCGTCACGTCATGTTGCGGCCGCCTGCCACCGCAATAATCCTTCTTCCACTGGACCGAAGCCGGCGCCTGGCGCCGAGTCGCGTCGCACGGTCGCCGCAGTGGATGGAGCCGGGGGCGGGTGACTCCGGCGTCAGCACCCCCCTTGTGAGTGGCACCCGGGGCGGCCCGCCCCCCCCTTAGTACGCCACTGGGTGCGAGAGTGTTGGATGGGAGGCCACAAAGGAGGATGTTGCAGTAGTCTAGGCAGGAGATAATGAGGGCATGCACGAGCATTTCTAATCCCATCTTGTATGATCCTGCCTGCTGAGCTGTGTATCTAATCCCATCTTGTATGATCCTGCCTGCTGAGCTGTGTATCTAATCCCATCTTGTATGATCCTGCCTGCTGAGCTGTGTATCTAATCCCATCTTGTATGATCCTGCCTGCTGAGCTGTGTATATAAACCCTTAGGGTCCATTCACACGTCCATAATTTCGTTCCGCATTTTACGGAACGGAATTGCGGACCCATTCATTTCTATGGGGCAGCACGATGTGTTGCCCGTATCCGGAATTGCGGATCCGCACTTCCGGGTCCGCAATTCCGTTCCCTAAAAAAATAGAACATGTCCTATTCTTGTCTGCAATTGCGGACAACAATAGTTATTTTCTATTAAGTGCCGGTGATGTGCGGTCTGCAAAATGCAGAATGTCTGTGGTGTCTGTGTTTTGTGGATCCCCAAAACACTTACGAACGTGTGAATGGACCCTTATGCACACAACTGTATCCATTTTGCGATCCACATTTTTTGCAGTCCCATTGAGGACCAGGATAGGACATTCTATCTTTTCTGGAACTGACATATGGATATGGAAAGTACACTGATGAAGTCCATGCGCTTTCCACATCCGTGTGTCAGTTCTGTGACAGATAGAACACGTCCTATTCTGGTCCAAATAATGCAGATCTAAAACCCATAGAACTTAATGGGACTGCAAAAAAATGTGACTTGCACACTGACAGTAACCTTATTTAGTGGATCCGCGACTGCAGTCAGCAAAACGGATACAGTTGTGTGCCTGAGCCCTATCACTCATACTGAGCGCCCATAACAGTGACCTCCACAGTGCCCCCATAACAGTGACATCCACAGTGCCCCCATAACAGTGACCTCCACAGTGTCCCCATAACAGTGACATCCACAGTGTCCCCATAACAGTGACATCCACAGTGCCTCCCATAACAGTGACATCCACAGTGCCTCCCATAACAGTGACATCCACAGTGCCTCCCATAACAGTGACATCCACAGAGCCCCCATAACAGTGACATCCACAGCGCCCTCATAACAGTGACATCCACAGTGCCTCCCATAACAGTGACATCCACAGTGCCTCCCATAACAGTGAAATCCACAGCGCCCCCATAACAGTGACATCCACAGTGCTCCCATAACAGTGACAACCACAGTGCCCCCATAACAGTGACCTCCACAGTGCCCCCATAACAGTGACATCCACAGTGCTCCCATAACAGTGACATCCACAGTGTCCCCATAACAGTTACAACCACAGTGCCCCCATAACAGTGACATCCACAGCGCCCCCATAACAGTGACATCCACAGTGCTCCCATAACAGTGACATCCACAGTGCCTCCATAACAGTGACATCCACAGTGTCTCCATAACAGTGACAACCACAGTGCCCCCATAACAGTGACATCCACAGTGCCTCCCATAACAGTGACATCCACAGTGCCCCCATAACAGTGACATCCACAGAGCCCCCATAACAGTGACATCCACAGTGTCCCCATAACAGTGACAACCACAGTGCCCCCATAACAGTGACATCCACAGTGTCCCCATAACAGTGACAACCACAGTGCCCCCATAACAGTGCATCCACAGCGCCCCCATAACAGTGACATCCACAGTGCCCCCATAACAGTGACCTCCACAGTGCCCCCATAACAGTGACCTCCACAGTGCCCCCATAACAGTGACCTCCACAGTGCCCCATAACAGTGACATCCACAGTGCCCCATAACAGTGACATCCACAGTGTCCCCATACCAGTGACATCCACAGTGCCCCATACCAGTGACATCCACAGTGCCCCCATACCAGTGACATCCACAGTGCCCCATACCAGTGACATCCACAGTGCCCCCATAACAGTGACATCCACAGTGCCCCCATAACAGTGACATCCACAGTGCCCCCATAACAGTGACATCAACAGTGCCCCCATAACAGTGACATCCACAGGCACCTCCATAACAGTGACATCCACAGTGCCCCCATAACAGTGACATCCACAGTGCCCCCTAACAGTGCAACCACATGCCCATAACAGTGACACCACAGCTGCCCCATAACAGTGACATCCACAGTGCCCCCATAACAGTGACAACCACACTGCCCCATAACAGTGACATCCACAGTGCCCCCATAACAGTGACAACCACAGTGCCCCCATAACAGTCACATCTACAGTGCCTCCATAACAGTGACATCTACAGTGCCCCCATAACAGTGACATCTACAGTGCCCCATAACAGTGACATCTACAGTGCCCCCATAACAGTGACAACCACAGTGCCCCCATAACAGTGACATCTACAGTGCCCTCATAACAGTGACAACCACACTACCCCCATAACAGTGACAACCACAGCGCCCCATAACAGTGACAACCACACTGCCCCCATAACAGTGACAACAACAGTGACAACCACAGTGCCCCCATAACAGTGACATCCACAGTGCCCCCATAACAGTGACATCCACAGTGCCCCCAAACCAGTGACATCCACAGTGCCCCCATAACAGTGACATCCACAGTGCCCCCATAACAGTGACATCCACAGTGCCCCCATAACAGTTGACATCCACAGTGCCCCCATAACAGCGTCATCCACAGATCCTCATAACAGTGACATCCACAGTGCCCCCATAACAGTGACATCCACAGTCCCCCATAACATGACATCCACAGTGCCCCCATAACAGTGACATCCACAGTGCCCCCATAACAGTGACATCCACAGTGCCCCCATAACAGTGACATCCACAGTGCCCCCATAACAGTGACATCCACAGTGCCCCCCATAACAGTGCATCCACAGTGCCCCATAACAGTGACATCCACAGTGCCCCCATTACAGTTACGTCCACAGTGCCCTCATAACAGTGACATCCACAGTGCCCCCATTACAGTTACGTCCACAGTGCCCTCATAACAGTGACATCCACAGTGCCCCCATAACAGTGACATCCACAGCGCCCCCATAACAGTGACATCCACAGTGCCCCCATAACAGTGACATCCACAGCGCCCCCATAACAGTGACATCCACAGTGCTCCCATACCAGTGACATCCACAGTGCCCCCATAACAGTGACATCTAGAGTGCCCCATAACAGTGAAATCCACCATGGCCCAGGTGCCATCCACAATGCCATCCACAGTGCACCCTGTGCCACCCAGTGCCCCATCCACAGTTCCCCTATGTGCCATCCAGTGTGCCCCAAGTGCCATCCAGTGTGCCCCAGTGCTATCCAGTTCCCCTATGTGCCATCCACAGTTCCACGGTGACAGTCAGTGCCCCCAGTGAGATCCACAGCATAGCAATCAGCCACTGTGTATGATCGCCATGCTGTCACTCCTGCACAGCTCTTACATCGCGCTGTGCAGGACTCTGTACAGGCTTCACATAGAAGCCTGTACACTGCAGAGAGCGGCCGGCAATCCTGCGCATGTGCACTAGCTGAATGCAGAATGATAGTGCGCATGCGCGGTAAATGAAGAAAGGCCGGATCTTTCTTTTGCAGGAGGCAGTGATGTCATTCATGACGATCCGTCTCCTGCTCAAGAAAGGAAGAGAAGACGGAGACTTGCCGGAAGACCAGAAAGCCCGACAGGAGCAGTCACGTGACCGGGAGGCGAAATCTTGGAAAGGGGTGCGCTGTGGAAGGTAAGTACCAGACCAACATTCTTCCCTCCATAGTTTAGAATTATGCCCCAAATTTAGGGTTAGTCCGGAGAGCCCCTTTAAAAAAAACTGTGCGATACGCCATTTTTTTAGTCGCCTTGTCCCCCCCAAAAATAGGATAGGACTTTTCTATTATGGGCCGGACGTTCCATAAAATGCAGAATGCACGCAGCTTTTTTTGTATCTTTTTTTTCTGCGTGGTATCGGATGGTATCGAGTATCGCAATATTTTTTAATGGTATCAAAATCAAATCAAAATTTTGGTATGGTGACAACCCTAGCCCACATGACACCATTATACAGTGCTATAATAATACCGCCATATGCTGTTCATGGTGGATTTATAATAACACTGGTATTTTAGTGGGGGAAATAATAAAAAAAAATTTTTTTCATCAGACCTCCATGTTAATTAGGACTCATGCACACGGCCGTTGTGCGGCTGTTCCGTGCATTGGGGATCGCAATTGCGGTCTCCAATGCACGGGCAACATCCGTGCAGCGGGCCGGACCCATTCAACTTGAACGGGTCTGTGGTCTGTCCACACCGCAAAAAAATATATCATATTGTCATATTTATTTGCGGTGCAGAAAAACGGAAATAAACAGACCGAAAAAAATGTGAGAAAAATAAATGCCGGATCCGTTTTTCCGGATGACACCGGAAAGACGGATCTGGCATTTCAATGCATTTGTAAGACGGAACCGTCTTACAAATGCCATCAGTTACATTACTTTTTGACGGATCCGGCAGCGGAACTGCCTGCGGGATCACTCTGCCGCAAGTGTAAAAGTACCCTAAATTCGTCATTATCAGTCAAATTTGTATTTTACCCAAAATTTGGAGATGCCGGGGATTGAACCCGGGGCCTCATACATGCAAAGCATGCGCTCTACCACTGAGCTACATCCCCTGGACGCAAGCTGCACACGTGGGCCCAGAGAACACTCTACACGTATGGCCTTATTGTGCCGGTACCACGTGGGGATATTAGCTATGCTGGTCCTGGTGGATTTATAATACTAATTATACTTCCATATGAAAGACATTTAATAACAACTATATACTGGTCATATATAGAGAGGGCCTTGCGGTTCGTCCAGCGGTCTGTTTTGCAGCCGAACTTTGCGTGTTCACGATTCGCCGAACATATGGAGATATTTGCGCCCACCATATTCTTTTACATTGTGAAGAACTTTGACCCATGACACATCCATCAGGTGGTACAGGACAGCCAATGGAGACGTTTCAGCACATGGACACACCCCCTACCTTATAAATAAACCTGATCTGGCCGCCATTTTACATTCAGTGTTTTGCCAGTGTAGGGAGAGGTTGCTTTGTGGAGCAGGGACAGGCTGTTAGGGACACCAAACACTAGCTAATAGGGCCACAAATGTCCTTTACAGCACTAGTATAGGTGAGCTATCGATAGGTGTGATACACAGAGGGGTGCGATATACTTATAATATACTTTTATAATGAGTCAAAAACACATAGATCTATATAGTGATCACCTGGCAGTCAGGGGCCTAGGGCTAGGGGTTACTAGGGCAATTTTTATATAGAGTAAGGTTCCAGACGGGGTCGCTCTTATCAGGATGGGTGCTCTGTGGTTAGGCTATCAGGGCCAGAATAGCACCCCCTGTAGGGCAATATCAGGGACAGTTCTTTGCCCACCCTGTCCTTCAATACCACATCATCATCTAGCTCAGGGATAGATGTTTGTTGCTTTCCCTCCGGGATCCATGGATGTGCACTGGAACCCCCCGGATTGTGGTAGGACATATGGTTTCTGATTTGGTGCCGCAGAGCACTTGTTATTGCCGACCACATCTATGCTTTTTGCTTAACTTTAATAATTTTATTTATTTTCATTTTGAGGGATATCTTTTCCATTCACACGTCCGCAAAATGGGTCCACATCCGTTCCGCAATTTTGCGTAACGGGTTCAGACCCATTCATTGTCAATGGGGCCGGAATGTGCTATCCGCAATCCGTGCTTCCGTTTCCGCAAAAAAATAGAACATGTCCTATTCTTGTCCACAATTGCAGACAATATTAGGTATTTTCTATTATAGTGCTGGCGATATGCGGTCCGCAAATGGCGGAATGCACATTGCCGGTGTCCGTGCTTTGCGGATCCGCAAAACACTTACGGACGTGTGAATGGACCCTCATAGTAACATTATTAAAGGTTACGTTTTATCTTTCTGTATATTCTAATGGAGATCGCAAATTGGAATAATACACCTGGTATGTCACTGTCCATGTTGTGGGACTATTTGTGCACTTCTAGTAATTATTTATTGGCTGCAAATATCAGCTGAAGGTTTTTCAGGTTCGCCTGCCAATAAAATGAATGGGACCCGCCGCGAACCGCGCGTTCGCGAACCGTCCCGGCAGATGTTCATCCATCACTAGTCATATAATACCTCCTAATGGTAAACGTATAATAATATTTTTATAGTAAGATGTACAAAAAATACCTACATATAGTGGACTCATACCAATACCTTACTATCGGAGGCATATAATAATACCTCCATTTTAATGAGATATAAATGATTCATTCTGTATGGTGAATAAATAATACCTCCATATGGTCGATGGAAACGTGAATTGACCCGGTATGTTGACATTTACATGCTGATTCTGTTTTCGGATAATGCAGTCACTTGTGTTTCGTTCGGATTTTTCTGATATTAAAATTCTGCAAAGTTGTCATCAGGGGGTTTTATTTTATGTCCATCATATCGAGGTATCGTTATAAATCCACCATGACCAGCATATGGCGGTATTATTATTATTATTATAACACTAAATGTGGGCATTTTACAAATGGTGCTAAAAATTAAAAATGTTACGTAGGGAAATACCCCCAGCATGGTACCGACACAATAGTGCCATACATGTACAGACTTTTCCCTCGGAACTAGGGACATTTCCCCAGCCTGTATGTAGGGGATGAAGCTCGGACGTAGAGCGCATGCGGCCTTGGGTTTAATCCCTGACATCTCCATGTTTTTTGGTAAAAGACAGATTTATGGAGAACATATAATAACACCTCTTTACAGTGGACATATAATAATACCACAGTATTTTATCCAAAACCTTGGAGATGCCAGGGATTGAACCCGGGGCCTCATACATGCAAAGCATGCGCTCTACCACTGAGCTACATCCCCTACTGTCAGACAACACATTTGCTGCCACTATACAGTGTTAAAATAAAACCGCCATATGCTGGTCATAGTGGATTTATAATACCACCGCCATATGATGGACATAATACTCCTACATAGTGAACATATAATACCACAATAATGTGGATGTATAATAACACCTCCAAACGGTGGATATATAATACCTTCATATAGCAGATGTATAGTAATGCCTTCACATCAGAGATCCTGAAGATGAAGTAAACACAAAGTATAATAGAAAGTTTCTACGACACTGAAGGCCTATTGAAGTGGTCCTCTGGCTGTTTGCTGTCTGGACATGCTGGAAGTTGTAGTTTCCCATCAGCTGCAAATCCTCAAATTGGAGGATTTGACATTTTGACATTTTTACTGAAATCTGTATTTTACCCAAAACATGGAGATTGAACCCGGGGCCTCATACATACAAAGAATGTACATGTATGGCACTATTGTGTTGGTACCATGTTGGGGGTATTTTACTATGTAATATTTATCATTTTCAGCACTATTAGTGAAATGCCCACATTAGGGTTTTACCGGGTATCAAACTATCGATACCCAAATGATACTTTTAGACCCGGATCGATTCGATACCGGGTTTTACTATTTTCTGATACTAGGCTGCGCTACTGCCCAGCCTAGTATCAGTTAGAGAACATGGCACGCGTCGCTCTCAGCGCGCAACACGTTCTCCCCAGCAGCACAGTGGAGGAGGCGGCAGTCCCTCCCTCCGTCCCCACTGTACCGCTGCCACCAGTGAGGAGAGGGGAGGGGCTGAAGCCACTGCGCCACTAATACTGGGGGGGTGGGGTGCACTGCACCACCAGTGACTAAAATACTGGGGTTGGGGAGGAAGCACTGCGCCACCAATACTGGGGTGGTGCACTGCGCCACCAGTGACTATAATACTGGGGTTGGGGGTGGAAGCACTGCGCCACCAATTAATATAATTAAACCATTAATACAAATGTAGGATGCGGGTGTCAGCGATATCACATACCCAGCACCCAGCCTCTATGACAGGGCGCTGCGATGCCTCACCCTGAGAGGTTAATTGACGGGGATCGTAACACCTTGTCATAGAGGCCGGGTATGTGATACCGCCGGCACCCTCATCCTACATTTGCATTAATGGTTTAATTATATTAATTGGTGGCGCAGTGTTCCCCCAACCCCAGTATTATAGTCACTGGTGGCGCAGTGCACCCCCCCAGTATTATATTCATTGGTGGCGCAGTGTGCCCCTACCAGTATTAGTCATTGGTGGCAGTGGCCACAGGGTCCCCTCCTCCTCAATATTCTCATTTGTAACAGTGGCAGCTTCCGATCGGAGCCCCAGCAGTGAAATGGTGGGGCTCCAATAGGTTACCATGACAGCCAGGACGCTACTGAAGACCTGGCTGCTATGGTAACTTCCCTGATGCTGTGTGCACAATGCACAGGGCAGCAGGGACAGTGTAAAGTCCTTTCCCCTATCGTCCTCCGGCAGCACATCATCATGGGTTAATGGTGTGACATCTTCTTTCTAGGACTGCCCACCTAGTAAAACAAGTAATCAATTAATTAATTAAATTAATAGCCTCCCCTATAAGGGTCACCTCCCAGAATGCCTCGGCGTGTTTTTTATTTGTCCTCTTCTACATGGGATGTAGCCCACCTATAGGAGAATTTCTGTGGCCGCAATACCTTGACACGGTTAAGGCCTGGGGAGTGGGAATAGCCATGGTGTCCCCTGGCTCCACTCCCGACCGCTCTAGCGCCATCCCCGAAGCCCCTGGTTCTTCGGCAGCGGGTCCTGGTTCTCCGGATTGCAGCACGATCTCTCTACCTGAAGTCAAGGGCCGAACTTCTATTTTTTGGCGGTGGAACGCATCGTGAGACGCAAGCACTTCCGGATGACGTCACAGGCGCGCCCGGCCCTGTTTGAGCGCCAAATTCAAATTCTGAAAGGTATTTAGAGCGGTTTTTAGCTGGAGCTCGGTGCCCTTGTACCAGGCAGCAGAGCTCTAGCATTTTAGAGGTATTTTTGGATCTCTTCACACTGTCAGGAGAAAGATCTATTTCTCTTTTTGCCTCCATAACTTATTTTACCTCCCTTAAATTTCAGATGTCCAGCGCTTCAAGCAGGGGGGAAAAGAGATCCAGAAGGAGCAGACACAGGATGTGTCAAGCCTGTGAGCAACCGCTCCCTGATGATTTCCCGCAGGATCTTTGTGTCAGGTGTCTCCGTGATACGCAAGATTCCTCGCCATCCAAAAAGAAACAGAGGTCTCTGTCATCTCTCTGTATTTCGTGTCTTCACCAGTTACCCGCGGATCATTCCTCCAGATAATCTGTCAGATGCCGAAACAGAAAAAATTATGTCTCTGTTCAAAGCGTTCCTCAAACAATCTAAAAAGAAGAGATCAAAGAAGCCATGTTTATCCCCATCATCTTCTGAGGAGTCTCTTCGTTCGGAAGGCGAGATTTCTACTGATTCAGATTCGCACTTCATTGAAGATAATTTTTTGTTTAATAAAAAGGATGCAAACCGTTTAATAAAAGTTAAAAATATCATGGAAGCCAGTAAGGAGAAATCCGGTACTCGTGAGGAGGATGATCTCTTTTACTTCCCTAAAAAGAAGGCTCCCGTGTTTCCCAGCCACCCGGTCCTAGATGCAATAATGCATAAAGAATGGGAGCAACCGGTAGGAAGGGTTAATCTAGGATCTAGATTCAAAAATATCTACAAGACTGATCCTGCGGAATCCACAAGTTGGGAGTCCCCCGCCAGAGTAGATTCAGCAGTAACCAGATTAACAAGAAAATCTTTCTTCCCTTCAGATGATTCAGCATTGTTAAAAGACCCTATGGAGAAAAAGGCGGATGCTCTGCTTAAGAGATTACATACGTATCTCGCTTCCATGAATAAAGCAGCTATGGCCACGGTACCTGTAGCCCGTGCTCTGAGGGTTTGGCTTAGCCAATTAGGCAGAGACATTTGAAGATGGCGTCTCTAGGGAAGATCTACTCCGGCAACTACCGTCTTTGAAGCTGGCGGCAGAATTTCTTTGCAACTTTCCAGTTGACTCCTTAAGGCTTATTGCTAAGAACATGGCACTTGCTAATTCTGTTAGAAGAGCCATATGGCTAAAACTCTGGTCTGGAGACCCCTCTTCAAAGAGTAACCTGTGTTCCCTTCCCTTCGAACCTGGCAAATTATTCGGTTCTCATCTCGATAAACTTCTTGAGGCCAATATGGAAGATAAAGCGTTAAGTTTTCCACAGCCTAAACACAGAGATAAAAGATTTTTTCGTCCCTACAGGGGTCAAGATTCCAGGAGATCTACCTTTAGAGGCCGTTCCAGTCGTGCAAGATCTGACCGTAGAACCTGGATTCCTGCGGAGAAGTCCAGAAAAAAGACAGACGATAACAGATCTACCAAACCTGAATTCTGACGCCAGAGGTCAGAAAGTAGGAGGACGCCTGGCTTTCTTCTACCCCAAATGGCAGCAGATTACTTCAGATTGTTGGGCACTGAATGTTGTTCACAATGGCTATGCTCTAGAGTTCAATCATCTACCAAGAGACAGGTTTCTTCTCAACGATGGAATAGACCCAAAGATCGTCCAGCTTTTAAAAGTTTGTGGAAAAAGGAGCCCTAGAACCAGTTCCAGTTCATTAAGAATATTCAGGCGTCTACTCCAGAGTCTTTCGTGTTCCCAAACCCGATGGAAAAAGCTGCTTAATTATAGATCTCCGTTATGTAAACCGTTGCATGAAAAAGATCCATTTCAAAATGGAAACAATAAGGTCCATTACTGCGGTCCTCAAAAAGAATCAGTTTATGTCCTCCCTGGACTTAAAGGACGCATACCTCCACATTCAGATCCAGTTACATTCAAGAAAATACTTGAGTCGCCATCAGGATGGGGAAAAGAACAGTGCATTTCCAATTCAAGGCCCTCCCGTTCGGCTTGTGTTCTGCCCCAAGGGTCTTCACAAAGATTGCTGTCATTGTTGTTGTGGAGCTTCGTCTTCAGGGGATTCAAATTTTCCCCTATTTGGACGACTGGCTTGTCGTTGCAGAGTCAGAGAGTCTTCTGCAGCATCATTTAGAAGAGACCATAAAACTTCTCCAGTCTGTAGGTTTCCTGTTAAACTGGGGAAAGTCCGATCTGATTCCTTCCACTTCCAAGATTTTTCTCGGCTTCCTGATAGACACGGTCTCCATGAAGTTATACCTTCCTCTACCAAAGATGGAATTATTAAAGAAGGAAGTAAAGACACTTATATCTCTGCCGTCACCGTCAGTCCACAGAGTTATGAAAACACTGGAACATCTGACAGCTGTTGCGGATGCAGTGCCTTGGGCGAATATCCACACCCGAGATCTTCAGCAGAATTTACTCCAGTCTTAGCGGCGCAGCCGTTACCAGTTGGTAACTTTGTATGGAAGATAGAGAATAACAACTCTATATAGTGGTGCTATAATGCCTTCTAATGGTGAATGTTTAATAATGCTTCCAGATGGTGGATGTATAATACCTTCATAGCTAGATTCACAATAATACCTCCGTGTGGTAGACATATAATAAGAAAGGGTCACCCAGATTCTAATTTCCACTCTGCTACTTTGAGACACAGGGTTACACTAAATCAGGCATGCTCAACCTGCGGCCCTCCAGCTGTTGCAAAACTACAACTCCCAGCATGCGCGGACAGCCTACAACTATCAGCCAACATCAGCAGGGCATGACGGGAGTTGTAGTTTTACAACAGCTGGAGGGCCGCAGGTTGAGCATCCCTACACTAAATCTTCTCCCTTTAGCTATCCGACATCCACATCTAAAGGATATTAGCTGCCACCACTTGTCATATTAAGCGGCAAGATGCCCTAAACCAGGTAACTCACAATTGCCCACCTCAACCCACTACTGTCTCTAGCCTTCACAAGGTTACTACACCAATATACATAATGCTTCTTCTGAGGTTGTGAAATCATTTAGAACACAAGAAGGCTCTTATTAAAGTGAAGTTTAATAAGAACAATGCATACAAAAAATAGTTATCACAAGGTAAAAATACAAAGACCTACAAATACAATGCAAAATAACTGTCATGGTTGTGTCATGGTCTGGTGTCTGTGGACTGTGACACTGTTGCTGCGCATGCTTGTTGCTAGTGGCAACGTGTTATTTGTTATGCATACGTGTGAACTTCCACTTTAAGGCTGTCTCCCTTCCCATTTCTGGTGTGTATGGGGTTAAGGTGTGAGCAAGGTGGAGATGGGTGTTGCCTATTGGCTCTTATAGTTCTGGTGTATGGAGCCTGAGGTCGGAGCTGACTTCTGCTTCTGGTTTAGTTAGTCATGCTGCTGTCCTGGACCTTCCCATCTGTCCAGCTTGAGGGCCACCTCGTTGAACATAGTTTGTCATCCCTTATGTATTCTCTATGTTCCCTACCTTACCTGTGTGGATGTTTGGTGTGGGATTATGTTCAGGGTGTGGTGTACATCTTGTTGTTTCATGTCTGGTCTTTTGGTATTGTTTGTCCAGCATGAATGAATGCAAGGCGTTTCCCTGTGTGTTGTACCACCGAAAGGGGGTCCCAGGGTTTCCCAGAGGGGGAACCACAAGTCAAATCAGTGTGCTGTTGCTGGAGTGCTTGTTCCAGTGTGTATTGTTTGTGCTGGGTGCTTACCTGCCAATCTGGTTTTTGCTACTGTCTTCTGCTTTCTTGTTGCTTGGCCTGCTGGAGACTCCAGTTCATCTGTGTTGTGGATGAACCGGTCGTCTCTTGTTCCTGACTCCTATTTCAGGGATCATTAGTGTCAGTAGATCCCAGGTTCTGGAGTATGGGCCCTCCCACTATTAGGGTTTGCTCATACAGTTAGGAGGTCAGGGCTAGGATTTAGGGATGTGTTAGTAGGTAACCTGCTCCCCTTATTCCTGTTTTCAGGCCTAGTGGCATATCCAGCCAAACTACATTGTATGGTGTGGAGTCCCCCCCCCCCCCCCCCCCCCCCCACTCCCCACCCTGACATTATTTTCAACAAAGGCTACTCTATTTGTTGCCTTCGGAAGAGGGCGCAGCAAGTATTCCGTTCCTGGCATACTTGCTTGCCCCCTGGAGGGAGGGTGATAGGGGAGTTACCGTTATTGGCGCGGTTCTTGGTAACAGGGGTTGCCATTGTTGTGTACCATTGCTTGTGTTGGTGTCCCTTCGTCTGTTCTCAGTGGTTCCTTGCTCTTGGGCTATTTGCTGGCAGCATTCCTTTGGTGTACTGGCTGTTTGCTGGTTGGGGAATCCTTGCGGGCAGCTGCCCAGAGTGTGAACTGTTTCTGAGATGGATGCAGTGTTCAGTACAGTTTCTCCTGACTGCTTTTTGGCTGGCTGCCAGGGGCCTAGTTGGTGGTCCTGGCGTGCTGGCGGCAGTTTTGAGGGACGTGCTGACACCGAATCTGCACTTTTTTTTCCCCTGTTATGTTTTGGGGAGGGAGTGTCATGGCTGCGTCAGGGTCTGGTGTCTGTGGACTGTGACACTTTTGCTGCACATGCTTGTTGCTAGTGGCAACGTGTTGTTTGTTATGCATACATGTGAACTTCCACTTTAAGGCTGTCTCCCTTCCCATTTCTGGTGTGTATGGGGTTAAGGTGTGAGCAAGATGGAGCTGTGTGTGGCCTCTTGGTTCTTATAGTTCTGGTCTATGGAGCCTGAGGTCGGAGCTGACTTCTGCTTTAGGCTACTTTCACACTCGCGTTTGGTGCGGATCGGTCATGGATCTGCACAAACGCTTCCGTTCAAATAATACAACCGCATGCATCTGTTCAGAACGGATCCGTTTGTATTATCTGTAACATAGCCATTTTCTATTGTGCCATTGTAAATGGATCAGTCCCCATTGACTTACATTCTGTGTCAGGACAGATCCGTTTGCCCCTGCATTGTCAGGCGGACACCAAAACGCTGCAAGCAGTGTTTTGGGGTCTGCCTCCAGAGCGGACTGGAGGCAAACTGATGCATTCTGAACAGATCCTTATCCATTCAGAATGCATTAGGGCAAAACTGATCCGTTTTGGACCACTTGTGAGAGCCCTGAAACTGATCTCTCAAACGGAAACTAAAACGCCAGTGTGAAAGTAGCCTTAGTTGGAGTCATGCTGCTGTCCTGAACCTTCCCATCTGTCCAGCTTGAGGGCCACCTTGTTGAACATAGTTTGTCACCCCTTATGTATCCTCTGTTCTCTACCTTACCTGTGTTGATGTTTAGTTGGGGATTATGTTCAGGGTGTGGTGTACGTCTTGTTATTTAAAGTCTGGTCTTTTGGTGGTGTTTGTCCAGCATGAATGCAAGGTGTTTCCCTGTGTGTTGTACCTCCGGAAGGGGGTCCCAGGGTTTCCTGGAAGGGGGAACCACAAGTCAAGTCAGTGTGCTGCTGCTGGAGTGCTTGTTCCAGTGTGTGTTGTTTGCGCGGGGTGCTTACCCGCCAATCTGGTTTTTGCTACTGTCTTCTCCTTTCTTGTTGCTTGGCCTGCTGGAGACTCTGGTTCATCAGTGTCGTGGATGAACCGGTCGTCTCTTGTTCCTGACTCCTATTTCAGGGATCATTAGGGTCAGTAGGTCCCAGGTTCCGGAGTATGAGCCCCCCTACCATTGAGGCCGACTCATACAGTTAGGAGGTCAGGGATAGGATGAGGGTGGCGTTAGGAGGTTTCTAGCTCCCAGATCCCGGTTCCAGGCCTAGTGGCATATCCCACCTATCCTCATTATACGGTGGGGAGTTTCCCCCACTCCCCACCGTGACAATAACAGTCTGAAAATAAAAGGGATAAAAGAAACGCAATTTAATATGTTACGAGACAGTAGAAGTCCGGTTGCCTAGGGGTAGCAGGAAAATTGGCCAGTTAATCTGAGCTGTCCTTCAGAGAAATAATCACTTGCTACAGCGACACATACACCTTAAGAAGGTCTGCAGAGGTCTTCACTAACCCCCCTGCCTGTGATGTCATGACTGAGGCTCGTTTGTATGCTAATGGCCTTTTACTACAAAGTTTTGAGGTCAGTGCTCGGCTAAGAATCTGTCCACTAAGATAAATTTTCCTGTGGGCATCATAGTGACGTCATACCATTTCCATTCAACCCGTCATAATGTTCTGCAGACGTTCATATCAAACATGGAGGGGTTAGAGAGAGTACGGGATGCGTTCTTTAATTACCCCCTCTTGCAGAGCCCTGATTTGAGGTGACTTTCACACAGGTGATGCTGGTGGATGATCCAATTCCAATCCTGGGCAGCACACGGCCAAGTTATAAATTTGGTCCAGTATTTCTTTGTTGAATATTCATCTGTATGGTTTTTGATACTGCGGGTCACAAAATCCTCTACCTGACCTTTCAAATGGCTCCACCAGGACTAGAGGCTCTGAGGACATCTCAAAGGCTATTATAAGGTTTATGATAGGTAATATATCTGCTGAGTGAAGTTGTTCTGCTCCCCTGGTTTTGTGTATACAGACCTTGTGTTCTGGGTTTTAAAATAAGGCATCAATGATTGTATGGCCAGCTACAAGAATATCTGGGTGGGTGGTTCTCCTACTCTGAGATCTACAAATTATTTTGCTAGCTATACCACTACAATAGTGAACACCTGATAAAATGGCTGCTGCACAAATAACCTCCTTGCAGCGCAAAATAAATTTTACAATGCAGCACTGTTATCCTCCCCCTCTCCTACCCCATGGATAGCTGCATGGGGTACCATACCATACCTTCAACACTGACAGCAGCATTGTCACCCCTAATCACCCCTCCCCCACTGACAGCAGCATTGTTACCCCTAACCACACCTCCCACACTGACAGCTACATGGAGGGAAAGTGTCAGAGGATTTCTCCAGTCACGTCTTCTGTTCTGCAGTTGTTTTCCGGACTCTGGATGAACTACTCAGTGGGTGAAAGACCTGTGAGGACTAAGGACATCATGTGAGCACCGCTCTTCTCACCTCAGAAACTTCACAGATGCTGTAGGACTTGGTTTATCAGTGCAGTTTCATGTCAGGGAACCCCCAGACTGACCTATAGGAAATCTGCCTGCTGAGGCTCGTTACCATTCCAGGCCTGGAGGAAACTCTATAATAAAGACCTAGATTTACTAAATCATACTTGCCAATATTTGAGTTGGTAAAATCAGGGCAATGTAGGCCCCACCCATGGGAACGCCCCTGAACCAATAGTTCATACAAAATCAGAGATAAGTGTCCTGCCTGTACTATATTAGCCAACTTGGCAGTTGGTAAATTTGGGACAAATGGGCCTATTCCAGGGAACAACTCCAACCCGAGTGGGACAGCCCGAAAGCATATCTCCCAACTGACCCAGATCCGTCCTGGATTTCGGTGGCTTTCCCGTGGTCCAAGAACAGCTGAGGTATGTCCCTCTCTCGGCATCCACAGGACACAGACAGCTGATTGTAATGGGGAGCGAGCCATCTTCTCCCCACTTCACACATTGCACTGCTGTTCTGTGTATGAAGAGCAGGGCAGGTCGGGGATCAGCCTCTGCTCCTCCTCCTACACAGCAAGCGCCATGAGTATTCTGCCTGTTGCTGCTGGGGAGCGCAGATCATCAGAGGAACTAGGTGAGTATGTACTGTTTTTTTTTTTTACTTCCTATGAAAGGAGAACATATTAGGGCATAGTTACTGTGAAGTCGGTACATATCTTGGCATAACTACTGTGGAGGGGGCACAATGTCGGCATTACTACTGTGGAGGGGGCACAATGTCGGCATTACTACTGTGGAGGGGGCACAATGTCGGCATTACTACTGTGGAGGGGGCACATCTTGGCATAACTACTGTGGAGGGGGCACATCTTGGCATAACTACTGTGGAGGGGGCACATCTTGGCATAACTACTGTGGAGGGGGCACATCTGGGCATAACTACTGTGGAGGGGGCACATCTGGGCATAACTACTGTGGAGGGGGCACATCTGGGCATAACTACTGTGGAGGGGGCACATCTGGGCATAACTACTGTGGAGGGGGCACAAATGGGGAATAATTACTATGTGGGGACATAAAGGGGACTTGGTGTGTATGGTTATGATTTGGGCGGAGTTAGAGACGTGGTGTAGTATGGAAAAGCGTGCCATGGTGCGCATAGTGTGCAGCTCATAGTGTTCCTCTTTTTGATTTTCAAAAGATGGGAGGGGGTATATCCAAAAATTGCAGGGACTGTCTCTGAAAAATAGGGACAGTCCCTGTTAATTCAGGACTGTTGGCAAACATGTTGGCTATCCCTAAGCCACATTTATCATCCAGTCTGAGCCACTGTGATAAATTAAAAAATGTAAACACAAACCTTTTTTTTGCTATGTTTCACATTAACAACTGCTACTGCATAAAAATAATGTTCTGTCACTCCTCATTCTCCTGAATAAGTATATATATACATATATATGACAAATATGCCCTTTCTTCCCACATCAAACATGGCGCCACCATTTTCCAGAGGGAATATCCGCCTTTGTACGTCATTTCCGTCTTTGCGCACAGCGCGCCATTACCCTCTAGTCTTTGAATGCTTCTCATGGCTCCGCCCCCTTCGCTTCCTGATTGGCTTTCGGGTAGTTCGCGCCAATTTGTTTATCCTATCACAAGTGAGGGACTGGCGAGCGTTTCGCGGGAAAACTAGAGCCTCGCTGGATTTTCGCGCCAGTCGGTCAGCGGCCATAACGTGAGACCCGGGCTGATTCCTCACCTGCTTGTCTGTACTCCCTGCACTAAATAAAAAAACCGAGAGGAATGGCGGCTCCAGGGACTGTGGAGGTCGACGACCAGGAGTTGCGGGACGCTCAGCGTGAATACCTCGACTTCCTGGACGATGAGGTGGGTGAGGGGCTATTGTGTCTGCTCTGCCTTAGCTCTATGGGATCGGCCGAGAATTGCACCGACCTCATCTGGGTCCTTGTTAGGTTATAGTATGTAACACAAATTGAGACGTGACTGACTACGACTCCCATCATGCTCAGAGTTTGGGTGCAAGTACTATACAGGCTACAAAAATTTTGATAGAAAATGACAAGTGAGCTGTATTCATGCCTCAGTTTTTCAGGAGCTCTGCTTGCTGACAATGAATGGCAACATTCTTAGTTGCTATCCAGCAGCTAAAATATTGAGATCTTGCAGCTGAGGGTTTGTTACATTTGCTTCTAGTCTGGACAGTCTCCAGGGGTGTAGAAAATAATCCCCTACCTTTTAAACATCCTGCCCCTGCAGGGCATCCTCCACATGACTACTACCACCAATCTCTGCCGTTCGTGCATGTTACCTGCTGAGGCATGTGATTGGCAGCAGCAGGCACCATGATGGCGGTGTAAAAGCTGAGATTATTTTTTCTGCCCCCCCACCTTGCTCTGAGCATTTTGTAAAAAGCTGTTGGAAAACCCCCTTTAACTGCGCTGACACATTGTAGCAAATTGCGCCGCTGACATGTTTGTCTTGAGTGGATGCGATTGTGACGGAACTTCAGTAGTGGTGTTCACACTCTACAAGGTTTCTATTCAATGACAAAGCAGAGATACTGAAGATTTAGAACTGGACCCAAAGCATGATGGTCGTTCTGACATAGGAGTGGTCTCCAACCAGTGGCTCTTAGCTGCCTGGGCATGCTGGGAGTAGTAGTTGCACATCAGGCTGGAGACAACTGGGTCGATGTCCACATGACAAGGGATTTGACCTCGTCTATCAGAGGTTCTTGTCATCCAGAAAGAGTTAATTTCTCCAGGCGACCGTCGGCCGTTATGACCCCATATTTCTTTTTCTCTCCCCCGTTCTGCAGGAAGATCAGGGCATTTACCAGAGCAAAGTGCGGGACATGATCAGTGACAGCCATTACCGGCTGATCGTCAATGTCAATGATCTCCGCAGGAAGAACGAGAAGAGGGCGCACCAGTAAGTACGGGGCGCGGGGGAAATCGGTCACCTCAAGCCCCGCACATCGCATTCACCTCATGTCTTGTATCTACCCAGGCTCATGAACAACGCCTTCGAGGGACTCATCGCCTTCAAACGAGCTCTGAAGGACTTTGTTGCCTCCATTGATGCCACTTATGCCAAACAGTACGAGGAGTTCCATATTGGTCTGGAAGGAAGCTTTGGCGCGAAACATGTCACACCCCGGACACTAACGTCACGGTTCCTGGGCTCTATGGTGTGTGTGGAGGGGATTGTGACTAAGTGTAAGTATAGTTATCTGAGCTCAATAATGTACTGCCACCTGTGTACATGTATATAACTACTATAATACTGCCTCCTATGTACAAGAATATATCTACTATAATACTACTCCTATGTACAAGAATATAACTACTATAATATTGCTCTTATGTACAAGAATATAACTACTATAATACTGCCTCCTATGTACAAGAATATGACTACTATAATACTGCTCCTATGTACAAGAATATAACTACTATAATACTGCCTCCTATGTACAAGAATATAACTACTATAATACTGCTCCTATGTACAAGAATATAACTACTATAATACTGCTCCTATGTCCAAGAATATAACTACTATAATACTGCTCCTATGTACAAGATTATATCTACTATAATACTGCCTCCTATGTACAAGGATATAACTACTATAATACTGCCTCCTATGTACAAGGATATAACTACTATAATACTGCCTCCTATGTACAAGGATATAACTACTATAATACTGCCTCCTATGTACAAGGATATAACTACTATAATACTGCCTCCTATGTACTACAATATAACTACTATAATATTGCTCTTATGTACAAGAATATAACTACTATAATACTGCTCCTATGTACAAGAATATGACTACTATAATACTGCTCCTATGTACAAGAAAATAACTACTATAATACTACCCCTATGTACAAGAATATGACTACTATAATACTGCCTCCTATGTACAAGAATATGACTACTATAATACTGCCTCCTATGTACAAGAATATGACTACTATAATACTGCCTCCTATATACAAGAATATAACTACTATAATACTGCTCCTATGTACAAGAATATAACTACTATAATACTGCTCCTATGTACAGGAATATAACTACTATAATACTGCTCCCCTATGTACAAGAATATAACTACTATAATACTGCTCCTATGTACAAGAATATAATTACTATAATACTGCTCCTATGTACAAGAATATGACTACTATAATACTGCTCCTATGTACAAGAATATGACTACTATAATACTGCTCCTATGTACAAGAATATAACTACTATAATACTGCTCCTATGTACAAGAATATAACTACTATAATACTACCTCCTATGTACAAGAATATAACTACTATAATACTACCTCCTATGTACAAGAATATAACTACTATAATACTGCCTCCTATGTACAAGAATATAACTACTATAATACTGCTCCTATGTACAAGAATATAACTACTATAATACTACCTCCTATGTACAAGAATATAACTACTATAATACTGCTCCTATATACAAGAATATAACTACTATAATACTGCCTCCTATGTACAAGAATATAACTACTATAATACTGCTCCTATGTACAAGAATATAACTACTATAATACTGCTCCTATGTACAAGAATATAACTACTATAATACAGCTCCTATGTACAAGAATATAACTACTATAATACTGCCTCCTATACCATTTTATTCAGGTTCCCTGGTTCGCCCTAAGGTGGTGCGCAGTGTCCATTACTGTCCAGCAACAAAGAAGACGATAGAGCGGAAGTACACAGACATGACCAGTCTGGATGCGTTTCCGTCCAGCGCCATTTATCCCACCAAGGTACAACTCATGATCTGCTGTTCTGTAAGGTTTACATAGAACACAGACATCCTAAGCAAAAATAAAGAAATTGGGCAACCTGATTGGAAATGATCAGGTGTCCACTCACTGACTACAAACAGATCTGGCAAATGTCGAGAAGCATATAGTATATAGAAGTATCGTTTTTCATTGTATGTCTGTAAAGTGCTGTGGAATATATTTGCGCTATATAAGTGCATAGAATTGTATGGTATAGTGACCATACAGTCTTCCAATTGTCCACTAGATGTCAGCACACAAGATAACACTTCTGACTTGCAGACCCTGCCATGTTGCTTGCAGTGGTCACTTTTAAACGCATCACTGGTTGACAGGGTTAATAATGGCTGCTTTTCTGTTCAGTTATTTTTATTTATTTTTTACTTTTGCTTTCCTTTTAGTTTTGAGCTTTTATGTTTTTACTTATTGTGCTCACTCAGGATGAGGAGAACAACCCGCTGGAGACAGAGTACGGCCTCTCCCTGTACAAGGACCACCAGACCATCAGCATTCAGGAGATGCCAGAGAAGGCTCCTGCCGGTCAGCTGCCACGCTCTGTGGACATCATCCTGGACGATGACCTGGTGGACAAGGTGAAGCCTGGGGACCGTGTGCAGATTATTGGGACCTACCGCTGCTTACCGTCCAAGCAGAATGGCTACACGTCAGCCTCCTTCAGGTAACGACCCCCCCCCCCCCTCTCCACCATTATGGCTGACATCCAGCGCTCCTTGGAAGGTTCCTCTAAACTGTGTCTGTGTAGGACTGTAATGATCGCCTGCAACGTGGTGCAAATGAGCAAGGAGGTGGCCCCGGTCTTCTCCGCCGACGACCTGAACAAAATTAAGAAGTTCAGCAGGACGCACTCCAAGGTACGACACTGCCATGGTGTGTACCTCTGATGGGAGTAGTAGTGGTCCTTCACCTGCCATCTTCTGCTTCTCGACAGGATGTGTTTGAGCAGCTGGCCCGCTCGCTGGCCCCCAGTATTCATGGCCACCAGTACATTAAGAAGGCCATCCTGTGCATGCTGCTGGGAGGGGTGGAGAAGGTTCTGGAGAACGGAACCAGGATCCGAGGAGACATAAACCTGCTGCTGATAGGTACGGTGATCCGAAAAAACTGACGGCAGCTATGAATGTGAATGTGTGGTCTGCCCACCCCCAGGTGCAGACCACATTTTATGTCTCCCACCCCCTGTACTTCAAGGTCACTGACTTTTTGTTTTGTTTTCTTTGTTTAGGTGATCCTTCTGTAGCGAAGTCCCAGCTCCTGCGGTACGTGCTGTGCACTGCCCCCCGCGCTATCGCCACCACCGGCAGAGGGTCGTCAGGAGTGGGTTTAACCGCAGCAGTCACTACTGATCAGGAGACGGGTATGTACGAATGTCTAGTTCATGTCAGGGTCGTCCAGTAATTTAGAACTTGCCTGTCTTTAATTGATGGCTTATGTCTTCTACAACCAGGGGAGAGAAGATTGGAGGCCGGTGCCATGGTGCTGGCTGATAGGGGCGTGGTCTGCATCGACGAGTTCGACAAGATGTCTGACTTGGATCGAACGGCCATCCATGAGGTCATGGAGCAGGGTCGCGTCACTATTGCTAAAGCTGGCATTCACGCCAGGTTAAATGCACGCTGCAGTGTGCTGGCTGCAGCCAATCCCGTCTATGGAAGGGTGAGTCCCTGATTACAGGTTATCAGAGTTGCAGAGGCTGCAGCGAGTACATGCGAGTCTATGCACCACTAAAAAAACGTTTATCACCTATTGTTCCCAGAGCGCTAAATTGCTATTCTGTAAAATCTGTGTTGCCATATTGGTCATCATCCAGCTTTCCCACGAGCCCTTTGTAGGTTTGTTCATGTTAACTCATTCCGGATTTTAATTATTTTTGCTTACAGTATGATCAGTACAAAACTCCCATGGACAACATCGGCCTTCAGGACTCGCTGCTTTCCCGTTTTGATCTCCTGTTTATCATGCTGGATCAGATGGATCCAGAGCAGGACAGGGAGATCTCTGACCACGTTCTGCGTATGCACCGCTACAGAGCCACCGGGGAACAAGATGGAGATGGTGAGGATGCTTAACCCAACACAAAGGTGTTGGCTTCTACTCCAGTCAGCTTCCAAAGCTGCATTCATCATGTTGTGGTTTCCTGTTAGGCTACTGCCTCATTGCCTGTAATGTGCTCCGCAGTGGTGCCTGTAGTCCTAAATGGTACTAAGCAGTGCTAACCGGTTCCGATAGTACACTTATACTTGTTGGCATTAAATGCTGGGAGTTGTAGTACCCACAGTGCATGATTCTGACTAAAGGGGTCTTCCTCGAATTTTATAAAGCCAACTTAAAAAAAAAATTCAGTAATGCTTGATTTTCAGTTTTATTTTTCATAATGAAGATAATAAAAAAAAATAGCTCTGCTTGTTTCAGTGACTAGAAACATGGACACCTAGCTGCTGAATCTTTCCTTCTTGTATCCTCCCGTGATGTGACTTTCTCTTTCGTTCAGTTAATGTTTTCAGCATCTATGCCTGCTGTCAGTGACTGGAGCGTCCTGAGATGACTAGGTCTGTAACACCGCAATGTGTTTACTTGGAGCCGGAAGACCCCTTAGTCTATCTTCTGCAGTCTTTGGCAGTATAACTACTACAGCTGTCGACTTGGCAGAATGTTCCAGTCACTGACATCAAGCGGAAATCTTCATCTGTGGGGAATTGAAACCATTTTGTGGTTTTTCTAGCCATGCCCCTGGGCAGTTCTGTGGACATCCTCTCCACCAATGACCCCAACGTCAGCCACGAGGAGCAGCAGGAATTGCAGGTTTACGAGAAGCACGACAGTCTCCTGCATGGCGTGAAGAAAAAGCGGTAAGTCGTGTGAAGGCGCAGGACAACCCTGCCCCCTAGTGATTGCATGGAGCTAATAGTGTTGATATCGCGCAGGGAGAAGATTGTTAGCGTGGAGTTCATGCGCAAGTACATCCACGTGGCTAAGATATTCAAGCCAGTGCTCACCTCCGAAGCTGCAAATTACATTGCAGAGGAGTATTCTCGTCTGAGGAACCAGGACCAGATGAGCAGCGACGTGGCCCGGGTGAGTTCTGGAGCAAAAAGTGCTGCCCCCATATGTCCCCTGGCTCACCCCTTGTGTGTTTGCCTTTGTTAGGGGGGTTGTATAAGGGACAGAGCTAAAATATATACTTTTTCTGGACCACCACTAGGGGGAGCTTTAGAGTCCAGTTATAAACGTGTATGAAGTGAGCTCCCCCTATTGGTGAATGCAAACAGACATGGTTAAATGTATTAATGAAAGGTTTTATTAATATTCATTATTTCACAATCTCTGCTTGCTGTTGGTGAATGAGAGCATTCTTGTTTGTGTCCTGTCAGGATGTATAATTCTAATCCAATTTCCCCCCCCCCCCCCCTTGTTTCTAGACCTCTCCGGTGACTGCTCGTACCTTGGAGACCCTGATCCGTCTCTCCACCGCTCACGCTAAAGTGCGAATGAGCAAAACTGTGCAGCTGCAGGACGCAGAGGCGGCAGTGGAACTTGCCCAGTATGCTTACTTCAAGAAGGTGAGGCGGTTTTGTGGTGAACCCATTCTAGTATATTGGGCTACATTCACACAATGGTGGGGGGAACAAATGGCAAAAGGGTCCATTTGTAATAGCTGTTTTTTTCACAATGCCTTTTTGAAAAATGAGCGTTAAAGGGCAGTGTGTTCGGTGACGTCGCGGTGTGAAATTGTACCAGGCAAATATAGGGGGCAGTACGGTGCGTAGCGTATCTCTGCTATAAATGAGTTGGAGAGATGAAAACTGACCACCTTTTTGGGGAATTGACAGAGCAGCGACTTTGTACTTTTACTTTTTGTACTGCGCCTCTCCACCATTTACTAGCAGATGCCTCAAATATGCAGTACCCACATACAGCCACTGTGTGTCACTGTTGCTTCCACATGTCTAATGCGCAGTACCCACATACAGCCACCGTGTCACTTGCATCCACATGTCTAATGCGCAGTACCCACATACAGCCACCGTGTGTCACTGTTGCATCCACATGTCTAATGCGCAGTACCCACATACAGCCACCCTGTGTCACTGTTGCTTCCACATGTCTAATGCGCAATACCCACATACAGCCACCGTGTGTCACATTACACAGATACAGATGGTGACTTTTTGGTCAAATTTTGTAAGTTTCAGACTTTGGAAGTGCAAATTGTCTTAAACACCAGGAAATACATTTTGGCTTTTAAGGTGCTGGAGAAAGAGAAGAAACGAAGGAAGAGGGACGAGGACTCTGATGCAGAGGAAGAAGAGCAGCAGCCAGCGTCTACGGACAGGAAAACCAGGAAGAAGAGGTAGGGGCTCGTATGTTATAACATGTCTGTGTTCTGGGTGGGAGATAGTGGCGGATGCCTTGGCCTCCATTTTGTGATACCAGTGTATAGATATCTTGCATTACCATTAAATACTGGTTCCTCTTCCTCCATGTTGGATTTCATTACTAAAACTTGAGGCAGATTAATGTGACTGGTTACTAAAAGGTGTTCTCCCTGTAGGAAAACAGGGACGGAAGGAGAGTCGCATGACCCCTATGACTTCAGTGATGCAGAAGAGACTCCTGATGGTAAGTCTCTGCTTTTTGACGCCTCTTTAAATGTGTTATAAGCCTGTTTGCTGTCATTGAATAGACTTGTAGAGGAGTTGCGCTAAAGTTGTACTCTGCAGTCTGTCATGACGGTTCAGTGTCTGTAGAACTTCAGCTTAAAGGGGGTATTCAGGATTGTTAGTTATCCCTTATTTACAGGATTAGGGGATAAATATTCGATCGGTGGGGGTTTTCTTACAGCTGGGACCCTCACTGATCATGAGAACAGGGCGGCCTGTGCCCTGTAGCCCCCCTGAAATGACCATTGCCGCCGCTCCACTCATTTGTAAGGGAGTTCTGCAGATGGCAGAGTACAGAATTCCCTTAGAAATGAATGGACGAGCCACGCGCTGCAGGGGAGCTACAGGATACGAGGCCCCCGTTCTCATGGTCATGGGTCCCAGTGGTAGAAAACCCCAGCCGATCTGATGGTTATCCCCGATCCTGTGATTAAGGGCATAACTATAACCAACTAGAATACCCCTTTAAGTGTATCGTGGGAGAGTTTGACATGAATATCTCCCATGATGCTCTGCCCTTGTGCAGTATAGGATCTTATTAAGCTACTGGGGTGTCCACCATAGTGCCAGTGCCTATGCCTTCCATGTGCCAGGGAGAACTGGGATTGCAGCTCCGGGTGCAGTCAATAAGGTATACATGAAGTATATGCAGCTGTTTAGGATTTCCCACTTTCTCTGTAATGCAGTTGTGACATGGCGTAAGATATCCAGCCTCACTTCTCACTTTGTCTCCCAATTACAGTTCATTCACCAAAGCCACAACCAAGCCAAAAGGCTGAATCCTCTGAGGAGACCGGATTGTCGGGGGAGAGGTGAGTCTTCCACCACAGTATCGCTAATCCTGTATCAGAGAAACTTCGGAGCCCTGTTTAACCTGTTCTCTGCCACAATCGAAGCAAATAATGGTGCAATATATACTAATATAGAACTTGTATGGGTGCACAGCCCAATCTCCACTCAAGGACCCCAGGGCTGTCCATGTAGGATGCCTGTTACACGTACACATGCATAGATGTCTGCCATGTGCATGTCCCTTTATGAGAATCTATTGAAGCTAAGACTAGAAATTCTCTTCTGCTGCTTTTGTGGCCACTAATATTCTGCCCCATTTAATTTTCCAGGCTGAAGGATTTCAAGGCCGCCCTCCTCGACGCCTTCAAAACTGCCCACGCCCAGTCCATCGCCATGCCGAGCCTCATGACCTCC
The DNA here is from genome assembly GCF_014858855.1 of Bufo gargarizans. Classification (NCBI taxonomy): domain Eukaryota; kingdom Metazoa; phylum Chordata; class Amphibia; order Anura; family Bufonidae; genus Bufo; species Bufo gargarizans. The sequence goes on along the minus strand of NC_058087.1, from coordinate 169,092,333 downwards.
ATTAACAAGAATAACGAGAATCCCTTCTCAGATGGGGAGGTGAAGGCTGCGCTGGAGCTTATGGAGGAAGCAAACCATATCATGGTTTCTGAAAACATTGTGTTCTTAATCTAATGGACTAATGTTAAAAGCAGAATGAGTGGCCGCAGGGTGTTAGATGGCCACCCGTGTTCTGCGTCCCTTGTGTGGGAAACGCTTTAATGTAGAGCAGGTTCTACATTGTTACAAGTGTCTATACTGCATTACACGTTACGTGTAGTTTAGGCAGGGATGCTCAACCTGCGGCCCTTCAGTTGTTGTAAAACTACAACTCCCATCACTGCCTGCTGTAGGCTTTCCTGGCATGCTGGGAGTTGTAGTTTTGCAACAGCTGGAGGGCTGCAGGTTGGCCATACCTGAGTTTAAGGAGTCATTTACGAAGAGCGCTAAGGCTGAGTTTTGGCGCAAAAAGTTGCAAGACCCCGATTGTGCGACTTGATAAATTTGTTGCACAGGTGTTTAATGCCATCGTTGCCACTTGGGAGTGATGGGGTGTGGTGGGGGCAGGGTCGTCAAGCCCTGCTAAGAGTAGTTGTTTTTACTCCAGGTGCTTGGACTTCCGGAGGTGCGCCTAATTTGATAAATCCTGAGCTTTCTTCGCCAATGTCAGTCTTTGTAAATTACCCCGTGTGTCTAGTGCAAAGTCTAATGGGGAGGGACATGAATTTTTTTTCTTTTGAATTTAAGTCATGCTTCACCCCCTCAGTGCCATCACTTAACATAAGATGGTATCAGTTTTTCCTGGAGCGTCCCTTTAAATCTAGGGTGTAGAATCTGTCCTCCTGTGGAGATTTGCACCAGTTTTTCTCTATTTTAGTTTATATTTTTTTAGGGCTCATGCACACAACCATATGTATTTTGCGGTATGCCAAAAAAAGATGACATCAGTTTTGCATCAGGGTTTTTCTTTTTTCTTTTTTTTGACATGCGGACCCGGAATGCACTGAGTAATTTCTGTTTTTGTTCAAGTGCCATTTGAAATGAATGGTTCCGTATACGGGCCTTTAAAAAAAGGAACAGAAACAGAAGAAATACATTTGTGTGCATGAGCCCTTAGAAACGTCTGGGTGACAACCCCCTGGCATTTTCTGCCACTCAAGTTTTTATTTACAGGATTTTCAATTGGAAATGTTCTGTAAAGTTTTCTCATGCTAGGTTAAAACTTATTTTTTTAAGTTTTTTGTGTGAGATTTGGAAGAGTCCTGTACATTTTAATACTGTTTTTATCCCGTTGCTGTTGTGACACTTTTACTTGTGTGTGTATATATACATTTTACCTACCAGTTGTAAAGTTTTTTTTTAATCTTCTGCCGTTTTATTCTTGCACATTGATAATTTGTAATTTTGCCAAATAAAGGCAGAAGTTTAGGATGTTTGTGCTTATTTTGTGTTAAAGAGCTACACCACCCAAATCTGAAAACCGTGCAGTACTGATGTCCTTATGTCGAGTGTTTTCTCTCATGGAACTCCCTTTTTGGACATCCGGTCACCTATGTAGCCCCCCCTAGTTGTCATTCACAATGTGATTACTACTACCCTTCTCACTGCAGACATACTGGAGTCTCATCGTGTAATGTAACATAGTAACACAATACATAAGGCCAAAAAAGACATTTGTCCATCCAGTTCGGCCTGTCATCCTGCAAGTTGATCCAGAGGAAGGCAAAAAAAAAACCCTGTGAGGTAGAAGCCAATTTTCCCCACTTTAGAGGAATAAAAAATTCCTTCCCGGCTCCAATCAGGCAATCAGAATAACTCCCTGGATCAGCGACCCCTCTCTAGTAGCTATAGCCTGTAATATTATTACACTCCAGAAATACATCCAGGCCCCTCCTGAATTCCTTTATTGTACTCTCCATCACCACCTCCTCAGGCAGAGAGCTCCATAGTCTCACTGCTCTTACCGTAAAGAATCCTCTTCTATGTTTGTGTACAAACCTTCTTTCCTCCAGACGCAGAGGATGTCCCCTCGTCACAGTCACCGTCCTGGGGATAAATAGCTGATGGGCGAGATCTCTGTACTGACCCCTGATATAGTTATACATAGTAATTAGATCTCCCCTCAGTCGTCTTTTTTCTAAAGTGAGTAACCCTAATTGTGATCTTTCAGGGTACTGTAGTTGCCCCATTCCAGTTATTACTTTAGTTGCCCTCCTCTGGACCTTCTCCAGCTCTGCTATGTCTGCCTTGTTTACTGGAGCCCAGAACTGTACACAGTACTCCATGTGTGGTAGGACTATGTTCTCATCACGGGCATCTATGCCCCTTCTGATGCAACCCATTATCTTATTGGCCTTGGCAGCAGCTTCCCGACACTGGTTTTTGCAGCTTAGTTTGCGGTTTATTAAAATTCCTAGATCCTTTTCCATGTCAGTGTTACCGAGTGTTTTACCATATAGTATGTACGGGTGACTTGCATTATTCCTTCCCATGTGCATAACCTTACATTTGTCAGTGTTAAACCTCATCTGCCACTTGTCTGCCCAAGCCTCCAATCTATCCAGATCCCTCTGTAGTGGTGTACTGTCCTCTTCAGTGTCAATTACTTATTACTTTTCATCTGCGAAAATTTATATTTTACTGTGCAAGCCTTCTACAAGATCATTAATAAATATATTTAAGAGAATAGGGCCCAATACTGACCCCTGAGGTACTCCACTAGTGACAGTGACCCAATCTGAGTGTGTACCGTTAAGGCTAGTTTCACACTAGCGTTCGGCTGTCCGCTCGTGAGCTCCGTTTGAAGGGGCTCACGAGCGGACCCGAACGCTTCCGTCCAGCCCCAATGCATTCTGAATGGATGCGGATCCGCTCAGACTGCATCAGTCTGGCGGCGTTCAGCCTCCGCTCCGCTCAGCAGGCGGACACCTGAACGCTGCTTGCAGCATTCGGGTGTCCGCCTGGCCGTGCGGAGGCGTGCGGATCCGTCCAGACTTACAATGTAAGTCAATGGGGACGGATCCGTTTGAAGATGCCACAATATGGCTCAATCTTCAAGCGGATGCGTCCCCCATTGACTTTCAATGTAAAAGTCTGGACGTATTCGCTCAGGCTAATGTCACACTTAGCTTTTTTTTTTTGCAAATATAATGCAGACCCACCTCACTGCAGAAGAATGGGTGGATGCACTGGAGGCTGTGATTCGTGTGTCACCCTCGGTTAACAATAGGCTCATCCAATTGTTTATGCTGCACCGCAGTTACCTGACTCCTACCAGGCTGCATAAGATGGGGAGGATGTCCCAGCCGGATTGCCTTAGGTGTGCTCATAGCAATGCCGACTTCTGGCATATGATGTGGGAGTGCGGACACATCAGATCATATTGGCGTGATGTGCTTGCAATCTTATCATCCCTAGGAATGGGCCCTATACCTCTGTGTCCCAAGGTTTGCCTGCTGGGTATTTTGGATACTGATGGGTGGACTCACTATAATAAAATACTTCTGAGCGAATCCCTTTTTATGGCCCGCAAAGTGATTGCCATTGAGTGGATGGCGGAGGAATACCCTACAGTAGGCATATGGAAGAAACTTGTCAACCAGATTATACCGTATGAAAAAGTACTTTATGTGAACAGAAAATGTCCTGAGAAATTTCAAAAAGTGTGGGGTCTGTGTTGTGATTCTAACCTGACTACCTCGCCTGGTTCTGCAGTGTCTGTGGATTCTTGAGATGTTGCGCTGGGAATGATATGCGTTTCTCCTGAGCCTCATGGAATGTACTATTTATCAGGAATGTATGCAGGTCCTATATGACAAGTTTAGTACGGAATGATGTGCTCTGATGTACCTATGCCAGATATAATTGATGTACCTGTCACTGTATGCTGCATGCAACATATTCTGTGTGCGTTTGTCTGTACCGTGTAAGTGCCTTGTTACTCTTTTTCAATAAAACGAGTTTAAAAAAAAAAAATATATAATGCAAACGGATCCGTTCTGAACGGAGCCTCCGTCTGCATTATTATGATCGGATCCGATCGAACGCTAGTGTGAAAGTAGCCTAACCACCCTCTGTTTTCTATCCCTCAGCCAGTTACTTAACCACATAGATACATTTTCTCCCAGTCTGAGCATTCTCATTTTATATACTAACCTTTTATGTGGTACAGTGTGGAGGTCACTGTTAAGGGTGCGGGGTGCTGTCTATCTTTTAACGACACACAAATATTAAATGAAATATACCTGAGCGAAGCCGGGTCCTTCTGCTAGTGTGTGTGTGTGTGTGTGTATATATAGATATATATCTATCTATCTATCTATCTATATCCCTTCCAAGAGCCTTTATTTTTCCATTGATTAAGTTGTATGTGGGTTTTCTTTGGTAGTTTTCAATGCTGCCATTTTAGGATATACATAACTTACTGTAACTTTTATTAACTTTCTGTGGAAGGGGGGTGGGGGAAAAAACAGCAGTACTGCCTCTGAGTTATCAATTTAGCTGGGGGTTTTTTGGGCATAAAATAACTATTCTCTGGTTCAGTCTGATTACATCACTTTTGCACAAAAAAATTGCATCACTACATCCCAAGAGCCATAACTTTATTTTTCTTTCGGTTCGAGGGTTTGATTTTTTTTTTGCAGCACAACAATTTTTTTTCCATTGAAAACTTTATTTTCAATTTAAAATGTATTTTTAACTTGGAATTTTTTTAAGAATTGGCAAAACTAATTTTATAAATTTACTTGTCCCACAAGGGGACTTTAACAGGCGATTTTTTGATCACTTCTGTAATAACCTGTGCTGTTTCTGCAGTGGAGAATACTACTGTCAATGCAATGCTGACAGTCACCAGCAGGCTGCGCCAGAGTAAATGGGAAAGTAGAAAAACCTTAACCAAAAGCTAAAATGCTTGTATGCTAGTGAACCTTTTAGAGGCAGAGTGCCCAAACTACAACCCAAAACCCACTTATTTATCGCAAAGTGCCAACATGGGCATTTACCCTGAATACTAATATAGTATATCTTCCATGTACTTTATCATTTATCTATAATAGCCTGCCTACATTCAGTGAGCAGTCTGTGCCATTCATAGCATGCCCTGCGCTGATGAATGGCAGAAAAAGTCTAAGGCATAGTGTTACATCTTGGACTTATTCCAGGGTGCGGGTGCCCTGAGTGCCGCCTCTGGCACCCGTGCCATAGGTTCGCCATCACTGGTCTATGCGGTCACAAAATGACAAATCTGCCACCAAAGATGACCTTGTTTTTTTTTTTTTGTAAATTCTTTATTTAAGACTTTTTTCAATTTTTAACAACCCATAGCATGATGGGCAGCAGGATTAATAATGAGTACAACATACTAATAAAGCATGAATACAAGAAATGACAAATAACAAGTCAAAAATTGCACATCCTTACTCGGAAATACCACATAATCATGTGGAACAGTAGAGAGCAAATGGAATCTAAAATCACTGAATAGACGCGGAAAGGGGGGGACAAGGAAGGAAAGAGGAAGGGCGAAGGGAAGGGAAAAGGGAAAGGAGACAGCATTCCCGAACCTGCACTCTCACTCAGATGCTAGGATTGTTTTTCCTTCCGCAGATTCAAAGAAGTCCAACCAACGACTCCAGGTCTTGGTGAACTTTTTTTCAGTATGTCTCAATGATGAAGTGAGGTCCTCCATTCTCATAACCTCCTGAACTCTATTAACCCACATTGATAGGGAGGGAGCAGATGATTGCCTCCACAGACTGGGGATGCAGGCTCTGGCCGCGTTTACCAAGTGTCTTACCACAGACTTGTTGTAGGATGACAAAGGAATCTCGCACTGATGGAGCAGGAAGAAAGCAGGTGACTTAGGGAGGGTATATGTAGTGAATTTAGAAGTAATTTCCCACACTGAGTTCCAAAATGTCGATAGAAGGGGACAAGACCAGAAGATATGTAGCAACGTACCCCTCTCAGAGCCGCAGCGCCAGCAGAGGGGAGAGGTAGATGGGAATATGGAGTTAAGTCTAGTAGGGACTCTATACCAGCGTGACATGAGCTTGAAACCCGATTCCTGAATATTACTGGCCATAGAAGTTTTGTGGATGCATGTGAAAAGTCTCAGCCGTTGGTCCGAAGAGAGCGTGATATCCAAGTCAGCTTCCCATTGTGAGACAAAATTGGGAGGAGGTTGGTCTGGGGGAGATATTAGTAAGCCATATGCGCGGGAGAGGGTACGTCTAGTTACTCCAGACTGCTCACAGATGAACTCAAAGTCCGTCTTATCACGAGCGTACGCAGACGCAGGAGGGAGTGTAGACATAAAGTGTGTAAGTTGTCTAGATTGCCAAGGATTAAGAGTAGGCGTTCCTGATATCTCTGAAATCTGTTGAGGGGTAAGCCATTGGTTTGAGGCAGTCAGATGATGGGCCCTAAATTTGTTACATCTTATTAGTTCCTTAAAGGGACCGCGCTCTAATCCTGGAGGGAATTGAGGGTTGCCCAGGATAGGGAACATAGGAGAAGGGGATGGAGAGATACCCGGGTGACTTTGAATACTGGCAAAGGCTTTCAAGGAGGGGCCTATAGTCGGGTGCAGGCGTGCTTCCAATGGGGTCTGGGTGGACAACCAAGGGATGGCTGACAATGGAGCAATCAGAAAGGATTGCTCAACTGAGACCCATTGTTTGTAGGCTTGGTGACGACACCAATCTACTACCCTAAGAAGGTGTGAAGCCCTATGATATGAGAGGAAGTCCGGGAGCCCAAGACCACCCTCAAGCTTGGGACGGAAGAGTATTGACCTTGCTATCCTGGATGGTTTACCTGCCCATATGAAATGTGTCAGCATTTTCAGAAGAGTATGGAAGAAGAGTCTGGGGATGTGTATCGGTAAGGCTTGGAAGAAAAATAGAATTTTTGGCAGGACATTCATTTTAAAAATGGATATCCTTCCAAACCATGAGAACGTTCCAATATTCCACCTGTCTAGGTCTGATTTTATATTCCGGAGAAGAGGCGGGTAGTTGACCTGATATAATTCCGAGAGTGTGGGGGTGAGCAAGATCCCTAGATATTTTAGAGACGACCGAGCCCATTTAAAGGGAAAGTTCTCCGAAATAGATTGGACCGTAGAAGCGGGAAGAGTTATGTTTAAAGCTTCCGATTTTTGATAATTAATTTTAAAGTTCGAAAGGTGAGCATATGTCTTTAGTTCCTGCAAGAGGTTCGGGAGCGTAACCCTGGGATTGGTGAGAAAGAACAGAAGATCATCAGCGTAAGCTGCAACCTTGTGCGATGTCTCACGAATCCGTAGCCCTGAAATATCGGGGTTCCCCCGTATATGACACAGAAGCGGCTCTAGACAAATCACGAAAATTAAAGGGGAAAGGGGACAGCCCTGTCTTGTTCCATTGCGAATAGACAGGGGCATGGAAAACTGGCCATTCACCTTAACCACTGCCGTGGGGTTGGAGTAAAGATTAGTAATACGAGCCAACATTTTATCCCCCATACCCACGCAACGTAGAGTTTCAAACATAAATTCCCAATTCACCCTATCGAACGCCTTTTCGGCATCGGTAGATAGGAATAAAGTTGGGGTCTTAGAAGTGACGGCTTGATAGATCATGTTAATTGCTCTTGTAGTGCTATCACGGGCTTCCCTAAGGGGCAAGAAACCTGTTTGGTCTAGATGAATTATTTTTGGAAATGTGGTAGAAGGCGAGTGGCAAGAATTTTAGAAAATAACTTCAGATCTACATTGATCAGGGAAATGGGACGGTAATTTTGGCAATGGGAGGGATCTTTCCCTTCCTTGGGTACTACTGTGATGTGAGCTCTAAGAGTGTCATTTGGAAGAGTGCGGGCCCTATCCAACGAGCTAAAGGCAGCTATAAAATGATCAGGCAAAATGTCCTTAAACTGCTTATAGTAGGAAAGCGTGAGTCCGTCCGGACCAGGAGCCTTCCCAGTTTGGGAGTTTTTAATAGCTGCCTGTAACTCATTTAATGATATGGGTGACTCCAAAAGATGACCTTGTTTTTAACTACTGATCTGCCAGTCATTTTTTTGCTGAGGATTTTGAACATAACCCTCAAGGTTTTGTCTTTCTAGGAGTTCTCCAAAAAAACATAATAATCACAGGGTGCACCGGAGTGATTCCTCTGTGATCTGCTACAACCCACATGACTGACACCAGAGGGACCCTTATTGACTGTACTGGGGTCTTGTATTCTGCTGGACAGCGTCTCGCTGTATTTTGTCAGTTGTTGACTGAGGCTTTTCAAAGGGCCCCCCCAATGTCTGGGCACCTCATATAGGTTATGCTTACTCCGTTCCCCGACACCCGCGATGCTAGGGAGGCTTGTCCTCTAATAACTCAAAATCCCCTAAGAAGGCTACATCACAACCCTTCAAAGTCTTTGCTGAAATGTTATAATAATTATAAGCTATTGCTTGTGCACTTGTGCAAAAGGTTGGATTCGTTCATCACATCGTCCTCTCCAGAGATGTCGTATCATAGGATTGTTCCCGGGCTGTTCTATTTGGAGCAGTGGGGCCTCAGAACCCCTATTCCTATGGTGCGCCCCCATAGACCACCAATAGATTTCTATTACTGGAAAGTTGACACCGTTCTCAATCCTTGACCCAAAGATCCGGCAAAGTTCTGCACCGAAGGATGCGTAAATCTATGCGTTGTCCTGAGAGCTGGGTCCGGGTCGCCCTGGAGTTGGGTGGTTTGCTAGAAGTGTTAATTTTTGTAGATGTGATTAAATAACGAATGCATAAAAAAAATCACATAGTACATAAAATCTGTTTAATAGTAATAAATACACTTTACATGGTCCCCAGATACCCAGTATGTTTTCAACAGTGCAAAATACAGAGGAACTAATATTGCTTTACGACTGGTCATCTGCACAGCAACTCCCATCATTCACCAGGACTGTCCACACTGAGGAATTGAAATTATCCAATTTGTCCACCAGGGGGTGCTAGTGCTTTAATATTACTACAGGCTGGGTCTGAGAATCTGATTTCATAGTTCATTCATTGACGGTTTTTAAAAAGGTGTTTCCTGTTTCAAAAACATTCAAGGATCATATACAGCCATAAAATCACATCTGACCTCTGAGGCTAGCGATTGGCTGGAGCATGTGGTGACGTCATCGCTGCAACTAAACCAAAAAAAAGCCTAGTGGGAAGGATGAAAAAAGGGTGAATATTTAACCGTAATTGTTGCTTTGGCTGACTTTTTTTTTTTTAGAATAAATTAGACAACCTTTTAATCTAAATAGATCCAAAATGATGTGCTCATTTATTCCTTAAAGGGGTTGTGCCAAACATAAATTACCGGATAGGAGATAACTAGCTGATCGCTTGGGGGTGGAATATGACTACTAGGAACCCAGCAATCAGCTAATTATCCCCTTACTCAGGATAATTCCTTTAAGGCATCAATGAGCACAACATTTTGGAACTATTTAGATAAAAAAAGAATTAAAGAAAACTGGTCATCAGCCAAGACCCCATAATAATTTTTTGTCTGATACAGAGCTCCCTCCATAGACACTGTTAAATAGAAAAAAAAAATTGCTACCTGCAGCCTCCACTAGAGGGAGCTCACTGCATACTGATTATATCCTGATCTTCACTGACATACCCTAGTGGTGGATGAACGTATTTTTTTTCACCTTTTTTGAAAGAAGCAGCCATATTTTACTAATCTTGGACACCCCCTTAAAATTAAATGCACTACAATTTCATGGTGAAATGCTAAAATAGAAAAAAAAAACATAAATGAATGATACTGTCAGCAGCCCTCGTCATGTTATAGTGGTTCCTTCATATTTGCCATTTTGGCTCTCCTGTGGCCCCAGACCGGCAAGTTCCTTAAGGTGCGGTCTCCGAGCATCATCCGGTTAACTGTTCTCTCACTTCGGGGTCAACACACGTGCAGCCGACCGTAATCACCCTCTCGTCTAGCACCAGCATGTCACCATCTCTCCGCAGGTAAAGGATGTTCCTCTTAATGGGGACCGCATTCCAGTCATTGCTTATGCATCTGTCGGAGCAGACGACCTCAACAATCCGTTCTGGATACCCTCTGGGGTTGATTATGTTCCTGTGCAAATGAGAGAAATTAATACATTTTTGTGTTTTATTTATTTATTTTTATAATATGGTTTTATTTGTTTTCATAATTTTTTTATTTAAAAAATTGTATTCAAAACTTTCCGAGCTGTTGGTCATTTCTGAGTTCTGCATTTCTCAGCGTTGAGGACACCATTAATCCGGAACGAAATCCCCAGCTCCATTTGCTGAAAACTTACTGTAGCAGATGACACATCATGCTTACTTCCGCTCAAAATCGGAAAGATGTCCACCAGTGCCATCAGCTCAGGACTGGCAGAAACTAGCAGGAACCAGGTACACCCTTCTACTGTTTGGAGACATCTGGCCAGAAGTGGTCTTCATGGAAGAACTGGGGCTAAAAAGCCAACGTGGAAACAAGTGACCCAACTCTGCCCAAATACATAGAAACTGTGAAATATTTGGCCGTAACAGAAGATAGGAACTGTAAAGCCTGGTGGATGGTCCTTGCTAGTGAAGATGGAGTTGCCATTTGGCCAGGATTATGGTGTCCTCAATGCTGAGAAACAGGCAGATACAGTGGATATAAAAAGTCTACACACCCCTGGTAAAATGTCAGGTTTCTGTGATGTAAGACAAAGATAAATCATTTCAGAACTTTTTCCACCTTTAATGTGACCTATAAACTGTATCACTCAATTGAAAAACAAACTGAAATCTTTTAGGTGGAGGGAAGAAAACAAAAATAATGTGGTTGCATAAGTGTGCACACCCTGATGTAGCTGTGTTCAGAATTAAGCAATCACATTAAAAATCCTGTTAAATAGGAGTCAGCATACACCTGCCATCATTTAAATTGCCTCTGATTAACCCCAAATAAAGTTCAGCTGCTCTAGTTGGTCTTTCCTGAAATTTTCGTAGTCGCATCCCACAGCAAAAGCCATGGTCCACAGAGAGCTTCCAAAGCATCAGAGGGATCTCATTGTTAAAAGGTATCAGTCAGGAGAAGGGTACAAAAGAATTTCCAAGGCATTAGATACCGTATACCATGGAGCACAGTGAAGACGTCATCATCAAGTGGAGAAAATATGGCACAACAGTGACATTACCAAGAACTGGATGTCCCTCCAAAATTTATGAAAAGACGAGAAGAAAACTGGTCTGGGAGGCGACCAAGAGGCGTACAGCAACATTAAAGGAGCTGCAGGAATATCTGGCAAGTACTGGCTGTGTGGTACATGTGACAACAATCTCCTGTATTCTTCATATGTCTGGGCGATGGGGTAGAGTGGCAAGACGAAAGCCTTTTCTTACCAAGAAAAACATCCAAGCCAGTCTACATTTTGCAAAAACACATCTGAAGTCTCCCAAAAGCATGTGGAAAAGGTGTTATGGTCTGATGAAACCAAGGTTGAACTTTTTGGCCATAATTCCAAAAGATATGTTTGGCGCAAAAACAACACTGCACATCACCAAAAGAACACCATCCCCACAGTGAAGCATGGTGGGGGCAGCATCATGCCAAGGGGCTGTTCTTCTTCAGCTGGAACTAGGGCCTTAGTTAATCTAGAGGGAATTATGAACAGTTCCAGATACCAGTCAATATTGGCACAAAACCTTAAGGCTTTTGCTAGAAAGCTGAACATGAAGAGGAACTTCATCTTTCAGCGTGACAATGACCCAAAGCATACATCCAAATCAACAAAGGAATGGCTTCACCAGAAGAAGATTAAAGTTTTGGAATGGCCCAGCCAGAGCCCAGACCTGAATCTGATTGAAAATCTGTGGGGTGATCTGAAGAGGGCTGTGCCCAGGAGATGCCCTCGCAATCTGACAGATCTGGAGTGTTTTTGCAAAGAAGAGCGGGCAAATCTTGCCAAGTTGAAATGTGCCATGCCGATACTCATACCCAAAAAGTGCTGTAATAAAATCAAAAGGTGCTTCAACTAAGTATTAGTTGAAGGGTGTGCACACTTATACAACCATATTATTTTATTTTTATATTTTTTCTTCCCTCTACCTAAAAGATTTCAGTTTGTTTTTCAATTGAATGGTACAGTTTATAGGTCACATTAAAGGTGGAAAAAGTTCTGAAATGATTTATCTTTGTCTCATTTTTTTACATCACAGAAACCTGACATTTGAACAGGGGTGTGTAGAATTTTTATATCCACTGTACTTAGCCATCATACAATACCATCAGAGAGGTGTCTGATTGGCTCCAAATTTATTCTGTGGAAGAGCCTTTGCCAGAAGAATCAACCCTATTAAATCATACACACTGCCTGGTAGAGTTGATCCTGCTGATTAAAATGACACATGTCTTGTGGAAATCGGTCGTAGTGTTCCAGAGAAAAGACTTTTATTCTCTATGAGGGCTTCAGTGCACTGAGGGGCGTGGCCAGCACTGGAAGGCTGAAGAGTACCAGGGGTCTAGGCCACACCCCTCAATGCCCTGAAGTCCTCATTTGCACAAAGAATAAAATAGTTTTATCTCGGGAACGCCACAACCGATTTTCACAAAACAGGTATCCTATTAATTAGCAGAATCAATCCCAGCACACAGTATACCTGCTTTACTAGGGTTGATCCTGCTGACATGTGCCCTTTAAAACTTTGATAAAAAACCATCACACATTTGTGATGATAAGTTGTAAATTGCCACAAGCTGGAAAGGGTACAGAAATGGGCGAGCAGATGGATGGATGGTCTTTCTTATAATGAGAGGCTTAAAAAAATCAGGCTTGTCTATCACTTAGAGGTGATCTTATGTACATATAAAGTGTGGTCCATACAAAAAACTGGCACAGAATTCATATATATATATATATATATATATATATTTTTTACAATGGACCAGGTAGGGGCTATTCATTATGTATAGCAGATACTGTGACATTTTTCAATAATATCCAATGTTTGCTAAGAAAGTAAGTTTCCACCATGATTTCCATCTCTTACCTGTATTCAAAGGGCACGATGCTTCTTTGCACAAAACTCCTGATGCCACTGTTGTCTACCTGAGACTTGATAGGTTTGTCCACTCGCACCTCGATGCTGTTTAAGCCTTTCCTATTCCTTGAGCATTTGCTCTTCTTCGTGGAATTCTTAGCGCCATCTACAGGATGGAGGATGAGTACTAGAGCCATAATGGTGACGATGGCCTACAAAAATAAGGGTAAGATCAGATATTGCTCCCCTCTGTCACTGACTACTTTTTTATTTTTCCGTTCACATAGCCATATCAGTGTTTCTTTTTTTTTATGCAGGTTGTACTTTCTAATGGCATCATTTAATAATGTATACAACGTAGTGGGAAGCTGGGGAAAAAAAAATCCAAATGGGGTGGAATTAGGAAAAAAAAAAATCCCGCCACAGTTTTATAGGTTTTATTTTTATGATGTTCCCTCTGCAGTAAAACTAACCTGCTACCTTCATTCTCTAGGTCAGTACGAGTACAACAATACCACATTTATATAGTTGTTTTTTTATTTTTTATATTGTTTTTTTATTCATCCCCATATTCTGACCCCTTGAACTTTTTTTATAGTTATGTGTGAGGGCTAATTTTTTTTGAGTGACGATCCGTAGTTTTTACTAATATCCTTTTGGAGTGTGTGTGACTTTTTGGTCACTTTTTATTAATTTCGATTTTTTTTTCAATTATGGTGTTTACTGGATGGGCTAAATACATTTTAGTTTAGGCATTGATGTTTATTTATTTTTTATTTTGTAATGTTTATGTTAATTATGGGGAAAGAGGGGTAATTAGCTTTTTATTTTTTATATAGTTTTTTTTATTCATCCCCATATTCTGACCCATTTAACTTTTTTTATAGTTATGTGTGAGGGCTAATTTTTTTGAGTGATGATCTGTAGTTTTTACTATTATCCTTTTGGAGTGTGTGTGACTTTTTGGTCACTTTTTATTAATTTCGATTTTTTTTTCAATTATGGTGTTTACTGGATGGGATAAATACATTTTAATAGTTTAGGCATTGATGTTTATTTATTTTTTAATGTTTATGTTAATTATGGGGGAAAGAGGGGTAAATTTGCTTTTTTTATATATATTTCCTGTTTAATTTTTATTTTTTTTCTAAGTCACCTAAGGTAGCTATAGCAATCAGTTATTAGATTGCTTCTCCAATACATTGCAATTCACATTTACAGCTTTGGAAGCCCTGGTTTCTTTAGCGAGACCAGGACTTTTGGGTAAACCAATAGTTCCCCTAGTTGTCACAGAGGAGAGCCGAGCCGTTCAGGCCTCCTGTAGCACAGTGCTCCTGGGGAAAGGTGTCTCAGGAAAGGTATCTCAGATACTGTGGTCACAATTGAAGTGATATTAATGCTTTGGTGAGGCCTCATCTGGAATATGCAGTTCAGTTCTGGGCACCAGTCCATAGAAAGGACGCACTGCAGCTGGAAAAAGTACAGAGGAAAGCGACTAAACTGATAAGGGGCATGGAGGGTCTTAGTTATGAAGATAGATTAAAATAATTTAATTTATTTAGTCTTGAGAAGAAACGTTTAAGGGGGGACATGAAACCTGTACAAATATATAAATGGGCCATACAAAAACTATGGCAAAAAGCTGTTCCATGTAAAATGCCCTCAAAAGACAAGGGGGCACTGTCTCCGACTGGAGAAGAAAAATTTAGTCTCCAGAAGCATCTAAGCTTCTTTACTGTAAGAACTGTGAATCTGTGGAATAGACTTCCTCGGGACATGGTCACAGCAGGAACAGGGGACAGTTTAAAAAGGGTTTAGATGAATTCTTAAAAGTGAACAACATTAATGCTTTTAAAAAATGTACAGAAATCTGGGTCTCACCCCTCTTTTCCAGAATTCCCACCCCCACCTCTCCCTTGGTTGGACTTGAAGGACTTATTGGGATTTCTTTTTTAACCCTATTAACTATGTAACTAAAAACAAAATCGTGTGCATGCTTTTGCACCAGGAGGCTTTTTTATTTTTTTTACTTTTTGCACTTTTACCCCTTTATAGCTAAGACTCCCCAACCAGGGGAAAAGAAAAACAATGGATGACATGAATGCTGACTGATTTCAGTGGAAGCCACGCCATGCCGTGCTTGGTGGTGCTGCTGGCAAAAGTAGCAAAACTTTTGTGCCCCTTTCCCCCAACAATCAAAACAACATTATATTAGAACCTGGGGAGGGAATGTAGCAGCAAATGTTCAATTTATCTGCAGCGCCTCCAGAGGAGAAATGAAGCATTACATTAACATTTATTTTACTTGCTTATATAGCGCTTTACAGACATTATCATCACAATCTGAATTCCCTATCGCTAGGTCTTTGGAGTGTGGGAAGAAACCAGGGGACACCCAGGCAAACACAGGGAGTACATAGAAACTCCATTGTCCTTGAACCTAGGCCCCCAAACAAAGCAAGGCACCAGTGCTAACCACGAGATAAGGTATTCAGTGTCCTAAACATTGTCCTAGTGGTTCAATATACTAGTTTACGGGATAAAAAAAAAACTATTTTGCAATTTTGTAATTTAACATAAATTTTTGTGTGAATTTGTTTGAGGAATAATAACGTTTTAGTTAAAAATAAAATCAGTTTTTCCCTTTAACTGATACAATATAAAAAAATATACATAAAATTGTTGTGTAAAGAATGATGCGCCCTACCTGCCACAGAAGCCGTTTCCTCAGCTGCCTCATCCTTGAGCAGGTGAGATGATGTTTGAGGAGACGCTATGCGGCTGTGGCTGGGTTATAAATTTGGCTAGGACACACCTTTCTTCATGTGGCTTTACAGAACACTTCACACGTATTGACTGGTCGCCCCGTACATCCGAGGTTGGGCTCTCAGTGCGATAGTCATACAAAATACATACTTTTGCAAAATTATCACATTTACCTCAAAAGCCACCGAGTAAGCAGCCAGGGCGATGAAGAGATCTGCAAACTTTCATTTCCACTGCAAACAGTGGAAAAATTACAATGCAACTGCAACACATTTTCCTCTTGACTAATGGCTTTGCCCTACATTCTACTTGAAGATCAGTGTTATAAGGACTGTATGTACATCATTTACATTAGGCCGTTTGTGATGCATTACATTATTCTATTGCTTTACCAGCAGCTGCTTGACAACAGAGATGAACGAATTTCATGTTTTGAAATTCGTTCACACTTCGTTTGTTGATTAAAGGTGAATTGCGTTATGGATTCCGTTACCACGGACCATAACGCAATTCTATGACGGAATGCATAACGGAATGCCTTTAGAGGCATTCCATTATTCATTCCGTCATAATAGAAGTCTATGGGCTGCAAAACGGATCTGCCCCGTTTCCGTTATGCAGGGGAGGACTCAGGTTCAGGAGAGGGCTCCACTGCATAACGGAAACGGGACGGATCCATTTTGCAGCCCATAGACTTCTATTATGACGGAATGCATAACAGAATGCCTCTAAAGGTAAAAAAAAAGTCCCAGAGTTTGCACCCTTTCCTCCGGATCGTTTCCTTCTAAATCATCCAAAAGATCAAGTCGTCTGCCTTCTCATTCAAGATTTTATACGCAAAGGTGCACTAGAACCAGTGCCCACAGGAGAGGAATTCAAAGATGTGTTATTCCAGAATATTTCCCGTACCCAAACCAGGAGACAAATGGAGGCTAATAATCAATTTAACATTTCTGAACAAAATTTTTAGTAAAGATAAGGTTCAAAATGGAATCAATAAAGTCTGTTGTTATGGCCCTGAAGAAAAGAGACCACATGGTATCAATAGATCTAGTGGATGCATATCTACATATTCCAGTTTGCCCCCGTCACAGGAGATTTCTGAGAATAGCGGTCCACATGTTGAAAGGCATTGTACATCTCCAATTTACCTGCCTTCCGTTCGGAATAACGTCAGCCCCGAGAGTTTTTACAAAGGTCTCAGTAGTCCTTGCAGCTTCTCTAAGACTTAAGGGCATCACCTGTATTCCCTATCTCAACGATTAGTTGCTGATAGTAGCCTCTGCCCAACAACTGAAACTATAAACCGCAATACAATTACTCCAATCTCACGGTTTTCTAATAAACATGGAAAAGTCTTCCTTGGTTCCGTCACAACAAGTAAAATTCCTGGGTTATATGCTGGACACTTATCCCCGCAAAGAATATCTTCTATTCAAAGAGGGGTCCATCAACTCCTGTCCAATCCCAAAGTGTCTGTCTGTCAGGCAATGAGGGTATTGGGTCTTCTAATTTCATCCACAGAAGCTGTTCCTTGGGCCAAAGCCAACATCAGATGTCTACAGTCCAATATTCTGTCCAGCTGGGACAGGGGTAACAAATCATTGGAGAAAAGGATAGTAATATCATCATTAACTCGCCAGGACCTGAAATGGTGGATGACATCACCTCACGTGTGGTAAGGCAGAGATCTGAATCCCTATTGTCAGAAGATTCTTACGTCGGGTGCCTCCTCTTAGGGCTGGGGTGCCCATGTAGACGGTCTATGGGTACAGAAAAGATGGACAAGAGAAGAGGCAATGATGTCCTCCAACTGGAGAGAATTGAGAGCAGTAAGACTGGATCTTCTCCATTTTCAATCCCATCTTTCAGGATTCAAAATAATGATAGTCGGACAATCTACCCTCGGTTTACTACGTCAACAAACAAGGGGGTACGAGGAGCCGCAGCCTGTCCAAAGAATGTGCTCTCTTGATGGAGTGGACAGAGTTTTATAGGTCATCTCAGCAGTCCACATAAGGGGAACTCAGAATCAATTGGCAGATATTCTCAGCCAAACTCCACTACACCCAGGAGAATGGAGTTTAAATCGGCAGTATTCAGCGACATTGTGACCCGCATGGGGAGACCTTCTTTAGACGCTATGGCAACAGAACAGAATGCAAAGCTTAATCATTTTTGTTCAATTCAGCAGTCCAGCTGGGCTCTAGCAATGGACAGTTTATCAGTCAGCTGGGGAAGGAATCTGATATATGTGTTTCCTCCAATTCCACTCATTCCGAGAGTCCTAAAGAAGGTTCAAGAGGATCAAGCAGAAGTAATATCAATCCTTCCTTTCTGGCCTCGGAGAACATAGTTTTCGCTAGCCCTATCCCTTTCCAAGGGGAGAATTTGGAGAATTCCCCCTCGTCCAGATCTGCTTCTCCAGAAGAGGTTTCCTCATCACAACCCCAACAGCCTACAACTAGCGGCCTGGAGGCTGAGCGGCAATCCCTAGCATATTTGGGTCTTTCCACAGATCTTATGAACACCATGTTTGAAAACCATCTACTGTTAAAATATATAAAAGAGCGTAGAAAAAATAAAAAAATTGGTGTCAAGAAAATTCTTCAAAATTCTTGAAGATTTAAAATCAGTTTTGCAATTTCTTCATGAGGGCTTCAGTAAACTGTTAAAAATTAACACTTTGAAAGTACAGCTTACTGCAATAAATGCGCAATTGCAGGGAAAATTTTCCAACAATCAAATAATAAGTACCTTTTTCAAAGCTCTGAAAAACCTGAGACCACCTATCAGTACTCCAGTTCCTTCCTGGGATTTGTCTTTAGTTTTGTCAGCTATTTAAAAAAAATATTTGAGCCTATTGAAGCATCCTCTCTGAGGTATATATCTTCATGAAAGCATTATTTTTAGTGGCCATCACATCAGCCAGGCGTGTGAGCGAGTTACAGGCTCTGTCATGCAAAGAACCATATTTCAGAGATTTGGGGGACTGTATTATTCTACCGGCAGATTCCAGGTTTTCTTCCAAAGGTGGAATCAGCGGCAAATATCAATCAGGAAATTTCTCTTCCAGTTCTTTATACAGACCCAACAGGTTGACTGGAATCTCTTGGATATTAAAAGAGCATTGTTAGCTTATCTCCGTGCTACTTCCTCATTTAGGAAATCAGAAGGATTGTTTTTGCAACTCTAAGGCCCCAACAAAGGTAAAAGAGATAGTAAAGCAACTCTAGCAAGATGGATAAAGAAAACAATTGAAGAATCAAATACAAGGCTCTGGTGTCATGGGTTACCCTATATAGCCTGCTGATTAGTGTTAATCAATGTTTATTGCTTTCTAATGTGTCTCTATCTTGGTCTTGGTTGTACCTAGGGGACTTAACCCTATAGTCATGTACTGCCTATGGACTCCAGGAAACAAACATTTCGGTGAGTAAATTTTCATTATTCTGGTACATTGGAGCAGTATTATAGTAGTTATATTCTTGTATATAGGAGTAGTATTATAGTTGTTTTATTCTTGTATATAGGAGCAGTATTATAGTAGTTATATTCTTGTACATAGGAGGCAGTATTATAGTTGTTTTATTCTTGTATATAGGAGCAGTATTATAGTAGTTATATTCTTGTACATAGGAGGCAGTATTATAGTAGTTATATTCTTGTACATAGGAGGCAGTATTATAGTAGTTATATTCTTGTATATAGGAGTAGTATTATAGTTGTTTTATTCTTGTATATAGGAGCAGTGTTATAGTAGTTATATTCTTGTACATAGGAGCAGTATTATAGTAGTTATATTCTTGTACATAGGAGCAGTATTATAGTAGTTATATTCTTGTACATAGGAGCAGTATTATAGTAGTTATATTCTTGTACATACGAGGCAGTATTATAGTAGTTATATTCTTGTACATAGGAGCAGTATTATAGTAGTTATATTCTAGTGCATAGGAGCAGTATTATAGTAGTTATATTCTTGTACATAGGAGGCAGTATTATAGTAGTAATATTCTTCTACATAAGAGCAGTATTATAGTAGTTATATTCTTGTACATAGGAGGCAGTATTATAGTAGTTATATTCTTGTACATAGGAGGCAGTATTATAGTAGTTATATTCTTGTACATAGGAGCAGTATTATAGTAGTTATATTCTTGTACATAGGAGCAGTATTATAGTAGTTATATTCTTGTACATAGGAGCAGTATTATAGTAGTTATATTCTTGTACATAGGAGGCAGTATTATAGTAGTTATATTCTTGTACATAGGAGGCAGTATTATAGTAGTTATATTCTTGTACATAGGAGCAGTATTATAGTAGTTATATTCTTGTACATAGGAGCAGTATTATAGTAGTTATATTCTTGTACATAGGAGGCAGTATTATAGTAGTTATATTCTTGTACATAGGAGCAGTATTATAGTAGTTATATTCTTGTACATAGGAGCAGTATTATAGTAGTTATATTCTTGTACATAGGAGGCAGTATTATAGTAGTTATATTCTTGTACATAGGAGCAGTATTATAGTAGTTATATTCTTGTACATAGGAGCAGTATTATAGTTGGAATTTTACTTACGTAATTATACTTTCTTCGAGTCCGAAGGCAGCACAGAAGGGATATTTCCCGTCCCAGTCACTCTATCATAGGACCGCCCACCTAGAAAAAAATCTAACAATCAAACAATTAACACAATTGACAATACCCTAGGTACTCTATATAAGACGCCAAGGCACTGCATCCATTGTGTAATAACGTAGACCAACTCATGCAAGTAAAATTTATTGGGAGGGTTAGTGTGCTGCCTTCGGACTCGAAGAAAGTATAATTACGTAAGTAAAATTCCAACTTTCTTCTTCGTCCTACAGCAGCACAGAAGGGATATAACATAGAAATTAAAGGGGGGGAAAGCTTTGTTTTACTGCTGACAAAACTGCTGTGCTGAAGGCTGAGTTCTCGGGTCCATTGCTGAGCCTGTAGTGATGAACAAACGTAGAGGATGAAGTCCAGGAAGCTGCATTGCAGATGTCTAGGAGATCAACTTGCTGTCTTTCAGCCCAAGATGTAGAGGTTGCCCTCGTGGAGTGGGCCCTTAACGGCCGAGGCGGTTCTTTACCATCTAAGATATAGGACTCCGAGATGGTTGTTTTAATCCAACGACCCAGAGTGTCTTTTGAAGCTTTCATACTCTTCCTCGGACCAGAGAATAAAATGAACAAATTTTCTTCTTTCCGGAATTCTCTCAGCCTTTCAAGATAGCAAAATAATGCTCTACGAATGTCCAAAGTATGGAGTCTTCTTTCCTCATCTGACTTAGGGTCGGGGTAGAATACAGGAAGAACAGAGTCTCTAGTGATGTTAGTTGAAGACGCAACTTTTGGTCTAAATGAAGGGATGGTTCTTAGTCTGACACCATTCAGCAAAATTTTCAAATATGGCTCTCTGGAGGACAAAGCCTGCAATTCCCCTAGCCTCTTTGCGCAAGTGATGGCAATGAGAAAAAGGATCTTGTGGGATAACCAGCTAAGATCCACTTCGGCAATAGGTCCCAAGGGATGACCTGTAAGTCTATTTAGAACCAGTGATAATTCCTAGATGGGCATAGGCGGTCTCACAGAAGGCCTCAACTTCTTCAATGCTCTGAAATATCTAGCTATTAAAGCGTCACCTGCATATTGTCCATCTGTCCAAGCATTAATGGCTGTCATGTGGACTCTTAATGTATTAGGCTTTAGGCCTTTTTCGTGCCCTTCTTGCAGGAATTGCAAAATGGAGTTGGTAGAGACTAGTAACTCTTTTCCCTGCAACCAGGAAGAAAACTTTCTCCATAATCTGTTGTAAACTGCAATAGTAGACTGCTTTCTGGAGGACAGTAAAGTAGAAATGACCTCATCTGAAAGGCCCTTCTCTTTTAATCTTTCCCTTTCAGGTGCCACACGGTTAAATGCAACTTGTTCAGTTGAGGATGGTAAAGGTCTTCCTGTAGAAGAAGATCCGGGTACAGAGGCAAAGTCCAGTGATCGTTTTTCGAAAGTTGAGATACGGCAGAAAACCAAGCCCTGCGGGGCCAATATGGAGCTATTAGAATTGCTTCCGGTGCTTCTGAGAGGAGTTTCGGTATGATCTGAGGTAACATTGGTATGGGAGGAAACAGGTAGACAAACTTGTGGCTCCAATTCAGAGAGAAGGCATCCAGACAGTCGGGTCTGTCTGCTCTCCTGAGAGAACAAAACTTCAGGGCTTTCTTGTTCTTCCTCGTTGCAAACAGATCCCATTCTGGACGACCCCATTTCTCCACTATCTGGGCGAAATATTTCGGGTTCAATTCCCATTCTCCTGGGCACACCTTCTGTCGACTGAGTCGATCTGCTCTGATATTCTCGGAGCCCTTGATGTGAACTGCCACTAGGCTGTGTAGGACTGGCTCTGCCCAAGACATTATTTTGTCGCAAATGGACTGTAGAGAGAGACAACGCGTTCCCCCTTGTTTGTTTACATAATATGCCGCCGTTGCGTTGTCCGTCTGCAGGAGAACTGATCTGTGGTAGAGATGAGGTTCGAAATGCTGCAGGGCTAGTTGAATGGCTTTCAATTCCCTGAAGTTTGAGGATCGCCTCATTGTGGTTGAAGGCCATTCCCCTTGAATCCACCGATCTCCCATGTGCGCACCCCAACCTTTGCGGGAAGCATCTGTGGTTATCACTACTCTTTGAATGACTCGGAAATCTTTTCCTTTTTCCAGATTTTCTTCTCTTGTCCACCAAAGCAGCCCTCTGCGTGTTGCACATGATATCTTCATCATAGTGGTCAGTGATTTGGGATTCTTGTCCCAACAGTGAAGAATCTCTCTTTGCAGGTCTCTCATATGAGCCTTCGCCCATGGCACCGCCTCTATAGCAGCTGTCAATAACCCGAGGGTACTCATCGCCGAACGGATGGATATCTTCGTTGTAGAGATCAACAACTGAATTCTGCGAATGATCTGAGCCACTTTGAGAGGAGGAAGAAATACCTTCATTACTTCTGAGTCTAATAAAAGACCCAGGAACTGGATTCTCGTAGTGGGGACCAGCTGCGACTTCTTTTGGTTGACAATGAACCCGACTTGCTGAAGTAGATTCAGAGCAGTGTGAAGATCCGATCTCAGAACCTCCTCGGAAGCTGCAATAAGCAACCAGTCGTCCAGATATGGCACTATCCTTAGACCTTGAACCCTCAGAGCTGCAATAAGAACGACCACCACCTTCGTAAAGATACGAGGTGCCGGAGATAGCCCGAAGGGAAGGGCCCTGAACTGATAGTGCCAAATCCGACCTAGAGTCTTGACTGCAACCCTGAGAAATCTCCTCGATTCTTTGTGGATAGGTATATGAAGGTATGCATCTTTTAGATCTATAGATGCCATCACCTCCCCAGGTTGCAGGATGCTCAGGACAGATCTTATGTTGTCCATCTTGAATTTTATCTTCCTTAAATGGTTGTTTAGAAACCTTAAATCTATGATGAGGCGCCACCTGCCGTCTGGTTTTGGAACGGGAAACACTCTTGAATAGACCCCTGAATACACCTCCTCTTCTGGAACTCTCTCCAGAACATTCATCTGTAGGAACTCCCGAAGAAGGGGCATGATTCTTGGATCCTCCGTGTTGTTTAACAGGAACCTTTCCCTTGGAAGATGAACGAATTCGAGTGAATAACCGTTCTTGATGATATTCCGAACCCAGCTGTCTGAAGTGACACTCTCCCATTTCATATAAAAGCTTCTTAACCTTGCGCCTACAGTGAGGGCAGGCTTGACGTCAGAATTTTGAATTGGAGGCAGGGGCTTCAGAGGGTTTCTTCTTTCCCTTGTCCTGGTAGCGGGGGCGAAACTTCTTCCCTTGCTCCTGTCTATTACGACCCTGAAAAGAAAATCTTCCTCTCTGCGTACGAAATCTGGTAGATTTGGGCCTGAAAGTTTGCGGAAAGGCTAAAGCCTTCTCTTTTTTATTTTCTTCCAGGATCTTATCCAACTGGGATCCTATTAACTTTCCCGGTTCAAATGGGAGAGCGCAAAAGTTGGATTTAGAGGAAGCATCACCCGTCCAAGGTTTTAACCAAATCGATCTTCTTGTGGAATTCGCTAAAGCCATGTTCTTGGCTGAGATCTTTATGACATCAAGCGGAAAATCACAAAGGAATTCCGCAGCCGTCTTAAGGGTCGATACTTGATCCAGCAGTTCATGCCTTGGTACCCCCGCTTGGATGTCTCTGGTTAGTTCGCTGAGCCAGACTCTTAACGCTCTTGCCACAGGCACTGAGGACATAGCTGCCTTCTGTAGAGAAGCCAGGTTGCAATGAGATCTCTTTAGGAAAGTGTCAGCTTTCCGATCCATAGGATCCTTTAATAGAGAAGAATCGTCTGATGGAAAAAATGATCTTTTGGACAGACGTGCAATGGCTGGATCAACTTTTGACGGTAATTCCCATTCCTCTGATGCGGCCGGGTCTAACTTGTATAGAGACTTGAAGCGAGGTCCTAAGTCCAGGCGTTTATCAGGTCTTTTCCATTCCCTTTCCATGATGGTCTTTAGAACCGGATGAGCAGGGAGGACTCTGGATTTCTTCTTAGGGAAGTAATACAGGTTACCCTTATCCTGTACTAAATCTTCTTCATCATTAGTTTCCAGACAACGCTTTACGCGTCTGATGAGTTTTTCTGCTGAATCCTTTTTCAATAGAAAAAATTCTTCACTACCTGAATCTGAATCCGAGGATAGGTCAGATTGAGATACAATAGCTGATGATTGAGACATGTCATCTGAATGATGATGATGATGATGGCTTCTTTCCTTTTTACTGCCAGAAGTAGACGCCAAATTCTGCATATTTTCTCTGAACCAGGAAAAAAATTTTTTTTGCTTCTTCTGCTAACGGGTCCTGTGGGGTACAATCCAAACAGATATTGGATGTCGCTTCTGGTGATAAAGGCTGTAGACAAGTGATGCATAGCTTAGATCTTGCGGGCTGCGGATCAGGCGTGCGTAACTTCTCTGCACAGATATCACAGATGTCATCATGTAAATCATCTGGAAGCGGCAATCTACAACCTGCACAAACACGGTGCTTTGTCTTTTTATGGCTCTTCCGGCTCGACATCTAAGAAAAGAATAGATTTATTAGATGTACAAATATGGAGCATAAGGGAGACAGACAGGGCAGCAGAACCCTTTGGAAATACCTTCAGAGACTCAGAACTCGGCTGCCCCGCACAGCAGGAATGTGCACACAGCTTCTGAGTCTCTAAATAGGAACCAGAGTTTGAAATTGCCGCCCAAAACACGCCCCCAACGTGATGACGTCACAGGACCTAGAGAAAGGTAATTAACCCTTCCTGAACTTACCCGGGGTAACACCATCAGACCAGAGCCAGGCATCGCCGGCAGACAGCCTAATACTTACCCGGCTGCAAACGTCTGTACACCGGGAACCAGGTCAGCCAGGCAAACGCACTGGACACAGACCGGCGACCTGCTACAGGTATTACCAGGCAAACGCACTGGTAGGCAACAGCCACAATACGCTATAGCAGGTCTGGGCTAGGAAACCACTAGCCAGACCGACGGAGCCTGAACAACGCAAGGCTCAAGTCCTTTCCAGGTGGGCAGCAAGGTGAGAATCACCTGCCAGAGTAAGGACTAGAAAAAACACAATGGATGCAGTGCCTTGGCGTGTTATATAGAGTACCTAGGGTGTTGTCAATTGTGTTAATTGTTTGATTGTTAGATTTTTTTCTAGGTGGGCGGTCCTATGATAGAGTGACTGGGACGGGAAATATCCCTTCTGTGCTGCTGTAGGACGAAGAAGAAAGTAGTTATATTCTTGTATATAGAAGCAGTATTATAGTAGTTATATTTGTGTACATAGGAGCAGTATTATAGTAGTTACTGTATATTCTTATACATAGGGGCAGTATTATAGTAGTTATATTCTTGTACATAGGAGGCAGTATTATAGTAGTTATATTCTTGTACATAGGAGGCAGTATTATAGTAGTTATATTCCTGTACATAGGAGCAGTATTATAGTAGTTATATTCTTGTATATAGGAGCAGTATTAATGTAGTTATATTCTTGTACATAGGAGGCAGTATTATAGTAGTTATATTCCTGTACATAGGAGCAGTATTATAGTAGTTATATTTTTGTACATAGGAGCAGTATTATAGTAGTTATATTCTTGTACATAGGAGCAGTATTATAGTAGTTATATTCTTGTATATAGGAGCAGTATTATAGTAGTTATATTCTTGTACATATGAGGCAGTATTATAGTAGTTATATTCTTGTATATAGGGGTAGTATTATAGTAGTTATTTTCTTGTACATAGGAGCAGTATTACAGTAGTTATATTCTTGTACATAGAAGCAGTATTATAGTAGTTATAATCTTGTACATAGGAAGCAGTATTACAGTAGTTATATTCTTGTACACAGGAGGCAGTATTATAGTAGTTATATTCTTGCACATAGTAGCAGTATTATAGTAGTTATATTCTTGTACATAGGAGGCAGTATTATAGTAGTTTTATTCTTGTACATAGGAGCAGTATTATAGTAGTTATATTCTTGTATATAGGAGGCAGTATTATATTAGTTATATTCTTGTACATAGGAGGCAGTATTATAGTAGTTATATTCTTGTATATAGGGGTAGTATTATAGTAGTTATTTTCTTGTACATAGGAGCAGTATTATAGTAGTTATATTCTTGTACATAGGAGCAGTATTATAGTAGTTATATTCATTGTCAATTCTCTTTTTATTGAAAAGTACAAAATGCATACCACAACAGTTCACAATGGTGCGTAGAATGGGGTACAGCATTTTCAAGACAATGAGGTTACGCGGCAGCCTCTCAGAACCATATCCAATACATGAATGAAGAATATGCATGAAAATGACAGTTACATTGATTGCATCCAAAATGTGAGCTGGAACAAGATGTGAATACCCCACCTTACATCCAATGTCGAGTAATTGTGGATGCTCCAACTTAAATATGCAGAAAACTTTGCATTCTAACAACAAAGTATAATGACTCAAGAGTGAAGGAAAGAGGGGGAAGGGAAGAATAAGGGACAACAGCAGGGGGTGGAAGGGTGGGGGGAGATGACAGAGAAGAAAAGGGGGGGTGGGGGGGGAGAGGTTTGAAGGGAAGTATCAAAAACGACATGTCCATGACACACGCATGTTCATAGTATGCTGAAAGAAGGAATAAGTACTGAAGGTATATATGAGTGCAGGTGGAGTTGTGTTATCCTCACCGGGAATATCCGTTATGTTTATGTGTAACATATAATCTAACTATCAAAATATGAGCCTACGCTACACTGTTACTTGGGTTCACATTTGAAGTCTGCTTGTCTAGCTGCTCCTGTCTGAACAGGAACCAAGGCATCCAGAGTTTCATATATCTGTTGTGGTCCCTGTCCTCCCAGCTCGCCAATTCCTCCATACGACAAATATGGTCCACTTTGTTCAGCCATGCCTCTACAGTGGGGGGTTCTGTGCGAAACCAGTTCTGCGGAATGAGCAATCTGGCAGCCTGGAGCAAATGAATGGTTAAACATTTTTTCGAGGGAGAAAAAGTGGGAGCTGGGAGCCACAAGAGCACCAGAGTAGGGGTCACAGTGACGGCCATATGTGTTATTTTCTGGATAGTTGATAAGACCCCATCCCAGAATGGACGGATCCTCGAGCAGAACCAGAAAATGTGAGACCGAGTTCATGTGTCTTCTTGGCACCTCCAGCATCTGTCATTCTGTCTCATACCTCTGATGAACATCTGTTTTGGGGTCTGATACCACTGGGTAAGGACTTTGTATGTGTGTTCCTGTATTCTGGTGCACCTAGAAAAGCCATAGGAGTGCGCATGAATGCGCAGAATATCAGTTTCAGTCAAATCCACATTTAGCTCAGCAGCCCAATGTCTCAAATATTGCGGCACTCCAGGGGAACGGGGACTAACCAATGACAGGTAACACAGGGAGATGAGTTTGCGTGGAATGGCCTCAAAAGTCAAGCGTTTCTCAAACCAGGATTGGGTAGGTCTATGTCTATTACTTTCTATCAGTGGTTTACTAACTGAATTAAACTCAATTAATTCCAAAAAGTTACATGAGTTTATAAGGGGATACAACGGATGTTAATCAGTGATTTCCCCTGAAGTCACCCCTAGGAATTCCGCCGTCTTAAATTTGCGTAATTTAAGCCAGGTCGAGGCTATTTGCTTGGTATTTGGACGTATAGCGAAGGGAAGTAGGTCCGCCGGCATAGAGGGGGAGGGGTTGTTCAGGAGAATTAGTTTGCTATTCAACTGTTGAATTACCGAGGCAGTTCCCCCTAACAAAACTTGTGACCTAAGGTTGGAGGAGTTAAGACCCCATAGGCCCGCCCTCTGAACCGAAGAGAGTTGTGCAAGTTCCAGGTCACTTCCCCAATTTTGATACTTGGGAGCATGAAGTTGAATCCACCTTTTCAGGTGTATAGCCTGATAATATAGGTGTGCGTCCGGCAACCCAAACCCCCCATGTTCCTCCTCTGTATCAATCTGCTATGAGCTAGCCTAGCAGTCCTTCCTCCCAACAAGAATGTTCTGAACAGTCGCTTGACCTGACAGAAGAAGGACATGGGGAGAAAAATGGGCAACATCTGAAGCACATACAGAATCTTTGGCATAATGAAGGCCTTTAAAAGATTTTTTCTACCCATCCACGAGACATATGGGATTCTGAGAGAGTGGAGTTGGCTCTGCACATCCTTCAACAAGGGTTCATAATTCAGCCGGAAGATTCGATTTAAGCTAGCAGGTAACTTAATCCCTAGATATGAAAGGTGAGTGCTCTGCCAGATGAACGGGGTTGTATCCTTTAGCAAGGAGATCATTCTACTTGGTGCTGAGACGTTCATAGCCTCTGATTTCGTATAGTTGACTTTAAAATGAGAAATCCTCCCATACTGTTCAAAGAGGGATAGAAGATGCGGAAAGGCCTCGACAGGGTTTGTGAGCATAACCAGGAGGTCATCTGCATAAGCAGCATTTATAAATTCAGGAGAGCTATCGTTAATTTTAAGTCCCTTTATGCCAGGATGTTCTCTTATAGCTTGTAACAGTGTCTCCATGACCATGACATACAAGGTAGGTGACAGAGTGCATCCTTGACGAGTCCCATTTGTAATCGGGAATGGAAGAGATAGTGTGCCATTTACTCGTATGCGGGCACTAGATTCGTGGTAAAGGGACATGATGGCAGTTTGAAATTGTTATGTTATGCCCAGTTATGTGCCCCCTCAAAGTAGATATGCCCAGATATGTGCCCCTCAGAGTGGTTATGCCAGATTATGTGTCCCCTCACAGTAGTAATTCCAGATTATGTGCCCCTTCACAGTATTTATGCCCGGTTATGTGCCCCCTCAAAGTAAATATGCCCAGATATGTGCCCCCTCAGAGTGGTTATGCCAGATTATGTGCCCCTCACATTAGATATGCCCACATATGTGCCCCTCACATTGGTTATGCCAGATTACATGCCCCATCACAGTAGTTATGCCTTTATATGTGCCCCCCTCACAGTAGTTATGCCACATTAGGTGCCCCCTCAAATTAGTTATGCCACATTAGGTGCCCCCTCAAATTAGTTATGGCAGATTAGGTGCCCCCTCAAATTAGTTATGGCAGATTAGGTTCCCCTCAGTAGAGATGCTAACTTTTGTGCCCCCTCACTCTAGTTGTTCCCATAAAACCCCCTGCCCCCCTGCCCCCAGTCTGCAGCGTTAGAAAAAAAAAAAATACACATACTTACCTTCTTCCCTGATGAGAGGAGGCAGATTGCCGGGCTTTCAAGTCTCCTCCCACAGCCTGCAGCGCGATCTGGGGCCAGCAGGGGGAGCTCCTGAGCTCTGAAGATCAGTGAAGCAGGGAGCAGAGAGGTTTCCCTGCTTCACTATAGAAACGGAACTGCCAGCCGGGTGTGAGTGAGTGCGCGCTCCCCCCCTCTCTTACTTGACCCTCCGCCCCCCCAACCCCCATATTATACATGTAATGGAGGCATGGAGCGTTCTGATGGGGCCCGAAATTGCCACTGTACTTCATGCCGGGCCCCATCAGAGCGCTCCATTACATGTGAGTACAGCGGGGGCCCTGCCAGCGGCCGGGCCCCCTGGAGTGTCAGGCCCGGTCGCAACTGCGACCCCTGTGACCCTGGTATGTACGCCTCTGGTGAGGCCCCTTTCTTTCTAGCCAATTGCATTGCCGAGACTACTCTGCAAGAGTTTTGATTGCCTTCTCGCCCAGACACACACCCGGCTTGATCAGGGTGGATCAATTTTGGCAGGAGGGGTGCCAGGCGGGTAGCTATCAATTTTGCCCACACCTTTATATCCACATTGAGGAGCGAAATCGGTCTGTAACTGCCGCATTGGTTAGGGTCCTTCCCTGCCTTTGGGAGAACTTTGACCGTCGCTTCTAGGGATTGTTTGTGAAGGGTAGTGCCCTTTAAAAGGGAGTTGCACCATGTGACCATGTGTGGGGTTAAAATAGCCGAGGTGAAATTCTTCGAAGAACTTCGAGCTTCAATTATACAGCTTTTAAACCATTTTAAAACAGCAATCCGAAGTCGGCTTCAGTACTAAGGTACCAGGTAGTAGCTAAGGGTACTTTCACACTTGCGTCAAAGTTTTCTGGTATTAAGTTCCATCCTAGGGGCTCAATACTGGAAAAAAACTGATCAGTTTTATTCTAATGCATTCTGAATGGAGAGCAAACCGTTCAGGATGCATCAGGATGTCTTCAGTTCAGTCCTTTTACGGTATTTGGACGGAGAAAAAAAACACAGCATGCTGCATTTTTCTCTCCGGCCAAGAATCCTGAACACATTTGCGGAATGCCGGATCCGGCATTTTTTTTACATTGGAATGTATTAGTGCCCGATACGGCATTAAAATTGCTGTATTGACGGATCCGGTCTTCTGGTCTGCGCACGCGCAGGCCTTTAAAAATATATTTTAAAAAAATACCGGATCTGTTTTTCCGGATGACACCGGAGAGACGGATCTGGTATTGCAATACATTTGTGAGACGGATCCGCATCGATATCCGTCTACAAATGTTTTCTGTTTGCATACAGATTGCCGAATCCGGCAGGCAACGGAACTGCCTGCCGGAATCCAGCAACGCAAGTGTGAAAGTATCCAAGGATTGCCGTTTTAAATTGGTTTTAAAGTTGTATAATTGAATCTCGAGGTTCTTCACCGAAGTCTCGCAAGACATCGGACTTAATGAATTTCACCTCGGTGCAGCCCATACATTTGAATGCTGTACGGAGACAGCATTCAAACACAGTTTTGAACTAAGCGACTTTGAATCTTGGATCCGAAACGCGCTTCACTCAACACTACTTTTGTAAAGATTTAACATGAACATTGGATTCTGCAGCAGATATGTTATAGCTTGTATGAGGTTGATTACGTGTTAGACAGAAGCACAAAACAAGATTATCTTGTGGCCTCATCAACATCAAAACCATCTCCGTGATACTGCTTGAATGATCCAGCCTCCCTCAGACTTTCAGTTATGGAGGCAAGGCTAGAGCTGAGTAGTGATGAGCGGCAAGGGCAATATTTGAATTTGCGACATTTTGCGAATATTTTGTAGAATATTTGTCATATATTCGTGAATTTGCGAATTCGAGATTATACTCTTCATTGCGAAAATCGGCAATGTATTATTCTTGTGATGCGCGTAAAATACCGGCGTGGGGTAGGCAACTTTTCTATTGGTTGCTAGAAATGTTGCTAAGCTGTGACAAAGCCTTCTCATTGGCCCACAAGCTAGATATGTACTACCTGATATGTACTGTGTTAAAAAAAAAACAAAAAAATTAATATTCGTCATTACGAATATATAGCGCTATATTCTAAATATTCGCAAATTCTCGAAGTGCCGATATTCACGAAAAAATTAGTTTAATATTCGCGCTCAACTCTAGAGCTAAGCTACCAATTATATAAGGCAATGCCTTGGGGGGTGTTGTACATGCCCATGGCGGTGCTGTGCAACATAATGGTCTATAAATTAAAACAAAGGCAGGTTGCCCTCGGGTGTCACCAGCATCAAAGCAGTTGGACTACTTTGATGTTGTTTGGATGATCCAGCCTATCTGACTCCTTTATTACATTTCATAACAGTTCAGGGATCGCTGACGTGCCCATGGCGGTTCTGGGTAACTTTTGACTACCAACGCAAGTTCCCCATTCACACTAACATCAAAGAGGTTGAACTACTGTGATGGTGATCCAGTCTACCTGACTTGTGTATTATGCTATGCAGCTGTGACCCATTCAATTCATTTCTTCCATTCTACCTGTCTTACTTAATATTGTGGATTCTACTTTTAAAATACAGATGGACGTCCATACTTACCATGCCCCTATTAGCTGCGCCTCGTACCTCCTACCTGTTCTCAGAATGAATACAATTTCATACTTTCTACCACATGTATAAGTGCACTGAAGCTGTGTCATTACCCAGTGGTTTCCAACAAAATGCGACACTTAGATGTGGTTAAACATTAAAGTTAAATATAAAAAGTGCTGAAAAATAAAGATTTTGATGATATGCTTAAAACAAAGTGTTAAGATTGTCTGTTCATCTTTCTAGGAGTCAGCATGCATACTGTAGATATGACCAATGGAAAATGCAGGAGGCAAGTGTAATTCAGAAAGAGTGGAGGCATTCTTGGAAGGTAGGGGCACTTCATTGGGATTCATCTACTATTTGTAAAACTTATTAAAAATGACACACTAATCAGACCATAAAAGAATTATAATACATATTTGGCTTAATGTCTTATGGCGCAGCAGAGATTTGCTAACTTATTTACACCAGTGTTGTAATAATTTTTTTTTCTGTCTGGGTAGCACTTCCATTATGAGAAATGGACTTTATTGTCCCCATTTTTGTAGTATAACTTTTTACATCACTTATGATATCTTATTTGACCTGTCAACAATCTGCTGTTGAGGGATCTGTTGTGCTTATTTTAGGTCTGTCTTCAGAACCCTCAATTGTAATAGTGTGAATGACCTGGACATTTGTGTGTTGTAGGAAATCATGCCAAGGCACATCACTTTGACTTAAAGGGGTTGTCTGGGTTCAGATCTGAATCTGGACATATGCCCTTCTTCCCCCACTCAACCCCTCTGACATGAGCATTTTTTGCTCTGATGCTTTTTCTGGAGATCGGGGGACATACCGGGCTCTCCATGGACATGCTAGGTGTAGGCTTCCACCTAGCAGTGAGCCGGTGACGTCATCGGCACTAATGGGCAGGTTTTAGCTCTGCCCTTGCCTGTAAAAATGGCTCATGTTAGAGGGGCCGAGTGGGGGAAGAAGGGGATATGTCTGAGTTCAGCCCTGAACCCAGACAACCCCTTTAAGGTGGCTATACACATTGGTTTAACTAAAATGAATGTATGTTGGTTGAAATTTAACAATGAGTGATCGTTTTAGCCAACCGATGACCACTGTCGTTTTAAAATTAGACGAAAGTTCTTTAGTTATGGATCTCCATTGAACAACGCTCATCCCAGACCCCACTGGCTCTTTTACCATGGACTAATAGGAAAACCCCCTCTACAATTTCTACTCACCCTATCATTGGGCCAACTTTACTTCAATTCCACAAATACCAACACATTCCCATGATCTCTCCAACACCATCCCCAAAGTTCCCTGTCCTGGGACATCCCGACTTCCCGGCGAGTTGTTCGGGGGGCCGATTTGTACAATGGCGATCGAGTGGTAGATGTCGTGCGCCTTTCTTTAGAACCTCCGGACGGTGGTTCACATATCGGGGCTGTCTGACCCCTGTACCCTCGGACCATGGAGATCTAGGCAATTACATCACTTCCTTTCCTCTATCCCCTCTTCCCCGGGCTTTGATAGAGCTCTTACACCATTTAAAAAAAACTAGCATAGGCTCAGGAGTATACCGCCATTCTCTCTCAGAACTCTACAAAGCGCTGGTAATGCCCGAAGCGGATTTCCGCCCTCCCTACACTGACAAGTGGATTCAGGATTTGCATCTTAAGGTTCGTTGCTTCATATTTTCTGGCAGTGTGACAAAGTCAAACATTTCTGGGAATCAATCCATAAGACCTTGGCAACTATTTTCTCTTTTCCCTTACCAAATACACCAGTTTTTTTCTTATTATTTCTCTCGGATTTACCCCTGAGCTTACTCCATCGGTCCTGCCTGCGCCATTTGGTCATTGCAGCTAGGTCCTGCATCCCAGTGAAATGGAAGTCTCCTATTCCACCATCCACTGAGCTTTGGGTACAGAAAGTGGAAGAGATCCGGAGAATGGAGGAACTAATGGTGTCCTTGATGAACAATCATAAAGCTTTTGTTACTACTTGGACTCCTTGGTTTGTCTTCCAAGACTCCTTGGAATACCAGTCCTTACTGGCTTGAAGTGGTTATTCCTATCATTGTCACTTGCTTAGCCCTATTATTGTTTTTCTTTTACCTTATGTGGCCTACCTTTCCTTTTGTGGGTTTGTCTTGTCATCCCCCCTGTATTTGTTCAGTTTTTATTATGATTTTTCTCCTTTTTGTTTTTTCAAAATGCTGGATTAAGGCCTAATGTTTTGTACTGCTCATAGAGTGGTTGTATTTCTTTCTCATGCCTAGCCCTTCAATATGACGGCTGTCATACCTTACATATATTTAGACCTTGATGACAGGATGTTAATGTTTTACTGATAACTTTTTGTTGGCCTGGTGCCAATATATCCATCCTGTTATATATGGATTAACATGATGTAACCTTAACCATATTCTTGAAAACTCATAAATAAAGAATAAAAAAAAAGAAATAAAAAAAGAAAGTTCTTTAGTTATTTAGTTTGCAAACGAAAGATCTTTAATCAAAAGAACATTCCCAGAAAGATCTTTTGACCCTCTGCTGGTTTAATTGACCATGTATAGGCAGTATGAACAAATGTAATAATGGCCAACATGGACTAAAATGTGTATGACCATGTCTGCGAAAAGATAGGTCACCAGATGATTGCTTGTTCAACCATCAATCTACTTCTGTCTAATGTGTATGGCCAGCTTTAGTCCTAAGAGATCCAAGCCAGTGGGTGCTACTCATCATGTGACTTCATCCATGACATCATATTTACTTACTGTGTAAACCACCATGACACATCACTTTGACTTAGTTCTAAGAGGTCCAAGTGAGTGGGTGCTGCTAATCATGTGACTTCATTCATGACATCATATTTACTTACTATGAGAGCAGTCCTGTGGTCAGCTGAGAGGACAACATCTTGTCGTTTACTAACTGATATAGAAAAATGCAAACCCCAATAGCATGAAAACAACTGTCCAGCATAGAACTGGACAACATATTGAAAATAAAAACGAAATGCTTCTAAGCTATAGTGGCATCATCTGGTGAGCATTTACTTATAGGTATGTTTTTGTGTGTATTTATAAACTTGGAAAACATATTTAAAGAGAAATTCATGTTTCCATAAATTTTAAGGGGTTGTGTGATAGTTTAGGGCTGATTCACACCGACTGTGTTCGGCCAGGGAAACACAATTTGTGTGATAATTGCTAAGTCACATTTTAGAAACAGGATTCTATCCCCTTAAAAGGGTTCTCTGCTTTGAACAATCACTACTTGTTAGAAGGGTCCCTCAACAATAGACAGATCAATTCAAGTCAATGGGTTTTCTGTGTAATATAGGACATGACAGTTCCTCCAGAGCGAGAGACCCTCTTTATAAAAGCGCTTCACTCTGGTCCCCCGTCCCTCTATTAATTCTGAATTCCCTAAGGTATATAAAGATGAGTTTTCTAAACTGGACAATCCATGTAAGGACCAAACCACAGGAATTTATTTTCTTTTTTTCCTCACCACATTCTTCCCGACATAAGTTATTTGTACATCTGCATAGTTTTTAAAGGGAATTAGTCAGTTCCAAAAACACCCCCCAAATTATAGTAAGCGGTGTATAGTGTAAGTGACGCCGAGTCCGGTTATGTAATTTTTATCTCCATACTTACTTGCATTCTGACACGGTGCTCACTGCATCGAGAGGACTCCTCTTTAAGTCCTCTCCATTATGTGTTTGAGCTCAGGAGTCCTCTCAATGAATTTTATTTCTGGTTTGTTGGAGCAAAGTGTGGGAACACAAGTAAGTATGAAAATAAGAATTACATATCCAGACTCGGTGTCACCCACACTATACACCACTTACTTTAGTTTGGAGGGTGCTTTGGAGATGACAGATTCTCTTTAAGGACTGCTTTATTTTGCAGAATTAGTTACAGATTTTTTGGCCTTTTCTTGGAGTACATAAACATTTAAAGAAGTATTCCGGTTATATTGCATAATCCCCTTTTTCACAGGACAGGGGATAACTATTGGATTGGTGGGGGTGTCACCACTGGGACCTCCTCCACGGTCCACAGAACAGGAGCCGCGTAACCCCCACCTGAAATGAAAGGGGTTGGCAGGTCAAGCATGTGCTCTGCCACTCCATTCATCTTTATAGGAATGTCGAAAATAGCCGAGCTGTGTACCCTGCTGTCCGGCAGGTCCCTAGAGAATGAATGGAGCAGCTAGGGCGCATGCTCAACCTTCCACTCCATTCATTTTGGAGGGCCCCGTTGGGTACGGAGCTCCAATTCTCCTTATTAGCATTAAGTGAATCAAAGTTAACAAAGTAGAATTTGATCCAAATTTCAGGAAAAATTCAATTCGCCATGAACCCGAAATTCTTGGCGCTTCATGGTAATGATTCAATTTTTCCTGAAATGGCAGTAAAAAAATAAAAAAACATACCTCTATTTGATCACGGAGATCAAATGAATGAGGTGAGTAATTGTATTTTTTTGTTTTAACCCCTGATTACCCTACTGAATGTGACTCTCAGATGCCATGATCAGCTTTGAACGTGGCATCTGAGGAGTTAAATGACGGGGGGGCGGCACAATCGCCATTCGAATTTCTTGTTGAAGTTTAGCGAATTTTTTAAAACTTTGCTCATCTCTACTCATGATTATTGGGAGCCCCAGTGATTGGTTGTCCCCTGTCCTGTGGACTATGGGGACGGTGATAGCTTATACGTCTTTAGTTTTTGTAATAGTAAATTTCAAATTTCTTTTTCAAATATAATTAATCTTTTAAGGAACAAAAAATATTCAAAAATAGAGATGTTTTTATTTTCTAATGGCCTGTAGAATATTTTTTACATACTAATGTCTCCTATTTATCTGCTTGGTTTTACTCTGCACATTTCACCTGAATTTGTCTCTTTGTAACAAGCCCCCTGTAAACCAAAACCACTGAGGTTATCTATTTCCACGGCCTGCCACATACAGGGGTTACGTGACGACCAATCAACATCTTTCTCGTATGCAAATAATGGCCTCTGACGTGTATAAGATACAGTGCTCCTTCCCAGACTCCTTGTATACGGGCATCCCCTCACCCCTACCCCGCCAGCCCAGCACTGTGCGCCATCTGACCCCTGTTTTGCACCTATGAGTATTTAGGTTACACCTCACCCAGACATAAAGTTACTGGTAGCTCTGTTATCTGTATCTGTGGTAACTGTGGCTTCAGTCTTTATTCTCGTGCAGTGGATTTCCCCTTTAAGAAGAGTTGACTAATAGCTGAAACCTCGACAGACGTGTGGGCCGCAGAGCTCCAGGATATTGTAAACAGACTGCAAGTCAACTTCTAATATTCCTGTAATTACAAAAACATCAAAGACGACGTAATGACTGGAAAAAAAGTATCTTATCTATCTATCTACCTAACTCCTTTCTATCTATCTATCTATCTATCTATCTATCTATCTATCTATCTCTTAAATATCTATCTATCTATCTATCTATCCAGGGGTGCACCTAGCCTTTCTGCTGCCTGAGGCGAAAACTCAAACGGCGCTTCCCCCCCATGCCAATTTTTTAACCTAAACCCCTTTACCACAATGAAAGAGCTCATTGCCCATGGCCCTTCCGCTGCCCCCCTCTTGCTTCTACCTGGTGCTGCCTGAGGCGATTGCCTCACCTGGCCTTATTGGTGGTGCACCCCTATATCTATCTCATATCTATCTATCTATCTATCTATCTATCTATCTATCTATCTATCTATCTATCTAACATTAAATATTATTTATCTGCATACAGGGGCATAGCTAAAGGCTCATGGGCCATGGTACAAGAGTTCAGCTTGGGCCCCCTCCCCCCAGTGCTTTGTGGCCAGGGGCAGGGGAGTACCTAGCCTGAATTAAAATTGAAATGCCCCCCACATGTCAACTTCTCAAACTAACCCATTCCCTCCAGTCCTACTGTTAAAGGGGGTGTCCTCTTTTTACTACTGATGATTTATCCTCAGGATAGTTCATCAATATCAGATCAGCCGGGGTCCCCCTGCACCCCCTGCACCCCCTGCACCCCCGCCGATCAGCTGTTTGAAGAGAAGGCAGCACTCATATGAGGGCTTCTTTCTCTGCTCTGTTCACCTGCTCACTGTAGCATTTGCAGTGATGAGCAGGTAAACAGGGCTGAGAAGGCAGCGTTCGTACGAAAAAACAAAAAAAAAAACAACAAACGGACAAACCCTTTAACCACCTCAGCCCCCCCTAGCTTAAAAACCCTTAATGACCAGACCACTTTTTACAATTCTGCACTACACTACTTTCACTGTTTATTGCTCGGTCATGCAACTTACCACCCAAATGAATTTTACCTTCTTTTCTTCTCACTAATAGAGCTTTCATTTGGTGGTATTTCATTGCTGCTGACATTTTTACTTTTTTTGTTATTAATCGAAATTTAATGAAATTTTTGCAAAAAAATGAAATTTTTCACTTTCAGTTGTAAAATTTTTCTAAAAAAACGACATCTATATATACATTTTTCTCTAAATTTATTGTTCTACATGTCTTTGATAAAAAAAAAATGTTTGGGTAAAAAAAAATGGTTTGGGTAAAAGTTATAGCGTTTACAAACTATGGTACAAAAATGTGAATTTCCGCTTTTTGAAGCAGCTCTGACTTTCTGAGCACCTGTCATGTTTCCTGAGGTTCTACAATGCCCAGACAGTAGAAAAACCCCACAAATGACCCCATTTCGGAAAGTAGACACCCTAAGGTATTCGCTGATGGACATAGTGAGTTCATAGAACTTTTTATTTTTTGTCACAAGTTAGCGGAAAATGATGAATTATTATTATTTTTTTTCTTACAAAGTCTCATATTCCACTAACTTGTGACAAAAAATAAAAATGTCCATGAACTCACTATGCCCATAATGAAATTCATTGGGGTGTCTTCTTTCCAAAATGGGGTGACTTGTGGGGTAGTTATACTTCCCTGGCATTTTAGGGGCCCATATGCGTGAGAAGTAGTTTGAAATCAAAATCTGTAAAAAATGGCCGGTGAAATCCGAAAGGTGCTCTTTGGAATGTGGGCCCCTTTGCCCACCTAGGCTGCAAAAAAGTGTCACACATGTGGTATCGCCGTTCTCAGGAGAAGTTGGGGAATGTGTTTTGGGGTGTCTTTTTACATATACCCATGCTGGGTGAGATAAATATCTCGGCAAAAGACAACTTTTCCAATTTTTTTTATACAAAGTTGGCATTTGACCAAGATATTTATCTCACCCAGCATGGGTATATGAAAAATGACACCCCAAAGCACATTCCCCAACTTCTCCTGAGTACGGCGATACCACATGTGTGACACTTTTTTGCAGCCTAGATGCGCAAAGCGGCCCAAATTCCTTTTAGGAGGGCATTTTTAGACATTTGGATCCCAGACTTCTTCTCACGCTTTAGGGCCCCTAAAAAGCCAGGGCAGTATAAATTCCCCACATGTGACCCCATTTTGGAAAGAAGACACCCCAAGGTATTCAATGAGGGGCATGGCGAGTTCATAGAATTTTTTTTTTTTGGCACAAGTTAGCGTGAATTGATTTTTTTTGTTTTTTTTCCTCACAAAGTCTCCCTTTCCGCTAACTTGGGACAAAAATGTAAATCTTTCATGGACTCAATATGCCCCTCACGGAATACCTTGGGGTGTCTTCTTTCCGAAATGGGGTCACATGTGAGGCATTTATACTGCCCTGGCATTTTAGGGGCCCTAAAGCGTTAGAAGAAGTCTGGAATATAAATGTCTAAAAAATGTTACGCATTTGGATTCCGTGAGGGGTATTTTATTTTTTAGATTTTATTTTTTGACACAAGTTAGTGGAATATGAGACTTTGTAAGAAAAAAAAATCAATTTCCGCTAACTTGTGCCAAAAAATGTCTGAATGGAGCCTTACAGGGGGGTGATCAATGACAGGGAGTGATCAGGGAGTCTGTATGGGGTGATCACCCCCCTGTCATTGATCACCCCCCTGTAAGGCTCCATTCAGACGTCCGTATGTGTTTTGCGGATCTGATCCATAGATGCGTGGATCCATAAAACACATACGGGCGTCTGAATGGAGCCTTACAGGGGGGCGATCATCCCATATAGACTCCCTGATCACCCCCCTGTAAGGTTCCATTCAGACGTCCGTATGTGTTTTGCGGATCCGATCCATGGATGCGTGGATCCGTAAAACACATACGGGCGTCTGAATGGAGCCTTACAGGGGGGTGATCAATGACAGGGGGGTGATCAGGGAGTCTATATGGGGTGATCAGGGGTTCATAAGGGGTTAATAAGTGACAGGGGGTGGGTGTAGTGTAGTGTGGTGCTTGGTGCTACTTATTACAGAGCTACCTGTGTCCTCTGGTGGTCGATCCAAGCAAAAGGGACCACCAGAGGACCAGGTAGTAGGTATATTAGATGCTGTTATCAAAACAGCAACTAATATACCTGTTAGGGGTTAAAAAAATCGCATCTACAGCCTGCCAGCGAGCGATCGCCGCTGGCAGGCTGGAGATCCACTCGCTTACCTTCCAATCCTGTGAACGCGCGCAGGAAATCTCGCCTCTAGCGAGATGACGCACGGATGCGTCCAGGAGGAATGAATCGACCGCCTCCAGGACGCATCCGTGCGTTAGGCGGTCCGGAGGCGGTTAAAGACATACAGTTGTGTTCAAAATAATAGCAGTCAGACATCACTAGCCTGATCAATCACTGTTTTTGGTAGAAATTATATTTCTACATGGCAAATAATTTACTAGCAGGTGTAGTAGAGTAATAGAAATCCAACAGACCTAACAGTCATGACATGCATGCTGCTGATCCTGTGTAATGGAATCACTAATTGAAAGGGGCATTTTCAAAATAATAGCAGTGTGGAGTTCAATTAGTGAGGTCATTCATCCCCGGATCTTAATCCAATAGAAAACTTGTGGGGTGACATAAAAAAATGCAGTTTCTGAGGCAAAACCAAGAAATAGAGAAGAACTGTGGAATGTAGTCCAATCATCCTGGGCTGGAATACCTGCTCACAGGGGCCAGAAGTTGGTGACTCTGAGCAACACAGACGTCCAGCAGTTCTCAGAAACAGCGGTTATACAACTAAATATTAGTGAAGTGATTCAAAGGAAAGCAAAATCTTCTAACATTTTCCAGTTTATATAGTGAATGTTTGAGTTTGTAAAGAAGAATACAAACACTGCTATTTTTTTGAACAGTCTAATATTCACTTCTCTTTTTTTTTTTTAAAGAACTACACAAATTTTATATATTTTTCTTCATGGTTTGATTTGGAATAGAATGTGTAGTGTCCCCAATGCATTTGTGTGTATGGAAATAAAAGCTATTAGAAGGATTTTGAGCTTTATTCACTTTTTCTAACAAACTGCTATTATTTTGAACACAACTGTTCTTGGAAAACATTACATACAGCGTTACAAAACATACAGGAGAACACAGTAACGCCTTCTCTGATGTAGATGTTCTCTTTCCTCATCATAGGTTACTATACGATACTGTGCACGACAATATCCCCCGGGCGGCCCGTTGCGCACAGCATCATAGTAACCTATCATGCTGTGCGCTCTTGTGCTCACGATGTATGCCGCTTCGGGACGTATGGCTCGCTCACGGACTGTATGTCTCGGAGGGAATACGGTCGTGTGCATGAGCCCTTACCTTTGAGATCAGACCTTCATATCAAACCTCAGATTAGACCTTCATGTCAGAAACCGCGGCTAAACTATTTAAATGTAAACGTATTTATCCTATATTTGTCGCCTTTTTATTGTCGCTTCCCCTCCCCCCAAAAAAATTAACAAAAGGTGATCAAAAAGTCATACACACTACACAATGGTACCATTAAAAACTAAAATCACCCCACAAAAAATGAGCCTCCACACAGCTCTGTAGACATTACTATTTTTTCCAATTATTATTTTTTTTTTCAGCATTAACACACAAAACGATATAAATGTGGTGCTGCTGTAATTGTACTGATCGTAGAATGAAGGTAAAAGGTAAATGAAAAATTGCCCTGAATCGGTTAATGATGTAAAAATCTCCATGCAGTGATCTCCCCCTAGTGGCAGCTGCAGAAAGACAGTGTTTTATTATGTTATACTGTGG
Organism: Bufo gargarizans; assembly: GCF_014858855.1. NCBI lineage: Eukaryota > Metazoa > Chordata > Amphibia > Anura > Bufonidae > Bufo > Bufo gargarizans. Next base: position 169,049,921 of record NC_058087.1, on the reverse strand, counting down.
ATGTGTGAAGAGAACTCATTTTAATCTCTTATTAAAAATAAAATAAAAAAAAGACTAAACGTATAAGAACTCTCTATGAAATGCAATGAAATTCTAGCTACATTCTACATCTTGAGACCTCCACTAACCCCTGCTCCATCTATGTAATATTATCTAATGGTAGAATTACAGTACTAGCTGCTAACCCGTAACTACCTTGTATAATGTATTGACCCCTCCTTCACATCAGACTTCCAGTCTACTCAACCACTCTAGACGACCAAGATGTTTTGTAGAAAGTCCAAATGCTTGGAGGAGTTTTGTCAAGCCCTTGGAAATCCTTCTTTAACTGGGTATTCCCATCTCAGACAATGGGGGCATATTGTTAGGATATTCCCCCATTATCTACACTGAGAACGGAGCGGGGAAGGTGGTGGCCAGAGGACCTCGGGTTTTCCAGGGTCCGGCCGCCAGTAAGTGCTCTCTCCATAGTAGCGAATGAGAGCGCACTGCTCTTGCGTGGACACCTCTCTAATTCATTTCTATGGGGCCGACGGAAATAGCCTAGCCAGCGCTCGCCGATTTTCGGCGGCCCATAGAAATGAATGGAGGGCGATATGCCCCCATCGTCTGAGATGGGCAAACCCGCTTTTTTTTAATTTTTTAATTATTAATTTTTAAACAGTGGTATCCAAATTATTATTTCAATTTCTTAAACCTTACCCCCCAATACTCTCCCAAACTCTCATCCCTTTGCGATGCGTCTCCTCCCCCCCCAAAAAAAAAAGGAAGAAAGGAATGAAGGGAGAGCCGTAAAAAAAATAAAGATTCCATTCTCCCCATATCTTTGTTTATATAAAACATATTCATACCATTTGATCTTATTAACGAGATTCAGCCTTGTGTTTATACTTGAAGTATTAGATGAAAATCCCTTTAAGGGAGAGCAAAGTATTGACGACCAATCCCCAGTATAGGTCATCAGTATCTGATCATTGGAGGCCTGACTCCCAGCATTCCCACCAAGAAGCTATTTGAAGAGTCTGGTGAGCACAGCTAAGGGTCCATTCACACGTCCAAGGTGTATTGAGCATCCGCAATACACCCGGCCGGAACCCCCCATAGAACTGCCTATTGTCCGCAATTGTGGACAAGAATAGGACATGTTCTATTTTTTGGCGGAGCCTCTGCCCAGAAGTTCGGGGCCGAAGCCCGGAAGTTCGGGGCTGCACTCCAGAAATGCGGATGCGGAGAGCACATAGTGTGCTCTCCGCATCTCTTCTGGCCCCATAGAGAATGAATGGGTCCGCACCCGTTCCCGATATTGCTGAATGGATGCGGACCCATTAGCGGATGTGTGAATGGACCCTTAGTCGCATTCAAGTGAATGAGCCAGGAGTGCAATACCAAGCACTGCCACTACACAATGTACGGCGCTGTGCTTGGTATGCTGTAAGGGAGCTGCGGGGCTCACCGGAGCACCAGAACCTCTTCAAACAGCTGCCCGGGAGTCGTACCCCCATATTTTGCTCCCAGAAAACCCCTTTAAGAATCTTGCATTTGCCCCTGAAGATTGTAGTCTTGAAGGGGTTAAAGTATATGCAAATATGGATTTCTATTATATGTGCCAAATCTGCTGACCGGATCAAGTTTCAGTGATTTGCTCATCCCCCGTACTAATATAGCAACGCCTTGTGTGGACGAATACACTGATATGATCGATGACATTCGCAGCATTAGAAAAGCTTAAAAATAAACTTTTTTTTCAGATTGATGATATTCTAAGAATTTTCTACAAAAATAAGATATAAAAGTTATAAAACCAAGGGTAACAGAGTGAATAGAAAATACACAGGGCAGAGGTAGGGGTGACAAACTGGGCAGTTGCACAAGGCTTCATCTCCTAGGGGGCTGCCCAGGGGTGACCTAATATTTAATATTGACCTAGAAGACCGGGGGAATGTTAAATGACCCCCTCCATTACCTTCATCCATCAGGAAGATTACAATGAACCCTCTCCCTATTGTAGACCGCCAGGAAATCTTGCATTAACCCTCTACTTCCTAGGACCATCAGGGATAACATAATGAACCCTTTTGCTACTCTAGATAACTCATAGCGGGACCTTAATTAAGCTAATTACGCCACAATTGTGGCATCAAAAATTTGCACATTATGGCTTCTCGCCACTTCAGAAAAGGGCAGGGGTTAGCTGAAGTGGGCAGGGCTTTGCACCACCCGCCACATTTATTATAACTTTCGCCAGAAAGTGGCGTTAGTTATAGCTGAAGTCTGTGTCGGCGCGTGTCTGGTGTAGACTTCAGTTTCTGGGGCCCCGCAGGGCAGAGCTGCGTCTGATTTGTTGAGGCTTCTGCCTCTCACGCCTGCGCAGGGAGATCAAGACAGGTGGATGGATGCGTCAGTCTTCATATATCTGCCCCACATTGTCAAATTACCTTCTTCACTTACCTGGACCATCAGGAAATCTAGTAAGAACCTTTTTTGTATGCTATACCATTAGGGAATGTTAAATGAACCCCTTTACCACCTTGGACAACCAGGGTTTATACAGTCAACCCTTTCATTTCTCTTGACCACCAGGGAATGTTAAATTAACCCCATCCACTATCTTGGACCACCAGGGATTATACAATGAACCCATTCCCTACTATAGACTGTTAGGAAATGTTGCATCAACCCCTCCGCTACCTTGGTCCACTAGGAATTAGACAAGGAACCCTTTTACTACCCTGGACCACAAGGGAATGTTAAATTAACCTCTCCACTATCTTGGACCGTCTGAAAATATGGAATGAACCCTTTCCCTACTATAGAACATTAGGAAATGTTGCATCAACCCCTCCACTACCTTGGACCACTAGGAATTAGACAAGGAACCCTTTCTCTACACTGCACCACAAGGGAGCATTACATTAACCTCCATACTATCTTCAACCATCAAGAAATATAGAATGAACCCTTTCCCTATGCTAGACCATTAGGGAATTTAAAATTAACCCCATCCACTTTCTTGGACCCCTAGGCATTGTACAATAAACCAATTTCCTACTCTATACTATCAGTGGATGTTAAATCAACCCCTCCTCTACTTTGGACCACCAGGGATTATACTGTGAACTATTTTACAACTCAGGGCCACCAGGGAATGTTAAATTAACCCCTATACTACCTTAGACCACCAGAGATTATACAATGAACCCTTACCCTACTCTAGACTACCAGGGCTTTTAAGATAAAAAAAGGAAATCTTTTATTTCTTTGTTCCACCTGGAACCTGCGGTCTGAGGGAACCAAAGATCTGACACAAGAGGACACCAGTATTATAGATGTCAAATCTTAGGTGGTGGGCCCCATAACAGATTTGTACAGGGTGGGCCATTTATATGGATACACCTTAATAAAATGGGAATGGTTGGTGATATTAACTTCCTGTTTGTGGCACATTAGTATATGTGAGGGGGGAAACTTTTCAAGATGGGTAGTGACCATAACGGCCATTTTGAATCCAACTTTTGTTTTTTCAATAGGAAGAGGGTCATGTGACACATCAAACTTATTGGGAATTTCACAAGAAAAAAACAATGATGTGCTTGGTTTTAACGTAACTTTATTCTTTCATGAGTTATTTACAAGTTTCTGACCACTTATAAAATGTGTTCAATGTGCTGCCCATTGTGTTGGATTGTCAATGCAACCCTCTTCTCCCACTCTTCACACACCGATAGCAACACTGCAGGAGAAATGCTAGCACAGGCTTCCAGTATCCGTAGTTTCAGGTGCTGCACATCTCGTATCTTCACACCATATGCTGAAACTACGGATACTGGAAGCCTGTGCTAGCATTTCTCCTGCAGTGTTGCTATCGGTGTGTGAAGAGTGGGAGAAGAGGGTTGCATTGACAATCCAACACAATGGGCAGCACATTGAACACATTTTATAAGTGGTCATAAACTTGTAAATAACTCATGAAAGAATAAAGTTACGTTGAAATTCCCAATAAGTTTGATGTGTCACATGACCCTCTTCATATTGAAAAAAACAAAAGTTGGATACAAAATGGCCAACTTCAAAATGGCCGTCATGGTCACCACCCATCTTGAAAAGTTTCCCCCCTCACATATACTAATGTGCCACAAACAGGAAGTTAATATCACCAACCATTCCCATTTTATTAAGGTGTATCCATATAAATGGCCCACCCTGTAGTTCAAGCTACACCTCAATGCTGAGGTTTTTAACATGATGCTCCCTGCTGAGAGCGTCAGTGCCTACTGCAGCATTTCCTAAGAAAACAAACTACTTTTTAAGAATGATGACTTTCTAAGAATGCAAACCTCCTCTCATTCAGTGGTAAACATAAGAATTATACAGCTACACTTCCTGCTTAATGCCCAATACAAGCAGAAATTTACATGATGGTTTCAGAATGCAGATAAAATGCTTAGGTAAGCGAGATAAGATTTCTCCTCACCAAAGCTGCAGTGAAGGGGCGAGACTTTCCTAAGGTGGCTACTAGAACCCTCAGCAATCTGCTGTTTTCCCCATTACTCATTCAGCGGTTATCCCCTCCAGCTAGTAGACAGGGGTCCTAGGCAGGACATTTTCCTCTATGATTCCTATATGGTCCAAAAAGGGCTCATGGATAGTGGTTGTCCCAAAGGTACAACCTTCTTAAGATCAGAAGAAGATCAATCCTTAAAGGGGTGTTCACATCTCAGCCATTCATGGTTGAGATTGGAGCACCCATCTTATATAGCAGCCAGGCTGGCTCATTGTCGCCCCCTACTGAGTAAAGAATTTTGGGGGCACTGCCAACAGGAGATTGGAAAGAGAAGTGGTTGTTTCTGGCTCACAATATATTGTCACTTTCAATCACGGTTTAAAGGGGTTGGCCACTTTCTGGTTACCGTTGACCAATGTATATGTAAGATGATTATATGGCATTTAATAATATAACCTTTGTTGAAATTCTGTATATTTTATAAAGTATGCTCCCTTGTTTGCCAAGTTTTTTGTGCTGTCCACACAGAGGTCTTGTCCATTAAATGGTTGCTGATGGAGGGTCATGTGATCAGACATGTCACCTCTATGTGATGTCTCCTCAATGTGATGCGGCACATCCCAAGCCTAGGGAGGCAAACAGTGTCTACACAAACCATATGAAGGTGTCTGCACAGTGGCGTACACACAATCCATGGGGCCCCGGTGCAAAACTGAACCATGGGGCCCCCCTCCCCGTCGCCGCCCCCCCAACATCCCTCCACCAGTAGCAGAGTTAGGCTACTTTCACACCTGCGTTAGGTGCGGATCCATCTGGTGTCTGCACAGACGGATCCGCACCTATAATGCAAACGCTTGTATCCGTTCAGAACGGATCCGTTTGGCTGCAAGCAGCGTTTTGGTGTCCGCCTCCAGAGCGGAATGGAGGCTCAACGGAGGCAAACTGATGCATTCTGAGCGGATCCTTCTGATTTGCACTGTTTGTGAGAGCCCTGAAACGGATCTCACAAGCGGACTGGGTCCGCCTGTGAGATCCGTTTCAGGGCTCTTACAAGCGGACCAAAACGGATCAGTTCAGCCCCAATGCATTCTGAATGGATAAGGATCCGCTCAGAATGCATCAGTTTGCCTCCGTTGAGCCTCCATTCCGCTCTGGAGGCGGACACCAAAACGCTGCTTGCAGCCAAACGGATCCGTTCTGAACGGATACAAGCGTTTGCATTATAGGTGCGGATCCGTCTGTGCAGACACCAGATGGATCCGCACCTAACGCAGGTGTGAAAGTAGCCTAACTCTGCTATATTTCTGTAGCCTGCAACCTCTGACTGCCCAGTTGGGCTGAAACTACTACACCCAACATGTTCTGGCAGTAATAGTAAATGGATATTGGTGTAATTCTGAGCTACTAGTCTATATAATACATATGTATTATATAGACTAGTAGCTCAGAATGGCACCAATATCCATTTACTATTACTGCCAGAACATGTTGGGTGTAGTAGTTTCAGCCCAACTGGGCAGTCAGAGGTTGCCGGCTACAGAAATATAGGAGAGCTAGTTATAAAGCCAGCCCCTGCCAGCCCCCAGCAGACCCTACTCTGAGTCTATTCTGAGCAATTATGAAGACCTTTTTTTTATTTTATTTTTCTTTACAAATCTAATCTTATCTTCATTTCGGACCGGCACCTGCATCTTCGCGAGCTTCCGGCGCCTTCTCCCTGCTGCGTCTCGGCGTCGTTGTGCGTCTGCGCAGCCTTGGGAAGCGTCATGTCCGGTGCGGCCGCCCAATAGGAAATGACGAGGCACGCCGCACCGCCGCACCCACGGGAGAATCAGGGGGAGGAGAATCAGGGGGAGGAGACTGAAGGAGGGTAGGGCTGGCACATAGCACATAACACTGGGAGGCGGGCCCCGGGTCGGCCGCCTGGTTTATACAGGCAGGCACAGCACTACTGCAGGGCGGGGCCAGGGGTCCACAAGCGGCCGGGCCCCCTGGAGTGCCGGGCCCGGTCGCAACTGCGACCCCTGCGACCCCTGTATGTACGCCCCTGTGTCTGCACAACATTTGGCTACGAGCAAGCTGTCCAGTTATAGGTGTTCCATTGACCTCACGCCAGTTCCCTCAAAGGCTATCCTAGTGCACAGCAATACAGCAATGGAGGTCTATTATCTTTGCTATGCTAGCATATGCTAACATCCCTGTTAGCGAATCTACGATACGTAAAACACTAAACAAGAATGGATTTCATGGGAGGATACCACAGAGGAAGCCACTGCTGTCCAAAAAAACCATTGCTGCATGTTTACAGTTTGCACAAGAGAACCTGGATGTTCCACAGCAGTACTAGCAAAATATTCTGTGGACAGATGAAACCAAAGTTGAGTTGTTTGGAAGAAACACACAACACTATGTGTGGAGAAAAAGAGGCACAGCATACCAACATCAAAACCTCATCCCAACTGTGAGGTATGGTGGTGGGGGCATCATGGTTTGGGGCTGCTTTGCTGCGTCAGGGCCTGGACAGATTGCTATCATCGAAGGAAAAAGGAATTCCCAAGTTTATCATTTTGCAGGAGAACTTAAGGCCACCTGTCCACCAGCTGAAGCTCAACAGAAGATGGGTGTTGCAACAGGACAACGACCCAAAGCATAGAAGTAAATCAACAACAGAATGGCTTAAACAGAAGATTGAGATGCTGTGGCATGACCTCAAGAAAGTGATTCACACCAGACATTCCAAGAATATTGCTGAACTGAAACAGTTCTGTAAAGAGGAATGGTCAAGAATTACTCCTGACCGTTGTGCACGTCTGATCTGCAACTACAGGAAGCGTTTGGTTGAAGTTATTGCTGCCAAAGGAGGTTCAACCAGTTATTAAATCCAAGGGTTCACATACTTTTTCCACCTGCACTGTGAATGTTTACATGGTGTGTTCAATAAAAACATGGCAACATTTAATTCTTTGTGTTATTAGTTTAAGCAGACTGTGATTGTCTATTGTTGTGACTTAGATGAAGATCAGATCACATTTTATGACCAATTTGTGCAGAAATCCATATCATTCCGAAGGGTTCACATACTTTTTCTTGCAACTGTAAGTACATATTTACGCATGTGGCGCTCATACTGGATACTGAATGAATCGAGATGTTTAGAATTTTTTGTTTCCATTCTTTATGATTTGCATATCATTATCAACGTTGAGGAGTCTATCTATCGATCTATTATCTATCTATTATCTATCTATCTATCTATCTATCTATTATCTATCTATTATCTATCTATCTATCTATCTATCTATTATCTATCTATCTATCTATCTATCTTATTCATTGGTAATAGGTGCAACTTTCTATTTCTGACTTACATATAAGGTTTCTATATGTAGATAATTTATATAAATATTACCTATAGTTCCAAGGTGACAAGGAGTGGATGTGAATGTCCTCCATCTGCACCAAACTGTCCAGATAGCTGTTGTCAATGATTTGAATCCACTGTCATAGCAGTCAGTAAGCCATGGTTCTTCTTACCAGGACATCTCTGTCTGGCCTCTACGAGGAGCTCTTCACCTGTGGACTTCACCTAAGGATGGATGTTTGGAAATTATTCTTCTGGTAGAAAGTCTGATGAACTGAGAGAGACCAGGACAGCAACCTGAGGAACAGATCAACTAGTGAGAATTATTAAAAATCCAAAGTGTCTGATGTAAGTTATAACAGTTGAGTCTTGTTCACTTAAAAGAAAACAAGTGGAGATAATATACAAAAATATCACTTTATTCTCAAATATAAAATATGGGAAAAGGACGGGATGGTAAACAGGATACAGAGAAGCGAAGGGCAGTAAACACAACTGCATATACATCTGTGTCCATGCGACAATAAGCATGGATGGCACACAGGAAAAAGTGGTAGAAAGTCACGGACAGCCAGGTCTATATAGCAAAATATCCTGGTCAGGGCTATATAATCAAGGATAGAAGACAATTGTAACTGGATGTCCGTGAATAGTACCACAACGTCCAGGAGTCATAAGCGATCAAGACAGACAGATATAATGCAAAAAATAATAACTCAAGTCTAGTCTACCGCTGAATCCCAAGGTATAGCAATATTTTGAAAGGTATCAAAACAGGCCTAATATGGATGTGGTGAAAAACCATATATGAATATAGAGCAGTGCTATACGCAGGACGTACCTGAAGCCATGATGAATGCAGGAGGATACTGAACCCTAAGCGTAGGACCTCGACGCGCATTTCACCTCAGGGACTTCGTCAGGAGGTACTAAGTAATAGAATGGCAGGGTATATATAGTCTGGGAAAGAGGAATTTAGCTGGGTTGCGGACACCTGTGACCTGATGGAACGGGCGCGAAAACACCATGTTCCACGGAGCCATCTCTCAGCGCGTCCCCGCCTGCATACCGCGCATGCGCGGCGCATACAGGCGTCACGGAGCACTTTGAGATGACGCCGTGCAGCGCATGTGTGATCCGCGACCCTGAGGAACGCAGGTGGACCGCAAACACCAGCCGATGGGTCCTATTCAGGAGGGCTGTGAAGTGGACTCCAGATCTCATATTGTGTAAATAGTACCGATCGGAAAAAATTACCGTATTTTTCGCCCTATAAGACGCACCGGCCCATAAGACGCACCTGGGTTTTTGGGGAGGAAAATAGGAAAAAAAATATTTTTAACCAAAAGGTGTGCTGTGTGGTTGGTGGGTTTGGAACTAATGGTGGTCTGTGACGGACACTGTTACAGGGGGATCTGTGGATGACGGACACTGTTACAGGGGGATCTGTGGATGACGGACACTGTTACAGGGGGATCTGTGGATGACGGACACTGTTACAGGGGGATCTGTGGATGACGGACACTGTTACAGGGGGATCTGTGGATGACGGACACTGTTACAGGGGGATCTGTGGATGACGGACACTGTTACAGGGGGATCTGTGGATGACGGACACTGTTACAGGGGGATCTGTGGCTGGCACTGTTACAGGGGGGGGGGATCTGTGGGTGGCACTGTTATATATGTGCCATCCACAGACCCCCCCAGCCCATAACAGTGACATCCACAGACCCCCCACAGCCCATAACTGTGCCATCCACAGATCGCAGCAGCCCGCCCACCCCCCCCCCCACCCCCGGCGCCGCCGCGGCCGCCAGCAGTATACAAATATAAGATGTTATATTCATTTACTGGTTATTAAACATGCCCCCTCAGTCCTATTACTACCTTATATCCTAATCGCATCTGTAGAATTCATGCAGGCCAGGCGGGCGGCCAGCGCGTCCCTCAGTGACGTCACTTCCCTGCGCCGCCTGCTTCATTCATAAAGTAGGCGGCGCAGGCACATGACAAGACTTGCTGCTGCCCGCCCGGCCTGCATGAATTCTACAGATGCGATTAGGATATAAGGTAGTAATACGACTGAGGGGGCATGTTTAATAACCAATAAATGATTATGACATCTTATATTACTATACCGGAGCGGCGGGGCGGGGATACTACACTGACTGCACCGCCCCGCCGCTATTGCCGGCCCCAGCTCCTCCTCCCAGTCCCTCCCCGAGTCCCCGCTCGCATCTACATCGCAGCTTGCGATGTAAAACGGCAAGCATTCGCCCCATAAGACGCAGGGGCATTTCTCCCCCGTTTTGGGGGAAGAAAAAGTGCGTCTTATGGGGCGAAAAATACGGTAGTTAATAATATATAGGGAACATCCATATCACAGACCTAGTATGGATGTTCCCTATATATTATTACTATATATACCCTGCCATTCTATTACTTAGTACCTCCTGACGAAGCCGTGAGGTGAAACGGGCGTCGAGGTCCTGCGCTTAGGGTTCAGTATCCTCCTGCATTCATCATGGCTTCAGGTACGTCCTGCGTATAGCACTGCTCTATATTCATATATGGTTTTTCACCACATCCATATTAGGCCTGTTTTGATACCTTTCAAAATATTGCTATACTTTGGGATTCAGCGGTAGACTAGACTTGAGTTATTATTTTTTGCATTATATCTGTCTGTCTTGATCGCTTATGACTCCTGGACGTTGTGGTACTATTCACGGACATCCAGTTACAATTGTCTTCTATCCTTGATTTATAGCCCCGACCGGGATATTTTGCTATATAGACCTGGCTGTCCGTGACTTTTTCCTGTGTGCCATCCATGCTTATTGTCGCATGGACACAGATGTATATGCAGTTGTGTTTACTGCCCTTCGCTTCTCTGTATCCTGTTTACCATCCCGTCCTTTTCCCATATTTTATATTTGAGAATAAAGTGATATTTTTGTATATTATCTCCACTTGTTTTCTTTTTGCTATGCTGTATAGGTGGTATGTTTTGCTGTCTAGGTTTGACAGAGAGGTGTTTTGTAGGTTTACGAGTCTTGTTCACTAGACTGATACTGTATATTTCAATGTAGAAGGTGGCCTCTTTAAGGGCTATGTACACATACAAAATGTACATTTTGAGCTAAAATCATTTTTTGCAATTGTTTAACATTTTTTTTATTAAAAATGTTGAACCCCTTTCTCTGTGCAGGCTTGAGTTTCTCTTGTAGCATGCTCTGAATATTCACTCTGTTCCATCAGGCAGTTTAGCTGATGGCCCCTTATCTCTGATCTCTGACCTCCTAAACACTAATTATAGCTCAATTTTTATTTTACTGATAAGAATGTGGCTTAGGCCTCTTGCACACGACCATATGGCTTTTTCTGTATTTTGCAGTCTGTTTTTCACGGATCCGTTGTCCAGTTTTTTGTTTCCATTGTGTTTCCATTTCTGTTCCGTTCATGTTCCGTAGTTCCGCAAAAAATCTCCATATGTTTTCCATATGCAATCCGTTGTTTGCGGACCGCGAACAGAAACATAACATTTTTAATCATTAATGTAATGTACAGTAATGTGTTTTAACAGTATACACATGGGCAAAGTGGGCATGGATCCGCCAAAAACGGATGACATACGGATGTGTTCCGTATGCATTCCGTATTTTTTGCGGACCCATTATCTTGAATGGAGCCACGGATCATTATTTGTGGGCAATAATAGGACAAGTTCTATCTTTCAGTGGAACGGATATACGGAAATACGGAAACGGGATGCATATGGAGTACATTCCGTTTTTTTTGCGGAACCATTGAAATGAATGGTTTCGCATACGGACCGCAAACGGAATCTGCAAAAACGGAACTGAAACAGAAAAAAAACGTTTGTGTGCAAGAGGCCTTAAATAAATGTTTATGATCTTTAAATAATATAGAGATAAGGTTTATAAGATGACCACCGGCTGTCCCTAGCAAGGATCGGGGGAGCCGAATGGTGTGTACGGCAGCTTCGGTATTCCTGAATGATCCAAGGCTGCCGCACATAAGTTCCTATGCAGCCCCTGCCTGAGCTCCATAGAAACAGTGTAATTCTCATAGGCTCCAATGCTAATACATTATGGTCTATGGGAGAAGCAATCTAATGATTTCTTGTTCAAGTTCTCTAGGGGAACTATTAAAAAGTGTAAAAAAAAAAGGTTTTAGAAATATAAAAAAACATAATAATTCAAATCACCCCCCTTTCCCCAAAATTAAAATTAAAATAAATAAAAAAAACATCAAGGGCATCGCCCATAAAATAAGAATATCCCATACGGCAGAACAGAGAAATAGAAAAAAAGAGTCAAAATTGCAGATTCACAATTTTTTGGTTGTTCTCATCCCACAATTTTTTTAATAAAAAGTGATCAAAAAGTTATTCACACTCCAAAACGGTATCTATGAAAAGTACAGATCACCACACAAACAATGAGCCCTCATACAGCTCCATACACATAAAAATAAAAAACTTGTGGGGGGTAAGAATATGACGATATAAATAAAATAAAAAATTCCAATGATTTTACTTTAGTTTTCAGTAATAAAACATTAACAAAAACTATACATATGTGATATTGTTGTAATCGTACTGACCCAGGAGAATGAAAGTAACAGGTCAGTTTTATCTCATAGGAAATGCTGTAAAAACAAAACTCATAAAACTGTGTTGGAATTGTGTTTTTTCCTTTTTTTATATTTTTATCCTATTTCGAATTTTTTTCCTGGTTCCTACTACATTGTATGCAACCGTAAATGGTGCCATTAGAAATTACAACTGGTCCCACAAAAACCAAGCCCTAATACGGCTATGTGAATTGAAAAATAAAAAAGTTATGGCTTTGGGAAGGCTGTGAATAAACAAGGAAAGACAAAAAAACTGAAAATCACCCAGTCTTTAGAAAAGCATATAAAACTGAGTAACAGAATGACTTGTTAAGATGTGTAAATATTATACATTTCCTTCACCCTCACTTGACAAAGTTATGTAAGTTTACTCACACATGTTCCTAAGACACATGGAAGGACCAGGCTGGAAAATGCTGGTGATTATTTCCAAAGATCTGGAGATTGTAAAATGTTATCCCAAATTCTGGTCTTAATAGGACAGGAGTCTCCCAAGGAAAAAAAATAGTTTCAATCCACCTTAAAAGAAAGTATTTCAAAATTTCCATAAGTTTCTCCTTTTTGTTTAGCCAGTAGTGTGACTGCCACCCTGGACTATCCAACTGACTTCCCTGCGCTCTCATATAAGTGCATTATAAGATAACAGGTACTGTTCTGATCCCTGGTACTTCCTCAATGCCAGGCCATAATTTATCTCCTGTTATCTTGAGCTTGGAGGTCTCGAAAAATTTACCTAAATTCCAACTGTCAGTGTTTTTTTTCAGTGCACTGCTCTCCTGGGTGTACAGTATAGAAAGAGAACCAAAATTAAACTGGGGATGGCCCCTACTCTACTCTTGACTAGAATCACAAAATGGTGGCCCAGTGAAATAAATTGGGCCCAGGCTTTAGTACTTTAATATGTTTTGTGCCGTCTTCACATAATCTAGTGGCGTTTTTTTTATTTTTATTTTGGCAGAGCATTGTCCCTGGTGGCCCAGGGGTGTAGTCAACACCAAAGGTGAACTGTACTTATTTCTTGATCTATGGTACAATAAAGTGGTAGAGTGTCTGTTGACACACAAGTGAGTATAATTTAGTGGATAACATAATATTGGTATATTCCTATACTCCCTGTTATGGCAGTTGGTGTGGAACCGCTGTGTCAACAGATTTGAATTTGGATTAATTCTAAGGGTGTTATTCTGGTGGTTTTCACCCTTTATCCCCTGTACAGGGATCTGGACTTCACTGCAGTCGCACCATCAGCATACCTCCCAACTTTTTGGACGGGTCAAGAAGGACCCTTACGGTTCATTGTGTGAAAGATCAATTTCTCCTGCATATCTATACACTTCAAAAGTTTTCTGTTATAAAAAATTGCTCAAAAATAATCTGAATATAGAAAATTCTAAAATCCAAACTGCATTAAATAAAGGAATAATATACAAGATGGGCTCTAATATATAGGGAGGATTCAGACAAACACTTTCTGGGTAAAAATTCTGTATGTAATAAGGAAAATTTATACCACAGATCAAAAAGAGGGACAATTAAGGGGCAAAGAGGGACAGAGGGACTTGGTTCAAAAAGAGGGACTGTCCCTGCAAAAGAGGGACATTTGGGAGGTCTGCATCAGGCTGCTACCTCTTGTACTAGTCTCTGTTGACAGCTGATCCACAGAGGTCAGAGACACCAATGCAGGGCATCGAGGGATCAGGAAAAATCGAAGTCAGGGACAGGCCAAGGTCAGAGCAGAGAGATTACACGCTATACAGTAAACAATCTGAAGTCAGGGCAGGCTGCGGGGAGTCAATATGGACTGGTCAGATCAGGTCAATATGTACTGGTCAATTCCGGCAGTGGAAAGTCACAATACAGGTAACTGGCAAGTCAGTACACGGGCGACATTCAGTACACAGGCAGACAACACACCTTCAAAAGATACTAGCAGGCTACATAACCTATTTATCAGGCACCTTTCTATAGGGGTAGGTGACTTAAGTACTCCATGGTTACCAGCCATTTATTGGTGACGATTAGGGTGCATGTGCGCTGGCCCTTTAAGAGCCAGAGGGAGTGTGCATCCTACGGGCAGAGGAGCAGGGGCTTTGCCAGCAAGCAGGGTGCAACTTATGTGGAAGGACAGTGCAAGCCCGAAAGCTGGGCCCGCTAGGAAGGGGAAAGCAAGAGGCGGTTCCACACCGACACAGGACACCAGGAACGGTGAGTGGAGCAGCGATGGCTGTGGGCTGCTGTTGTGACACCCCCCTCCTTACAACTTTGGTGACTAGAGAGTAAAGAAGTGCTTAAAGGGGTTTGTAGAGGATTAAAACAGAAGTAAAACATGGCGCTTTTATCTCTCCAAAAACAGTAGCTCACTTGTCCGTGGGTTAAGTATGGAGAGATAAATTGGGTTAATCTGCCATATCACATATAACCTTTGGACGTGAGGGGCACTGTTTTTGAAAAAAGCAGCCATGTTTTTCCAATACCTGACAACAACTTTTAGGGGAGTCTGAGAATTTTCACTTGAGACCAATTGTCCATAGACTTTAATTATGGATTTCTACTAAAGAGGGCCAGGACCTCAGTGCAGGTCCCACCAGCTGAGCTCCCACTTGTGAGTAAATCCCATTATAGTGAATACAGATCTGACAGTGCCCAGCGTGGTCTGGCTATCCCAGATACAGTAACTCCGTTAGTCGGCTCCTCTGCTCGAACAGACCTCTGGAGTTACAGAATGCAGATGTGAACCTACCCTTAACTCTTGTTTGAGGTTTACAGCTCATTTGTTCTTATCTCTGTTTGATACAGATAACAGGAACTATTGTCTCAGTCTCCTCTCGTTAATCAGTAGTTCCGGGATTCCATAGCAGAGATGTTCCTGACCTGTAAATTCTCCCAATATTTCATGTTAAGATTGAAATTCTGTGTTAATAAAATGCATTGGACCATTGAAACTGGAATATTAAGTTAGGAGTATTTCAGGAAAATCCCAAATAAACCTTGTCCCATATATAATGGGGCCCGGAGTCAGAGTCACAGCACAGTCCTCCAGCAGAACCTCACCAGAGCACATCTATGGGAACAATGGCCGCCCACCGGGGAACATCAATCGTAAGAGCACCAATTTCTATTCAACTCTATTAACCAATGAACTAAAACTAGATTTAAGGTTTAGTCCAGTTTTTTGCCCCTTAGTAGGATCATAGTTGTAGGTTTGGGGACATATTCTTCTCTTTCCATCAGTATTTGGGGAATTTCTAGATTGCCTCTCGGAAGGTTCCTCCTCAAGTGTTCTGATAGCAGCCAACACAAATCAAGTATCCTGGAAGACCCCAAAAAGAGGGGCCTTATTCACAAGGCATTTAAACTTGAAAAACAGACTCTGGTCCTATGGAGTCCTTAGCATTGTCCCTATTTTACCTAAGTAGCCATTTTGGATTCTATGTATGGTTTTATAAAATCCATAATGGTTGTACGGGTAGCAGAAACTTACTGCCATTTTTGAAAATTATAGAGAGATTGTCACCATGGTTGGGCTGGTCACGACTCAAAGTCGAACATTGGTTGAACTCACTAACTTTGGTGAAACCTCAAAAATATATCATGTATATGAGGGTGTCTGCTCTAATGTGTTGGGTGAAAGAAGGATCAGACATTTGGATGTCAGCATGCCATTACTTTGTTCTCAAGACAGATAAGCCGACATGTGTATGGTAGGAGTGCTACAGAAGGAAAAGCTTTTTGTATTTCTTATAATTGACTACTGGGCATCTCAACATTTGAGGTTCATCAAGAAGTCCACCATAGTTTGAGTAAAAAAAAATGTTTAAAAAATCCCTTCAATTATTCTACAGTTATTTGTAATTATTATTTTGTAGTATTATTTCAGTATTATACATTTTTGCCTCATTCCACGATACCTTTGCAGTGACCCTTTTGATTATATTCACAGATTTTTTCTTCATTGCTGTTTTTGAGTCTCAACTGCCATGTTTTTGGAAGAGAGGAGGAGCTACCTAGTGCTTATGAGTGGGATCACCCTCCAGTGTCCAGCAAGGGATGTTCATTACCACTGGACACCACATTTCCACTACGTGTGAAGGTTGAGATGAAGGTCAGCAGTGGAAGTTCTGCACAGTTGATGACGGACAGCATCAAGAGCCGCTCAATCTCTCCATGGGAATACAGGTAGATACTAATTTCTAAAATCCAATTAATATCATAAAATGCATTAACCTTCACTTTTATGCTAGAACTCCAGGGAAAAAACATGGACCTCCTCTACCACCCTAGACCATCAGAACTAGTTATGTTAACCCCTTCACTTCTAATACTTTTAATTAGTGTGAAATATATTTTTTTCTGTTCTCTAAACCACAATATATCAAATAAGTCCACTATGTCTTATAGTCCAAAAATATAGATTTTATGTGATAATAAATATTATTAATGAAAAATGTATGGTAATTATTATTTGAATTAATTAATCGATTAATTTTACGACTTTAAATAAAACTTATACATTCATTTATGATCAATTAATAATATTTACATTTAATAAAAATCTATTACTAATAATCATATTTTATTCTTATCGTTAACAAAAAAATTTTATGATATAAGAATTGCAAAAATAAAACTAAAAAGTGAAAATAAGCATTCTTTAATAAATATAGACTTTGTAGAGAATTTTCTCTTTTAATTAAAAAGGTCAGTGTATTTATTATAGCCCACATTAACAATTTTCAGCTTCCTCAGTGGTAGCAGCAGATATGAAATGCGTCAGTGTAATCTGTACATTCACTTCACAGTAAATATTTGGCTGTGTGAACCCACATGTTCTTTCCAATATTCCACACACTCTGTAGAAGGTCAAATGATCACAATCTGCATCTATTTTATTTATTATTATTTTTTCTTGTCTATCGCAAAGCTGGATCGGGGGTATATACAGTTTACAGTATATACAGTGTACAGACTACTAGAGGACTACTGGCCAATAAAATGTCCGACTCCTGAAAAAAAGTAGAAACTGATTTCAACCCCATAATTTTGTCTTCTTCCTCCAGCTCTAACGTGGACAACAACAGATTCCCGCTGGTCATCAACGAGGCCAGATGTCTCCACCACGGCTGTTTGGACCCTGAGGGAAATGTGGACCTCAGCATGAACTCAGTCCCCATCAGACAGGAGATCCTGGTCCTGCGTCGTGAGATGAGAGGATGCGTCCCCGTCTATAAGCTGGACAAGCAGCTAGTCACCGTGGGCTGCACCTGTGTCCGGCCCATCACCCAGTACCTCAGATAAGAGCCTCATGGGTCACCACTGTCCAATGTCATTTAGAAATCTGCTGAATTCTGATTTGTTGCTATTGGCAACAAGGTTTTGAGGCCTGTTAAGGACTACTTATAAAAACCAGTGTGAGGAAAATTACTGTGGCCGACAGGAACCAATCAGATTTTAGCTACTAATTCTCTACTGCCGACTACAAAACATGAGCTATTTGATTGGTTGCCATGGTCGACACTTCTAAAGACAAGATAAGCAGCTCCACGTTTTCTCAGTTTTTATTATTTAAAATATATTTATTCATTATATTTTTATAGAATTTTTTATATTTATATTACTATATTTATATTATTACATAAAATAATTAAAACTATTTAGGCTACTTTCACACTAGCGGCATGGACCTATGACAGGGTGTTCCGTTAAGTGAACAGCCTGTCGGATCCGTCCTGCCGCTAGTGACCGTGTGCCCCCGGACTTCTGCTCCGTCCCCATTGACTATAATGGAGGCAGGCGTGGAGTTCGCGGCGAGGCACGACAGCGCACAGCGAGAGGCTGCCGGAATAAAACTACGACATGTCCAACATTTATTCCGGCAGCCTCTCACCGTGTGCTGCCGTGCCTCCGCTGGAACTCCGCACCGCCCCCATTATAGTCATGGGGAACGGAGCAACAGTCCGGGGGCACATGGTCACTAGCGGCAGGACGGATCCGACCGGCTGTTCACTCAACAGAACAGCCTGCTGGAGGTCCGTGCCGCTAGTGTGAAAGTAGCCTTAATCAGTCTATGTTTTAAACTATTGGAAAAGTATACAGAAACTTGAGTTTTTTTTATAGCTGTTGGAGGATGTGAATATTGATGCAACCACATTTTTGTATTGCTACAATAAATGTAAAATAAACGTTTTGATTAAAGGAATCCTACGGTTTTGTGTATACAGCTCCCATGCAGACCCATGTGTCTCCAGCCTACCGATCCTGTGTGCAATCTAATACTCTAGTCATACTCTATTCTCTTTGCTCTTACCTTGACAGAATGCAAAAACGTTCAGTCCCTGGTAACCATTTCTTGTAGGTCCTCACAGCCCCCGCCCAGGGACCTGACTTTATGTTCTTGCACTAATAGTAAATTTACGTAGAGAACAGGTTTTCACCACATGAGAATGGCTGACAAGAGGGACAGTCTCCTGGACATTGTCAGCAACTTGCACAAGCCAGTGCGTTTAAAAAAAAAAAGGCCATGCCAAGAGAATATGTTATTTCAGGGCGACCAGAATGTTGCGCCCATTGTCACTGACCATCTTGCCCAGTTGGGGTTGGCAGGGTGACAGCCAGCGGGTTGTTTGCTGCTTGATGTACTTTAACTACAACTGCTCGTCGGTGTGGCTACTGTCGCCCTGGCTGATCAGCCCCAACACGGCGTGGTGACGCTTGACTTGACACATGTTATAGGAAGGAGGGGTAGTGCTGTTGTTGTTGGGGACGGGATTGTGTCCATGGAGGAGGAGGTGAATGAGTGTTTACAGTGGGAGCCAGGGTAATACAACCTTTGGGTGGGGGAGGTCAAAGAGACCTGGCCATGTTGCTGAGGTGCATTTTCTCCACTGCCGCAAAAAACACTGACCCAGTGGGACGTGAAAAATATATACTGTCCCTGACCATAACAACTGCTCAAGGTGTCCACCCTGGAGTGCAGCTTGCTACACAGCGAGAATCGCAAGGAGTGGCCCACGTTCTCCGCCACGTGAGATTACAAGGCACTTTTGCAATACGAGTGCACCACCAGCAGCGTGGCTAGGTGGGGGTTCAGCTTGTGGACAAGTAAATTGCCGGTGGAGAAAAGTTTTTTCATGGTCAACAATTCATTCATAGAAGTCTCGCAATGGAGCTGAGGACAAGGAGGAGTCTTAGCAGGAGAAGAAGAAGGTGATGATGACAAAGATTCCGAATTGCTTGGGGATGCGGGTTGGCTGCCACAAGAGACAGACTGTATTTTCCCGAAGGATCCGGTAATGCCACCTCACCTCATGTGGTACAATAGACCTCTGGTAGCTTTGAGTATGTTTGAATGGCCATGACTTATTTTTTTTATTTATTTTTTTTAAACTCGTTTTATTGAGAATAACAAATGAAAATTGGTACAATACATACGTGATAATAGCATTTTACATATGCGTGTATACACACAAACCATAATAAAGTCTCCTGGTACAATCTTGTCAAGGTGTGAGTCTCCAATCAGGAATTGTGAAAGCACTACAAAGATAAATAAAGAGCACAACATCTGGCGCCCTCAAATGGATTACAATCCCCTCCCTCCCCCGCACAGATAGTGGAATGAGAGATAGAAAGTACTATGCATTTTGCATCGACAACATATGGGATGGCAGTGCAGTAATTGATGATGAACACCAAGAACCCCAAATCTTATCAAATTTCTGAGGGCATTTCCTATTACTGTACATTATTTTCTCAAAGGGAAGTATCTGGTTAACCAATGCTTTCCATTGGCCTATGGTCGGTGGTCTATCCGCCATCCACCTCAGAGCTATAGCCTTCCTGGCTAAGAACAGGGTCTCCCTTAAGAAGATACAAACATACATGGAACGATTATCACTATCCACCACACCCAAAAGGCAAATTTTAGGGCAGCATGGAACCACCTCCGCAATTAAGGTAGATAACGTATCCACCACCTGTTTCCAGAACGGCTGTATGTAACGGCAGTCCCAGATAAGATGCCAAAAATCCGCATTGTCTTGAGCGCATCTGTGGCATCTCGTGTGGTCCAATCTACCCATCCTGTATAACCTGGTAGGCGTCAGATAGCTCCTGTGGAGAATGAACAACTGAATAAGCCTGTTGTTAAGGCAAGGCGACACAGTGGAAGGCGCACTCAGAGCTTCTGCCCATTCCTTGTCAGTGATCTGTGACACCTTCTCCTTCCACCTATCCTCCACCAACAACGGTTTGGCTCGTACTTTGAGATCCAGAAGGTGTGTGTAAAGTTTCGAGACCATCCCACCAGGACCTTGGGTCTTAAGTATGCCTATTAATGGATATTTGGAGATACTTTTGTACTCCCATGAAATTAAGACTGAACAGCATGACGTAACTGCAAATATCTATAGAAGTGAGGCCGCAGAACTTCAAACTTCTCCTGTAGCTGAGAAAATGAGTATAGAACGCCCTTCTCATACAAATCCCTCAGTGTTAGCACACCATAGTTTCCCCAAATAGTTCTCCCTTCACAGTGCTGCAAGTGTGGAAACATAGGATTATTCCATAGCACTATCTCCTCAGGAAGGTCCTGATATTGCTGAAGCTTCGCCGCCCCCCAAACCTGATGAGCTAACCTGTGTATGGGCAGTATTCGGCCCTCTATTGATTGTAGGTTCTCCAGAACTGGCCACAAGGTTGACAGACCCAAATGACATTTCAGGTAAAATTCAGAGTTTGGCAAAGGAGTCTGTGAAACCCAAGTGGTCAAAAATTTGAGCTGACCTGCCAAAAAATAAAGAAAAAAATCTGGCATAGCTGCTCCTCCCTGTTGCCAACCCCTCTGCAAGTTATCAAGGGCCAGCTTCCTTCTCTCCTTCCCCCACACAAATCTCGCTATAGCAGAGTGTAGCCTAATAAAGAAGCTCCTCGGGACTGGGGTGCACGCATGGCCTAATAGATATAATGCTTTGGGTAAGAGAATCATCTTAACAAGATTTAATCTGCCCATTATAGATAAAGGCAACATGGTCCAGGACCTAAATTTGTCCGTAGCATAAGGCTCAATAGGAACAATATTAAGTTGGTGTGACATTGCAGGGTCCTTAGTGATAATAATACCCAGATATTTAAAATGCTCCACCACCATAAGATTGTGATATACAGGAGGCCAACCCTGGGACCATAAGGGCATGAAGGCCGATTTGGACCAATTAATGCGTAGGCCAGAAAAGTCCCCAAATCTATTGATCAAATCAATTGCCCTAGGTAAGGACAAGTCCACTGAGTCCATGAACAGGATAAGATCGTCTGCATACAACCCCAATCTATCCTCCCTGCCTCCTATTGACACCCCCTTGAAGATGCTATCTTGGCGTATTCTAATGGCTAAGTGTTCTATTGCCACTGCAAAGAGCAGCGGAGATAGGGGGCATCCCTGCCGTGTTCCCCTATTCAAGGGAAAGGTAGAGGATAGGGAACCATTGACCATGATATTAGCGGTAGGCCGGTAATAAAGCACCCTTATCCACTTGATAAAGGAAGGACCAAAGCCAAAACATTCCAGGACCTTCAGTAGAAACGCCCACTCAATTGAATCAAATGCCTTAGCTGTGTCCAGAGATGCCAAGGCCCACTGTCTGCCATCCAAACACCCCACCTGCGCCACCACCTGGGCTCACCTGATATTGCTAGATGTGGAACGACCCGGTATAAATCCAGATTGATCCTCATGAACAATTGAGGCAATCACTCTATTCAATCTATTTGCAAAAATCTTAGTCAAGATTTTGTAATCTAGATTCAGTAGCGATATCGGGCGGTAAGACCCACATTCTAAGGGATTTTCATCTGGTTTTAGGAGAACTACAATGGAGGCGTCGTATAGCGTGTCTGGTAATTGACCCCTGTCCAGTGAAGCCGCATACATCTTGCACAGTTGCGGTCCCAAAATATCCTCATATCTGGAATATACCTCCAGGGGGATGCCATCTGGGCCGGGGGACTTCCCTAAGTTTAAGCCTTTAATCGCAGCAGTCACTTCCTCTAGCGTGATCTCCTCGTCAAGAATCCCCCTGTCCAATGAGGACAATTGAGGATGAGCCACCTCTCCCAAGTACACCTGCAGATCAGACAATGCATACTGATGCCTTGAGGAGTATAGTTCACTATAGAATTCCTGAAATCTGACTAATATGCCACTAGGATCCTCCGCTACGGTTCCATCCTCATTCTGAATGCGAATAATCGGAGGAGCCATATTGTTGCGTCTAACAACCTGTGCAAGAATCTTCCCTGTCTTACTACCCTGCTCAAAAGCTTGTTGTTTAAGAAAGAAAAGCTTGCGCTCGCTCTTTTCTTGCAAATACATCATATACTGCCTGCCTTTCTGCATCCAATCTAGTCTATTCGCCTCAGAGGGATCAGAAACATATGCATTTTCTGCTGTTTTACATAATGTACCTAACTCCTCCTCCTTAAGCCTCCCGGTCTTCTTGATATAAAATATGGATGATCTGATGCAACCTCTCAAAAAAGCTTTCAGGGTACCCCATAGTATAAGAACATCACTATCTCCCTCTGTGTTAAGTTCTAGGAACACTCTCAACTGGTCAGGTATACGGTCATTTATGCCCATCAGGGACAGCCAGAATGGGTGAATGCGAAGATTGTGGCCGCGTGACCCCCCCATCAGATGAGAGCAGCGCCCCCACAATAGGCGCATGGTCAGACGGTCCCTGAGGCACGTACCTGGCATCAGAAATTGTGAGATAAGCTTGCACATCACATAACATATAATCTATGCGGGACAGCGCCCCCCTGGAGGGCATGAAACAGGAAAACTCTCTAGTAGACGGGTTTCTTTCCCTCCACACATCTAACCACCCTAATTCGGATATGAAGCGTTTAAGTCGCGAATCACCCGTAGGTATGCCGTCTGCACGGGGATTGGCCTGAAACCTATCTAACGTCTCATCTCCTACCAAATTGAGGTCCCCCATACACAATACCCCGGCAAATGGAAATTGAGCTGCAAAACCCGCCGCAGCCTGTAGAACAGTGAGGCTAGCCGGAGGAGGTATATATACACCTAGCACAACATATGGCACGCCATTCAAATGTGCAAATACAAATACATACTGGCCTTCAGGATCTATCACCTCCCGGTGTACCTCCCACCTAACCGATCGGTGAACCAGCAAGGACACACCCCTAGAGTATGACGTACCATATGCACTCCTAGCCCATTGCACCCATGGTTTATGCAATCTGCCCTCCGTTTCGGCTGTGACATGGGTCTCCTGGAGGCATAGTATGTGCGGAGCATATGTACGGACATGTGCGAATACCGCCATTCGCTTTCTAGGGCCTCCCAAACCTCGCACATTCCAGGACATACACGTCACAGATGCCATATGTTCTGTATGGGTATCAATGAGCAGAATAGGCCAGGAAACCCACGTTCACATGCATTAGACCTACCACAGCAGTGTATATCATAGTAATATAAGGTGCACCAATTGACATAAAAACAATTAAACTTGAATTCAAACATGAAATCCCAGCGAACCTGGTGTTGAACAGATTTAAAGCATGGAACACTTGTGACCATGGTGGTGGGGGACCTGCACAGTGTAGAGATGATATATACAAGTGCAGGTGAGAGAGCTG
Source organism: Bufo gargarizans (assembly GCF_014858855.1). Classification (NCBI taxonomy): domain Eukaryota; kingdom Metazoa; phylum Chordata; class Amphibia; order Anura; family Bufonidae; genus Bufo; species Bufo gargarizans. The sequence continues at coordinate 169,025,730 of NC_058087.1, read as the reverse complement.
GCTCCCAATAATAATTATAAGCATGGTCATACGCATAGTGCATTGCAAACATAACCTGAGACATATGTTAGTCATACCCACGGATCTCTCACACCCGTTAGCCGACAGATATAATGTTCATATAATAGTCCAATGGAACCCCCAAGGCACATAACGAAAAGAAACATATGGAGATCAAGTCCCGTCCTGGATCAGGAAACAAACATTATCACTGCTACTGAAGTGTCACCTCATCTCTGGGGCGCATTCCGGGGCCTCACCAGGAGCCAGTCCTCGGCCTCCCTAGGATTGTTAAAGAAATGCGATTTCCCGCCATCTAGGATTCTCAAACGGGCCGGATAGGCCATGGGATATTGCAGATCGAGATCCCGCAAACGTTTCTTTATAGATGTAAAAGTAGCCCTCTTCTTCTGTAATTCTGCTGAGAAATCCGGGTATAAGGATATGTTAGCAGATCCGAAAGTAATAGTTTGCTTGATCCTTGCCTTTGAAAGGATGAGATCACGATCCCGCCAGTTAAGCATGCGGGCCAGGAGTGGTCTTGCAGGGGCCCCAGGTGGAGGCATCCGAGCAGGAACCCGGTGGGCTCTCTCCACTGCATAGGCCGCCGAGAATGATGCGTCCGGGAACGTCGACTTGAACCAGCCCTCTATAAACGAGGCAGGATCAGAACCCTCAGACCGCTCAGGCATTCCCAATATGCGTATGTTATTTCTTCTAGAGCGGTTTTCTAGATCGTCACATTTCTGACGCCACATGTCGACCGCTCCCTCCACAGCAGACATCCTAGCTGCCAAGGGTCGTGTCCTCCAGCTCAGATACCCTTTCCTCTGTGAGCCGAACCCGCTCCCTCAATTGCTGAACATCATGTCGCAGGAGGCCCAGGTCCACTCTGACCTCCTCTATCTTGCCTGTGAGCGACGACTGGCATCCCATAATAGCTGCCATCAGCTGACTGTGAGAAGTCTGCAGGGTGAGTTCGGGTTCCCCCTCCGTCTCGGTCGCTGAGGTCTGGCCAGCTTGTCCCCTGGTAAGCGGGGCGCGAGGAGAGGATGGAGCGGCGGCGCCATGCTGCGACTCTTGGCGGGCAAATTCCTTCAAGCGGTCCGCCGCTTGTTGTGCCTTGCTGGGACCCATGGCCAGTCCGTACGATCTCCGGGGGTTCCTTGGCTCAGGTCAGAGTAAAAATATCCTTGTTACCAGCTCAGGATTGCTCAGGATGAAGTTTTGGAGCCGGAGCCGCTCTCAGACACGTCCGGCCATGTCGGTAGTTAGCCACGCCCCCCATGACTTATTTTAATCCTGCCATACATGACCGCCATACGGGAGTTGCTCGCACAGAGCTGCAAGAAGCTTGGCTTAGCTTTGGCATGTTTTGGGCCTAACCCACCCACAGGATCAGCGGCCTCACCAGATCCCAAAGGAGATGTGGCTCTGGCTGTTCTGGAAGGTAAGTAGCCTCTGCTCTTTATTGCTGCTGCCGCCGCCCTTCTCCTGTGATTTTTCCTCCTCCTCAGTACCCCCATCTGGCTCCCAGGTCCTGTCCAGCACATAGCTAACATTGAAGTCCTCACCCTCCCTGCCGCTTTTATCAGACTGTGAGATATCATGGTGGACTGCTGGGCACCCCTCTCCTGCTGTGCCTATTCCCCGACTACCACTGTTGCTGCTCCCACCGCCAATGCCGTGGATACAGGTATTAACACCACCATTAACACAGCTATGCATGGGTTTCCCAACCTCCTCCCCAACCTCCTCCTCAGGACAGCTCAAATAGTGACAGCCCTCACACAAGTCATCAACAGGGAGACCCTCTTGACTATCTGCCATAGGGTGTGGTGAGGTTTTCTTGCCACTTCTTAGGAGAAAAGAAAGCGTCCCACAAGTAAGGGGCAGTAAAGACTGAGAGGGTTCCACTGAAAACCTTCTCTGAAGCTGCAAGGAGCAGGAGCAGGAGGAACTCCTGGGTCCACAGAACAATGTTGAACTCCACTACTACTACCCACATTCTGGCTCTGGGTCTTTTGTTTATAAACCCTCCGTAGCCTTGACATATTTGGGCCTCTCAAATAATATTGTGTGCTACCCTGTGTATATATGTTGATTTTAATAATTTCAACAACCCCCCCAAAAAATTTGGATTGGAAACGTGTGGAGACAGAAATAAATGCAAACGGATTTAGGCCTAAATTCATTATCACTCATAGATCATTTTGTGCAATACCCTGTGTATTGGTGTATTCATCAACAACCCCTGCAAAAAACTAATTGGAAACGTGTAGAGACAGAAATAAAGGTAAAGGGATTTACAGCTAGGCCTAAATTCGTTATCACTCACAGATACTTTTGTGCGCTACTCAGTGTTTTGTTGTACTGATCACCTATATGCTTTTTTAATTCAATCGAACAACCCCCCAAAAAATACAATTCCAACCATTTGGATATTAAATAAATGAAAACAGATGCCAGGCCTGACAATCAATTTCACATTATCAATTGTTGCCCTATCCTGTGTATTGGTGTACTAATCACCTATATGCTGGTTTAATTAAATTTAACTCACCAAAAAAATAAATAAATTCAAGCCGTATGAAATAGAATAAACAGAAGAGAATGATTGAGGCCTAAACCTTAATATCACTTAATATGCCCTACCCTGTGTTAAGGGCAAGGCCTGACGCTCAATTTCACGTTATCACTCACAGATAAATTGTTGCCCTACCCTGCGTATTGGTGTACTGATCACCTAAATACTGGTCTAATTAAAGTGAACAATCCCCAAAAAACAAAAACTGTGTAGATATGAAATAAAAAGAAATGGACGATTGAGGCCTGACACCTATTTTCACATTAACACTCACAGGTAAATTGGTTCCCTACCTTGTGTATTGGTGTGTAATGTGTTCTGCATCAGTTGGATATGACTATTTTGTGACAGTTTTGTCTTTCGGAATCATTAGGACACAGACAAGCACAAGTCCAGGTGGCTTCATTAAGGGCTTTATGCAGATCCATCCCATGGAGTGTATGTTGTGCACTCCAAGCCTAAACATCTTCTTAGGTATGGTGTAATTTTTTTCCATTGCTCCTCACCCTTTTACTGGTCCCACCTTCTATGCACTTTGTGCCTGGTTTACAACTAAATATAATAAGGAGAAGGTGGTCCCTGAACACATAAACAAAGGCTTTGGTGGACACCTTGGTCTCTTTCTAAGATGATCTTCATTTGTTAAAATTATTAAACACAGATTGCATAAGTATTCACCCACTTTGAGCCTGCATGTAGAAGAAGCTATAATTACAGTCTTGTCTCTACGTAGATTTATCTTCTGTAGGTCTTGATGGACCCTTCAATGTTCAACGTTCTTCATTCAAAGTTCAAGTTCAGCCATATCTTCTCTATTGGATTGATTTGGCCACCCCAGGCGATTAACAGGTTTGTTTCTGTTTTGTTGGAATATACATCTGCTAACAAGCTGATGTTGTTTTGTAGACTGTAGCAGGCTTCCCCCCAAGATTTCCATGTATTCCACTAAACTTGCTATGCCCTTTATCATTACAAGTCTTCCAGTGCCTGATACAGATAACATACTGCTGCCACCACCTGTTTTTTGAACTGTAGGGGTGATATATATATAGAGAGGTGATATATTTTTTGTGGTACAAAAGGTACGTTTTAAACATCTCAGGCCAAAATACCCTGAAGATGATTTATAGAGTCTTTCCTCGTGAACAGTTTCTTCCATCTCGTCCATGTAACTCCTTCACAGATGTCATAAGACTCTGTCATTAGTGTCCTCCTTTCATTGCCTAGTTACGTCTTGTATTATTTGCCATATGGTGATTTATATAGCTGAGGAATATAGGAGGCTGAATGATAAATTACTGCACATTATACTACCCTGTCCCTGCATTTAGTGTGTAGTACCCCATACCTGGGGGTACTACAGACTGATTATTGTTATTAGAGATGAGCGAATTTTCATATATTTTTTTTATTCGATCCAAATTTATTTGTGGCGAATCGTGTTAATAAACGGACATTTCCTGGCTGCAGAGAGCCTTTATAGTGGTGCAGAACACTGTGCCTTGCAGTAACACGCATAGGGAGTCTGCTGTGGTAGTGAAACAATACGGTGAGTCAGTATGACATGCAGATGACAGGCGTCGCTCTTAGAATCACTGCACACTTCACTTATTTGGGCAGTTACGGCGCCAAAACTGACCAAATAACTCAAGTGTGAATTCAGCCTTACAGGTCAATGTTAGCGCCAGGTATAAATAACCGTGCTGAGGCCCAAGATCCTACTATAGCGTGAAAGAGCGCACTCCTTTTACACCAATTCACTGATTCCACATAGATTTCTACAGAACCTGTTCTATTAAAAATCTTATATACCTAGAGCCCCCCGTCAGAGTGGAGAGGGTGTCAGCAGTGTGTGTTGACGTCACTGATTATTTTGCCCTTCCTCTGACCTGTCAGAACAATAACCCCCAAAAAACGGATCCTGTCTTTGGAGCACCCACCTTCACTCGGTCAGCATTTGGTCAGTAATCCATCAGTATTACTAAAGCCAAAAAAAACAGGAGTGGATCCAAAACAGAGATGACAGGTGAATGGAATATTTGCATGTCTTCTGTGTTTTGTACCCACTCCTGTATTTGGCTACCAAATCATAAGCCAATTCTACAAACCGGATTCCAAAAAAGTTGGGACACTATACAAATCGTGAATAAAAACTGAATGCAATTATGTGGAGGTGCCAACTTCTAATATTTTATTCAGAATAGAACATAAATCACGGAACAAAAGTTTAAACTGAGAAAATGTACCATTTTAAGGGAAAAATATGTTGAATCAGAATTTCATGGTGTCAACAAATCCCCAGAAAGTTGGGACAAGGCCATTTTCACCACTGTGTGGCATCTCCCCTTCTTCTTACAACACTCCAAATATGTGGCCACAGGATGAGAAAGGCGCTCATAGGGTAAATAGGTAAAGATGAAACAGCGTTCTTCAGTTTAAGATGAGTATGTGCTGCTCACCTGTTTAGGTTGCACCGATTGGGTGCAACCGTGATGAAGGTCCGCTGGATTAGCTAGGTGTCAGGTTGGAGCTGCCGCGTCCAAAGGAACCAAGGGGCGAGGGCCAAGTCGCCACTTCGTTGATTACTAGAAATACTGACAGTGCCTGTCACGACCTATGTGGTCTGGCAAGCTGGTGGACGTGAGGCGCAAATCACAACCGGTTTTGACAAGTACGGGTTTATTGAGAGACAACGCGTTTCGGGGTGCGCATGACCCCTTTATCAAGTCTGGTGTGCTGCAGCTGGATGTTTGCTGTTTGTATAATGCTCCCCGGTCACTTTTCCTGACAATGTACAATGCTTTGCCAGAGATGAATTAGATGTGGCTGAAGCGCTGTGGCTTTTCTATTATACTTGGTTAGGCAATGCTGTTGCAGTGGTGAGGCTGATGTAGCTGGGGTATTGAGACCCGGCTACTGCACGTGGTGCGTGCTGTAAGGACACAGGGAGCAGTCTTTCTTACAACACTCAACAGACGTCTGGGGACCGAGGAGACCAGTTTCTCAAGTTTAGAAATAGGAATGCTCTCCCATTCTTGTCTAATACAGGCCTCTAACTGTTCAATCGTCTTGGGCCTTCTTTGTTGCACCTTCCTCTTTATGATGCGCCAAATGTTCTCTATAGGTGAAAGATCTGGACTGCAGACCGGCCATTTCAGTACCCGGATCCTTCTCATACGCAGCCATGATGTTGTGATTGATGCAGAATGTGGTCTGGCATTATCTTGTTGAAAAATGCAGGGTCTTCCCTGAAAGAGATGACGTCTGGATGGGAGCAGATGTTGTTCTAGAACCTGAATATATTTTTCTGCATTGATCGTGCCTTTCCAGACATGCAAGCTGCCCATGCCACACGCACTCATGCAACACCATACCATCAGAGATGCAGGCTTCTGAACTGAGCGTTGATAACAACTTGGGTTGTCCTTGTCCTCCTTGGTCCGGATGACATGGCGTCCCAGATTTCCAAAAAGAACTTCGAATCGTGACTTGTCTGACCACAGAACAGTCTTCCATTTTGCCACACTCCATTGTAAATGATCCCTGGCCCAGTGAAAACGCCAGAGCTTATGGATCTTGCTTAGAAATGGCTTCTTCTTTGCACTGTAGAGTTTCAGCTGGCAACGGCGGATGGCACGGTGGATTGTGTTCACTGACAATGGTTTCTGGAAGTATTCCTGAGCCCATTCTGTGATTTCCTTTACAGTAGCATTCCTGTTTGTGGTGCAGTGTCGTTTAAGGGCCCGGAGATCACGGGCATCCAGTATGGTTTTACGACCTTGACCCTTACGCACAGAGATTGTTCCAGATTCTCTGAATCTTCGGATGATGTTATGCACAGTTGATGATGATAGATGCAAAGTCTTTGCAATTTTTCGCTGGGTAACACCTTTCTGATATTGCTCCACTATCTTTCTGCGCAACATTGTGGGAATTGGTGATCCTCTACCCATCTTGGCTTCTGAGAGACACTGCCACTCTGAGAAGCTCTTTTTATACCCAATCATGTTGCCAATTGACCTAATTAGTGTTAATTGGTCTTCCAGCTCTTCGTTATGCTCAAATTTACTTTTTCCAGACTCTTATTGCTACTTGTCCCAACTTTTTGGGGATTTGTTGACACCGTGAAAATTTGAATCAACGTATTTTTCCTTTAAAATGATACATTAACTCGGATTAAACGTTTGATCTGTCATCTACATTCTATTACAAATAAAATATTGACATTTGCCATCTCCACATCATTGCATTCAGTTTTTATTCACAATTTGTTTAGTGTCCCAACTTTTTTGGAATCCGGTTTGTATATGACATAGTGGTGACGTGGAAGCAGCATCAGGAGACGAGTCTGGAGGTGGCAGCAGCATCAAGAAAAGGCCACAGAGTGGCACAATGACAGTGTGGAGGTGGCAGCAGCATCAGAAGGAGGCCACAGAGTGGCACAATGACAGTGTGGAGGTGGCAGCAGCAGCATCAGGAGGCCACAGAGTGGCACAATGACAGAGTGCTGAGGTGGTGGCAGCAGCAGCATCAGGAGGAGGCCACAGGGTGGGACAATGACAGTGTGGAGATGGCAGCAGCATCAGTAGGCCACAGAGTGGCACAATGACAGAGTGCGAAGGTGGTGGCAGCAGCAGCATCAGGAGGAGGTCACAGAGTGGCACAATGACAAAGTGTGGAAGTAGCATCAGCATCAGCATTAGGAGGAGGCCACAGGGTGGCACAATAACAGCGTGGAGGTGGCAGCAGCATCAGGAGACCACAGAGTGACCCGTTGAAAGAGTGGGGAGGTGGGTGGCAATACCAGTACCAGCTGAAGATGGTGGGTGAAAGAAGGAGCACTTGGCATCAAATGTGTGGCATCAGGCAGGTGGCAGCATCAGAATAGTAGCTAAGGCAAGAATCCAGAAGAAACCGGTCTCTTTTGTCAAAGTGTTGGTGTGGCACCATGGATGATCTAGTCTGATGCATTGGTGGGTGGAAATCTTGGCTGATCCATGCCTGATTCATCTTGACAAAGGTCAGTCTCTCCACATTTTGGGTGGACAGGCGAGTTCTTCTTGGGGTAACTATGGCCCCTGCCGCACTAAACACCCGCTCTAATGCCACACTACTGGCTGGGAAAGACAGCTTTTCCAGGGAAAACTCTGCCAGTTGCAGCCACAAATCCAGTTTGACTGCCCAATAGTCCAGCGGATCTTCAACTTGGGTGCTGTCCAAGTATGCCACCACCTGTTGTTTCATGTCCTACTCCAGGTCTAGCTGCTGGTGAGCGACTCTAGACTCAAGTTGCTGCTGATGGAGCTGGAACTGCTCCTACCCGCCCACCCTGCCACAGCAGCCATGGCAGAGGAAACTGAGCTCAGAGGGCCCCCTAGTCAGACCTGCGAGAGGATGGACGATGGCTCAGATAGGCAGCGGCCAACTGACTACATAGGATGTCTCTATAGTAGTTCAGTTTGTCCTCCCTCAGAGGGTAAAAAAGCCCCTATTTTGGACTGGTAGCGGGGGTCCAACAAGGTGGAGAGCCAGAAGTCATCACTCTGCCGAATGCTGACAATTAGGCTGTCACTACGCAAGCAAGTGAGCATGCATCGGGCCATTTGTGCAAGTAACTCGGAGGGACTCCCTGCCTCCATCTCCACTGCATACTGCCACAGTGTGTCTGGGTTCTCTGCCTCGTCTTCCTCATCGCCCTGTAGCTCCTCTGGCTGCTCCTGCTCCTCCTCTCCTGTCCCCTGTGTAGAAAAAACACTCATTTCGCTACACATTGCTTGTGCTCCAATGTCCTCCTCCTCCTCCAGTTCAGCCCCCACAGGGCTCATGTGGCCATGAGATCTAGGCGCCACATCTCCAGTCCCCTGACCAGACAGATTTACCAGCATCTGTTCCAGGACATAAAGCAGTGGAATGATGTTGTTCATCCTGTAGTCCTGGCGACTGACAAATAACGTTGCCTCCTCAAAGGGCTTGAGCAAATGGCAGGTATCACTCATGAGCTGCCACTGGCTGACATCAAAGTTACACAGCGGACTACTCCTGTCCGCTTGGATCATCAAGAAATTATTTATGGCCTTTCTCTGTCCGTATAGTCGGTCCAACATATGGAGGGTGGAATTCCAATGGGTGGAAACGTCGCATATCAGCCGTTGGGGGATGCCGTTCTGCCACTGCAGCTCAAGGAGGGTGTGCTTTGCGGTGTCAGAATGGCTGAAGTGCATGCAAAGTTTCCTGGCCATATTTAGGATGTCTTGCAGATGGGTGGAAGACTTCAGGAACCGCTTGACAACCATATTGAACATGTGTGCCATTCAGGGTGCATGGCTCAGTCCTCCTTGACGCAGCGCCGACACCATGTTCTTCCCGTTGTCGGTCACCATGGTTCCGATTTTGAGTTGTCGCGGAGAAAGCCAGGATTTGATTTCTTGGAGAAGGACATGGAGCAGTTCCTGCCCTGTGTGACTCCGTTCGCCCAGGCAAACAAGGTGCAGAACAGCGTGACACAACCGTGCCCTGCACATGTGGTATGCTGGAGGGGCACTGTCAATTGTCCCTGCAGTGGAGGCCGAGGACACGGTGGAGGATGAGAAGACAGAGGCGGACATTGTCGCAGGACCAATGGCGTGAGAACGTGGAGACAGAAGTGGCGTCACCTGGCCAAGTTGCTGGTGAGGCTGTGCAGGAACCACATTCAACCAGTGGGTCACTCTTCACCTTCTGCCCACAGATTCTACAAATGGCCATGTTCACCTCCTCCGGCGGCTTAACAAAAGACACACAGACACACTGACTTTACCCGCAAAACTCTGCACTGACTGACTGCTACCGCCGCTGCTTCCGTGGACCCCTGCACCACTACTTTCCGGGCAAGTAGGCTCCTCCGAAGCGGGTGGTCTACCCCAGGCACGTTTTGCTCCCGACCTCCCACTGCTGCCACCCTGCTGACTCCCGGCCACGCTAGCGACCTGCTGGCTCCACCGCTGCCTCACAGGCAAGCTGCCACCCTCTTCTACCGATGATGATGAAGCCTCTAATTCACATGGCTCCCAAGTGCAATCAGCTACATCATCATCTGCACGCCACTGATGTTCTCCTCAATGGTCTCTGGGTCAGGAGCCTGACGACTCACAACACCAGGTCCTACGCCACTCTCCTCATCACTACTTGCCCGCCTACCGGAGGAAGCGGCGGATGTCTCCTTCACATCTTGGCTGGCTAGTAGCTGCTGACTGTCCTCTAGTAGCTCGCCCTCGCTGTATAGTGGAGCTGAGCCCACAGCATATAATACTTCTCTTGCTGAGGGAACAGAAAAGGACAGAGGCAGGTTGAGGACAGGTGAGAGCACAGGGCCTGCTCCTGGGCCATGCCAACTAAGGGCTGTGTCTGACGAACCCATGGACTGTTGGCTGGGGGTGTCTGATGTCACTTGGGACGAAGTGGATGAATGAGTCAACAATTCAAGAACCGCTGGGTTGCTGGTCAAGGCTGAACAGCTGTCTGACATACTGTTAAATCAAATAAATAAATAAAAAGGAAATTAAAACACCCCAAAAAAGTCTGTAATTTTCTCACTTCACCACACAACGGCTAATAAGCCCTTTTTTCCCACTAATACACGCCAAAGAAGGCTTTAGAACATATAACTGCACCGCTGAACGGCAATTAGGCCCTTACTTTTTTCCACTTATACATGCCACAAAAGGCTTTAGAACATATAACTGCACCACTGAACAGCAAATAATATATATTTTTTTGCCACTAATACACACCAAAAAGGGCTGTAATTTTTCGCACTTCACCACACAACAGATAATAAGCCTTTTTTCCCACTAATACACGCCAAAAAATGCTTTAGAACATATAACTGCGCCGCACAAGGGCAAATAAGACGTAGAAATATTTCCTTGTAATACACCCTGTTAATGGCTGTATCAAACAGCACTCTCACCCCAATAACAAGAACGGCTTGCTGGAAATACAGAGCTGTATAATGGCAATTTGGATCCCCAGTCAGTACAGCAAGGTGTAATAGGATTGTTTCTATTACCCAGGCTGTAACTTCCCCTACTGAACCCTGTTCTGCTTCAATACTGTGGAATGATTCCTCCCTATCCTTTCCCTGAACTTCTATTCAGCAAAATAAAAGTTTTAAAGTCTTTCCTAGCACTGTCCCTAGCGCCTGCTGACGTCTCCCTGCACTAAGTACACTGGAAAATGGCTCAATCCAAGATGGCTGAGGCTATTTATAGGGCTGTAACATCACAAGGCTGGCTGACTGCTGATTGGCTGCATGCATGGCATTGTGGGTGATTCCTCGTTCCCAGAGTTCCTTGCTCCATGTCCTAACACGTGCAGCAGCCAATGTGATTCGTTACCACGAAGCATTAGGAAATTCGGATTCAGTGAGAATCTAATTTTTCCTGAAATTCGGATTGAATTCCACTTCGTCAACTTTGATTCGCTCTTCTCTAATTTGTTATGTATCCTATGTTTTACTGTTTGTATCTGGCCATAGTTCCCAGCAAGGAATGGTTGGAAAAAGTTGGCAATGAACAAGGCTAACCATCCTATTCCTCTACTCTTGGTAGAAGTGGTCAAGTTCTGCTCCCTGCCAAGAGGGAGAGTTCCTGTGTGGACACAGAGGGGAGAGGAAGTAACCTGCAAAGCTCCTGCTCCTGTTACCATATTCTCCAGAGAGAATCTCCAATTGTCTTCAAGTGAAGCCTTGAGAAACCAGACAGTAGTACTAAGTGCTACCTCAGCATCTACAGACCGTGCTGTAAGGTGAGGGAATTCAGCCAAGCCAGCCTTCACCAAACAACCACTAGGCCAGTATCACCTAAATGCAAAATTCCCCATTAAAAGTGTCCTGTCTGACCCAGGAAGTACATCAGCGACTTAAAAAGATTAAAATAGACAAATCGCCAGGACCGGATGGCATACACCCCCGTATCCTAAGGGAATTAAGTAATGTCATAGCTGGACCCTTATTTCTGACATTTGCAGACTCTATACTGACAGGGAATGTCCCACAGGATTGGCGCATGGCAAATGTGGTGCTAATATACAAAAAGGGTGCAAAAACAGAGCCTGGAAACTATAGGCCGGTAAGTTTAACATCTGTTGTGGGTAAACTGTTTGAAGGTTTTCTGAGAGATGCTATATTAGAGCATCTTAACGGAAATAAGCAAATAACGCCATATCAGCATGGCTTCGTGAGGGATCGGTCATGTCAGACTAATTTAATCAGTTTCTATGAGGAGGTAAGTTCTAGACTTGACAGCGGTGAATCAATAGATGTCGTATATCTGGACTTCTCCAAAGCATTTGACACTGTACCACATAAAAGGTTAGTATATAAAATGAGAATGCTTGGACTGGGAGAAAGCGTCTGTATGTAGGTAAGTAACTGGCTCAATGATAGAAAACAGAGGGTGGTTATTAATGGTACACACTCAGATTGGGTCACTGTCACTAGTGGAGTACCTCAGGGGTCAGTATTGGGCCCTATTCTCTTCAATATATTTATTAATGATCTTGTAGAAGGCTTGCATAGTAAAGTATCAATTTTCGCAGATGACACTAAACTGTGTAAAGTAATTTACACTGAAGAGGACAGTATACTGCTACAGAGGGATCTGGATAGATTAGAGGCTTGGGCAGATAAGTGGCAGATGAGGGTTAACACTGACAAATGTAAAGTTATGCACATGGGAAGGAATAATGCAAGTCACCCGTACATACTAAATGGTAAAACACTGGGTAACACTGACATGGAAAAGGATCTAGGAATTTTAATAAACAGCAAACTAAGCTGCAAAAACCAGTGTCGGGCAGCTGCTGCCAAGGCCAATAAGATAATGGGTTGCATCAGAAGGGGCATAGATGCCCGGGATGAGAACATAGTCCTACCACTTTACAAACCGCTAGTCAGACCACACATGGAGTACTGTGTACAGTTCTGGGCTCCTGTAAACAAGGCAGACATAGCAGAGCTGGAGAGGGTCCAGAGGAGGGCAACTAAAGTAATAACTGGAATGGGGAAACTACAGTACCCTGAAAGATTATCAAAATTAGGGTTATTCACTTTAGAAAAAAGACGACTGAGGGGAGATCTAATTAATATGTATAAATATATCAGGGGTCAGTACAGAGATCTCTCCCATCATCTATTCATTCCCAGGACGGTGACTGTGACGAGGGGACATCCTCTGCGTCTGGAGGAAAGAAGGTTTGTACACAAACATAGAAGAGGATTCTTTACGGTAAGAGCAGTGAGACTATGGAACTCTCTGCCTGAGGAGGTGGTGATGGTGAGTACAATAAAGGAATTCAAGAGGGGCCTGGATGTATTTCTGGAGCGTAATAATATTACAGGCTATAGCTACTAGAGATGGGTCGGGGATCCAGGGAGTTATTCTGATTGCCTGATTGGAGTCGGGAAGGAATTTTTAATTCCCCTAAAGTGGGGAAAATTGGCTTCTACCTCACAGTTTTTTTTTTGTTTTTTTTTTGCCTTCCTCTGGATCAACTTGATGGATGGACAAATGTCTTTTTTCGGCCTTATGTGCTATGTTACTATGTTACAGCCATTCAACCTGCCTACAGATTCCTTGCTGGTGCCAGAGAGAATTGAAGTCAAAGTCTCCTGCTTCTGTATGCATTTCAAGTTCTTCGTCGCACAAAAAAAAAACAAAAAACAACTTTGCTATCTTTAAGGCCTCATGCACACGACAGTATTTTTTAACGGTCCGCAAAACGGGGTTCCGTTGGTCCGTGATCCGTGACCGTTTTTTCGTCCGTGGGTCTTCCTTGATTTTTGGAGGATCCACGGACATGAAAAAAAATGTCGTTTTGGTGTCCGCCTGGCCGTGCGGAGCCAAACGGATCCGTCCTGAATTACAATGCAAGTTAATGGGGACGGATCCGTTTGACGTTGACACAATATGGTGCAATTGCAAACGGATCCGTCCCCATTGACTTTCAGTGTAAAGTCAGGAGTCCCTTTTATACCATCGGATCGGAGTTTTCTCCAATCCAATGGTATATTTTAACTTGAAGCGTCCCCATCACCATGGGAACGCCTCTTTGTTAGAATATACCATCAGATTTGAGTTACATCGTGAAAACTCATATCCGACAGTATATTCTAACACATGGTGATGGGGACGATTCTAGTTAGAATATACTACAAACTGTGTTCACGACTGCCCCCTGCTGCCTGGCAGCACCCGATCTCTTACAGGGGGCTATGATACGCACAATTAACCCCTCAGGTGCCACACCTGAAGGGGTTAATTGTGCGTATCATATCCCCCTGTAAGAGATCAGGGGCTTCCAGGCAGCAGGGGGCAGACCCCCCTCCCTCCCTCTATTGTATTTAACTTATTGGTGGCACAGTGTGCGGTGCCCCCCCTCCCTCCCTCTATTGTATTTAACTCATTGGTGGCACAGTGTGCGGCCTCTCCCCCCCCCGATCATTGGTGGCAGCGGAGAGTTCCGATCGGAGTCCCAGTTTAATCGCTGGGGCTCCGATCGGTAGCCATGGCAACCAGGACGCTACTGCAGTCCTGGTTGCCATGGTTACTTAGCAATATTAGAAGCATCATACTTACCTGCTGGGAACGCCTCTGTGTTAGAATATACTGTCGGATCTGAGTTTTCACGAAGTGAAAACTCAGCTCTGAAAAAGCTTTTATGCAGACGGATCTTCGGATCCGTCTGTATGAAAGTAACCTACGGCCACGGATCACGAACACGGATGCCAATCTTGTGTGCATCCGTGTTTTTTCACGGACACATTGACTTGAATGGGTCCGTGAAATGTTGTCCGTCAAAAAAATAGGACAAGTCATAGTTTTTTGACGGACAGGATACACGGATCACGGATGCGGCTGCAAAACGGTGCATTTTCCGATTTTTCCACGGACCCATTGAAAGTCAATGGGTCCGCGAAAAAAACCTGAAAACGGCACAACGGCCACGGATGCACACAACGGTCGTGTGCATGAGGCCTAAGTCTGACCTCCTTCTTCAGTTCTATGATTCCACCGCACGATCCCCAGGGAGCAATGGTCTGAGGGAGTACATCGTGACACAACACCTCATCACGGCCACTACCACTCCTGCCCCCTACACCGGTACTCAGGGGGTCGCTTAAAGTGTTACTGTAGATTTCTTCCCCATGACACATAGCCTACACAAGGACAATGACTCTTTATGGCTCCACAGTGCAGAGCTGTAGGCACTCCAACCCATTGAATGTCTTATTATGGAGGTATTCTCTGCTAGAACAGAATGCATTAAAATTATACAATTAATTCATACCATTAAGTAACCCAAAATTTTTATCTAACCAAAGACAATGCTCCAGGGAGGAATTTAGGTTCAGTATATTAATATAAAGATAACATAAAAAAAAAAAAAAAAAAATGTTATATACATCCATCTGTCCATATTCATTGGCGTCCGTCCATCCTTGTTTCCACATAATCAGTAATAGCTGACGACAGGCTTGACGCACGTGCAGCCCAGTGTGACCACCTCGGTCTCCAGTCTATAGGAGAAGCTGCAGCCTTTCTGCCCCCGACGTAGGACCATCACCTCCTGCTGGATGGGGTAGGAGATCAGGGCTGGATTCTCATTGCCGTTGGCGTCTGCGCAAGTGAAAGTGAGACAATTGGCCTCCGCGATGACGAAGGGGAATCTGTTGGGATCTGAGTTGAGACTGAAAAGGAAATTTAAAAGAATAAATAAAATTTTACAATTCCACAATGTATATTTTTAAATATTGTTCTTTTGGCAGCTAAAGATCAATGTACCCTGCAGTACACTAAAATTAGTTTTTTAAGGACTGAAGACTTTTCGAACATTTACTGGGAGTGGGATACGGGAACCACAGTCTGCTAGATGACTCTAATACCTTCTCATGTGTGCTACCTTCTCATGGTTGACTGTTAGTTTCACATGTATTATTTATGGGTACTACCATTACATATGTACAGTCTATGGTTTCTAGCCAAAACATTTACCGTAAGTGTTTGTGCACTTTTCTCATACATTTATTTTGAGATATGATGAGGTTTTGGTTGCATTGATTTGATTTGAATGTATCCTAGGGGTCTATAGCCACTGAGTGTGAATAGCTCTAAACTGCTCCGACCACAGGTTCTTCTTCTGTGATCAGGAGTAGATTAGCAAGAAGGTGACGGAGGATTACATGCTTACAGAATCTGACTGCATACAGGCATTGTTTGTAGTCTGTTACCATGGAGACAGATAGCACTGCATAGGAACAGTGTATACTGCATTAATACAGATGGTGATTTGGATCTTAAGAATGCCCCCATGTCACGGCTGAAATTCTGGGGCTTACAGAAAGTAGTCTTGTCCTGAGGACACAAGTCGAGATGAACCTGCAAATCCAAGCCCTAATAATGCGGGAAATTTGTGCTCCATTCCATAGAAGGTACACAGGACTATAGCCCTATGTCAGAAATTTTTTAAATGGGGTACGTTGTGACATTTACCTGTATTCCCAGGGTGACAAAGAGCGAGTGTGAATGTCCTCCATCTGTACCAAGCTGTCCAGGTAGCTGGTGTCGATGAGACCAATGTCCACTATCATAGCGCTTGGCCGGTGGCGGTTCCTTCTTCCAGGACATCTCTGTTTGGCCTCTAGGTGGAGCTCTTCATCCTCAGATCCTTCCTGAGTATTAGTGAGGGACAAATACTCCTCTGGGAGAAAGGCCGATGAGCAGAGGGACACCAGGGCGGCCATCTTAAAGATGGAGAACATGGAGAATAATTTTCAAAATTCCAAACAGGCAAAGAGGAGAAAATTGTTTATTGTGCACAATGTTTGCCTTATAGGGGTTGTCACATTACTCTTTTGAAACCAGCACTGGACCTGAATACTTTTGTAATCTCATGTGATTAAAAAAAGGACATGTAAGGACTTGTTTAATCTGTCTCTGTTAACTGCTTATTTTTCTTAAATCTTCATTTTCTCTTATCTTGGATGACATTTTGGGGCTTTGGAACCAATTACTCAACTCCGAATGGTTTCAACATACAATGGTCGTCCTGGAACCAATTAATATTGTAACTTGAGGGTATATACTACACACACATACCACCCAACTAAGGTGGTAAACTATCAGCCGAGCGTGAAGCAATGGATGCGAACATCTCCAGCTGCCCTGCCTCCGCCAGAGCACCAGATTGGGACTCAGCTGGTAACACAGTTCTACGATCCAGTTGTAATTTTAACAAACGGATCTGGAGAACTGGAGGGAACTGGCTGCATCCCATGCCTGGCTATAGGGTGTGCAGAGGTTGCAGTCGCTACCGGACCCAGGAGCTTGAGGGGGCCCAAAGCCCCTTGTGCCACATAAGAAGACACTGGTTCTATAGAAAGTGCACGCTGGTCAAGCTACACCTCTGACTGGAGAGAAGGGGTTAGGTCAAGGATTTGGCATGGGGAGGGGGCGTTTCATATGTTGCCTCAGGCATCACAAAGGCTATGTTCTTCCCTGCCCCCTGGCCACAAAGCACTGAGGGAAGGGGGTCCCAAGCTGTACTTTTGCACCAGGACCCATGAGCCTTTATCTAAGCCCCTGCCTTTAATCCAGCATTTAATCCACGGAACCTCTAATCTGCCATTTTATCTAAATTTCAATGTTCCTAGGGATACACAATGGAAGTAAATCAGGGAACACTTTCCAGCCTATTGGAATGGACTGATTGCTGTATTCTGGATGATATAAATTCTACTGTCATGGTCCATAATATGATATTATACAATGGACACTTTTATACTCACAAGTATCAGTGAGGTTCTTGTATGGACCATTCTTCTTCTCCTGCTGGGTTCTCCGTATAGTTCTGGGATCTGCTGCTCTAATTCTTGGATCCCAGTCCCTCTCTCTATTTATACCAGTTGTGGCTCCCGGTGGAGTCTCCATCTCAGGAATTATAGTTTTCCAAAAAGTTTCTGTAAGTTCCTGTCGTGTCTATGACCATTGAGGAATGTGGACTGTCCAGCTCTACCCTGTTATGTCAGATTATAAGAGAGAGAAACCGGCATAAGATCTCCGGCACTTCCCTAATTTATCTGAACTCTCGCCGCTTATCTTGGATCATAGAGATAGCAGCACATGGTATTTATTGTCTTCACTGATTCCTAATATAACTATGACCAAGTATATTTTTCTTGTAATGTAACTACATATCAATGACTAATCTGAACCTGATTCCATTGTCCTTCCTCCTGTGCTCGGTGTCGACCCCTGTTGGACAATTAAGGAATACTGAGTAAATGTGTGTGTGTGTGTGTGTGTGTGTGGGGGGGGGGTTACAATTTTCTCTGAAGCACCTAGAATATCTATCCATCACAATTACAGCTCATTAATCTAAATGGGAACTGTGTAATGCATCTTTTCCCCTGCAGAGGCGCTGTAGGCGAAGTAAGCATATACCAGTGGATACTCTCTCTGATCACAACTGATCATTGGTGGTCCCAGCAATGAGATACCATGTTATCAGCTTATTTTTGGGGGATCCTTCTAATGAAATGGGATTTCCCAAAGCAATTAACCCCATTAACCACTTCAGCCCCGCTAGCTAAAACCCCCTTCATGACCAGAGCACTTTTTACACTTCTGCACTACACTACTTTCACCGTTTATCGCTCGGTCATGCAACTTACCACCCAAATGAATTTTACCTCCTTTTATTCTCACTAATAGAGCTTTCATTTGGTGGTATTTCATTGCTGCTGACATTTCTACTTTTTTTGTTATTAATCGAAATTTAACGATTTTTTTGCAAAAAAATGACATTTTCCACTTTCAGCTGTAAAATTTTGCAAAAAAAACCACATCCATATATAAATTTTTCGCTAAATTTATTGTTCTACATGTCTTTGATAAAAAAAAAAATGTTTGGGCAAAAAAAAAAATGGTTTGTGTAAAAGTTATAGCATTTACAAACTATGGTACAAAAATGTGAATTTCCGCTTTTTGAAGCAGCTCTGACTTTCTGAGCACCTGTCATGATTCCTGAGGTTCTACAATGCCCAAACAGTAGAAAACCCCCACAAATGACCCCATTTCGGAAAGTAGACACCCTAAGGTATTCGCTAATGGGCATAGTGAGTTCATAGAACTTTTTATTTTTTGTCACAAGTTAGCGGAAAATGATGATTTTATTTTAATATTTTTTTTTTCTTACAAAGTCTCATATTCCACTAACTTGCGACAAAAAATAAAAAATTCTAGGAACTCGCCATGCCCCTCACGGAATACCTTGGGGTGTCTTATTTCCAAAATGGGGTCACTTGTGGGGTAGTTATACTGCCCTGGCAATTTAGGGGCCCAAATGTGTGAGAAGTAGTTTGCAATCAAAATGTGTAAAAAATGGTCTGCGAAATCCGAAAGGTGCACTTTGGAATATGTGCCCCTTTGCCCACCTTGGCTGCAAAAAAGTGTCACACATCTGGTATCGCCGTACTCAGGAGAAGTTGGGAAATGTGTTTTGGGGTGTCATTTTACATATACCCATGCTGGGTGAGAGAAATATCTTGGCAAAAGATAACTTTTCCCATTTTTTTTATACAAAGTTGGCATTTGACCAAGATATTTTTCTCACCCAGCATGGGTATATGTAAAATGACACCCCAAAACACATTCCCCAACTTCTCCTGAGTACGGCGATACCAGATGTGTCACACTTTTTTGCAGCCTAGATGCGCAAAGGTGCCCAAATTCCTTTTAGGAGGGCATTTTTAGACATTTGGATCCCAGACTTCTTCTCACACTTTCGGGCCCCTAAAAAGCCAGGGCAGTATAAATACCCCACATGTGACCCCACTTTGGAAAGAAGACACCCCAAGGTATTCAATGAGGGGCCTGGCGAGTTCATAGAATTATTTTTTTTTGCATAAGTTAGCGGAAATAACTTAGGACAAAAATGTAAATCTTTCATGGACTCAATATGCCCCTCAGCGAATACCTTGGGGTGTCTTCTTTCCGAAATGGGGTCACATGTGGGGTATTTATACTGCCCTGGCTTTTTAGGGGCCCTAAAGCGTGAGAAGAAGTCTGGAATATAAATGTCTAAAAATGTTTACGCATTTGGATTCCGTGAGGGGTATGGTGAGTTCATGTGAGATTTTATTTTTTGACACAAGTTAGTGGAATATGAGACTTTGTAAGAAAAAACTAACAAAAAAAAATATATATTTCCGCTAACTTGGGCCAAAAAAATGTCTGAATGGAGCCTTACAGGGGGGGGTGATCAATGACAGGGGGGTGATCACCCATATAGACTCCCTGATCACCCCCCTGTCATTGATCACCCCCCTGTCATTGATCACCCCCCTGTAAGGCTCCATTCAGACGTCCGTATGATTTTTACGGATCCATGGATACATGGATCGGATCCGCAAAACACATGCAGACTTTTGAATGGAGCCTTACAGGGAGGTGATCAATGACAGGGGGTGATCAGGGAGTGTATATGGGTGATCACCCCTCTGTCATTGATCACCCCCCTGTAAGGCTCCATTCAGACGTCCGAATGATTTTTACGGATCCATGGATCGGATCCGCAAAACACATGCGGACGTCTGAATGGAGCCTTACAGGGGGGTGATCAATGACAGGGGGTGATCAGGGAGTGTATATGGGTGATTACCCGCCTGTCATTGATCACCCCCCTGTAAGGCTTCATTCAGACGTCCGCATGTGTTTTGCGGATCCGATCCATGTATCCATGGATCCGTAAAAATCATACGGACGTCTGAATGGAGCCTTACAGGGGGGTGATCAATGACAGGGGGGTGATCAATGACAGGGGGTGATCAGGGAATCTATATGGGTGATCACCTGCCTGTCATTGATCACCCCCCTGTAAGGCTCCATTCAGACGTCCGCATGTGTTTTGCAGATCCGATCCATGTATCCATGGATCCGTAAAAATCATACAGACGTCTGAATGGAGCCTTACAGGGCGGTGATCAATGACAGGGGGGTGATCAATGACGGGGTGATCAGGGAATCTATATGGGTGATCACCCGCTTGTCATTGATCACCCCCCTGTAAGGCTCTATTCAGACGTCCATATGCGTTTTGCGGATCCGATCCATGTATCCGTGGATCCGTAAAAATCATACGGACGTCTGAACGGAGCCTGACAGGGGGGTGATCAATGACAGGGGGGGTGATCAATGACAGGGGGGTGATCAGGGAGTTTATATGGGGTGATCATGGGTGATCAGGGGTTAATAAGTGACGGGGGGGGGGGGGTGTAGTGTAGTGTGGTGTTTGGTGCGACTTTACTGAGCTACCTGTGTCCTCTGGTGGTCGATCCAAACATGGGGACCACCAGAGGACCAGGTAGCAGGTATATTAGACGCTGTTATCAAAACAACGTCTAATATACCTGTTAGGGGTTAAAAAAAATCACATCTCCAGCCTGCCAGCGAACGATCGCCGCTGGCAGGCTGGAGATCCACTCGCTTACCTTCCGTTCCTGTGAGCGCGCGCGCCTGCGTGCGCGCGTTCACAGGAAATCTCGGATATCGCGAGATGACGCGCTGATGCGTCCAGGAGGAGTAAATCAACCACCTCCCGGACGCATCGGTGCGTTAGGCGGTCGGGAGGTGGTTAAAATAGCAGTTAATTGCAGGGAAAGTCAGCAGTTATAATACTGAATACAGAACACATAAAATATTTAAAAGCAGAACACTCGCCAGATCATGGCAGCGGACAGCTCACTACATAATAAATCTATACCTAAAAAATCTATCTCTATAATTGATCGACAATTTAGATTCTTATTTATAACACCTCATTATCATATGTAGATATTATAAGAATTACAGGTACTCAGTGATGAAAGACACTTTTAAGCCGATTTACGCATGTTGATGATGTATAGTCTTGTGTACACGCAGTCTTACCCTTCGGGCCTCGATGTGCTTAGTTGACTAATTCAACAGGGAGGAATGCCATGGGCCACAAAGGCCTAGAGGATAAGGCACCTATTCCAGAGACCAATTTCCTAGCACTTATCAAATGGAGAGTCAAGAAAAAGGGGAGGAAGGTAGGGGGATCTCAAGGTTCAAAGGGTTCAGACGAGATATTGTCACGGACGGTGTACAGGAAACAAGGCAAAACAACATGCATAAATGAGTCGCTGGATCCAAAAGCTAAGGAACAAAAGGGAGACCCCTGCAGAAGACCTGGCACTTTCCCTGGCTGCTCAGCCTATGCAAAGATCCGAATGGTGGAGGTTTGCATATCCACGTACCTTGACTATATAACCCCTGAGCACCCTACAATAGTGAGGGGACACGACCACCAGCTCCCTACACAAGATACGGAGGGAGTCAGGGTCACCTGGGATCCAGCAAACAGAAAATAACAGATAAATGTTCCACACTTAACTTTGTAGAAGAGAGGAGAACCAGATGAGCATGCACACACACTCCAGGAAGAAGTATAAGCCGCCCAGAAAAGCATTCTGGGGAGGAATTTAAAGGGAAGCAATTAGTCCAACACATGACAGCTGAGAGAGGCTAACGAGATGAGTAACTGAATACCACAACAAAGAAACTCAAGGGGGAGGTTCTGAAAGGCCTCTGTCAGAGCTTCTCAGCTGTCTGGTTGTGACAGATATAGAGAATGTGAAGAAAACAATTTAATAAACGTGGGGAAAAAGTATCTTTAAAATAAAAGAACATTACCAACCGTGAATTTATAGACTAAGATTTAAGAAAACCCCCAAAATTATATAAACCAAATAAGTGTTATATAGGAAGATCAAACGCCTGTTTGAAAAGTAAGGTTTTCAGTGCACGTCTAAATGAGAGAAGACTGGGAATCATTTTCAGGGCCAGAGGTAGGTGGTTCCAAAATCTGGCCCCTTGAGCCGAAAAGGATCCACCTCCACGTCTGATCTTGTTAACTTGCGGGATGTTCAAATTTGCAGAGTTACTAGACCTCTATGTCCTCAACGGGGCATACCTTGTGAATTTACGTCACAGGTACAAGGGCCCCACACCATGGAATACCCTATGCATGAAGCATCCAATCTTGAACATCACCCGTTGTTGGACGAGCAGCCAGTGCAAGGCATTAAGAGAGGGAGTAATATGCTCTCGTGGGCAACACCAGTTAGGAGCCTTGCTGCGGCATTCTGCGCAAGTTGAAGTCTATGCACGTTCTTCTTAGGGAGTCCCATGTACAAGGCATTACAATAGTCTAACCGACTGCTGATCGCTGGTCCGACCAAGGCTTTCCTGAGCGGGGATTCGATGTATTTTAAAATCCTCCCCTCAAGTTTCAGGTACTAACCACCTGATTTATCTGAGGGGCCAGGGTTAATCTGAAGTCCAAGACCACTCCCAAGTCCCTGACCTGGGTGGCTGTCTCAGGGACAGGTCCAAAAGACAATGGCCATTGGGGTGCTGAGGGTGTAATTTTCAGGTCACTGAATGTAATACATTCAGTTTTGGTGCCATTAAGCTTTAGATAATTGGCACTCATCCAGAGATCGATCTCCAAGAGACATCCGGCCAGATCGACTTGATCAACTGTTCCATTGGCAAGCCTAAAGTACAGTTGTGTATCCTCCGCATAAACATGAAACTGAAGATTGTGACTCCTGATGATGTCGGCCAATGGTCTCAGATAGATGTTGAACAAGACTGGGGATAGTGCCGACTGGGCAGGGCCGTTTGAAGGAATTTGGGGGCCCCAAGCAAAATAGACATGGAGGCCCCCCCTCCACACCTTACGCACGCAAAGCCTACAGGAACCACAGTATAGCCATACAGTTTAAGTTCACCCACACTTTATATAAATAAAAAAGGAGGTTTACAGTGCAAATACTGCTGTTGCATTTAATGTGCATGAAATTTGAACAGTGCCATCCACAGATCCCCCTCCCCTAAACAGTGCCATCCACAGATCCCCCCTAAACAGTGCCATCCACAGATCTCCCCCCTAAACAGTGCCATCCACAGATCCCCCTAAACAGTGCCATCCACAGATCCCCCTCCCCTAAACAGTGCCATCCACAGATCCCCCCTAAACAGTGCCATCCACAGATCCCCCTCTCCTAAACAGTGCCATCCACAGATCCCCCCTCCCCTAAACAGTGCCATCCACAGATCTCCCCCCTAAACAGTGCCATCCACAGATCCCTCCTCCCCTAAACAGTGCCATCCACAGATCCCCCCTCCCCTAAACAGTGCCATCCACAGATCCCCCTCCCCTAAACAGTGCCATCCACAGATCTCCCCCCTAAACAGTGCCATCCACAGATCCCTCCTCCCCTAAACAGTGCCATCCACAGATCCCCCCTCCCCTAAACAGTGCCATCCACAGATCTCCCCCCTAAACAGTGCCATCCACAGATCCCTCCTCCCCTAAACAGTGCCATCCACAGATCTCCCCTCCCCTAAACAGTGCCATCCACAGATCTCCCCCCTAAACAGTGCCATCCACAGATCCCCCCTAAACAATGCCATCCACAGATCCCCCCAAAACAGTGCCTTCCACAGATCCCTCCTCCCCTAAACAGTGCGATCCACAGATCCCCCCTCCCCTAAACAGATCCATCCACAGATCTCCCACCTAAACAGTGCCATCCACAGATCCCTCCTCCCCTAAACAGTGCCATCCACAGATCCCCCCTCCCCTAAACAGTGCCATCCACAGATCTCCCCCTAAACAGTGCCATCCACAGATCCCCCCTAAACAATGCCATCCACAGATCCCCCCTAAACAGTGCCTTCCACAGATCCCCCCTCCCCTAAACAGTGCCATGATGGCACTGTTTAGGGGAGGGGGGATCTGTGGATGGCACTGTTTAGGGGGGATCTATGGATGGCACTGTTTAGGGGGGATCTATGGATGGCACTGTTTAGGGGGGATCTGTGGATGGCACTGTTTAGGGGGGATCTATGGATGGCACTGTTTAGGGGGGATCTGTGGATGGCACTGTTTAGGGGGGATCTGTGGATGGCACTGTTTAGGGGGGATCTGTGGATGGCACTGTTTAGGGGGGATCTGTGGATGGCACTGTTTAGGGGGGATCTGTGGATGGCACTGTTTAGGGGGGATCTGTGGATGGCACTAGTTTAGGGGGGAGATCTGTGGATGGCACTGTTTAGGGGAGGGGGATCTGTGGATGGCACTGTTTAGGGGGGAGATCTGTGGATGGCACTGTTTAGGGAAGGGGGATCTGTGGATGGCACTGTAGGGGGATCTGTGGATGGCACTGCCATCAACAGATCCCCCTAAAATGCCATCCACAGATCCCCCTCCCCGACGCTCACAGCAGTATATTTATAAACGAATCAATAACTACTTTAACTTTAATCATTGCTCATTGCTGAGCTCTTTACTTGGATTATTTGGATATCTTACTTTGTCTTAGCTCCGGTAACAGCAGGCAGTGCAGGCGACGCTCACTCACTGACATCACGCGCCTGCGCCGCCTAGTGGGAGGAGCAGGCGCGTGACGTCGGTCAGTGAGTGAGCGCCGCTCCCCGCACTGCCTGCTATTACCGGAGCTAAGACAAAGTAAGATATCCAAATAATCCAAGTAAAGAGCTCAGCAATGAGCAATGATTAAAGTTAAAGTAGGTACTGATTAGTTTATAAATATACTGCTGTGAGTGGCGTGGCTCTGTATATTCTAACCCCCAGGCAAGCGTCCCCGTCACCATGGGAACTCCTGGGGGTTAGAATATACCATCGGATTTGAGTTTTTACGATCTCACTAAGCTCGTAAAACGCAGATCCGATGGTATATTCTAACCCGCAGCCAAGCGTCCCCGTCACCATGGGAACGCCTGGGGGTTAGAATATACCATCGGGCACCGGCTCTGCTTGGCCCCGGGCCAGCTCGGGGCCCCAACCAGCTCAGGGCCCCAAGCAATTGCTTGTTTTGCCTCTTGGGTAGCGACGGGCCTGCGACTGGGCATGTGTGTATCAAGTTTCATTCTTCTATCCTCTATGCACAGACTTTCTTTACGAGTGGGTGGAGGATGCAAGACTCAAAGGCTTCCCTCTCTGAGTGGCCGCGGCCGCAGGACTCACAGGTTTATAATAAATACAAATTTACTAAAAATCGGCTAATGAAAATCAGTTCATTATTTTTTTTTATTTTTTATTCTGTTGAACCACAATTCAAAAGCAATGTCTGATTTTCATTATCTGAATTTTGATTTATTGTTACTTTTGTCAGTTTCAAGTTATTTCAGTGACCATTGTGGGTTTTTCTTTCTTTAACGGAAGGGTACCAACAATTTTGTGGACGTGTGTAGATACTTCTCATACAATCCTGTTTGTTACTATGAGCTCTCGCTTCAGTTTATGACTCTTTTATCTCTATCCGGTGCAGGAGAGGATTATTACTGTGTCAGCTTTTCTGGCTAATTAGTAATTGAGGGATTCCATAGCGGGAGATGTTCTCGTCCTTTAAATTCTCCCAATGTTTCATATTCATTTCCCAAAGATTAAAATATATTAATATAAATTCCCGAGAATCATTGAAACCTGATTTTAGGTTATGAATATTTCAGGAAAGTCCAGAAACAACCGTGTCCCTTATATAATGGGGCCCGGAGTCAGAGTCCCAGCACAGTCCACCAGCAGAACCTCACCAGAGCTCGTCTATGAGAACAATGGCCGCCCACCGGGGAACATTAATGGTAGGAGCACCGATTCCTATTCAGTTTTATTAACCAGGTCCATTATAGGGGTATGAGGTGTGGGGTTCATTACTTGTTATTATGTTCTCCGAAAGCAAAATTATCTTCCTTGGTTTACCTGAAGAATTGTCTTGAAGGGTTTGTCCACTTCTAAGCATCATTTTACAGTTTAAAAGCTGATCAACATTGTACGTACTTTGCATTACTTATGGATACAACCTGTGTTATGCTCCAGAGCTGTATTTACAATTCTGTTGGTTGTTAGTGGAAACAGAAAGCATAAAATTCAGACACAGTCTAAGAGCCTATCTCCTATAATGTGGGAGAGGGACGGAGTTATTTTTTCTATATCATATCACTTTACAGAGTCTTGATTAAAGGCTTCTTATAAATTATAAGAACGAGTTCAGAAGCCAGCAGAATTGTAAATGCAGCTCTAGAGTATATGTTATGTATGCACACAGTGAAAAAAAAAACATAATAGTGAGTGCAGCTCTAGAGTATAATACTGGATGTAACTCAGGATCAGTACAGGATAAGTAATGTATGTAGACAGTGACCGCACCAGCAGAATAGTGAGTGCAGCTCTGGAGTATAATACAGGTTGTAACTCAGGATCAGTACAGGATAAGTAATGAAATGTATGTACACAGTGACTCCACCAGCAGAATAGTGAATGCAGCTCTGGAGTATAATACACAATGTAACTCAGGATCAGTACAGAATAGGTAATGTAATGTATGTAGACCGTGACTCAACCAGCAGAATAGTGAGTGCAGCTCTGGAGTATAATACAGGATGTAACTCAGGATCAGTACAGGATAAGTAATGTAATGTATGTACACAGTGACTCCACAGCAGAATAGTGAGTGCAGCTCTGGAGTATAATACAGGATGTAACTCAGGATCAGTACAGGATAAGTAATGTAATGTATGTACACAGTGACTCAACAGCAGAATAGTGAGTGCAGCTCTGGAGTATAATACAGGATGGAACTCAGGATCAGTACAGAATAGGTAATGTAATATATGTACACCGTGACCCCACCAGCAGAATAGTGAGTACAGCTCTGGAGTATAATACAGGATGTAACTCAGGATCAGTACAGGATAAGTAATGTGATGTATGTACACAGTGACTGCAGCAGCAGAATAGTATTATATATACTGTATGATAAATCTGCTGCATATTATTGCTCTATTTCTAACCCTTCCTCGTACCATTATCCTGTATAACGCTGACACCTCCACAATGCCCCCTATAATACATATCCTATAATCTGTTCTCAGGGTCTCTCCACATGGCTTCTCCTTATCTTCCATTCTTCTGCCCATGGAAGAGAAGTGCAGATACCTGGTACAGAGGAGTGGGATGTCCGCCCAGTGTCCGGAGGTGACTGTCCATTCCAAGAGGACGCCACATTTCCATCACGTGTGAAGGTTCATATGAAGATCAACGGTGGGAGCTCTGCACAACTGATGACGGACAGCATCAAGAGCCGCTCAATGTCTCCATGGGAATACAGGTAAATATACAGGTGATCTATCTATCTATCTATCTATCTATCTATCTATCTATTATCTATTTATCTATCTATCTATCTATCTATCTATATCTATCATTCCCATAAATCTCTCCACGTCCATGTCTGTATGGTGAGTCCTATACATTGCGTGTACCTTGTGACGTCATCTCACAATTACTATGGTTTCTCTATCTGCACGCTTATTTTTCCTTCATGCTACTAACCATACATGGAAAATATACTGTGCGTTAAGACCGAAGATTTTGAAAAGCTTTAAAATCAAAAATCACAATCGCTCTACACTACAAAGGGAATTTCCAGGTGTGAGCTTCATGTACCACAGACGCCTCCACTGAGGTCAGCTGACAACCACAATGGCTGCCCCCTGCAAAGTTTATCAGCTGCATTTAGTATTGTAAAAGCTATTTTGCTAATTTTGGCCTCTGATTTCTATCATCTCCTTCCTCCAGCTCCAACATGGACAACAGCAGATTCCCGGTGGTCATCAACGAGGCCAGATGTCTCCACTACGGCTGTTTGGACCCTGAGGGTAATGTGGACCTCAGCATGAACTCAGTCCCCATCAGACAGGAGATCCTGGTCCTGCGCCGTGAGATGAGAGGATGCGTCCACGTCTATAAGCTGGACAAGCAGCTAGTCACCGTGGGATGCACCTGTGTCCGGCCCATCACCCAGTACCTCAGATAAGAGCCTCATGGGTCACCACTGTCTCAGTGGAAGCGTTATCCATCGACCAAACAGGAGACTCTATAATGTGATTTTAGGAGTTAAAGCTGAATTCTGATTGGTTGCTGTTAAGGACTTCTTATAAAAACCAGTGTAAGGAAAATAACTGTGGCCGACAGGAACCAATCAGATTTTATCTACTACTGCCGACTACAAAACATGAACAATTTCCATAGGCTGCCACTTTCTCCGTTTTTATTATTTAAAATGTATTTATTGTTTTTATGGAAATATTCTTTATATTTATTTGGCAATATTTATATTATTACATAAAATTATTGAAACTATTTAATCAGTCTATTGTTTTAATTAGCTGGAAAAGTGTACAGAAACGTGATGTTTTTTTATGGCTGTTAGAGGGTGTGAATACTTTTGTAATCACCTTATTTATTGCTCTAATAAATGTAAAATGATAAAAAAAGCAACCTTGTAGATCGAATTCCTACCATTTTGTGTATACAGCTCCCATGCAGACCTATGTGTCTCCAGCCTCCCGATCCTGTGTGCACCAATAGGAAAAATTAACTGCCCTACTCAATACTTCTGACACCCGTAACTATTTTATATTTGTGTCTATGGGGCTGCGTGACGGCTCATTTTTTTCTTGATGCCATTTTGGATGTATGACTTTTTTTTCACTTTTTATTCTGTTTCTTTTGGAAGCAAAGCGACAAAAATATTTATTTGACGATTTTGATATTTTTTTCCACTACAATATTCACAGTGCGGGATACATATTTTTATATTTTAATTGTGCAGAGATTTTCAAACCGGGCAATACTCTTTATTTATTTTTATCGATTATTTATAAATAGAGTTGAGCGAACACCTGGATGTTCGGGTTGGAGAAGTTCGGCCGAACTTCCCGAACTTCCCGACCCGAACTTCGTCCCGAACCCGAACCCCATTGAAGTCAATGGGGACCCGAACTTTTCGGCACTAAAAAGGCTGTAAAACAGCCCAGGAAAGGGCTAGAGGGCTGCAAAAGGCAGCAAAATGTAGTTAAATCCCCTGCAAACAAATGTGGATAGGGAAATGAAAAAAAATAAAAATAAAATAAATAAAAATTAACCAATATCAATTGGAGAGAGGTCCCATAGCAGAGAATAAGGCTTCATGTCACCCACCACTGGAACAGGCCACTGTCAGATATTTAGACCCCGGCACCCAGACAGAGGAGAGAGGTCCCATGACAGAGATTCAGGCTTCATGTCAGCAGAGAATCAGTCTACATGTCATAGCAGAGAATCAGGCTTCACGTCAGCCAAAACTGGAACAGTCCATTGTCATATATTTAGCCCCGACACCCAGACAGAGGAGAGAGGTCCCGTAACAGAGAATCAGGCTTCATGTCAGCAGAGAATCAGTCTTCATGTCATAGCAGAGAATCAGGCTTCACGTCACCCAACACTGGAACAGTCCATTGTCAGATATTTAGGCCCCGGCACCCAGACAGAGGAGAGAGGTTGCATAACAGAGATTCAGGCTTCATGTCAGCAGAGAATCAGTCTTCATGTCATAGCAGAGAATCAGGCTTCACGTCAGCCAAAACTGGAACAGTCCATTGTCATATATTTAGGCCCCGGCACCCAGACAGAGGAGAGAGGTCCCATAACAGAGATTCAGGCTTCATGTCAGCAGAGAATCAGTCTTTATGTCATAGCAGAGAATCAGGCTTCACGTCACCCAACACTGGAACAGTCCATTGTCAGATATTTAGGCCCCGGCACCCAGACAGAGGAGAGAGGTCCCATAACAGAGATTCAGGCTTCATGTCAGCAGAGAATCAGTCCTCATGTCATAGCAGAGAATCAGGCTTCACGTCAGCCAAAACTGGAACAGTCCATTGTCAGATATTTAGGCCCCGGCACCCAGACAGAGGAGAGAGGTCCTATAACAGAGATTCAGACTTCATGTCAGAAGAGAATCAGTCTTCATGTCATAGCAGAGAATCAGGCTTTACGTCAGCCAACACTGGAACAGTCCATTGTCATATATTTGGGCCCCGGAACCCAGACAGAGGAGAGAGGTCCCATAGCAGAGATTCAGTCTTCATGTCATAGCAGAGAATCAGGCTTCACGTCACCCAACACTGGAACAGTCCAGTGTCATATATTTAGGCCCCGGCACCCAGACAGAGGAGAGAGGTCCCATAACAGAGATTCAGGCTTCATGTCAGCAGAGAATCAGTCTTCATGTCATAGCAGAGAATCAGGCTTCACGTCAGCCAAAACTGGAACAGTCCATTGTCATATATTTAGGCCCCGGCACCCAGACAGAGGAGATAGGTCCCATAACAGAGATTCAGGCTTCATGTCAGCAGAGATTCAGGCTTCATGTCATAGCAGAGAATCATGCTTCACGTCACCCAACACTGGAACAGGCCACTGTCAGATATTTTTAGGCCCCGACACCCAGACAGAGGAGAGGTTCATTCAACTTTGGGTTGCCCCGCAATATAATGGTAAAATGAAAATAAAAATAGGATTGAATGAGGAAGTGCCCTGGAGTACAATAATATATGGTTAAGGGGAGGTAGTTATAAATGTCTAATCTGCACAAGGGATGGACAGGTCCTGTGGGATCCATGCCTGGTTCATTTTTATGAACCTCAGCTTGTCCACATTGGCTGTAGACAGGCGGCTGCGTTTGTCTGTAATGACGCCCCCTGCCGTGCTGAATACACGTTCAGACAAAACGCTGGCCGCCGGGCAGGCCAGCACCTCCAAGGCATAAAAGGCTAGCTCTGGCCACGTGGACAATTTGGAGACCCAGAAGTTGAATGGGGCCGAACCATCAGTCAGTACTTGGAGGGGTGTGCACACGTACTGTTCCACCATGTTAGTGAAATGTTGCCTCCTGCTAACACGTTCCGTATCAGGTGGTGGTGCAGTTAGCTGTGGCGTGTTGACAAAACTTTTCCACATCTCTGCCATGCTAACCCTGCCCTCAGAGGAGCTGGCCGTGACACAGCTGCGTTGGCGACCTCTTGCTCCTCCTCTGCCTTCGCCTTGGGCTTCCACTTGTTCCCCTGTGACATTTGGGAATGCTCTCAGTAGCGCGTCTACCAAAGTGCGCTTGTACTCGCGCATCTTCCTATCACGCTCCAGTGCAGGAAGTAAGGTGGGCACATTGTCTTTGTACCGGGGATCCAGCAGGGTGGCAACCCAGTAGTCCGCACACGTTAAAATGTGGGCAACTCTGCTGTCGTTGCGCAGGCACTGCAGCATGTAGTCGCTCATGTGTGCCAGGCTGCCCAGAGGTAAGGACAAGCTGTCCTCTGTGGGAGGCGTATCGTCATCGTCCTGCGTTTCCCCCCAGCCACGCACCAGTGATGGGCCCGAGCTGCGTTGGCTGCCACCCCGCTGTGAACATGCTTCATCCTCATCCACCTCCTCCTCATCCTCGTCCTCCTCATCCTCCAGTAGTGGGCCCTGGCTGGCCACATTTGTACCTGGCCTCTGCTGTTGCAAAAAAACTCCCTCTGAGTCACTTCGAAGAGACTGGCCTGAAAGTGCTAAAAATGACCCCTCTTCCTCCTCCTCCTCCTGGGCCACCTCTTCTTCCATCATTGCCCTAAGTGTTTTCTCAAGGAGACATAGAAGTGGTATTGCAACGCTGATAACGGCGTCATCGCCACTGGCCATGTTGGTGGAGTACTCGAAACAGCGCAACAGGGCACACAGGTCTCGCATGGAGGCCCAGTCATTGGTGGTGAAGTGGTGCTGTTCCGTAGTGCGACTGACCCGTGCGTGCTGCAGCTGAAACTCCACTATGGCCTGCTGCTGCTCGCACAGTTTGTCCAGCATGTGCAAGGTGGAGTTCCACCTGGTGGGCACGTCGCATATGAGGCGGTATCTGTAGCGCAGACAGGCGAGCAGCGGCAGGATGTGAACGCCGGAAGCGCGAACAGACGGCCCGCACTTTATGCAGCAGCTCTGACATGTCGGGGTAGTTGTGAATGAACTTCTGCACCACAAAATTCAGCCCATGCGCCAGGCAAGGATGTGCGTCAAACCGGCTAGTCCCAGAGCTGCAACGAGATTTCGCCCATTATCGCACACCACCAGGCCGGGCTTGAGGCTCACCGGCAGCAACCACTCGTCGGTCTGTTGTTCTATACCCCGCCACAATTCCTGTGCGGTGTGGGGCCTGTCCCCCAAACATATGAGTTTCAGAATGGCCTGCTGACGTTTACCCCGGGCTGTGCTGAAGTTGGTGGTGAAGGTGTGTGGCTGACTGGATGAGCAGGTGGAAGAAGAGGAGGAGGAAGCCGAGTAGGAGGAGGAGGCAACAGGAGGCAAAGAATGTTGCCCTGCTGATCCTTGGCGGCGGAAGGACGTGCGCTAAACAGCTCTCCGCCTGGGGCCCAGCCGCCACTACATTTACCCAGTGTGCAGTTAGGGAGATATAGCGTCCCTGGCCGTGCTTACTGGTCACGTATCTGTGGTTAGGTGGACCTTGCCACAGATGGCGTTGCGCAGTGCACACTTGATTTTATCGGATACTTGGTTGTGCAGGGAAGGCACGGCTCTCTTGGAGAAGTAGTGGCGGCTGGGAACAACATACTGTGGGACAGCAAGCGGCATGAGCTGTTTGAAGCTGTCTGTGTCCACCAGCCTAAATGACAGCATTTCATAGGCCAGTAGTTTAGAAATGCTGGCATTCAGGGCCAGGGATCGAGGGTGGCTAGGTGGGAATTTACGCTTTCTCTCAAATGTTTGTGAGACGGAGAGCTGAACGCTGCCGTGTGACATGCTTTTTGACGGAGGTGGTGGTGTTGGTGGTACATCCCCTGTTTGCTGGGCGGCAGGTGCCAACGTTCCTCCAGAGGCGGAGGAAGAGGCCGAGGCGGCAGCAGCAGAAGAGGCCGAGGCGGCAGCAGCAGAAGAGGTAGCAGGGGGAGCCTGAGTGAGTTCATTGTTTTTAAGGTGTTTACTCCACTGCAGTTCATGCTTTGCATGCAGGTGCCTGGTCATGCAGGTTGTGCTAAGGTTCAGAACGTTAATGCCTCGCTTCAGGCTCTGATGGCACAGCGTGCAAACCACTCGGGTCTTGTCGTCAGCACATTGTTTGAAGAAGTGCCATGCCAGGGAACTCCTTGAAGCTGCCTTTGGGGTGCTCGGTCCCAGATGGCGGCGGTCAGTAGCAGGCGGAGTCTCTTGGCGGCGGGTGTTCTGCTTTTGCCCACTGCTCCCTCTTTTGCTACGCTGTTGGCTCGGTCTCACCACTGCCTCTTCCTCCGAACTGTGAAAGTCAGTGGCACGACCTTCATTCCATGTGGGGTCTAGGACCTCATCGTCCCCTGCATCGTCTTCCACCCAGTCTTCCTCCCTGACCTCCTGTTCAGTCTGCACACTGCAGAAAGAAGCAGCAGTTGGCACCTGTGTTTTGTCATCATCAGAGACATGCTGAGGTGGTATTCCCATGTCCTCATCATCAGGAAACATAAGTGGTTGTGCGTCAGTGCATTCTATGTCTTCCACCGCTGGGGAAGGGCTAGGTGGATGCCGTTGGGAAACCCTGCTAGCAGAGTCTTCAAACAGCATAAGAGACTGCTGCATAACTTGAGGCTCAGACAGTTTCCCTGATATGCATGGGGGTGATGTGACAGACTGATGGGCTTGGTTTTCAGGCGCCATCTGTGCGCTTTCTGCAGAAGACTGGGTGGGAGATAATGTGAACGTGCTGGATCCACTGTCGGCCACCCAATTGACTAATGCCTGTACCTGCTCAGGCCTTACCATCCTTAGAACGGCATTGGGCCCCACCAAATATCGCTGTAAATTCTGGCGGCTACTGGGACCTGAGGTAGTTGGTACACTAGGACGTGTGGATGTGGCAGAACGGCCACGTCCTCTCCCAGCACCAGAGGGTCCACTAACACCACCACGACCATGTCCGCGTCCGCGTCCCTTACTAGATGTTTTCCTCATTGTTACCGTTCACCACAATAAGAAAAAAATTATTTGGCCCAATGTATTGAATTCAAATTCAGGCCTTTTTTTACAGACACCTAACACTATCTGGCTATCTATTTAGGTACCGTATTACACTAATACAGGCACAGCAGTAACGACAGATTTAGCTGAAAATAAATTGTAGGCCTGGTATTTAGGCGCTGGATGACAGGTATACGTTTACGGACAGAATTAGACTTGGAAATAGACAGTAGCGTGTGTGTGAAGTTATTCAGAATGACCCTATGTGCACCTTGAATATTATATACCCTTTTAGGGATAGATTTCAAATAGCTCTGATACAGCAGAAACCACTGATTTAGGGAATTGCTAAGTTGGGAATTGTATTTCAACCCAGAACAAAAATATATCCTTTGCCAGACAGCAGACAGTATTACAATTGGCTGGCCACAGCTGAAACACCAGATTTAGGGTACTGCTATTTTGGCAATTGTATTTCACCCCTCAATAAAATAGCAAGCACAGCCAAGCACCTGATGTAGGATATAGCAAAAAAATAACCACACCATTGAGGGTTAAATGTACTTGGTAGCAGCTTGTGCTGGCGCACCACAAGACACAAAATGGCCGCCGATCACCTCAGAAAAAAGTGACTGAAAAACGCTCTGGGCAGCCTAAAAACAGTGAGCAATTCAATAGCAGCAGTTCAATGATCCACAGCTGTAGATCGATCACTGAATTAAGTGTTTTTGAGGAGTTAATCTGCCTAATCTCGCCCTAACAGTCGCAGCTGCAACCTCTCCCTACACTGATCAGAGCAGAGTGACGTGCGGCGCTACGTGACTCCAGCTTAAATAGAGGCTGGGTCACATGGTGCTCTGGCCAATCACAGCCATGCCAATAGTAGGCATGGCTGTGACGGCCTCTTGGGGCAAGTAGTATGACGCTTGTTGATTGGCTGCTTTGCAGCCTTTCAAAAAGCGCCAAGAAAGCGACGAACACCGAACCCGAACCCGGACTTTTACTAAAATGTTCGGGTTCGGGTCCGTGTCACGGACACCCCAAAGTTCGGTACGAACCTGAACTATACAGTTCGGGTTCGCTCATCCCTATTTATAGATCTAAAATAGGGAAAAGGGGTGATTTTAAAATACCGTACTTTTTTTTATACATTTTTTATACTTTTTTTTTACCTTTTTAACCTTATTTTTAGCCCCCCTTAGAGGACTTTAGCATGTCATCATCAGATCGTTTCTACCATAGACTGTAATGGTTTACCATTTCAGTCTATTGGAAAATTGCTGTGTTTCTACTGAGCCCTGACTTTGGCAGGGCTCAATAGGAGCCTAACTATGGTATACTTGGGAATCTTCACAAAGACCCTGTATACCATAACAACGATTGGCTCCCACAGTCTCATCATGGGGGTTTCTGGGAACAGCCTGCTTCCTATAAATAACCATTCAAATACCATGGTCATATTTGACCACAACATCTGAGGGGTTAAATGCACCTGCCGGCTACGCCACTGCTCAGCTCCTGAGTGGGAACCATCTTTAAAGACCCAACTTCTGCCACACATGTACGATGAAAAGAGCCATTTGGATGTAAGTGATAAATGTGGTATGATTAGCGCAGGGCTTGAGGGGCGGAGCATGACACAGGGATTCAAAGAGAGGACACCAGTCATAGTCTGCACCAGGCATCACACAGTAACATTCTTGCCTTTATTCCTTAAAAGAGGTTTTCCAGCAGAACAGATATTTGTGGCTCAGAATGACTGTAAAACATAAAAGAAGCAATACTCACCGATCCCCCATCACTTCTGTTTTGACACTGCTTAGTCTGTGATCGTCTCTACTTCCTGCTCTGCAGGAAATGCCCTCTCAGCCTATCAGTGGCCACCATTGTGTCCTGCCGCAGCCACTGATTGGCTGATCGGGAATTTCCTGTGTCTCGAGTCGGGAGCAGGAAGTAGAGAACAGTGAGGATCCGGTTGTTTCAGAATGGCAGCGGTGGAGGAGCAGTGGAGGTAAGTATTGGTTCTTTTATGTTTTTAAGCCATTCTGAGCCTACTGGAAAACCTCTTCAAGTAGAATACACAGAGCACCTCAATACAGAGCCAGGCACTCATAACATTGCCAGTCACACGGTGCCTATCCACATAATAGTGCCAGCTGCACAGTGTACCATGAATACTTATGCTGGCTGCAAAATATCTCTTAAAGGGGATGTCCAGATTCAGAGCTGAACCCGGACATATTCCCATATTAACCCAGGCAGCCCCCCTGACTTTAGCATCGGAGCAGTTCATGAATCGCGCAGGGCAAAGGCATTTTCTGGCATTCTGGTGACGTACTGGGCTCTCCATGGGGCTGCCAGGCGGAGGCTTCCGCCCAGTAGTGAGCCCAGGTGACGTTACCAGCACTGATGGGCGACTAGAGCAGCGCTAAAGCCCGCCCATCAGAGCCGGTGACGTCACCGAACACACTGCTGGGCGGAAGCCTCTGCCCGGCAGTGTGTTATTGTAAATAAAAGATCGCTTGTCCTACGCGATCCAGCGCAGGGCAAGGGAGCGCATTGGAGCATGAAATGCACCGGTGTTAACATTAGGGGGGCTGCCTGGGTGAAATTAAGGGTATGTCTGAGTTTAGCTCTGAACCTGGACAACCCCTTAAAGTGAGGAGTCACTAGAGGGAGTTACTTATAAGTCCCAAGGCCTACATTGATAGCAATGCAGAGAAGAGATTAGAGCTGCAGTCTAATGACTGTATCTGCAGTCTAATGACTCTGTATCTGCAGTCTAATGACTCCATGTCCATGTTGTGCATCCCAGGCCTAGACATTTTCTAAGCTTTGGTGCAATTTTCTGTCCTTGCTTCTCAACTTCTTACTGCTCCAACCTTCTATGCACCATGTGTCTTCCCTACAACCAAATGTATAAAGACAAAGATGGTCCCTGAACACATAGATGAAGACTTTGACGGCCCCTTGTTCTCTTTCTAAGCTGATTTGCATTTGTTCAATTTACTTAACACAAGATTGCAGTATTCTCCCTCTTTAAGTCCGCGTGTAGAAGAGACTACAATTCCAGCCATGTGTCTAAGTGGATTTATCTGTAGGCCTTGATGGACCCTGCAATGTTTTATGTTATTATTTCATAGTTCAAGTTCATCCATATCTTCTTCTATTGGATTGATTTGGCCACCTGAAGGCCAGTAGCTGTTGTTTTTGAGCGAGTCCCGTGCAGGTTTGGCTTCATGTTTGCAGTTTTCTTTTCTGCTCACAAGCTGTGGTCGTCTTGTAGACTGCAGCAGGTTTCCATGTTTTCTACTGAACTTGTTATGCCCTTTACCACCCTGTGCCTTCCAGTGCCTGATGCAGAGATAACACAATGCTGCCACCACCTTGTTTTTCAAGTTGAGTCACATTTTTATGACCCCCAGCTAATATCTAGAGCAGGCATGCTCAACCTGTGGCCCTCCAGCTGTTGTAAAACTACAACTCCCACAATGCCCTGCTGTAGGCTGATAGCTGTAGGCTGTTAGGGCATGCTGGGAGTTGTAGTTTTGCAACAGCTGGAGGGCCGCAGGTTGAGCATGCCTGATCTGGAGTATCCCCTGTGTGCAGCATGGGCAACAGCCAGACGGGTTGGGAGTGACTCATTAAGGTCTTGGTAGGTTGTCACCAGGGGTGTACATAGAAATCATTGGGCCTCATAGCAAGAATCTGAATTGGGCCCCAGTAACTCCGCCCACTACCCACCCCTGGCACATCCCACCATCTGCCCTGGCCCCTCCCCTGCCACACCCCATGTATAAATGACCTATTGAAACCGTAACATGCGACTCACACACTAGCCAATCAGCAGCAGGAGCTTTGCACTGCTAAAATCTGATTGGCCAGTGCAGTGCAAGTGCCAAGCAGACAGAGGAAGGAGAATGAGCGGCGCTGCAGGATGTCAAGAGACAGGTGGGGCATTGCCCATCACCCATTGCAGCTGCGTGGTCTGGTGGCACGCCACTGGTTGTCACCTGCATCTGTAGCCATGCTGACTGCAGTGCATCCCACAGCGGCTGGAGGTTGTGTGGGGGAGGATCCATAGAGCGAACACAATGATGGAGGTCGTCCCACAGATGCTTAATTGGATTTAAGTCTGGGGAACTGTTTCTCACCTGAGTCTGTTTCTTGCCTGACTCGCAAAGTCCATCCATTCGATTAAACAGAAAAAGTGTCTCGTCGGAGGAGGCAATTGAAGGACCAATTCCGATACTGCCGCAAAAACTGAAGCCTTTTCTGCCAATGCAACTTCATTATCAGAGGTGCAGTGACCGCTTGTCTGCCTCGGAGCCCCATACACAGTAGGGTTCGCTAAACTGTTGCTTTAGATATGTGTCTGTTCGCCTCCTGTAGTGCGTTGGTCCGGCCCTCGCGCACCTTCGTAGTGGACATTCACCTCTCACATCAATGGCACGTGGTGCTCCGCCGTTTCCACATCTCTTATTCACAATGCTGCCTTTTGTCCACTCACGAAACACTTTCACCACAGCAGCAGAGAACAGTTCACACTGCGCAGTGTCAGAAAAACCGCCACCCGGGGCCCGAAAGCCAATAATCATCCCTTTTTATAATTTGTCCATGACAGCAATGAGGGATGTGTGTGCAGACCGCCTATCACACCTTATATACCCACCGAGCTATGTGATGTTTTGATATATGCAAATGAGCCTAGAGGCTCTGCTCTCTCTACAACTGCCACACCCTCTGCACTTTAGGAGAAATCAGGACCAGGTCTGATCACATTTGCACTGCCTGGCCCTGTCAATAAAAGTGTAGGAGACGCTGCAGTTGCAGAGAGAGCAGAGCCTCTAGGTGTAACGGTAACTCCCCCATTGCTCCTAGAGGCTCATTTGCATATACAGTCCTGAAAAGCTTAAGACCACTTGAAAAATGGCAAAAAATCATATTTAGCATGGCTGGATCTTAACAAGGTTCCAAGTAGAGCTTCAACATGCAACAAGAAGAAATGGGAGTGAGACAAAACATTTTTTGAGCATTCAATTTAATGAAAACAACGAATAAACTGAAACAGGCTGTTTTTCAGCTGATCAAAAGTTTAGGACCACACCTCCAAAAAAAAAACTAAACCCCCCAAAACAGAAATCCAACTTCCAAACATGAACTCAGTAATGAGTAGCTCCGCCGTTATTGTTGATCACTTCTAAAATTCGTTTTGGCATGCTTGATGCAAGCGTTTCCATGAGGTGAGTGGGAACATTTCTCCAAGTGGTGAAGACGGCCGCACGAAGGCCATCTACTGTCTGGAATTGTTGTCCATTTTTGTAAACTTCCCTTGCCATTCATCCCCAAAGGTTCTCAATTGGATTTAGATCAGGGGAACACGCAGGATGGGCCAAAAGAGTGATGTTATTCTCCTGGAAGAAGTCCCTTGTCCTGCGGGCATTGTGTACTGTAGCGTTGTCCTGTTGAAAAACCCAGTCGTTACCACACAGACGAGGGTCCTCAGTCATGAGGAATGCTCTCTGCAACATCTGGACATAACCAGCGGCCGTTTGACGCCCCTGCACTTCCTGAAGCTCCATTGTTCCACTGAAGGAAAAAGCACCCCAGACCATTATGGCGCCTCCTCCACTGTGGCGCGTAGAAAACATCTCAGGTGGGATCTGCTTGTCATGCCAGTAACGTTGGAAACCATCAGGACCATCAAGGTTAAATTTTTTCTCATCAGAGAATAAAACTTTCTTCCACCTTTGAATGTCCCATGTTTGGTGCTCTCTTGCAAAGTCCAAACAAGCAGTTCTGTGGCATTCAAGGAGACGAGGTCGTTGAAGACGTTTTTTGTTTTTGAAGCCCTTCAGTCTCAGATGCCGTCT
The DNA here is from genome assembly GCF_014858855.1 of Bufo gargarizans. Taxonomy (NCBI): domain Eukaryota; kingdom Metazoa; phylum Chordata; class Amphibia; order Anura; family Bufonidae; genus Bufo; species Bufo gargarizans. Next base: position 168,985,326 of record NC_058087.1, on the reverse strand, counting down.
GATGGTTATGGGGCTGGAGTTACCACCAGTAAGGACCTTAATTTGGGTCGAGGATCGTCCAGTGTCTTGACGGACAGCCAATTGGATCCTCCGGCTCAGTGCTGGTGAAATTTTTTGGGGTCTTCCACTTTACTTTTTTGTTCCATAACCCTCAGGATCATTTAAGAAATTCCAAATGTCTTACTGCGTCCCACCTCAGCAGCGATGGCGCGCTGTGAGAGACCCTGCTTATGCAGTTCAACAACCCGACCACGTTCAAAAAGGGAGAGTTTTTTTGCCTTTGCCATCACAACGTGTGACTACCTGACAGAAAATGACAATGAATCCACATCTTTGCACAGATTTGGCCTTTTAACCACTTAAGGACCACAGGTTTATACCCCCCTAGTGACCAGGCCCTTTTTTACAAATCGGCACTCCACAACTTTAGCGGTTTATTGCTCGGTCATGCAACTTACCACCCAAATGAATTTTACCTCCTTTTCTTCTCACTAATAGAGCTGTCATTTGGTGGTATTTCATTGCTGCTGACATTTTTACTTTTTTTGTTATTAATCAAAATTTAACAATTTTTTTGCAAAAAAATGTCATTTTTCACTTTCAGTTGTAAAATTTTGCAAAAAAAACGACATCCATATATAAATTTTTCGCTAAATTTATTGTTCTACATGTCTTTGATTAAAAAAAAATGTTTGGGTAAAAAAAAAATGGTTTGGGTAAAAGTTATAGCGTTTACAAACTATGGTGCAAAAATGTGAATTTCCGCTTTTTGAAGCAGCTCTGACTTTCTGAGCACCTGTCATGTTTCCTGAGGTTCTACAATGCCCAAACAGTAGAAAAAACCCACAAATGACCCCATTTCGGAAAGTAGACACCCTGAGGTATTCGCTGATGGGCATAGTGAGTTCATAGAACTTTTTGTTTTTTGTCACAAGTTAGCGGAAAATGATGATTTATTATAATTTTTTTTTTTTTCTTACAAAGTCTCATATTCCACTAACTTGTGACAAAAAATAAAAACTTCCATGAACTCACTATGCCCATCACGAAATACCTTGGGGTGTCTTCTTTCCAAAATGGGGTCACTTGTGGGGTAGTTATACTGCCCTGGCAATTTAGGGGCCCAAATGTGTGAGAAGAACTTTGCAATCGAAATGTGTAAAAAATGACCGGTGAAATCCGAAAGGTGCTCTTTGGAATGTGTGCCCCTTTGCCCACCTAGGCTGCAAAAATGTGTCACACATGTGGTATCGCCGTACTCAGGAGAAGTTGGGGAATGTGTTTTGGGGTGTCATTTTACATATACCCATGCTGGGTGAGAGAAATATCTTGGCAAAAGACAACTTTTCCCATTTTTTTTATACACAGTTGGCATTTGACCAAGATATTTATATCGCCCAGCATGGGTATATGTAAAATGACACCCCAAAACACATTGCCCAACTTCTCCTGAGTACGGCGATACCAGATGTGTGACACTTTTTTGCAGCCTAGGTGGGCAAAGGGGCCCACATTCCAAAGAACACCTTTAGGATTTCACCGGCCATTTTTTACAGATTTTGATTTCAAACTACTTCGCACACATTAGGGCCCCTAAATTGCCAGGGCAGTATAATTACCCCACAAGTGACCCCATTTTGGAAAGAAGACACCCCAAGGTATTCCGTGAGGGGCACTGCGAGTTCCTGGAATTTTTATTTTTTTGTCACAAGTTAGTGGAATATGAGACTTTGTAAGGGAAAAAAAAAAAATATAATAAATCATCATTTTCCGCTAACTTGTGACAAAAAATAAAAAATTCTAGGAACTCGCCATGCCCCTCACGGAATACCTTGGGGTGTCTTCTTTCCAAAATGGGGTCACTTGTGGGGTAGTTATACTGCCCTGGCAATTTCGGGGCCCAAATGTGTGGTAAGTAGTTTGAAATCAAAATGTGTAAAAAAGGACCTGTGAAATCTGAAAGGTGCTCTTTGGAATATGTGCCCCTTTGCCCACCTAGGCGGCAAAAAAGTGACACACATCTGGTATCGCCGTACTCGGGAGAAGTTGGGGAATGTGTTTTGGGGTGTCATTTTACATATACCCATGCTGGGTGAGAGAAATATCTCGGCAAAAGACAACTTTTCCCATTTTTTTATACAAAGTTGGCATTTGACCAAGATATTTATCTCACCCAGCATGGGTATATGTAAAATGACACCCCAAAACACATTCCCCAACTTCTCCTGAGTACGGCGATACCACATGTGTGACACTTTTTTGCAGCCTAGATGCGCAAAGCGGCCCAAATTCCTTTTAGGAGGGCATTTTTAGACATTTGGATCCCAGACTTCTTCTCACGCTTTCGGGCCCCTAACATGCCAGGGCAGTATAAATACCCCACATGTGACCCCATTTTGGAAAGAAGACACCCTAAGGTATTCCGTGAGGGGCATGCGAGTTCCTAGAATTTTTTTTTTTTGGCACAAGTTAGCGGAAATTGATTTTTTTTGTATTTTCTCACAAAGTCTCCCTTTCTGCTAACTTGGGACAAAAATTTCAATCTTTCATGGACTCAATATGCCCCTCACGGAATACCTTGGGGTGTCTTCTTTCCAAAATGGGGTCACATGTGGGGTACTTATACTGCCCTGGCATTTTAGGGGCCCTACAGCGTCAGAAGAAGTCTGGAATATAAATGTCTAAAAAAATGTACGCATTTGGATTCCGTGAAGGGTATGGTGAGTTCATGTGAGATTTTATTTTTTGACACAAGTTAGTGGAATATGAGACTTTGTAAGAAAAAACAAAAACAAACAAAAAATTTCCGCTAACTTGTGCCCAAAAAAATGTCTACATGGAGCCTTACAGGGGGTGATCAATGACAGGGGGGTGATCAGGGAATCTATATGGGGTGATCACCCCCCTGTCATTGATCACACCCCTGTCATTGATCACCCCCCTGTAAGGCTCCATTCAGACGTCCGCATGATTTTTTACGGATCCACGGATACATGGATCGGATCCGCAAAACACATGCGGACGTCTGAATGGAGCCTTACAGGGGGGTGATCAATGACAGGGGGTGATCAGGAAGTCTATATGGGTGATCACCCCTCTGTCATTGATCACCCCCCTGTAAGGCTCCATTCAGACGTCCGTATGTGTTTTGCGGATCCGATCCATGTATCCGTAAAAATCATACGGACGTCTGAATGGAGCCTTACAGGGGGGTGATCAATGACGGAGGTGATCAGGGAGTCTATATGGGTGATCACTCCTCTGTCATTGATCACCCCCCTGTAAGGCTCCATTCAGACGTCCGCATGTGTTTTGCGGATCCGATCCATGTATCAGTGGATCCGTAAAAATCATACGGACGTCTGAATGGAGCCTTACAGGGGGGTGATCAATGACAGGGGGTGATCAGGAAGTCTATATGGGTGATCACCCCTCTGTCATTGATCACCCCCCTGTAAGGCTCCATTCAGACGTCCGTATGCGTTTTGCGGATCCGATCCATGTATCCGTGGATCCGTAAAAATCATACGGACGTCTGAATGGAGCCTTACAGGGGGGTGATCAATGACGGAGGTGATCAGGGAGTCTATATGGGTCATTACTCCTCTGTAATTGATCACCCCCCTGTAAGGCTCCATTCAGACGTCCGCATGTGTTTTGCGGATCCGATCCATGTATCAGTGGATCCGTAAAAATCATACGGACGTCTGAATGGAGCCTTACAGGGGGGTGATCAATGACAGGGGGTGATCAGGAAGTCTATATGGGTGATCACCCCTCTGTCATTGATCACCCCCCTGTAAGGCTCCATTCAGACGTCCGTATGCGTTTTGCGGATCCGATCCATGTATCCGTGGATCCGTAAAAATCATACGGACGTCTGAATGGAGCCTTACAGGGGGGTGATCAATGACGGAGGTGATCAGGGAGTCTATATGGGTGATCACTCCTCTGTAATTGATCACCCCCCTGTAAGGCTCCATTCAGACGTCCGCATGTGTTTTGCGGATCCGATCCATGTATCAGTGGATCCGTAAAAATCATACGGACGTCTGAATGGAGCCTTACAGGGGGGTGATCAATGACAGGGAAGTGATCAGGAAGTCTATATGCGTGATCACCCCCTTGTCATTGATCACCCCCCTGTAAGGCTCCATTCAGACGTCCGTATGCGTTTTGCAGGTCCGATCCATGTATCCGTGGATCCGTAAAAATCATACGGACCTCTGAATGGAGCCTTACAGGGGGGTGATCAATGACAGGGGGGTGATCAATGACAGGGGGGTGATCAGGGAGTCTATATGGGCTGATCAGTGGTTTATAAAGGGTTAATAAGTGACAGGGGGGGGGTGTAGTGTAGTGTAGTGGTGTTTGGTGCTACTTTAGTGAGCTGCCTGAGTCCTCTGGTGGTCGATCCTAACAAAAGGGACCACCAGAGGACCAGGTAGCAGGTATATTAGACGCTGTTATCAAAACAGCGTCTAATATGCCTGTTAGGGGTTAAAAAAATCACATCTCCATCCTGCCAGCGAGCAATCGCCGCTGGCAGGCTGGAGATCCACTCGCTTACCTCCCGTTCCTGTGAACGCGCGCGTCTCCGTGCGCGCGTTCACAGGAAATCTCGGCTCACGCGAGATGACGCCTATTGGCGTTAGCGTAGCCTGGGAGAGCCGCTGCGATGACGCCTTTCGGCGTTAGCGTAGCGCTAAGTGGTTAAAGGCATGTGGTCCTAAACTTTGGATCAGCTGAAAAACAGCCTGTTTCAGTTTTATCGTTATTTTCAATTAATTGAATGCTCAAAAAATGTTTTGTCTCACTCGCATTTCTTCTTGTTGCATGTTGAAGCTCTACTTCGAACCTTGTTAAGATTCAACAATGTAAAATATGATTTTTTGCAATTTTTCAAGTGGTCTTAAACTTTTGATCAGGACTGTATTAAAACATCATTTTTCTCAGCAATGCGGACACATATGAACATGGGACCAGTGGCGTAGCGTGGGTTGCCAGCACCCGGGGCAAGCCAAAAATTGCGCCCCCCCCCCGCGCCTACCCCAGGCACGCCACTTTTAACAGATACTGTAGTAGATCACTAGCAGTCCTATGTAACACCTCAGATAACACAGAGATAACTCTCTGAGTACAGATAATGTAGTAGATGGGTGTGAGGCCCCAGAATTCTGAATACGTACAGTGTGACCTGAAGTCTGGGGCCAGAATGCGGCAGTATGGGCCAAATTCTCAATCTTCTCCCCCAACCCTACCATGAAACAGATATGTGGATGGACATTATTATTACAGTAGAATACCGCACCATACCTGTTACATCCAGTGACGTCTCCTGTGATGTAGACTCTCCTCGACGTCTTCATTCAGAGATAAGACCACCATGATAACTTCTTTCAGCCGCTTCTCGTCTCTGCAGAGTTTCACCGAAAAAAATTTAGGTTCCTCACTTTACTATCTTGCTCTCCTTCCTGGTATCTCAACACTGTCATCCTGCTGCCCCCCAATACTAAGCTAGAGCCAGACAGATAGCTTTCATTCCCCCTGTATATTATAATGGCCCCTTCTTTATTATTAATGTACTGGCCCCCTCTTTAATAACAAAGAGGGGGCCATTATATTAGCAAAGAGGGGGTCATTACATTAATAATAAAGAGGGGCCATTACATTAATAATAAAGAGGGGCCATTACATTAATAATAAAGAGGGGCCATTACATTAATAATAAAGAGGGGGCCATTACATTAATAATAAAGAGGGGGTCATTACATTAATAATAAAGAGGGGGCCAATACATTAATAATAAAGAGGGGCCATTACATTAATAATAAAGAGGGGGCCATTACATTAATAATAAAGAGGGGGCATTACATTAATAATAAAGAGGGGCCATTACATTAATAATAAAGAGGGGGCCATTACATTAATAATAAAGAGGGGGTCATTACATTAATAATAAAGAGGGGGCCATTACATTAATAATAAAGAGGGGCCATTACATTAATAATAAAGAGGGGGCATTACATTAATAATAAAGAGGGGCCATTACATTAATAATAAAGAGGGGGCCATTATATTAATAATAAAGAGGGGGTCATTACATTAATAATGAAGAGGGGGTCATTACATTAATAATAAAGAAGGGGCCATTACATTAATAATAAAGAGGGGCCATTACATTAATAATAAAGAGGGGTCATTACATTAATAATAAGAAGGGGCCATTACATTAATAATAAGAGGGGCCATTACATTAATAATAAAGAGGGGGTCATTACATTAATAATAAAGAGGGGGTCATTACATTAATAATAAAGAAGGGGCCATTACATTAATAATAAGAGGGCCATTACATTAATAATAAAGAGGGGCCATTACATTAATAATAAAGAGGGGGTCATTACATTAATAATAAAGAGGGGGCATTACATTAATAATAAAGAGGGGCCATTACATTAATAATAAAGAGGGGCCATTACATTAATAATAAAGAGGGGGCAATAAATTAATAATAAAGAGGGGGCCATTACATTAATAATAAAGAGGGGGTCATTACATTAATAATAAAGAGGGGGCCAATACATTAATAATAAGAGGGGCCATTACATTAATAATAAAGAGGGGGCATTACATTAATAATAAAGAGGGGCCATTACATTAATAATAAAGAGGGGCCATTACATTAATAATAAAGAGGGGGCCATTACATTAATAATAAAGAGGGGGTCATTACATTAATAATAAAGAGGGGGGCCATTACATTAATAATAAAGAGGGGCCATTACATTAATAATAAAGAGGGGGCATTACATTAATAATAAAGAGGGGCCATTTACATTAATAATAAAGAGGGGCCATTACATTAATAATAAAGAGGGGGCCATTACATTAATAATAAAGAGGGGGTCATTACATTAATAATAAAGAGGGGGCCATACATTAATAATAAAGAGGGGCCATTACATTAATAATAAAGAGGGGGCCATTACATTAATAATAAAGAGGGGCCATTACATTAATAATAAAGAGGGGCCATTACATTAATAATAAAGAGGGGGCCATTACATTAATAATAAAGAGGGGGTCATTACATTAATAATAAAGAGGGGGCCATTACATTAATAATAAAGAGGGGCCATTACATTAATAATAAAGAGGGGGCATTACATTAATAATAAAGAGGGGCCATTACATTAATAATAAAGAGGGGGCCATTATATTAATAATAAAGAGGGGGTCATTACATTAATAATGAAGAGGGGGTCATTACATTAATAATAAAGAGGGGCCATTACATTAATAATAAAGAGGGGCCATTACATTAATAATAAAGAGGGGGCCATTACATTAATAATAAAGAGGGGCCATTACATTAATAATAAAGAGGGGCCATTACATTAATAATAAAGAGGGGGTCATTACATTAATAATAAAGAGGGGGTCATTACATTAATAATAAAGAAGGGGCCATTACATTAATAATAAAGAGGGGCCATTACATTAATAATAAAGAGGGGCCATTACATTAATAATAAAGAGGGGGTCATTACATTAATAATAAAGAGGGGGCATTACATTAATAATAAAGAGGGGCCATTACATTAATAATAAAGAGGGGCCATTACATTAATAATAAAGAGGGGGCATTACATTAATAATAAAGAGGGGGCCATTACATTAATAATAAAGAGGGGGTCATTACATTAATAATAAAGAGGGGGCCAATACATTAATAATAAAGAGGGGCCATTACATTAATAATAAAGAGGGGGCATTACATTAATAATAAAGAGGGGCCATTACATTAATAATAAAGAGGGGCCATTACATTAATAATAAAGAGGGGGCATTACATTAATAATAAAGAGGGGCCATTATATTAATAATAAAGAGGGGGTCATTACATTAATAATAAAGAGGGGGTCATTACATTAATAATAAAGAGGGGGTCATTACATTAATAATGAAGAGGGGGTCATTACATTAATAATAATAATGTACTGGCCCCCTCTTTATTATTAATATAATGGCCCCCTTTTTATTATTAATGTACTGGCCCCCTCTTTGCTAATATAATGCCCCCCTCTTTGTTATTAATGTACTGGCCCCCCTCTTTGCTAATATAATGTCCCCCTCTTTGTTATTAATGTAATGGCCCCTCTGTTATTAATGTACTGGCCCCCTCTTTATTATTAATATAATGGCCCCCTTTTTATTATTAATGTACTGGCCCCCTCTTTGCTAATATAATGTCCCCCTCTTTGTTATTAATGTAATGGCCCCTCTTTGCTATTAATGTACTGGCCCCCCTCTTTGCTAATATAATGTCCCCCTCTTTGTTATTAATGTAATGGCCCCTCTGTTATTAATGTACTGGCCCCCTCTTTGCTAATATAATCGCCCCTCTTATTGCTGTGCCAATGCCATTGAATATAGCCTTTCTGCTCCAGTCCTCTCCTCTCCCACCCCCCATACTGCCGCCAGAGCCTCTGCAATTAGGTAAGTTAACATAAAAAAAAAATACTTACCTATCTCCATCCCCGCTTGTTCCCGCCGCAGGCGGTCACGAACGCCTCACTGTGCCTTCCTGCGCCGCGTCATCGCGTCATCTCGCGAGACCCGACGCAGGAGGTCACAGTGAGGTTATCGTGACCGAGTCCTGCGTCGCTCGCCTCTACTGCCTTATAGGCTTCAGGCCTAGTGGCCTGAAGCCTATGGGGCATAACGGAGGGGACGGGAGCCATAGGCTCCCGTAGCCCTCATTGAAATTTCGGATGCCTGGCGCCCCCTGCAATTTGGCGCCCGGGGCAACGGCCCCTCCGGCCCCCCCCACGCTACGCCCCTGCATGGGACCAACACAGATGCCTTCAGCTGCCAAATGCACATGTAACAGCTCATCTAGTGTCATAGGTACAAATCTGCTGACAGATGCCCTTTAATGGTGTCTTTATTATCATATATTGTGCTAATATGTGAATAAAGCAGTAATATGTATATTAGCTGTGTGGTGAAGCTATAGTACATAATGTATATGACATGTAGATACTAGGACACATCTCTGCCCTCAGCATGCTGGTCTAGTCCTGTCAATCAAGGGGAGGGGGGAGTGTTCAGAGCACAGGGGGTGTTACAAAGCAGTGCTCCAAGGGTTCAGCCACGCCTCCTGGTGCTCCAATTTGCTCATTTGCAAATGAATTAAAATGCAGATATATCTGCAGCTGTTTAGCATACAGACAAAAGAAAGGTATGCCTAGTTTAATAGGGTTGATCATGCTGACAGATCCACTTTAATATTACTATAGACAATGCTGCAGACAAAAACTTAGGGTAAGTCTATTTTTATTTATTGCTTAAATATAAAGAAAATATCCAAAATTATCCAGTTCATATTCATTGGCGTCCGTCCATCCTTATTTCCACATAATCAGTAATAGCTGACGACAGGCTTGACGCACGTGCAGCCCAGTGTGACCACCTCGGTCTCCAGTCTATAGGAGAAGCTGCAGCCTTTCTGCTCCCGACGTAGGACCATCACCTCCTGCTGGATGGGGTAGGAGATCAGGGCTGGATTCTCATTGCCATTGGCGTCTGCGCAAGCAAAAGTGAGACAATTGGCCTCCGCGATGACGAAGGGGAATCTGTTGGGGTCTGAGTTGAGACTGAAAAAGGAAATTTAAAAGAATAAATAAAATATTACAATTCCACAATGTATACATTTACATATTGTTCTTTTGGCAGCTGAAGATCAATGGACCCTGCAGATTTTGGATATTTTCCCACCCGCTCGTCTCTGTAAATTTCTCCGTCCACACTCACTAAGGTTCTTCTTGCTGATGTCAGAACTGTGCTTTCTGCTCTGAGGCTTCTGCGATTCCTTTTTACCTCTTTCCCTGAGAAACTGCAGCTGCATCTCCCTCCTCCTCTGTGTTACACTAGAAGGATTTTTTTGGGGACTGAAGACTTTTTGAAGATTTACTGGGAGTGGGATAGGGGAACCACAGTCTGCTCGAAGACACTATCTAATACCTTCTCATGTGTGGTACTCAGGGAGGAAAGAGGAAAGGAAGGATTGGTTGACTGTCGGTTTCACGTGTATTATCTATGGCTGCTATGATTATATATGTACAGTCTATAGTTTCCAGCCAAAACATTGAAGTGTTTGTGCACTTTTCTCATGAATTTCTTTTTAGATATGATGAGGTTTTGGTTGCATTGATTTGATTTGAATGTATCCTGGGGATCTATAGCCACTGAGTGTGAATCGCTCTAATCTGCTTTGACCACAGGTTCTTCTTCTGTGATCAGGAGTAGATTAGCAAGAAGTTGACGGTTGCAGAATCTGACTGCATACAGGCTTTGTTTGTAGTCTGTTACCATGGAGACACATAACACTGCATAGGAACTGTATACACTGCATTATGTACTGCATTAATGCATATAATGATTTGGATCATGTCAAGGCTGAAATTCTGGGGCTTACAGAAAGTAGTCTTGTCCTGAGGACACAAGTCGAGATGAACCTGCAAATCCAAGCCCTAATAATGCAGGAAATGAGTGCTCCATTCCATAGAAGGCACACAGGACTATAGCCCTATTTCCGAAATGTTTGAAATTGGGTACGTTGTGACATTTACCTGTATTCCCAGGGTGACAAAGAGTGAGTGTGAATGTCCTCCATCTGTACCAAACTGTCCAGGTAGCTGGTGTCAATGAGACCGATGTCCACTATCATAGCGCTTGGCCAGTGGCGGTTCCTTCTTCCAGGACATCTCTGTTTGGCCTCTAGGGGGAGCTCTTCATCCTTAGATCCTTCCTGAGTATTAGTGAGGGACAAATACTCTTCTGGGAGAAAGGCCGATGAGCAGAGGGACACCAGGGCGGCCATCTAATTAGAATGAGAATAACTTTGATCATTCCAAAAAGGCAAAGAGGAGAAAATTGTTTATTGTGCACAATGTTATTCTTATAGGGGTTGTCACATTACACTTTTAAAACCAGCACCTGGACCTGAATACTTTTGTATTCTCATGTGATTAAAAACTTAGTATAGTCACTGAGTTATTCAATAAAATGTTTATGTATAGCGCCACCTGCTGTTCCCCCCCATATTTCTCCATCCACCTTAGTAACATTGCTGAGGTGGTCGCACATGCTCAGTTCCATCCTTCAACTGCTACTAGCTGTATCTACTGTCAGAAGCTGTGACAGTTACAGGGAGAGAGCTGAAGCAGAAAGGACAGACCCCTGAGCTCTCATAGGGAGAGAGCTGAAGCAGAAAGGATCCTCCCCTAAGCCATTATAAGAAGATAATTGCAGCAGAAAGGACACACCTTGAGCTACCAGCCTGAAATAAATCTATTAGAGCAAATGGAGCAATGAACGAGGAGATCTCTGGATCCATGTGAGGTTCAGGGCTGGTTCTAGCTTTGTTAGAAAGAGACTGTCATGTACTTTATGTTTTTCAATTTTTACATTAATCATGGGATAAACTCTTTAAAGGTTTTCACTAAAGTTGAGCGAACACCTGGATGTTCGGGTTCGAGAAGTTCGGCCGAACATCCCGGAAATGTTCGGGTTCGGGATCCGAACCCGATCCGAACTTCGTCCCGAACCCGAACCCCATTGAAGTCAATGGGGACCCGAACTTTTCGGCACTAAAAAGGCTGTAAAACAGCCCAGGAAAGAGCTAGAGGGCTGCAAAAGGCAGCAACATGTAGGTAAATCCCCTGCAAACAAATGTGGATAGGGAAATGAATTAAAATAAAAATTAAATAAATAAAAATTAACCAAAATCAATTGGAGAGAGGTTCCATAGCAGAGAATCTGGCTTCCCGTCACCCACCACTGGAACAGTCCATTCTCAGATATTTAGGCCCCGGCACCCAGGCAGAGGAGAGAGGTCCCGTAACAGAGAATCTGTCTTCATGTCAGCAGAGAATTAGTCTGCATGTCATAGCAGAGAATGAGGCTTCACGTCAGCCACCACTGCAACAGTCCATTGGCATATATTTAGGCCCAGCACACACAGGCAGAGGAGAGAGGTCCCGTAACAGAGAATCTGGCTTCATGTCAGCAGAGAATCAGTCTACATGTCATAGCAGAGAATGAGGCTTCACGTCAGCCACCACTGCAACAGTCCATTGGCATATATTTAGGCCCAGCACACACACAGGCAGAGGAGAGAGGTCCCGTAACAGAGAATCTGGCTTCATGTCAGCAGAGAATCAGTCTGCATGTCATAGCAGAGAATGAGGCTTCACGTCAGCCACCACTGCAACAGTCCATTGGCATATATTTAGGCCCAGCACCCAGGCAGAGGAGGGAGGTCCCGTAACAGAGAATCTGTCTTCATGTCAGCAGAGAATTAGTCTGCATGTCATAGCAGAGAATGAGGCTTCACGTCAGCCACCACTGCAACAGTCCATTGGCATATATTTAGGCCCAGCACCCAGGCAGAGGAGGGAGGTCCCGTAACAGAGAATCTGTCTTCATGTCAGCAGAGAATTAGTCTGCATGTCATAGCAGAGAATGAGGCTTCACGTCAGCCACCACTGCAACAGTCCATTGGCATATATTTAGGCCCAGCACACACAGGCAGAGGAGAGAGGTCCCGTAACAGAGAATCTGGCTTCATGTCAGCAGAGAATCAGTCTGCATGTCATAGCAGAGAATCAGGCTTCACGTCAGCCACCACTGCAACAGTCCATTGTCATAATTTAGGCCCAGCACCCAGGCAGAGGAGAGAGGTCCCGTAACAGAGAATCTGGCTTCATGTCAGCAGAGAATCAGTCTTCATATCATAGCAGAGAATCAGGCTTCACGTCACCCACCACTGTAAGAGTCAATTTTCATAAATTTAGGCCCAGAACCCAGGCAGAGGAGAAGGTCCCGTAACAGACAATCTGGCTTCATGTCAGCAGAGAATCAGTCTTCATATCATAGCAGAGAATCAGGCTTCACGTCACCCACCACTGCAACAGTCCATTGGCATATATTTAGGCCTAGCACACAGGCAGAGCAGAGAGGTCCCGTAACAGACAATCTGGCTTCATGACAGCAGAGAATCAGTCTGCATGTCATAGCAGAGAATCAGGCTTCACGTCAGCCACCACTGCAACAGTCCATTGTCATAATTTAGGCCCAGCACCCAGGCAGAGGAGAGAGGTCCCGTAACAGAGGATCTGGCTTCATGTCAGCAGAGAATCAGTCTGCATGTCATAGCAGAGAATGAGGCTTCACGTCAGCCACCACTGCAACAGTCCATTGTCATAATTTAGGCCCAGCACCCAGGCAGAGGAGAGAGGTCCCGTAACAGAGGAATCTGGCTTCATGTCAGCAGAGAATTAGTCTGCATGTCATAGCAGAGAATCAGGCTTCATGTCAGCCACCACTGCAACAGTCCATTGGCATATATTTAGGCCAAGCACACAGGCAGAGCAGAGAGGTCCCGTAACAGACAATCTGGCTTCATGTACAGCAGAGAATCAGTCTGCATGTCATAGCAGAGAATGAGGCTTCACGTCAGCCACCACTGCAACAGTCCATTGTCATAATTTAGGCCCAGCACCCAGGCAGAGGAGAGAGGTCCCGTAACAGACAATCTGGCTTCATGTCAGCAGAGAATTAGTCTGCATGTCATAGCAGAGAATCAGGCTTCACGTCAGCCACCACTGCAACAGTCCATTGGCATATATTTAGGCCTAGCACACAGGCAGAGCAGAGAGGTCCCGTAACAGACAATCTGGCTTCATGTCAGCAGAGAATCAGTCTGCATGTCATAGCAGAGAATGAGGCTTCACGTCAGCCACCACTGCAACAGTCCATTGTCATAAATTTAGGCCCAGCACACAGGCAGAGGAGAGAGGTCCCGTAACAGACAATCTGGCTTCATGTCAGCAGAGAATTAGTCTGCATGTCATAGCAGAGAATCAGGCTTCATGTCAGCCACCACTGCAACAGTCCATTGGCATATATTTAGGCCTAGCACACAGGCAGAGGAGAGGTTCATTCAACTTTGGGTAGCCTCGCAATATAATGGTAAAATGAAAATAAAAATAGGATTGAATGAGGAAGTGCCCTGGAGTCCAATAATATATGGTTATGGGGAGGTAGTTAATGTCTAATCTGGACAAGGGACGGACAGGTCCTGTGGGATCCATGCCTGGTTCATTTTTATGAACGTCAGCTTGTCCACATTGGCTGTAGACAGGCGGCTGCGTTTGTCTGTAATGACGCCCCCTGCCGTGCTGAATACACGTTCAGACAAAACGCTGGCTGCCGGGCAGGCCAGCACCTCCAAGGCATAAAAGGCTAGCTCTGGCCACGTGGACAATTTAGAGACCCAGAAGTTGAATGGGGCCGAACCATCAGTCAGTACGTGGAGGGGTGTGCACACGTACTGTTCCACCATGTTAGTGAAATGTTGCCTCCTGCTAACACGTTGCGTATCAGGTGGTGGTGCAGTTAGCTGTGGCGTGTTGACAAAAGTTTTCCACATCTCTGCCATGCTAACCCTGCCCTCAGAGGAGCTGGCCGTGACACAGCTGCCTTGGCGACCTCTTGCTCCTCCTCTGCCTTGGCCTTGGGCTTCCACTTGTTCCCCTGTGACATTTGGGAATGCTCTCAGTAGCGCGTCTACCAACGTGCGCTTGTACTCGCGCATCTTCCTATCACGCTCCAGTGCAGGAAGTAAGGTGGGCACATTGTCTTTGTAGCGTGGATCCAGCAGGGTGGCAACCCAGTAGTCCGCACAGGTTAAAATGTGGGCAACTCTGCTGTCGTTGCGCAGGCACTGCAGCATGTAGTCGCTCATGTGTGCCAGGCTGCCCAGGGATAAGGACAAGCTGTCCTCTGTGGGAGGCGTATCGTCATCGTCCTGCCTTTCCCCCCAGCCACGCACCAGTGATGGACCCGAGCTGCGTTGGGTGCCACCCCGCTGTGACCATGCTTCATCCTCATCCTCCTCCACCTCCTCCTCATCCTCGTCCTCCTCGTCCTCCAGTAGTGGGCCCTGGCTGGCCACATTTGTACCTGGCCTCTGCTGTTGCCAAAAACCTCCCTCTGAGTCACTTCGAAGAGACTGGCCTGAAAGTGCTAAAAATGACCCCTCTTCCTCCTCCTCCTCCTCCTCCTCCTGGGCCACCTCCTCTTCCATCATCGCCCTAAGTGTTTTCTCAAGGAGACATAGAAGTGGTATTGTAACGCTGATAACGGTGTCATCGCCACTGGCCATGTTGGTGGAGTACTCGAAACAGCGCAACAGGGCACACAGGTCTCGCATGGAGGCCCAGTCATTGGTGGTGAAGTGGTGCTGTTCTGTAGTGCGACTGACCCGTGCGTGCTGCAGCTGAAACTCCACTATGGCCTGCTGCTGCTCGCACAGTCTGTCCAGCATGTGCAAGGTGGAGTTCCACCTGGTGGGCACGTCGCATATGAGGCGGTGAGCGGGAAGGCCGAAGTTACGCTGTAGCGCAGACAGGCGAGCAGCAGCAGGATGTGAACGCCGGAAGCGCGAACAGACGGCCCGCACTTTATGCAGCAGCTCTGACATGTCGGGGTAGTTGTGAATGAACTTCTGCACCACCAAATTCAGCACATGCGCCAAGCAAGGGATGTGCGTCAAATTGGCTAGTCCCAGAGCTGCAACGAGATTTCGCCCATTATCACACACCACCAGGCCGGGCTTGAGGCTCACCGGCAGCAACCACTCGTCGGTCTGTTGTTCTATACCCCGCCACAACTCCTGTGCGGTGTGGGGCCTGTCCCCCAAACATATGAGTTTCAGAATGGCCTGCTGACGTTTACCCCGGGCTGTGCTGAAGTTGGTGGTGAAGGTGTGTGGCTGACTGGATGAGCAGGTGGAAGAAGAGGAGGAGGAAGCCGAGAAGGAGGAGGTGGCAACAGGAGGCAAAGAATGTTGCCCTGCGATCCTTGGCGGCGGAAGGACGTGCGCCAAACAGCTCTCCGCCTGGGGCCCAGCTGCCACTACATTTACCCAGTGTGCAGTTAGGGAGATATAGCGTCCCTGGCCGTGCTTACTGGTCCACGTATCTGTGGTTAGGTGGACCTTGCCACAGATGGCGTTGCGCAGTGCACACTTGATTTTATCGGATACTTGGTTGTGCAGGGAAGGCACGGCTCTCTTGGAGAAGTAGTGCCGGCTGGGAACAACATACTGTGGGACAGCAAGCGACATGAGCTGTTTGAAGCTGTCTGTGTCCACCAGCCTAAATGACAGCATTTCATAGGCCAGTAGTTTAGAAATGCTGGCATTCAGGGCCAGGGATCGAGGGTGGCTAGGTGGGAATTTACGCTTTCTATCAAATGTTTGTGAGATGGAGAGCTGAACGCTGGCGTGTGACATGGTTGAGACGCTTGGTGACGGAGGTGGTGGTGGTGGTGTTGGTGGTACATCCCCTGTTTGCTGGGCGGCAGGTGCCAACGTTCCTCCAGAGGCGGAGGAAGAGGCCGAGGCGGCAGCAGCAGAATAGGCCGAGGCGGCAGCAGCAGAAGAGGTAGCAGGGGGAGCCTGAGTGACTTCCTTGGTTTTAAGGTGTTTACTCCACTGCAGTTCATGCTTTGCATGCAGGTGCCTGGTCATGCAGGTTGTGCTCAGGTTCAGAACGTTAATGCCTCGCTTCAGGCTCTGATGGCACAGCGTGCAAACCACTCGGGTCTTGTCGTCAGCACATTGTTTGAAGAAGTGCCATGCCAGGGAACTCCTTGAAGCTGCCTTTGGGGTGCTCGGTCCCAGATGGCGGCGGTCAGTAGCAGGCGGAGTCTCTTGGCGGCGGGTGTTCTGCTTTTGCCCACTGCTCCCTCTTTTGCTACGCTGTTGGCTCGGTCTCACCACTGCCTCTTCCTCCGAACTGTGAAAGTCAGTGGCACGACCTTCATTCCATGTGGGGTCTAGGACCTCATCGTCCCCTGCATCGTCTTCCACCCAGTCTTGATCCCTGACCTCCTGTTCAGTCTGCACACTGCAGAAAGACGCAGCAGTTGGCACCTGTGTTTCGTCATCATCAGAGACATGCTGAGGTGGTATTCCCATGTCCTCATCATCAGGAAACATAAGTGGTTGTGCGTCAGTGCATTCTATGTCTTTCACCGCTGGGGAAGGGCTAGGTGGATGCCCTTGGGAAACCCTGCCAGCGGAGTCTTCAAACAGCATAAGAGACTGCTGCATAACTTGAGGCTGAGACAGTTTCCCTGGTATGCATGGGGGTGATGTGACAGACTGATGGGGTTGGTTTTCAGGCGCCATCTGTGCGCTTTCTGCAGAAGACTGGGTGGGAGATAATGTGAACGTGCTGGATCCACTGTCGGCCACCCAATTGACTAATGCCTGTACCTGCTCAGGCCTTACCATCCTTAGAACGGCATTGGGCCCCACCATATATCGCTGTAAATTCTGGCGGCTACTGGGACCTGAGGTAGTTGGTACACTAGGACGTGTGGATGTGGCAGAACGGCCACGTCCTCTCCCAGCACCAGAGGGTCCACTAACACCACCACGACCATGTCCACGTCCGCGTCCCTTACTAGATGTTTTTCTCATTGTTATGGTTCACCACAACAACAAATATATTATTTGGCCCAATGTATTGTATTCAAATTCAGCGGGATATAAATTTGAGGCCTAGTATTTAGGCGCTGGGTGACCGGTATGGATTTAGTGACAGAATTAGACTTGGAAATGCACAGAAGCGTGTGTGTGAAGTTATTCTGAATGACCCTATGTGCACCTTCAATATGATCTACCCTTTTAGGGATAGATTTCAAATAGCTCTGATATAGCAGAAACCACTAAATTATGAAATTGCTAAATTGGGAATTGTATTTCAACCCAGAACAAAAAATGTGCTTTGACGGACACTAAATAACTTTCCCAGCCACAACAGGACAGCGGTAACGAGAGATTTAGCGGGATATAAATTTGAGGCCTAGTATTTAGGCGCTGGGTGACAGGTATGGGTTTAGTGACAGAATTAGATTTGGAAATGCACAGTAGCGGGTGTGTGAAGTTATTCTGAATGACCCTATGTGCACCTTGAATATTATATACCCTTTTAGGGATAGATTTCAAATAGCTCTGATATAGCAGAAACCACTAAATTATGAAATTGCTAAATTGGGAATTGTATTTCAACCCAGAACAAGAAATGTGCTTGAACGGACACTAAATAACTCGCCCAGCTACAGCACTAGGGACAGATTTAGCGGGATATAAATTTGAGGCCTAGTATTTAGGCGCTGGGTGACAGGTATGGGTTTAGTGCCAGAATTAGACTTGGAAATACACAGTAGCGGGTGTGTGTGAAGTTATTCTGAATGACCCAATGTGCACCTTGAATATTATATACCCTTTTAGGGATAGATTTCAAATAGCTCTGATATAGCAGAAACCACTAAATTATGAAATTGCTAAATTGGGAATTGTATTTCAACCCAGAACAAGAAATGTGCTTGAACGGACACTAAATAACTCGCCCAGCTACAGCACTAAGGACAGATTTAGCGGGATATAAATTTGAGGCCTAGTATTTAGGCGCTGGGTGACAGGTATGGGTTTAGTGCCAGAATTAGACTTGGAAATACACAGTAGCGGGTGTGTGTGAAGTTATTCTGAATGACCCAATGTGCACCTTGAATATTATATACCCTTTTAGGGATAGATTTCAAATAGCTCTGATATAGCAGAAACCACTAAATTATGAAATTGCTAAATTGGGAATTGTATTTCAACCCAGAACAAGAAATGTGCTTGAACGGACACTAAATAACTCGCCCAGCTACAGCACTAGGGACAGATTTAGCGGGATATAAATTTGAGGCCTAGTATTTAGGCGCTGGGTGACAGGTATGGGTTTAGTGCCAGAATTAGACTTGGAAATACACAGTAGCGGGTGTGTGTGAAGTTATTCTGAATGACCCAATGTGCACCTTGAATATTATATACCCTTTTAGGGATAGATTTCAAATAGCTCTGATATAGCAGAAACCACTAAATTATGAAATTGCTAAATTGGGAATTGTATTTCAACCCAGAACAAGAAATGTGCTTGAACGGACACTAAATAACTCGCCCAGCTACAGCACTAAGGGACAGATTTAGCGGGATATAAATTTGAGGCCTAGTATTTAGGCGCTGGGTGACAGGTATGGGTTTAGTGCCAGAATTAGACTTGGAAATACACAGTAGCGGGTGTGTGTGAAGTTATTCTGAATGACCCAATGTGCACCTTGAATATTATATACCCTTTTAGGGATAGATTTCAAATAGCTCTGATATAGCAGAAACCACTAAATTATGAAATTGCTAAATTGGGAATTGTATTTCAACCCAGAACAAGAAATGTGCTTGAACGGACACTAAATAACTCGCCCAGCTACAGCACTAAGGACAGATTTAGCGGGATATAAATTTGAGGCCTAGTATTTAGGCGCTGGGTGACCGGTATGGATTTAGTGACAGAATTAGACTGGGATATGGCCAAAAAATAAACAGACTATTGCTGGTTAAATGCACTTGGTGTGACAGCTTCACCCTGATGTAGGCTTTAGCCAAAAAACAACCACACCATTGAGGGTTAAATGCACTTGGTGACAGGCGCAGCTTGCCCCTGATTTAGTATATGGCCAAAAAATGAACAGACTATTGCTGGTTAAATGCACTTGGTGTGACAGCTTCACCCTGATGTAGGCTTTAGCCAAAAAACAACCACACCATTGAGGGTTAAATGCACTTGGTGACAGGCGCAGCTTGCCCCTGATTTTGTATATGGCCAAAAAATGAACAGACTATTGCTGGTTAAATGCACTTGGTGTGACAGCTTCACCCTGATGTAGGCTTTAGCCAAAAAACAACCACACCATTGAGGGTTAAATGCACTTGGTCGCAGCTTGTGCTGGCGCACCACAAGACACAAAATGGCCGCCGATCACCCCAGAAAAATGTGACTGACAAACGGTCTGGGCAGCCTAAAAACAGTGAGCAATTGAGGATCAGCAGCTCAATGATCCACAGCTGCAGATCGATCAGTTAATCAAGTCCTTTGGAGGAGTTAATCTGCCTAATCTCGCCCTACTGTCGCAGCCGCAACCTCTCCCTACGCTAATCAGAGCAGAGTGACGGGCGGCGCTATGTGACTCCAGCTTAAATAGAGGCTGGGTCACATGGTGCTCTGGCCAATCACAGCCATGCCAATAGTAGGCATGGCTGTGATGGCCTCTTGGGGCAAGTAGTATGACGCTTGTTGATTGGCTGCTTTGCAGCCTTTCAAAAAGCGCCAAGAAAGCGTCACAAAAGCGCGAAGAAAGCGACGAACACCGAACCCGAACCCGGACTTTTACGAAAATGTCCGGGTTCGGGTCCGTGTCACGGACACCCCAAAATTCGGTACGAACCCGAACTATACAGTTCGAGTTCGCTCATCCCTAGTTTTCACCAAAGCATTCAGTACATCCTATGCAGATATTACAGTAAACTACCATTAATCCAGCATCCATGAAACCTCTAATCTGCTCCCGTATCAAAATTTCAATGTTCCTAGGGATGCACAATGGAAGTAAATCAGGGAACACTTTCCAGCCTATTGGAATAGTCTTATTGTTGTATTCTGGATGATATAAATTCTACTGTCATCGTCCTTAATACAATATTATACAATGGACACTTTTATACTCACAAGTATCAGTGAGGTTCTTGTATGGACCATTCTTCTCCTCCTGCTGGGTTCTCAGTATAGTTCTGGGATCTGCTGCTCTAATTCTTGGATCCCAGTCCCTCTCTCTATTTATACCAGTTGTGGCGTTGAGTCTCCATCTCAGGAATCATAGTTTTCCAAAAAGTTTCTGTAAGTTCCAGTCGTGTCTATGACCATTGAAGAATGTGGACTGTCCAGCTCTACCCTGTTATGTCATATTATAAGAGAGAGAAACCGGCATAAGATCTCCGACACTTCCCTAATCAGGGGCCATAATTTATCTGAACTCTCGCCGCCTATCTTGGACCATAAAGATAGCAGCACATGGTAATTATTGTCTTCACCGGCCTGGACGAAAATGATGGTTCCTTTAACTTAATATTTTGTTGAACAACCTTTTGAGGCAATCGCTGCAATCATGCGATTTCTGTAACCCTCAATGAGACTTCTGCACCTGTCCACAGGTATTTTGGCAAACTCCTCATGAACAAACTGCTCCAGCTATCTCGGGTTTGAAGGGTGACTTCTCCAGATTGCATGTTTCAGCTCCTTCCACGGATCCTCAATATGATTTAGATCAAGGATTATACAGTGCTGCCCATAATTATTCATACCCCTGTCAAATTTTGACTTAAAGTTACTTTTATTCAACCAGCAAGTAATTTTTTGACAGGAAATGACATAGGTGTCTGTCAAAAGATAATAAGACGATGTACAAGAGCCATTATTATGGGGGAAAAAACATTTCTCAGCTTTTATTTACATTTGAGCAAAAAATACAAGATGTTCCGCACTGTGGAAAATCTCAGAGGACATGGTCGGAAGCCAAAAGTGACACCTGTGCTGGCCAGGAGGATAGGTAGAGAGGTGAAAAAGAATCCAAGGATCACCACTAAGGCCATCCTGATGAATCTGGGCTCTGCTGGTGGCAATGTCTCAAGGCAGACAATCCAACGGACACTGCACACTGCTTGGTTCCACTTCTCCAGATAAGACACACAAAAGCTCGCTTGGCCTTTTCAAAAGCTCATCTGGACAAAGAAGAAGACTTCTGGTCTTCCGTGTTATGGTCAGATGAAACAAAAATTTAATTGTTTGGTCACAATGATGTTTCCTTCATTTGGCGTAAAAAAGGAGAAGCCTTCAACCCAAAGAACACTATCCCCACTGTGAAACATGGTGGTGGGAACCTAATTCTTTGGGGGTGTATTTCAGCCAATGGACCAGGGAACCTAATCACAGTAAACGGCACCATGAAAAAAGAGCAATACATGAGGGTTCTCAACGACAACATCAGGCAGTCTGCAGAGAAACTTGGCCTTGGGCACCAGTGGACATTTCAGCATGACAATGACCCAAAACACACAGCAAAAGTGGTGAAGAAATGGTTAGCAGACAACAACATTAACGTTTTGGAGTGGCCCAGCCAGAGTCCAGACTTGAATCCAATTGAGAATCTGTGGAGGGAGCTAAAGATCAGGGTGATGGCAGGAAGACCCTCCAACCTGAAAGATTTGGAGCTCAATGCTAAAGATGAATGGGCAAAAATACCTGTGGAGGCCTGCAAAAAGCCGGTCTGCAATTATAGGAAGCGTTTGATTGCTGTAATAGCCAATAAATACTTTTTTATTGATTATTGAGAAGGGTATGAATAATTTTGGACTGGACATTTTTTGCTCAAATGTAAATAAAAGCTGAGAAATATTAGTTTTTTTCCACAATAATGCCTCTAGTACATAGTCTTATTATCTTTTGGGAGACACCTATGTCATTTCCTGTCAAAAAATTACCTGCTGGTTGAATAAAAGTAACTTTAAGTCAAAATTTGCTAGGGGTATGAATAATTATGGGAAGCACTGTAGAAGGCCTCTTGAGAATAGTCCAATGCTTTGCTCCTAGCTATTCTTGGATGTTTTTAGCTGTGTGTTTTGGGTAATTATCCTGTTGAAAGACCCATGACGTATGACTGAGACCAGCATATTTAGCTACAGAATGCCTTGATAGTTTTGAGATTTCATTGTACCCTGCACAGATTCAAGACACCCTATGCCAGATGCAGCAAAAGCAGCCCCAAAAACATAACCAAGCCTCCTCCATGTTTCCCAGTAGCTTCATTTTTTTATCTGTGAACATAGAGCTGATGTGACTTGCCAAAAAGCTCCAGTTTTGTCACATCTTTCCAAAGGACATTCTCCCAGAAGCTTTATTGCTTGACAATATGTATTTTGGCAAATTATAATCTTGTATTTTTATCAAAAATTGCCTAATAATTTGATTTTTATCGGATTTCTTATCACAAGAGTTTTCAACAAAATTTTTTTACTTATTAAAGTTAGTGACTTTTAAAAAATACCTTTATTATTGATAGTGCGGGTATAGGTATGCATATACCAACAAGTGTACTACAGTTCAAAAGGATTATATATAAATAACTTTTGTTTGGGGAGTAGTAACCCCTACACTTACATATTACCTGGTGACGTATAATTGTCTATAGACTTAAAGGTTCGGGAGCAACACCTCAGAGGAACAGGGTCTGAGAGAGGGCAGGGCAGACTACCGCTTACCCTAATTGCCCTATTTGCTGCTCAGCCCAGGGTCGCCCCCTGATGGTGGGGGTTCCCTGTCCCCGAACCTAGTGTATTTTTATCACTTGCTTTCAACAGTGGATTTCTCCTCGGTCATCTTTCACCAAGCCCACTTTGGGTAAGGCAGCGATGGATGGTGCAATCTGACATTGATGTACCTTGAGCTTGGAATTCACACCTAATCTCTTTGGAAGTTGTTCTCGGCTCCTTTGTTGCCATTTGTATTATACAGCTCTTCAATTTGTCATCAATTTTTATCTTGCGGCCACATCCAGGGAAGTTGGCGACAGTCCCATAGACCTTAAACTTCTGAATAGTATGTTTAACTGTAGTTACAGGAACATCAAGCTGTTTGGAGATGGTCTCATAGCCTTTTTATGTTAACATTTTTGTCTATAATTTTCTTTCTAATCTCCGAGACACCTGTCTCCTTAGCTTTCCATGATGCCAAACAGCACAGTGACTACTTTGTACCTGTTAAATAGGCAGACTGACTAAGATTGAAGACACATGTGATGCTAATTACAGTACACACCTTATTTTAACATGTCCCTATGTCTCAAATTATTTTCAATCTTTTCTAGGGGTACTATCATTTTTGTCCAGACTTGTTTCATTAGTTTTTTTTATTTATTCTGTTGAACCACAATTCAAAAGCAATGTCTGATTTTCATTAGCTGAATTTTTATTTATTATTACTTTTGTCAGTTTCAGGTTATTTCCGTGACCATTGTGGGTTTTTCTTTCTTTAACGGAAGGGTACCAAACATTTTGTGGACGTGTGTAGATACTTCTCATACAATCCTGTTTGTTACTATGAGCTCTCGCTTCAGTTTATTACTCTTTTATCTCTATCAGGTTATTGAGAGGATTATTACTGTGTCAGCTTTTCTGGTTAATTAGTAATTGAGGAATTCCATAGCGGGAGATGTTCCCGTCCTTTAAATTCTCCCAATGTTTCATATTTATTTCTGAAAGATTAAAATATATTGATATAAAATCCCAAGAATCATTGAAACCTGATTTAAAGTTATGGGTATTTCAGGAAAGTCCAGAAACAACCGTGTCCCTTATATAATGGGGCCCGAAGTCAGAGTCCAAGCACAGTCCACCAGCAGAACCTCACCAGAGCTCGTCTATGAGAACAATGGCCGCCCACCGGGGAACATTAATGGTAGGAGCACCGATTCCTACTCAGTTTTATTAACCAGGTCCATTATAGGTGTATGAGGTGTGGGGGTTCATTAATTGTTATTATGTTCTTTGAAAGTAAAATTATCTTCCTTGGTTTACCTCAAGAATTGTCTTGAAGGGTTTGTCCACTTCTGAGCAACATTTGACAGTTTAAAAGCTGAGCAACATTGTACGTACTTTGCATTACTTATGGATACAACCTGTGTTATGCTCCAGAGCTGTAGTTACAATTCTGTTGGTTGTTAGTGGAAGCAAAAAGCATTAAAATAGACACACCCTAACAGCTAACCTATATTCTATAATGCGGGGGGATGGTTAGTTTTACCTATATCATATCAGTGCACCGAGTCTCGATTAAAGGCTGCTTTATCCAGAAGGCAAATTACCAGAACGAGCTCTGAATCCAGCAGAATTGTAAATGCAGCTCTAGAGTAAAGGTCATGCCTGTACGTAGTGATTTCACCAGCAGAATAGTGAGTGCAGCTCTGGAGTACAATACAGGATATAACTCAGGATCAGTACAGGATAAGTAATATATGTACACAGTGACTCCACCAGCAGAATAGTGAGTGCAGCTCTGGAATATAATACAGGATGTAACTCAGGATCAGTACAGGATAAGTAATATATGTACACAGTGACTCCACCAGCAGAATAGTGAGTGCAGCTCTGGAGTATAATACATGATGTAACTCAGGATCAGTACAGGATAAGTAATATATGTACACAGTGACTGCACCAGCAGAATAGTGAGTGCAGCTATAGAGTACAATACAGGATGTAACTCAGGATCAGTACAGGATAAGTAATGTATGTACACGGTGACTCCACTAGCAGAATAGTGAGTGCAGCTCTGGAGTATAATACAGGATGTAACTCAGGATCAGTGCAGGATAAGTAATGTAATGTATGTACACAGTGACTGCACCAGCAGAATAGTGAGTATTATATATACTGTATGATAAATCTGCTGCATCTTATTGCTCCATTTCTAACCCTTCCTCGTACCACTATTCTGCATAACGCTGACACCTCCATAATGCCCCCTATAATACATATCCTATAATCTGTTCTCAGGGTCTCTCCACATGGCTTCTCCTTATCTTACATTCTTCTGCCCATGGAAGAGAAGTGCAGGTACCTGGTACAGAGGAGTGGGATGTCCGCCCAGTGTCCGGAGGTGATTGTCCATTCCAAGTGGACGCCACATTTCCACCACGTGTGAAGGTTCATATGAAGATCAACTGTGGGAGCTCTGCACAACAAATGACGGACAGCACAAGAGCCGCTCAATGTCTCCATGGGAATACAGGTAAATAGACAGGTGATCTATCTATCTATCTATCTATCTATCTATCTATCTATCTATCTATCTCATTCTGCCTATAGATAATTTCTGTAGGTAAATCTCTCCACGTTCAAGGCTGTATGGTCAGCCCTATACATTACGTGTACTTAGTGACATCATCTCACGATTACTATGGTTTCTCTATCTGCACGCTAACCATACATGGAAAATATACCATGACCTTAGACCGAAGATTTTTAAAAAGCTTTAAAATAAAAATCACAATCGCTCTACACTATAAAGGGAATTTCCAGGTGTGAGCTTCATGTACCATAGACTCCTCCACTGAGGTCAGCTGACAACCACAATGGCTGCCCCCTGCAAAGTTTATCAGCTGCATTTAGTATTGTAAAAGCTATTTTGCTAATTTTGGCCTCTGATTTCTATCATCTTCTTCCTCCAGCTCCAAGGTGGACAACCACAGAGTCCCGGTGGTCATCAATGAGGCCAGATGTCTCCACCACGGCTGTTTGGACCCTGAGGGTCATGTGGACCTCAGCATGAACTCAGTCCCCATCAGACAGGAGATCCTGGTCCTGCGCCGTGAGATGAGAGGATGTGTCCCCGTCTATAAGCTGGACAAGCAACTAGTCACCGTGGGCTGCACCTGTGTCCGGCCCATCACCCAGTACCTCAGATAAGAGCCTCATGGGTCACCACTGTCTCAGTGGAGGAGTTATCCATCGACCAATCAGGGGACTCTATAATGTGATTTTAGGAGTTAAAGCTGAATTCTGATTGGCTGCTGTTAAGGACTACTTATAAAAACCAGTGTAAGGAAAATAACTGTGGTCGACAGGAACCAATCAGATTTTATCTACTACTGCCGACTACAAAACATGAACAATTTCCATAGGTTGCTATGGGCGACACTTCTAAAAAAAATATGTGCAGAACCGCGTTTTCTCAGTTTTATTATTTAAAGTGTATTTATTGTTTTTATGGAAATATTCTTTATATTTATTTGACAATATTTATATTATTACATAAAATTATTGAAACTATTTAATCAGTCTATTGTTTTAATTAGCTGGAAAAGTGTACAGAAACTCGATGTTTTTTATGGCTGTTAGAGGATGTGAATACTTTTGTAATCACCTTATTTATTGCTCTAATAATTGTAAAATGATAAAAAAAAAGCAACCTTGTAGATCGGAATTCTACCATTTTGTGTATACAGCTCCCATGCAGACCTATGTGTCTCCAGCCTCCCGATCCTGTGTGCACCAATAGGAAAAAGTAACTGCCCCACTCAATACTTCTGACACCCGTAACTTTTTTATCTTTCTGTTTTTGGGGCTATGTGACGGCTCATTTTTTCTTGATGCCATTTTGGTATGTATGACAGTTTATTTTGGAAGCAAAGCGACAAAAATGTTTATTTGACGATTTTGATATTTTTTTCCACTACAATATTCACAGTGCGGGATAAATATTTTTATATTTTTATTGTGCAGAGATTTTCAAACCGTGCGATACTCTTTATTTTTTATTATTCATTATTTATAGTTCTAAAATAGGGAAAAGGGGTGATTTTAGAATTATTTTTTAATACTTTTTTTATACCTTTTCAATCTTATTTTTAGCCCCCCTTAGAGGACTTCAGCATGTCATCATCAGATCGTTTTTACCATAGACTTTAATGGTTTACCATTTCAGCCTATTAGAAAATTGCTGTGTTTCTATTGAGCCCTGACTGAGGCAGGGCTCAATAGGAGCTTAACTATGGTATACTTGGGAATCTTCACAAAGACCCTGTATACCATAACAACGATTGGCTCCCACAGTCTCATCATGGGGGTTTCTGGGAACAGCCTGCCTCCTATAAATAACCATTCAAATACCATGGTCATATTTGACTACAACATCTGAGGGGTTAAATGCACCTGCCGGCTACGCCACTGCTCAGCTCCTGAATGGGAACCATCTTTAAAGACCCAACTTCTGCCACACATGTACGATGAAAGGAGCCATTTGGATGTAAGTGATACATGTTGTATGATTAGCGCAGGGCTTGAGGGGCGGAGCATGACACAGGGATTCAAAGAGAGGACACCAGTCATAGTCTGCACCAGGCATCACACAGTAACATTCTTGCCTTTATTCCTTAAAAGAGGTTTTCCAGCAGAACAGATATTTGTGGCTCAGAATGACTTGAAAACATAAAAGAAGCAATACTCGCCGATCCCCCATCACTTCTGTTTTGACACTGCTTAGTCTGTGATGGTCTCCGCTTCCTGCTCTGCAGGAAATGCCCTCTCAGCCTATCAGTGGCCACCATTGTGTCCTGCCGCAGCCACTGATTGGCTGATCGGGAATTTCCTGTGTCTCGAGTCGGGCGCAGGAAGTAGAGAACAGTGAGGATCCGGTTGTTTCAGAATGGCAGCGGTGGAGGAGCAGTGGAGGTAAGTATTGGTTCTTTTATGTTTTTAAGCCATTCTGAGCCTACTGGAAAACCTCTTCAAGTAGAATACACAGAGCACCTCAATACAGAGCCAGGCACTCATAACATTGCCAGTCACACAGTGCCCATCCCCATAATAGTGCCAGCTGGACAGTGTACCATGAATACTTATGCTGGCTGCAAAATATCTCTTAAAGGGGATGTCCAGATTCAGAGCTGAACCCCGGACATATTCCCATATTAACCCAGGCAGCCCCCCTGACTTTAGCATCGGAGCAGTTCATGAATCGCGCAGGGCAAAGGCATTTTC
The DNA here is from genome assembly GCF_014858855.1 of Bufo gargarizans. Taxonomy (NCBI): domain Eukaryota; kingdom Metazoa; phylum Chordata; class Amphibia; order Anura; family Bufonidae; genus Bufo; species Bufo gargarizans. Next base: position 168,956,774 of record NC_058087.1, on the reverse strand, counting down.
TGGCATTCTGGTGACGTACTGGGCTCTCCATGGGGCTGCCAGGCGGAGGCTTCCGCCCAGTAGTGAGCCCAGGTGACGTCACCAGCACTGATGGGCGACTAGAGCAGCGCTAAAGCCCGCCCATCAGAGCCGGTGACGTCACTGAACACACTGCTGGGCGGAAGCCTCTGCCCGGCAGTGTGTTTTTGTAAATAAAAGATCGCTTGTCCTGCGCGATTCAGCGCAGGGCGAGGGAGCGCATTGGAGCATGAAATGCACCTATGTTAACATTAGGGGGGGCTGCCTGGGTGAAATTAAGGGTATGTCTGAGTTCAGCTCTGAACCTGGACAACCCCTTAAAGTAAGGAGTCACTAGAGGGAGTCACTTATATGTCCCAAGGCCTACATTGATAGCAATGCAGAGAAGAGATTAGACCTGCAGTCTAATGACTATGTATCTGCAGTCTAATGACTCCATGTCCATGTTGTGCATCCTAGGCCTAGACATTTTCTAAGCTTTGGTGCAATTTTCTGTCCTTGCTTCTCAACTTCTTACTGCTCCAACCTTCTATGCACCATGTGTCTTACGTACAACCAAATGTATAAAGACAAAGATGGTCCCTGAACACATAAATGAAGACTTTGACGGCCCCTTGATCTCTTGATCCATTTACTTAACACAAGATTGCAGTATTCACCCTCTTTAAGTCCGTGTGTAGAAGAGACTACAATTCCAGCCATGTCTCTAAGTGGATTTATCTGTAGGCCTTGATGGACCCTGCAATGTTTTATGTTATTATTTCATAGTTCAAGTTCATCCATATCTTCTTCTATTGGATTGATTTGGCCACCTGAAGGCCAGTAACACTGTTGTTTTTGAGTGAGTCCCGTGCAGGTTTGGCTTCATGTTTGCAGTTTTCTTTTCTGCTCACAAGCTCTGGTCGTCTTGTAGACTGCAGCAGGTTTCCATGTTTGCTACTGAACTTGTTATACCCTTTACCACCCTGTGCCTTCCAGTGCCTGATGCAGAGATAACACAATGCTGCCACCACCTTGTTTTTCAAGTTGAGTCACATTTTTATGACCACCAGCTAATATCTAGACCAGGCATGCTCAACCTGTGGCCCTCCAGCTGTTGTAAAACTACAACTCCCACAATGCCCTGCTGTAGGCTGATAGCTGTAGGCTGTTAGGGCATGCTGGGAGTTGTAGTTTTGCAACATCTGGAGTGCCGCAGGTTGAGCATGCCTGATCTAGAGTATCCCCTGTGTGCAGCATGGGCAACAGCCAGACGGGTTGGGAGTGACTCGTTAAGGTCTTGGTAGGTTGTCACCAAGGGTGTACATAGAAATCATTGGGCCTCATAGCAAGAATCTGAATTGGGCCCCAGTAACTCCGCCCACTACCCACCCCTGGTACATCCCACCATCTGCCCTGGCCCCTCCCCTGCCACACCCCATGTATAAATGACCTATTGAAACCGTAACCTGCGACTCACACACTAGCCAATCAGCAGCAGGAGCTTTGCACTGCTAAATGCTGATTGGCCGATGCAGTGCGAGTGCCAAGCAGACAGAGGAAGGAGAATGAGCGGCGCTGCAGGATGTCAAGAGACAGGTGGGGCATTGCCCATCACCCATAGCAGCTGCGTGGTCTGGTGGTATGCCACTGGTTGTCACCTGCATCTGGAGCCATGCTGACTGCAGTGCATCCCACAGCTGCTGGAGGTTGTGTGGGGGAGGATCCATAGAGCGAACACAATGATGGAGGTCGTCCCACAGATGTTCAATTGGATTCAAGTCTGGGGAACTGTTTCTCTCCTGAGTCTGTTTCTCGCTAACGTCCATCCATTCGATGAAACAGAAAAAGTGTCTCGTTGGAGGAGGCAATTGAAGGACCAATTCCGATACTGCCGCAAAACTAAAAATCTTCGTAGTGGACATTCACCTCTCTCATCAGTGGCACGTGGTGCTCCACAGTTTCCACGTCTCTTATTCACAATGCTGCCATTTGTCCAATCACACAGCAGCAGAGAACAGTTCACACTGTGCAGTGTCAGAAATACCGCCACCCGGGGCCCTAAAGACAATAATCATCCCTTTTTATAATTTGTCCATGACAGCAATGAGGGATGTGTGTGCAGACCGCCTATCACACCTTATATACCCACCGAGCTATGTGATGTTTTAATATATGCAAATGAGCCTCTAGGAGCAATGGGGGCGTTACGGTTACACCTAGAGGCTTTGCTCTCTCTACAACTGCCACACCCTCTGCACTTTAGGAGAAATCAGGACCAGGTCTGATCACATTTACATTGCCGGGACCTGTCAATCAAAGTGCAGAGGGCACTGCAATTGCAGAGAGAGCATAGCCTCTAGGTGTAACGATAACTCCCCCATTGCCCCTAGATGCTCATTTGCATATATTTAAACACCATCTTTCTCAGCAATGGGGGCACATATGAACATGGGACCAACACAGATGCCTTCAGCTGCCAAGTGCACATATAACAGATCAGCCAGTGTCATAGGTACAAATCTGCTGACAGATGCCCTTTAATGGTGTCTTTATTATCATATATTGTGCTTATATGTGAATAAAGCAGTAATATGTATATTAGCTGTGTGGTGAAGCTATAGTACATAGAGTATATGATATGTAGATACTAGGACACATCGCTGCCCTCAGCATGCTGAAGTCTAGTCCTGTCAATCAAAGGGAGGGGGGAGTGTTCAGAGCACAGGGGGTGTTTCAAAGCAGTGCTCCAAGGGTTCAGCCCCGCCTCCTGGTGCTCCAATTTGCTTATTTGCAAATGAATTAAAATGCATTTATCTCTGTAGCTGTTTAGCATACAGACAAAAGAAAGGTATGCCTAGTTTAATAGGGTTGCTGACAGATCCACTTTAAAATTACTAGAGACAATTCTACAGACAAGAATTTTGGGTAAGTCTATTTTATTTCCTAAATATAAAGAAAATATCCAAAATATTCCAGTTCATAATCATTGGAGTCCGTCCATTCATATTTCCACATAATCAGTAATAGCTGACGACAGGCTTGACGCACGTGCAGCCCAGTGTGACCACCTCAGTCTCCAGTCTATAGGAGAAGCTGCAGCCTTTCTGCTCCCGATATAGGACCATCACCTCCTGCAGGATGGGGTAGGAGATCAGGGCTGGATTTTCATTGCCGTTGGCGTCTGCGCAAGCGAAAGTGAGACAATTGGCCTCCGCGATGACGAAGGGGAATCTGTTGGGGTCTGAATTGAGACTGAAAAAGGAAATTTAAAAGAATAAATAAAATGTTACAATTCCAAAATGTATACATTTACATATTGTTCTTTTGGCAGCTGAAGATCTATGTACCCTGCAGATTTTGGATATTTCCCCACCCGCTCGTCTCTGTAAATTTCTCCATCCACGCTCGCTAGGTTCTTCTTGCTGATGTCAGAACTGTGCTTTCTGCTCTGAGGCTTCTGCGATTCCTCTTTCCCTTTCCCTGAGAAACTGCAGCTGCATCTCCCTCCTCCTCTGTGTTACACTAGAAGTATTTTTTGGGGGACTGAAGACTTTTTGAAGATTTACTGGGAGTGGGATAGGGGAACCACAGTCTGCTCGAAGACACTATCTAATACCTTATCATGTGTGGTACTCAGGGAGGAAGGAGGAAAGGAAGGATTGGTTGACAGTCGGTTTCACGTGTATTATCTATGGCTGCTATGATTATATATGTACCGTCTATAGTTTCCAGCCAAAACATTAAAGTGTTTGTGCACTTTTCTCATGAATTTCTTTTTAGATATGATGAGGTTTTGGTTGTATTAATTAGATTTGAATGTATCCTGGGGATCTATAGCCACTGAGTGTGAATAGCTCTAATCTGCTTTGACCACAGGTTCTTCTTCTGTGATCAGGAGTAGATTAGCAAGAAGGTGATGGTTGCAGAATCTGACTGCATACAGGCTTTGTTTGTAGTCTGTTACCATGGAGACACATAACACTGCACAGGAACTGTATACACTGCATTATGCACTGCATTAATGCAGATGGTGGTTTGGATCATGTCAAGGCTGAAATTCTGGGGCTTACAGAAAGTAGTCTTGTCCTGAGGACACAAGTCGAGATGAACCTGCAAATCCAAGCCCTAATAATGCGGGAAATTAGTGCTCCATTCCATAGAAGGTACACAGGACTATAGCCCTATTTCCGAAATGTTTGAAATGGGGTGCGTTGTGACATTTACCTGTATTCCCAGGGTGACAAAGAGCGAGTGTGAATGTCCTCCATCTGTACCAAGCTGTCCAGGTAGCTGGTGTCAATGAGACCGATGTCCACTATCATAGCGCTTGGCCAGTGGCAGTTCCTTCTTCCAGGACATCTCTGTTTGGCCTCTAGGGGGAGCTCTTCATCCTTAGATCCTTCCTGAGTATTAGTAAGGGACAAATATTCTTCTGGGAGAAAGGCCGATGAGCAGAGGGACACCAGGGCGGCCATCTTATTAGAATGAGAATAAATTTGATCATTCCAAACAGGCAAAGAGGAGAAAATTGTTTATTGTGCACAGTGTTTGTCTTATAGGGGTTGTCACATTACACTTTTAAAACCAGCACCTGGACCTGAATACTTTTGTAATCTCATGTGATTAAAAACTTAGTATAGTCACTGTTTAGCGCCACCTGCAGTTTTATTTTTCCATATTTTTCCACCCACCTTAGTAACATTGCTGAGGTGGTCGCACATGCTCAGTTCCATCCTTCAACTGCTACTAGCTGTACCTACTGTCAGAAGCTGTGACAATTACAGGGAGAGAGCTGAAGCAGAAAGGACACTTCCCCTGAGCTTCTATATGCAGAGAGTTGCAACAGAAAGGACAGACCCCTGAGCTCTCATAGAGAGAGAGCTGAAGCAGAAAGGATCCTCCCCTAAGCCATTATAAGAAGATAATTGCAGTAGAAAGGACACACCCTGAGCTACCAGCCTGAAATAAATCTATTAGAGCAAAAGGAGCAATGAACGGGGAGATCTCTGGATCCATGTGAGGTTCAGGGCTGGTTCTAGCTTTGTTAGAAAGAAACTGTCATGTACTTTATGTTTTTCAATTTTTACATTAATCATGGGATAAACTCTTTAATGGTTTTCACTAAAGCATTCAGTACATCCTATGCAGATATTACAGTAAACTACCATTAATCCAGCATCCATGAAACCTCTAATCTGCTCCCTTATCAAAATGTTGATGTTCCTAGGGATGCACATTGGAAGTAAATCAGAGAACACTTTCCAGCCTATTGGAATAGTCTTATTGTTGTATTCTGGATGATATAAATTCTACTGTCATCGTCCTCAATATCATATTATACAATGGACACTTTTATACTCACAAGTATCAGTGAGGTTCTTGTATAGACCATTCTTCTCCTCCTGCTCGGTTCTCTGTATAGTTCTGGGATCTGCTGCTCTAATTCTTGGATCCCAGTCCCTCTCTCTATTTATACCAGTTGTGGCTCCCGGTGGAGTCTCTGTCTCAGGAATCATAGTTTTCCAAAAAGTTTCTGTAAGTTCCAGTCGTGTCTATGACCATTGAAGAATGTGGACTGTCCAGCTCTACCCTGTTATGTCAGATTATAAGAGAGAGAAACCAGCATAAGATCTCCGGCACTTCCCTAATCGGGGGCCATAATTTATCTGAACTCTCGCCGCTTATCTTGGACCATAAAGATAGCAGCACATGGTAATTATTGTCTTCACTGGCCTGGACGAAAATGATGGTTCCTTTAACTTAATATTTTGTTGAACAACCTTTTGAGGCAATCGCTGCAATCATGCGATTTCTGTAACCCTCAATGAGACTTCTGCACCTGTCCACAGGTATTTTGGCAAACTCCTCATGAACAAACTGCTCCAGCTATCTCGGGTTTGAAGGGTGACTTCTCCAGATTGCATGTTTCAGCTCCTTCCACGGATCCTCAATATGATTTAGATCAAGGATTATACAGTGCTGCCCATAATTATTCATACCCCTGTCAAATTTTGACTTAAAGTTACTTTTATTCAACCAGCAAGTAATTTTTTGACGGGAAATGACATAGGTGTCTCCCAAAAGATAATAAGACGATGTACAAGAGCCATTATTGTGGGAAATAAAATAACATTTCTCAGCTTTTATTTACATTTGAGCAAAAAATACAAGATGTTCCGCACTGTGGAAAATCTCAGAGGACGTGGTCGGAAGCCAAAAGTGACACCTGTGCTGGCCAGGAGGATAGTTAGAGAGGTGAAAAAGAATCCAAGGATCGCCACCAAGGCCATCCTGGTTAATCTGGGCTCTGCTGGTGGCAATGTCTCAAGGCAGACAATCCACGGACACTGCACACTGCTGGGTTCCACTTCTCCAGATAAGACACACAAAAGCTCGCTTGGCCTTTTCAAAAGCTCATCTGGAAAAAGAAGAAGACTTCTGGTCTTATGTGTTATGGTCAGATGAAACAAAAATGTAATTGTTTGGTCACAATGATGTTTCCTTCATTTGGCGTAAAAAAGGAGAAGCCTTTAACCCAAAGAACACCATCCCCACTGTCAAACATGGTGGTGGGAACCTAATGCTTTGGGGGTGTATTTCAGCCAATAGACCAGGGAACCTAATCACAGTAAATGGCACCATGAAAAAAGAGCAATACATGAGGATTCTCAACGTCAACATCAGGCAGTCTGCAGAGAATCTTGGCCTTGGGCACCAGTGGACATTTCAGCAGGACAATGACCCAAAACACACAGCAAAAGTGGTGAAGAAATGGTTAGCAGACAACAACATTAACGTTTTGGAGTGGCCCAGCCAGAGTCCAGACTTGAATCCAATTGAGAATCTGTGGAGGGAGCTAAAGATCAGGGTCATGGGAAGAAGACCATCCAACTTGAAAGATTTGGAGCTCATTACTAAAGATGAATGGGCAAAAATACCTGTGGAGACATGCAAAAAGCTGGTCTGCAATTATAGGAAGCGTTTGATTGCTGTAATAGCCAATAAAGACTTTTCTATTGATTATTGAGAAGGGTATGAATAATTTTGGACTGGACATTTTTTGCTCAAATGTAAATAAAAGCTGACAAATGTTTTTTTTCCACAATAATGCCTCTTGTACATCCTCTTATTATCTTTGGGGAGACACCTATGTCATTACCTGCTGTTGAATAAAAATAACTTTAAGTCAAAATTTGCCAGGGGTATGAATAATTATGGGCAGCACTGTAGAAGGCCACTTCAGAATAGTCCAATGCTTTGCTCTTAGCTATTCTTGGATGTTTTTAGCTGTGTGTTTTGGGTAATTATCCTGTTGAAAGACCCATGACCTGTGACTGAGATCAGCATATTTAGCTCCAGAATGCCTTGATAGTCTTGAGATTTCATTGTACCCTGCACAGATTCAAGACACCCTATGCCAGATGTAGCAAAAGCAGCCCCAAAAACATAACCAAGCCTCCTCCATGTTTCCCAGTAGCTTCATGTTTTTATCTGTGAACATAGAGCTGATGTGACTTGCCAAAAAGCTCCAGTTTTGTCTCATCTGTCCAAAGGACATTCTCCCAGAAGCTTTGTTTCTTGACAATATGTATTTTGGCAAATTCTAATCTTGCATTTTTATAACTTGCTTTCAACAGTGGTGTTCTCCTCGGTCATCTTTCACCAAGTCCACTTTGGGTAAGGCAGCAATGGATGGTGCAATCTGACATTGATGCACCTTGAGCTTGGAATTCATGCCTAATCTCTTTGGAAGTTGTTCTCGGCTCCTTTGTTACCATTTGTATTATCCATCTCTTCAATTTGTCATCAATTTTTATCTTGCGGCCACATCCAGGGAGGTCCCATAGACCTTAAACTTCTGAATAGTATGTGCAACTGTAGTTACAGGAACATCAAGCTGTTTGGAGATGTTCTCATAGCCTTTTTACGTTAACATTTTTGTCTATAATTTTCTTTCTAATTTCCGAGACACCTTTTTCCTTAGCTTTTTATGAAACCAAACAGCACAGTGACTACTTTGTACCCGTTAAATAGGCAGACTGACTAAGATTGAAGACACCTATGATGCTAATTACAGGATACACCTTATTTTAACATGCCCCTATGTCTCAAAATATTTTCAATCTTTTCTAGGGGTACTATCATTTTTGTCCAGACTAGTTTCATTTTTTATTTTTTTATTATTCTGTTGAAACACAATTCAAAAGCAATGTCTGATTTTTATTTATTATTACTTTTGTCAGTTTCAAGTTATTTCAGTGACCATTGTGGGTTTTTCTTTCTTTAACGGAAGGGTACCAACAATTTTGTGGACGTGTGTAGATACTTCTCATACAATCCTGTTTGTTACTATTAGCTCTCGCTTCAGTTTATGACTCTTTTATCTCTATCCGATGCAGGAGAGGATTATTACTGTGTCAGCTTTTCTGGTTAATTAGTAATTGAGGGATTCCATAGCGGGAGATGTTCCCGTCCTTTAAATTCTCCCAATGTTTCATATTCATTTCTGAAAGATTAAAATATATTGATATAAAATCCCAAGAATCATTGAAACCTGATTTTAGGTTATGAATATTTCAGGAAAGTCCAGAAACAACCGTGTCCCTTATATATTGGGGCCCGGAGTCAGAGTCCCAGCACAGTCCACCAGCAGAACCTCACCAGAGCTCGTCTATGGGAACAATGGCCACCCACCGGGGAACATTAATGGTAGGACCACCGATTCCTATTCAGTTTTATTAACCAGGTTCATTATAGGAGTATGAGGTGTGGGGGTTCATTACTTGTTATTATGTTCTCTGAAAGCAAAATTATCTTCCTTGGTTTCCCTGAAGAATTGTCTTGAAGAGCTTGTCCACTTCTGAGCATCATTTTACAGTTTAATAGCTGATCAACATTGTACGTACTTTGCATTACTTATGGATACAACCTGTGTTATGCTCCAGAGCTGTATTTACAATTCTGTTGGTTGTTAGTGGAAACAGAAAGCATTAAAATAGACACACCATAACAGCTAACCTATATTCTATAATGCGGGGGGGTGGTTAGTAGAGTTGAGCGAACACCTGGATGTTCGGGTTCGAGAAGTTCGGCCGAACATCCCGGAAATGTTCGGGTTCGGGATCCGAACCCGATCCGAACTTCGTCCCGAACCCGAACCCCATTGAAGTCAATGGGGACCCGAACTTTTCGGCACTAAAACGGCTGTAAAACAGCCCAGGAAAGGGCTAGAGGGCTGCAAAAGGCAGCAACATGTAGGTAAATCCCCTGCAAACAAATGTGGATAGGGAAATTAATTAAAATAAAAATTAAATAAATAAAAATTAACCAAAATCAATTGGAGAGAGGTTCCATAGCAGAGAATCTGGCTTCCCGTCACCCACCACTGGAACAGTCCATTCTCAGATATTTAGGCCCCGGCACCCAGGCAGAGGAGAGAGGTCCCGTAACAGACAATCTGGCTTCATGTCAGCAGAGAATCAGTCTTCATGTCATAGCAGAGAATCAGGCTTCACGTCACCCACCACTGTAATAGTCCATTTTCATAAATTTAGGCCCAGCACCCAGGCAGAGGAGAGAGGTCCCGTAACAGACAATCTGGCTTCATGTCAGCAGAGAATCAGTCTTCATATCATAGCAGAGAATCTGGCTTCCCGTTACCCACCACTGGAACAGTCCATTCTCAGATATTTAGGCCCCGGCACCCAGGCAGAGGAGAGAGGTCCCGTAACAGACAATCTGGCTTCATGTCAGCAGAGAATCAGTCTTCATATCATAGCAGAGAATCAGGCTTCACGTCAGCCACCACTGCAACAGTCCATTGTCATAAATTCAGGCCCAGCACCCAGGCAGAGGAGAGAGGTCCCGTAACAGACAATCTGGCTTCATGTCAGCAGAGAATCAGTCTGCATGTCATAGCAGAGAATGAGGCTTCACGTCACCCACCACTGCAACAGTCCATTTTCATAAATTTAGGCCCAGCACCCAGGCAGAGGAGAGAGGTCCCGTAACAGAGGATCTGGCTTCATGTCACCAGAGAATCAGTCTGCATGTCATAGCAGAGAATCAGGCTTCACGTCACCCACCACTGCAACAGTCCATTTTCATAAATTTAGGCCCAGCACCCAGGCAGAGGAGAGAGGTCCCGTAACAGAGGATCTGGCTTCATGTCACCAGAGAATCAGTCTGCATGTCATAGCAGAGAATCAGGCTTCACGTCAGCCACCACTGCAACAATCCATTGGCATATATTTAGGCCTAGCACACAGGCAGAGGAGAGAGGTCCCGTAACAGACAATCTGGCTTCATGTCAGCAGAGAATCAGTCTTCATATCATAGCAGAGAATCAGGCTTCACGTCAGCCACCAATGCAACAGTCCATTGTCAGATATTTAGGCCCAGCACCCAGGCAGAGGAGAGAGGTCCCGTAACAGAGGATCTGGCTTCATGTCAGCAGAGAATCAGTCTTCATGTCATAGCAGAGAATCAGGCTTCACGTCACCCACCACTGTAAGAGTCCATTTTCATAAATTTAGGCCCAGCACCCAGGCAGAGGAGAGAGGTCCCGTAACAGACAATCTGGCTTCATGTCAGCAGAGAATCAGTCTTCATATCATAGCAGAGAATCAGGCTTCACGTCACCCACCACTGTAACAGTCCATTTTCATAAATTTAGGCCCAGCACCCAGGCAGAGGAGAGAGGTCCCGTAACAGACAATCTGGCTTCATGTCAGGAGAGAATCAGTCTTCATGTCATAGCAGAGAATCAGGCTTCACGTCACCCACCACTGCAACAGTCCATTTTCATAAATTTAGGCCCAGCACCCAGGCAGAGGAGAGAGGTCCCGTAACAGACAATCTGGCTTCATGTCAGCAGAGAATTAGTCTGCATGTCATAGCAGAGAATCAGGCTTCACGTCAGCCACCAATGCAACAGTCCATTGTCAGATATTTAGGCCCAGCACCCAGGCAGAGGAGAGAGGTCCCGTAACAGAGGATCTGGCTTCATGTCACCAGAGAATCAGTCTGCATGTCATAGCAGAGAATCAGGCTTCACGTCACCCACCACTGCAACAGTCCATTTTCATAAATTTAGGCCCAGCACCCAGGCAGAGGAGAGAGGTCCCGTAACAGAGGATCTGGCTTCATGTCACCAGAGAATCAGTCTGCATGTCATAGCAGAGAATGAGGCTTCACGTCAGCCACCACTGCAACAATCCATTGGCATATATTTAGGCCTAGCACACAGGCAGAGGAGAGGTTCATTCAACTTTGGGTAGCCTTGCAATATAATGGTAAAATGAAAATAAAAATAGGATTGAATGAGGAAGTGCCCTGGAGTCCAATAATATATGGTTATGGGGAGGTAGTTAATGTCTAATCTGGACAAGGGACGGACAGGTCCTGTGGGATCCATGCCTGGTTCATTTTTATGAACGTCAGCTTGTCCACATTGGCTGTAGACAGGCGGCTGCGTTTGTCTGTAATGACGCCCCCTGCCGTGCTGAATACACGTTCAGACAAAACGCTGGCTGCCGGGCAGGCCAGCACCTCCAAGGCATAAAAGGCTAGCTCTGGCCACGTGGACAATTTAGAGACCCAGAAGTTGAATGGGGCCGAACCATCAGTCAGTACGTGGAGGGGTGTGCACACGTACTGTTCCACCATGTTAGTGAAATGTTGCCTCCTGCTAACACGTTGCGTATCAGGTGGTGGTGCAGTTAGCTGTGGCGTGTTGACAAAAGTTTTCCACATCTCTGCCATGCTAACCCTGCCCTCAGAGGAGCTGGCCGTGACACAGCTGCCTTGGCGACCTCTTGCTCCTCCTCTGCCTTGGCCTTGGGCTTCCACTTGTTCCCCTGTGACATTTGGGAATGCTCTCAGTAGCGCGTCTACCAACGTGCGCTTGTACTCGCGCATCTTCCTATCACGCTCCAGTGCAGGAAGTAAGGTGGGCACATTGTCTTTGTAGCGTGGATCCAGCAGGGTGGCAACCCAGTAGTCCGCACAGGTTAAAATGTGGGCAACTCTGCTGTCGTTGCGCAGGCACTGCAGCATGTAGTCGCTCATGTGTGCCAGGCTGCCCAGGGGTAAGGACAAGCTGTCCTCTGTGGGAGGCGTATCGTCATCGTCCTGCCTTTCCCCCCAGCCACGCACCAGTGATGGACCCGAGCTGCGTTGGGTGCCACCCCGCTGTGACCATGCTTCATCCTCATCCTCCTCCACCTCCTCCTCATCCTCGTCCTCCTCGTCCTCCAGTAGTGGGCCCTGGCTGGCCACATTTGTACCTGGCCTCTGCTGTTGCCAAAAACCTCCCTCTGAGTCACTTCGAAGAGACTGGCCTGAAAGTGCTAAAAATGACCCCTCTTCCTCCTCCTCCTCCTCCTCCTCCTGGGCCACCTCCTCTTCCATCATCGCCCTAAGTGTTTTCTCAAGGAGACATAGAAGTGGTATTGTAACGCTGATAACGGTGTCATCGCCACTGGCCATGTTGGTGGAGTACTCGAAACAGCGCAACAGGGCACACAGGTCTCGCATGGAGGCCCAGTCATTGGTGGTGAAGTGGTGCTGTTCTGTAGTGCGACTGACCCGTGCGTGCTGCAGCTGAAACTCCACTATGGCCTGCTGCTGCTCGCACAGTCTGTCCAGCATGTGCAAGGTGGAGTTCCACCTGGTGGGCACGTCGCATATGAGGCGGTGAGCGGGAAGGCCGAAGTTACGCTGTAGCGCAGACAGGCGAGCAGCAGCAGGATGTGAACGCCGGAAGCGCGAACAGACGGCCCGCACTTTATGCAGCAGCTCTGACATGTCGGGGTAGTTGTGAATGAACTTCTGCACCACCAAATTCAGCACATGCGCCAAGCAAGGGATGTGCGTCAAATTGGCTAGTCCCAGAGCTGCAACGAGATTTCGCCCATTATCACACACCACCAGGCCGGGCTTGAGGCTCACCGGCAGCAACCACTCGTCGGTCTGTTGTTCTATACCCCGCCACAACTCCTGTGCGGTGTGGGGCCTGTCCCCCAAACATATGAGTTTCAGAATGGCCTGCTGACGTTTACCCCGGGCTGTGCTGAAGTTGGTGGTGAAGGTGTGTGGCTGACTGGATGAGCAGGTGGAAGAAGAGGAGGAGGAAGCCGAGAAGGAGGAGGTGGCAACAGGAGGCAAAGAATGTTGCCCTGCGATCCTTGGCGGCGGAAGGACGTGCGCCAAACAGCTCTCCGCCTGGGGCCCAGCTGCCACTACATTTACCCAGTGTGCAGTTAGGGAGATATAGCGTCCCTGGCCGTGCTTACTGGTCCACGTATCTGTGGTTAGGTGGACCTTGCCACAGATGGCGTTGCGCAGTGCACACTTGATTTTATCGGATACTTGGTTGTGCAGGGAAGGCACGGCTCTCTTGGAGAAGTAGTGCCGGCTGGGAACAACATACTGTGGGACAGCAAGCGACATGAGCTGTTTGAAGCTGTCTGTGTCCACCAGCCTAAATGACAGCATTTCATAGGCCAGTAGTTTAGAAATGCTGGCATTCAGGGCCAGGGATCGAGGGTGGCTAGGTGGGAATTTACGCTTTCTATCAAATGTTTGTGAGATGGAGAGCTGAACGCTGGCGTGTGACATGGTTGAGACGCTTGGTGACGGAGGTGGTGGTGGTGGTGTTGGTGGTACATCCCCTGTTTGCTGGGCGGCAGGTGCCAACGTTCCTCCAGAGGCGGAGGAAGAGGCCGAGGCGGCAGCAGCAGAATAGGCCGAGGCGGCAGCAGCAGAAGAGGTAGCAGGGGGAGCCTGAGTGACTTCCTTGGTTTTAAGGTGTTTACTCCACTGCAGTTCATGCTTTGCATGCAGGTGCCTGGTCATGCAGGTTGTGCTCAGGTTCAGAACGTTAATGCCTCGCTTCAGGCTCTGATGGCACAGCGTGCAAACCACTCGGGTCTTGTCGTCAGCACATTGTTTGAAGAAGTGCCATGCCAGGGAACTCCTTGAAGCTGCCTTTGGGGTGCTCGGTCCCAGATGGCGGCGGTCAGTAGCAGGCGGAGTCTCTTGGCGGCGGGTGTTCTGCTTTTGCCCACTGCTCCCTCTTTTGCTACGCTGTTGGCTCGGTCTCACCACTGCCTCTTCCTCCGAACTGTGAAAGTCAGTGGCACGACCTTCATTCCATGTGGGGTCTAGGACCTCATCGTCCCCTGCATCGTCTTCCACCCAGTCTTGATCCCTGACCTCCTGTTCAGTCTGCACACTGCAGAAAGACGCAGCAGTTGGCACCTGTGTTTCGTCATCATCAGAGACATGCTGAGGTGGTATTCCCATGTCCTCATCATCAGGAAACATAAGTGGTTGTGCGTCAGTGCATTCTATGTCTTTCACCGCTGGGGAAGGGCTAGGTGGATGCCCTTGGGAAACCCTGCCAGCGGAGTCTTCAAACAGCATAAGAGACTGCTGCATAACTTGAGGCTGAGACAGTTTCCCTGGTATGCATGGGGGTGATGTGACAGACTGATGGGGTTGGTTTTCAGGCGCCATCTGTGCGCTTTCTGCAGAAGACTGGGTGGGAGATAATGTGAACGTGCTGGATCCACTGTCGGCCACCCAATTGACTAATGCCTGTACCTGCTCAGGCCTTACCATCCTTAGAACGGCATTGGGCCCCACCATATATCGCTGTAAATTCTGGCGGCTACTGGGACCTGAGGTAGTTGGTACACTAGGACGTGTGGATGTGGCAGAACGGCCACGTCCTCTCCCAGCACCAGAGGGTCCACTAACACCACCACGACCATGTCCACGTCCGCGTCCCTTACTAGATGTTTTTCTCATTGTTATGGTTCACCACAACAACAAATATATTATTTGGCCCAATGTATTGTATTCAAATTCAGCGGGATATAAATTTGAGGCCTAGTATTTAGGCGCTGGGTGACCGGTATGGATTTAGTGACAGAATTAGACTTGGAAATGCACAGAAGCGTGTGTGTGAAGTTATTCTGAATGACCCTATGTGCACCTTCAATATGATCTACCCTTTTAGGGATAGATTTCAAATAGCTCTGATATAGCAGAAACGACTAAATTATGAAATTGCTAAATTGGGAATTGTATTTCAACCCAGAACAAAAAATGTGCTTTGACGGACACTAAATAACTTTCCCAGCCACAACAGGACAGCGGTAACGAGAGATTTAGCGGGATATAAATTTGAGGCCTAGTATTTAGGCGCTGGGTGACAGGTATGGGTTTAGTGACAGAATTAGATTTGGAAATGCACAGTAGCGGGTGTGTGAAGTTATTCTGAATGACCCTATGTGCACCTTGAATATTATATACCCTTTTAGGGATAGATTTCAAATAGCTCTGATATAGCAGAAACCACTAAATTATGAAATTGCTAAATTGGGAATTGTATTTCAACCCAGAACAAGAAATGTGCTTGAACGGACACTAAATAACTCGCCCAGCTACAGCACTAGGGACAGATTTAGCGGGATATAAATTTGAGGCCTAGTATTTAGGCGCTGGGTGACAGGTATGGGTTTAGTGACAGAATTAGACTTGGAAATACACAGTAGCGGGTGTGTGTGAAGTTATTCTGAATGACCCAATGTGCACCTTGAATATTATATACCCTTTTAGGGATAGATTTCAAATAGCTCTGATATAGCAGAAACCACTAAATTATGAAATTGCTAAATTGGGAATTGTATTTCAACCCAGAACAAAAAATGTGCTTTGACGGACACTAAATATCTTGCCCAGCAACAACAGTACAGCGGTAACGAGAGATTTAGCAGGATATAAATTTGAGGCCTAGTATTTAGGCGCTGGGTGACAGGTATGGGTTTAGTGACAGAATTAGACTTGAAAATACACAGTAGCGGGTGTGTGTGAAGTTATTCTGAATGACCCAATGTGCACCTTGAATATTATATACCCTTTTAGGGATAGATTTCAAATAGCTCTGATATAGCAGAAACCACTAAATTATGAAATTGCTAAATTGGGAATTGTATTTCAACCCAGAACAAAAAATGTGCTTTGACGGACACTAAATATCTTGCCCAGCAACAACAGTACAGCGGTAACGAGAGATTTAGCAGGATATAAATTTGAGGCCTAGTATTTAGGCGCTGGGTGACAGGTATGGGTTTAGTGACAGAATTAGACTTGAAAATACACAGTAGCGGGTGTGTGTGAAGTTATTCTGAATGACCCAATGTGCACCTTGAATATTATATACCCTTTTAGGGATAGATTTCAAATAGCTCTGATATAGCAGAAACCACTAAATTATGAAATTGCTAAATTGGGAATTGTACTTCAACCCAGAACAAAAAATGTGCTTTGACGGACACTAAATATCTTTCCCAGCTACAACAGTACAGCGGTAACGAGAGATTTAGCAGGATATAAATTTGAGGCCTAGTATTTAGGCGCTGGGTGACAGGTATGGGTTTAGTGACAGAATTAGACTTGGAAATACACAGTAGCGGGTGTGTGTGAAGTTATTCTGAATGACCCAATGTGCACCTTGAATATTATATACCCTTTTAGGGATAGATTTCAAATAGCTCTGATATAGCAGAAACCACTAAATTATGAAATTGCTAAATTGGGAATTGTACTTCAACCCAGAACAAAAAATGTGCTTTGACGGACACTAAATAACTTTCCCAGCTACAACAGGACAGCGGTAACGAGAGATTTAGCAGGATATAAATTTGAGGCCTAGTATTTAGGCGCTGGGTGACAGGTATGGGTTTAGTGACAGAATTAGACTTGGAAATACACAGTAGCGGGTGTGTGTGAAGTTATTCTGAATGACCCTATGTGCACCTTGAATATTATATACCCTTTTAGGGATAGATTTCAAATAGCTCTGATATAGCAGAAACCACTAAATTATGAAATTGCTAAATTGGGAATTGTACTTCAACCCAGAACAAAAAATGTGCTTTGACGGACACTAAATAACTTTCCCAGCTACAACAGGACAGCGGTAACGAGAGATTTAGCAGGGATATAAATTTGAGGCCTAGTATTTAGGCGCTGGGTGACAGGTATGGGTTTAGTGACAGAATTAGACTTGGAAATACACAGTAGCGGGTGTGTGTGAAGTTATTCTGAATGACCCAATGTGCACCTTGAATATTATATACCCTTTTAGGGATAGATTTCAAATAGCTCTGATATAGCAGAAACCACTAAATTATGAAATTGCTAAATTGGGAATTGTACTTCAACCCAGAACAAAAAATGTGCTTTGACGGACACTAAATAACTTTCCCAGCTACAACAGGACAGCGGTAACGAGAGATTTAGCGGGATATAAATTTGAGGCCTAGTATTTAGGCGCTGGGTGACAGGTATGGGTTTAGTGACAGAATTAGACTTGGAAATACACAGTAGCGGGTGTGTGTGAAGTTATTCTGAATGACCCTATGTGCACCTTCAATATTATATACCCTTTTAGGGATAGATTTCAAATAGCTCTGATATAGCAGAAACCACTAAATTATGAAATTGCTAAATTGGGAATTGTATTTCAACCCAGAACAAAAAATGTGCTTTGACGGACACTAAATAACTTTCCCAGCTACAACAGGACAGCGGTAACGAGAGATTTAGCAGGATATAAATTTGAGGCCTAGTATTTAGGCGCTGGGTGACAGGTATGGGTTTAGTGACAGAATTAGACTTGGAAATACACAGTAGCGGGTGTGTGTGAAGTTATTCTGAATGACCCAATGTGCACCTTGAATATTATATACCCTTTTAGGGATAGATTTCAAATAGCTCTGATATAGCAGAAACCACTAAATTATGAAATTGCTAAATTGGGAATTGTACTTCAACCCAGAACAAAAAATGTGCTTTGACGGACACTAAATATCTTTCCCAGCAACAACAGTACAGCGGTAACGAGAGATTTAGCAGGATATAAATTTGAGGCCTAGTATTTAGGCGCTGGGTGACAGGTATGGGTTTAGTGACAGAATTAGACTTGGAAATACACAGTAGCGGGTGTGTGTGAAGTTATTCTGAATGACCCAATGTGCACCTTGAATATTATATACCCTTTTAGGGATAGATTTCAAATAGCTCTGATATAGCAGAAACCACTAAATTATGAAATTGCTAAATTGGGAATTGTACTTCAACCCAGAACAAAAAATGTGCTTTGACGGACACTAAATAACTTTCCCAGCTACAACAGGACAGCGGTAACGAGAGATTTAGCGGGATATAAATTTGAGGCCTAGTATTTAGGCGCTGGGTGACCGGTATGGATTTAGTGACAGAATTAGACTGGGATATGGCCAAAAAATAACCACACTATTGCTGGTTAAATGCACTTGGTGACGGGCGCAGCTTGCCCCTGATGTAGTATATGGCCAAAAAATGAACAGACTATTGCTGGTTAAATGCACTTGGTGTCACAGCTTGACCAACCACACTACTGAGGGTTAAATGCACTTGGTGACGGGCGCAGCTTGCCCCTGATGTAGTATATGGCCAAAAAATAAACAGACTATTGCTGGTTAAATGCACTTGGTGTGACAGCTTCACCCTGATGTAGGCTTTAGCCAGAAAACAACCACACCATTGAGGGTTAAATGCACTTGGTGACAGGCGCAGCTTGCCCCTGATTTTGTATATGGCCAAAAAATGAACAGACTATTGCTGGTTAAATGCACTTGGTGTGACAGCTTCACCCTGATGTAGGCTTTAGCCAAAAAACAACCACACCATTGAGGGTTAAATGCACTTGGTGACAGGCGCAGCTTGCCCCTGATTTTGTATATGGCCAAAAAATGAACAGACTATTGCTGGTTAAATGCACTTGGTGTGACAGCTTCACCCTGATGTAGGCTTTAGCCAAAAAACAACCACACCATTGAGGGTTAAATGCACTTGGTGACAGGCGCAGCTTGCCCCTGATTTTGTATATGGCCAAAAAATGAACAGACTATTGCTGGTTAAATGCACTTGGTGTGACAGCTTCACCCTGATGTAGGCTTTAGCCAAAAAACAACCACACCATTGAGGGTTAAATGCACTTGGTGACAGGCGCAGCTTGCCCCTGATTTTGTATATGGCCAAAAAATGAACAGACTATTGCTGGTTAAATGCACTTGGTGTGACAGCTTCACCCTGATGTAGGCTTTAGCCAAAAAACAACCACACCATTGAGGGTTAAATGCACTTGGTCGCAGCTTGTGCTGGCGCACCACAAGACACAAAATGGCCGCCGATCACCCCAGAAAAATGTGACTGACAAACGGTCTGGGCAGCCTAAAAACAGTGAGCAATTGAGGATCAGCAGCTCAATGATCCACAGCTGCAGATCGATCAGTTAATCAAGTCCTTTGGAGGAGTTAATCTGCCTAATCTCGCCCTACTGTCGCAGCCGCAACCTCTCCCTACGCTAATCAGAGCAGAGTGACGGGCGGCGCTATGTGACTCCAGCTTAAATAGAGGCTGGGTCACATGGTGCTCTGGCCAATCACAGCCATGCCAATAGTAGGCATGGCTGTGATGGCCTCTTGGGGCAAGTAGTATGACGCTTGTTGATTGGCTGCTTTGCAGCCTTTCAAAAAGCGCCAAGAAAGCGTCACAAAAGCGCCAAGAAAGCGACGAACACCGAACCCGAACCCGGACTTTTACGAAAATGTCCGGGTTCGGGTCCGTGTCACGGACACCCCAAAATTCGGTACGAACCCGAACTATACAGTTCGAGTTCGCTCATCCCTAGTGGTTAGTTTTACCTATATCATATCAGTGCACCGAGTCTCGATTAAAGGCTGTTTTATCCAGAAGGCAAATTATCAGAACGAGCTCTGAAGCCAGCAGAATTGTAAATGCAGCTCTAGAGTAAAGGTCATGCCTGTACGTAGTGATTTCACCAGCAAAATAGTGAGTGCAGCTCTGGAGTATAATACAGGATGTAACTCAGGATAAGTAGTGTATGTACACAGTGACTCCACCAGCAGAATAGTGAGTGCAGCTCTGGAGTATAATACAGGATGTAGCTCAGGATCAGTACAGGATAAGTAATGTAATGTATGTACACAGTGACTGCACCAGCAGAATAGTGAGTGCAGCTCTGGAGTATAATACAGGATGTAACTCAGGATCAGTACAGGATAAGTAATGTAATGTATGTACACAGTGACTGCACCAGCAGAATAGTGAGCATTATACAGTATATACTGTAGGATAAATCTGCTGCATATTATTGCTCCATTTCTAACCCTTCCTCGTACCACTATCCCGTATAACGCTGACACCTCCATAATGCTCCCTATAATACATATCCTATAATCTGTTCTCAGGGTCTCTCCACATGGCTTCTCCTTATCTTCCTTTATTCTGCCCATGGAAGAGAAGTGCAGGTACCTGGTACAGAGGAGTGGGATGTCCCCCCAGTGTCCGGAGGTGACTGTCCATTCCAAGTGGACGCCACATTTCCACCACGTGTGAAGGTTCATATGAAGATCAACGGTGGGAGCTCTGCACAACTAATGACGGACAGCATCAAGAGCCGCTCAATGTCTCCATGGGTATACAGGTAAATATACAGGTGATCTATCTATTATCTATCTATCTATCTATCTATCTATCTATCTATCTATCTATCTCATTCTGCCTATAGATAATAGGTAAATCTCTCCACGTCAAAGGCTGTATGGTCAGCCCTATACATTACGTGTACTTAGTGACGTAATCTCACAATTACTATTGTTTCTCTATCTATACGCTTATTTTTCCATCAGGCTGCTAACAATGTAGAATTTAATACATGGAAAATATACTGTGAGCTTAGACCGAAGATTTTGAAAAGCTTTAAAATAAAAATCACAATCGCTCTACACTACAAAGGGAATTTCCAGGTGTGAGCTTCATGTACCATAGACGCCTCCACTGAGGTCATCTGACAACCACAATGGCTGCCCCCTGCAAAGTTTATCAGCTGAATTTAGTATTGTAAAAGCTATTTTGCTAATTTTGGCCTCTGATTTCTATCATCTTCTTCCTCCAGCTCCAACGTGGACAACCACAGATTCCCGGTGGTCATCAACGAGGCCAGATGTCTCCACCACGGCTGTTTGGACCCTGAGGGTCATGTGGACCTCAGCATGAACTCAGTCCCCATCAGACAGGAGATCCTGGTCCTACGCCGTGAGATGAGAGGATGTGTCCCCGTCTATAAGCTGGACAAGCAGTTAGTCACCGTGGGCTGCACCTGTGTCCGGCCCATCACCCAGTACCTCAGATAAGCGCCTCATGGGTCACCACTGTCTCAGTGGGAGCGTTACCCATCGACCAATCAGGGGACTCTATAATTTTAGGAATTAAAGCTGAATTCTGATTGGTTGCTGTTAAGGACTACTTATAAAAACCAGTGTAAGGAAAATTGATGTGGCCAACAGTAACCAATCAGATTTTATCTACTACTGCCGACTACAAAACATGAGCAATTGGATTGGTTGTCTTGGGCGACACTTCTAAAAAACAATATGTGCAGAGCCGCGTTTTCTCAGTTTTACTATTTAAAATATATTTATTTATTATGCTTTTATGGAAATATTTTTATATTTATATGACTATATTTATATTATTACATAATATTATTGAAACTATTTAATCAGTCTGTTTTAATTTAGTGGAAAAGTGTACAGAAATTTTATTGCCCCAATAAATTTGAAATGATGAAAGACACAACCTTGTAGATGGTTTTGATGTAAGGAATCCTACCATTGTGTGTATACAGGTCCCATGCAGACCTATGTGTCTCCAGCCTCCCGATCCTGTGTGCAGTCCGATACTCTAGTCATACTCTCTTCTCTTTGCTCTTCACTTGTTGGAATGCAAAAATGCTCACTCCCTGGTGACCATTTCTTGTAGATTCTCACAACCCCCGTCCAGGGACCTGACTTTATGTTCTTGTAGTAATTCTAAGTTTACCTAGAGAACAGGCTTTCACCCATAGGAAAAAGTAACTGCCCCCCCTTAGTTATTCAGTAAACCAACTGAACAACCTAAATTTAAGGTTTTAATTTAAGCTAAACCTAAGCATACATCATACACACCATGAGAATGTAGTAATAGTTTGACAATTAAGTAGCTTTTTTTTGTCAATTGTTTATTTAAAGGCTATGTACACCTTCGGAGGCAATTTTTTTTATGATTGCATGTTACTCATTTTTGGCTAAAAATAATTTTTTCAATTGGCCTTTATTAAAAATATTGAACTGTTCTGTCACAAAGTATTAACTGTTTTTCTAGCTGTGTGATTGGTACTTTCACTTTGTGCCCATCATCTAGTAAACCTTATCTCTAAATTACTGAGAGGACATAAACACTTACTTAAGCCACATTCTTATCAGTAATACAAGAACTGAGCTATAATGAGAGTTTATATTGTCAGAGAGCAGAGATAAGGATCCTGTCAGCTCCTGGTCTGACGGAAAAGAGAGAAATTTCAAAGGGTGCTACTAGAGCATATCAGCTCTGTGCAGCAAAAAGGACACCATTTTTTTAAATAAACACCAATTGAAAATGTTTTATTTAGCTCAAAATAAGTACAATACAATAATAAAAAAATAACCCCCAAAGGTGTACATAGCCTTTAAGTTTCTAATAAGCATTATAAACAGGATAAGCACTGAAAAAACATAGTGATTATGCAATCATCCGTGATGTCTGGACATGGTAAGTATAAGTATCAAACAACCCAGTAAGATGTAGCCTAACAAAGGCAGTGAAAAAGAGAAATTAGAATAGACTAGGAAGGATAAAGAAGAAAAGGAACAAGGGAAGAGGGAAAGGGGGGGGGGGGCAAAGAAAAAAAAGAAAAAAAAAAGGATAAATTTATTAGATCTATGAGGATGACAAAGACTTATACTCAGGTTAGCCCTAAAAAAGAATCCAATGTCGCCATGGTTTATGAAACTTGATGTTTGTGCCCCTCACAGATGCGGTAAGGTCCTCCATTCTCATGACCTGGATTTTACTAAACCAAAGATCTATTGTCGAAGCCAATGTCTGTTTCCACAGACAAAAGACACATACCCTCAAGGCACTAACCAAATGTCTTACCTCAGACTTCCTATAGGAAGCAGAAAAAAGGTCAGGTGTCTATGGAAGAACGTGAGAAGTGAATTTATACAATATCTGCCATACATCTTTCCAGTAGCTGGCAAGCTAAGGACACTGAAGATATGTAAAATTGTTCCTCGAGCCCCTCCACATCTCCTACACCAGTGGTGCCCAACTATTTTCCGTCTGAGCGCCGCACTAGACACGGAATACATTTTGCGGGCCATAACCAGTTAACTTTGCCAGAAAGAAATGCAAACACTGTGAGGGGGGCAAGTGTGAGCATTACTACTGTGAAGGGACAGATATCTGGACATTTTTTCTGTGAAGGGGCACATGTGAGCCTTACTACTGTGAAGGAGGCACATGTGAGCATTACTACTGTGAAAGGGGCACATGTGAGCATTACTACTGTGAAGGGACAAATATCTGGACATTTTTACTGTGAAGGGGCACATGTGAGCATTACTACTGTGAAGGAGGCACATGTGAGCATTACTACTGTGAAGGGGCACATGTGAGCATTACTACTGTGAAGGAGGCACATGTGAGCATTACTACTGTGAAGGGGGCATATGTGAGAATTACTACTGTGAAGGGACAAATATCTGGACATTTTTTCAGTGAAGGGGCACATGTGAGCATTACTACTGTGAAGGGACAAATATCTGGACATTTTTACTGTGAAGGGGCACATGTGAGCATTACTACTGTGAAGGAGGCACATGTGAGCATTACTACTGTGAAGGGGCACATGTGAGCATTACTACTGTGAAGGAGGCACATGTGAGCATTACTACTGTGAAGGGGGCATATGTGAGAATTACTACTGTGAAGGGACAAATATCTGGACATTTTTTCAGTGAAGGGGCACATGTGAGCATTACTACTGTGAAGGAGGCACATGTAAGCATTACTACTGTGAAAGGGGCACATGTGAGCATTATTACTGTGAAGGGGGCACATGTGAGCATTACTACTGTGAAGGGGTCACATGTGAGCATTACTACTGTGAAAGGGGCACATGTGAGCATTATTACTGTGAAGGGGCACATGTGAGCATTACTACTGTGAAGGGGCACATGTGAGCATTACTACTGTGAAGGGTGCACATGTGGGCATTACTACTGTGAAGGGGGCACATGTGAGCATTACTACTGTGAAGGGGGCACATGTGAGCATTACTACTGTGAAGGGGGCACATGTGAGCATTACTACTGTAAAGAGGGCACATGTGAGCATTACTACTGTGAAGGGGGCACATGTGGGCATTACTACTGTGAAGGGGGCACATGTGGACATTACTACTGTGAAGGGGGCACATGTGAGCATTATTACTGTGAAGGGGGAACATGTGAGCATTACTACTGAGAAGGGGGCACATCTGGGCATTTTTACCATGAAGGGGGCACATGTGAGCATTACTACTGTGAAGGGTGCACATGTGAGCATTATTTCTGTGAAGGGGTCACATGTGAGCATTATTACTGTGAAGGGGGCACATGTGAGCATTATTACTGTGAAGGGGGCACATGTGAGCATTATTACTGTGAAGGGGCCACTCTCTCTACTGCCAGTCACAGCTCAGACCACCGCTACCAGTGTCACAATTCCAACCAAGAACAATGAACACCACTCATGTCCTGGCCTTCCCAAACAACAAGGAGGGGTTCCTTTCTTACCCCTCAAAGCCATGTACTGCCAGACTCCACATGGATACCACTTGCCCTTCAGAATATCCCAACTCTCCTTACTAAGGTACCAGCGCCAGCCACACTCACAGGGGGCAGCCCTCCTGAAACCACACTGCTCACACGCAGACCACTGCCGCCTGTGCCCACCATTAAGAGTCAGCCCTTCCTTCCTCCGTACAGTCCGGTCACAAGGACCAGCACAGCGCACGAATACAGACACAGCACTTCCCCAACACAGCACAGTGGGAGCCCAGCACTGCCCTTACAAACAACTACCCATGGGAACGACAGCGGTGAGAGACACGCACACAACACTGTACAGCCACAGAGCTTATTACACTTACATTCCTTCCCGGATTTGCCTCGAGGTTCAGAACGGTACTGCGCCACTGCAGCCGCCCAGGCGTGTACCACCTTCTTCTTCAACTGTGTGCAAGCTCCGCCTCCAGTCACTGCACGGGCCGCATCACACTGCTTCGCGGGCCGGATGTGGCCCGTGGGCCGTAGGTTGGGCATCACTGTCCTACACAATGGGGAGATGGCTGGAGAGAGTGAATGTAATTTAGAGGACACCCTATACCACCTGGAGAGGACCTTAAAACCCGCCTCTTGAGTTCTACTAGCAACTGCAGTCTTATGTGTCAGTCTGAAGAGGCGGTCTTTCTGTTCTGCTGTGAGGGTGATTCCCAAATCCTTTTCCCAATTGAGTATATAGGAGGGGGGTGGCTGATTAGACAGGGAATTAAGAATGACAATTATGTTTTAATACTTAAAATAAAAAAATTAATTATTTTCACTGTCGTATTTAGACCCCCATAATTTCTTTGCATTTCTGTCTATTTTTCTGTGTCAGGGCTAATTTTTTGTGGGGTAATTTCATTGATACTACTTTGGGGATGTATGACTTTTTGGTCACTTTTTATTTAGTTTTTTTTTTAAGCGAAGATACAACAAAATGGTAATTTGGCCATTTTGATGTTTTATCCCCCCCCCCCCCGTTACGATATTCACAGCCTTCGATATATTTTTATATTTTAATAGTTCAGGTATTTTCAAATGTGGCGAACCCAGTGACAGATTATTTTTAGATCCCTGAATTCCCTAAAATAAGGAAATTCTTTTTTTTAAACATTTTTATAACTTTTATTTTACCTTTTTAACTTTATTTTTTATCCCCCCTTGGTGACTGGAGTATATCATAATCAAATTGCTTCTACCATAGACTGGTTTACTATTCCGGTTTCTATTGACCCTGACTGAGGCAAGGCTCAATAGGAACTTAACAATGGTAGGCTTGGTTGGCTTCACAGCACCTCAGGATGCCATAGCAACCAATCAGCTCTTGTTGCGGGGGTCACTGGGAGGACACCAGTCATGGTCTGCACCAGGAGCATCACACAGTAACTGCCTTGCCTTCATTCCTTTAAAGAGGTTTTCCATCAGAACAGATATTTGTGGCTCAGAATGACTTAAAGGGACACTGACAGGGCCAATAAGCATATTGAGGTCTATATATGTGACTACAGGTCTTATAATGGGTATTACAATCATATAAGTATCCCCCCTGTCCACATTATACATACAGTAAACTTTAAGTTTTATAACCTGCTCCAACGGTCTTCAATCTGCCCAAGGGGCGGCGTTTCACCTCTCTTGCGCCCAGCCAGCCTCCCCCAACTGCCGCTTTGAAGCGCCGCCCAGCTCATGAATATTCAGTTTGCTGGGCGGCTTCTGCGGTCCCCGCTCTGAAGCGCTTCGCTTAACAGTGCCCGGCGCATGCGCCAGATCTTGTGAAGTCCGGTACAGTAAGCGCCGCCCAGCTCATCAATATTCACTTCGCTGGGCGGCACTTACTGTCCCCGACTTCACAAGATCCGGCGCATGCGCAGGGCTCTGTTCAGCGCAGCGCTTCAGAGCGGGGACCGCAGAAGCCGCTCAGCAAACTGAATATTCATGAGCTGGGCTGCGCTTCAAAGCGGCAGTTGGGGGAGGCTGGCTGGGCGCAAGAGAGGTGAAACGCCGCCCCTTGGGCAGATTGAAGACCGTTGGAGCAGGTTATAAAACTTAAAGTTTACTGTATGTATAATGTGGACAGGGGGGTACTTATATGATTGTAATACCCATTATAAGACCTGTAGTGCCATATATATACCTCAATATGCTTATTGGCCCTGTCAGTGTCCCTTTAAAAACATAAAATAACCAATACTCACCGATCCCCCGCCGCTGCTGTTCTGACACTGCTTAGTTTGTGCTGGTCTCTGCTCTGGTCTTGGTTTGCAGGAAATACCCTCTCAGCCAATCACTGTCCACAGTCATGACCTGCCGCAGCCACCGATTGGCTGATCGGGAATTTCCTGTGTCGGGAGCAGAAAGAAGAGAACAGTGAGGATCCGGTTTTGTCTCAATGGCAGCGGTGGAGGAGCAGTAGAGGTAAGTATTGATTCTTTTATGTTTTTTAGCCATTCTGAGCCTACTGGAAAACCCCTTTAACTAGAATACACAGAGCACCTCCATACAGAGCCAGACACTCATAACATTGCCAGTCACACAGTGTCCATCCCCATAATAGTACCAGCTGGACAGTGTACCATGAGTACTTATGCTGGGAACCAATCTTCATAGAAAAAGTTCTCTTAAGTGAGGAGTCACCTGTATATCTCAAGGCCTACATTAATAGCAGTGAAGAGAAGAGAAAGGGGCTGCAGTCTAATGATTCTGCAACTGCAGTCTAATAACTCTGTATCTGCAGTCTAATGATGATCTTTCTGCATCAGGACACAGCACTAGTCCAGGTGGTTGGGAGCTGCACACAATTGCATTGTGGGGACCCGGACCATGAAGTCCATGTTGTGCATCCCAGGCCTAGACATTTTCTAAGCTTTGGTGCAATTTTCCTCACCCTCTTTTAGGGCCAACCATCTATGCACCATGTGTCTTACCTACAATCAAATGTATTAAGACAAAGCTGGTCCCTGAACACATAAACAAAGACTTTGGTGGATCCTTGATCTCTTTTTAAGATGATTTTCATTGGTTACAATTATTTAACACAGAATTCAGAAGTATTCACCCTCTTTACGTCCGTGTGTAGAAGAGGTAACAATTCCTGCCTCGTCTCTAAGTGGATTTATCTGTAGGTCTTGATGGACCCTGCAATGTTTCATGTTATTATTTCACAGTTCATCCATACCTTCTCTATTGGATTGATTTGGCCACCTGAAGGCCAGTAACACTGTTGTTTTTGAGCGAGTCCCATGCCGCTTTTGCTTCATGTTTGCAGTTTCTTTTTGTTGGAAGATACATCTGCTCATGAGCTGTGGTCGTCTTGTAGACTGCAGAAGGTTTTCCACCAAGATTTCCATATATTCTACTGAATTCGTTATGCCCTTCATCATCACAAGTCTTTCAGTGCCTGATTTTATACTATCCTGGCATTCTAGCACCTCAAGAAACATGACAGGTGCTCAGAAAGTCAGAGCTGCTTCAAAATGCGGAAATTCACATTTTTCTACCATAGTTTGTAAATGCTATAACTTTTGCGCGAACCAATAAATATACAATTATTGGATTTTTTTTAATCAAAGATGTAGCACAATAAATTCTGACACAAACTTGTATAGAAATGTAATTATATTTGAACAATTTTACCAGAAAAAGTTAAAAATACACTTTTTTTGAGAAAATTGCGGTCTATTTTGATTAATAGAAAAATATTGTAAACTGGGATTTAATAAAACGTAACCTTTACTAGGTCATTTAAAATAATGTATCACACTGGGTGAGAGACGACATTGACAACACTAACAACAATGAACTCCTCCACTGTATCAATTCATATATTATTAAAAATGAAATGAAAAAAAGGGTGGATCTCACCTCGTCTGGGCGGGGTCCACGACCATGGAGGACGGTCCTGGCGGTGATGTTACCTTTGACCGCTGTGACCGGATGCTGATGTGGTAATTGGCACGGTATTAACTCCTGGCACACCCTATTATGGCTTTCCTGCCTGTCTAGGGGTCAAGGGGCTGTTCTTGTAGCCTGCCTACCACAATGGAGCACCCGCCCCGACAGGGGCGACCCCACACCGAACCTTTCCCTCAGTATGGGTCTAAAGTTCTATCAAGCCCTAACTACAACGCCCTACATGCCATGTTTCTGTCTTTTCCAGACCTGCAAAATTGTATCGGGCATTGATAGCCTAAGTCAAAATCTAGGAGTGTACATAGATAAGATCCTGGCACCATTTGTCCTTTCCTTATCATCCCATGTAAAAGATACCGGGGACCTCCTTAGACAGTTAGAGGGTATACAGCTGGATGAGGGCTGCATACTGGGAAGTGTAGATGTTGAAGCACTCTACTCATCCATTCCACACAAATGGGGCCTTCATGCAGTGTCATACTTTCTGTCGTCAAGGGGGAGACACTTTCAGGCACACAGCGCCTTTGTATTAGAATTATTGGAATTCTCATTGAAGAGAAATTATTTTCTCTTCAATGGGCGTGTTTTCCACCAGCTCAGGGGCACCGCGATGGGGAGCCCTTGTGCCCCATCGTATGCCAATTTGTTCCTGGGCTGGTGGGAAAACACTATCGTATTCAGGGACGAGTCCGCGATCGAGTTGCAGCGCGTCCAAAAGTGGGCGCGCTTCATAGATGATGTTTTCGTCATCTGGAAGGGGAGTATGGAGACGTTCTCGGCTTGGGTTCAACAACTAAACCAAAACGAGATAGGCCTCCATTTCACATCAGAATGTGATCCATCTAAACTCCCTTTCCTTGACATCAGAGTAAATATAAACCATCAGGGGTGTCTGGAAACATCCATATATCGCAAGCCGACCTCAACAAATTCCCTCCTGAGGTGGGAAAGTAGCCATCCATACCCCCTCAGGAAGGGAATACCGAGAGGTCAATATCTGCGATTAAGAAGGAATTGTTCGAAGCGCTAGGAGTTCGTGAAACAAGCTGGGGACTTGAAAACTCATTTTTTAGACCGTGGATACCCAGCAGGTGTACTTACACCAGCATACCAGACCGCCCTGAATAAGGATAGAGTGTCTCTATTGGCGCCGCGAGTAGACGCCCCCCATGCACAGTAGCTCCAGTGAGAACAGGGAGATCCGTTTTATCAGCACATACAATGGCTGTTCCTCTGGAATCAGAGATATTATATCTAAACACTGGCATGTGCTTTTAATGGATCCTGACGTTTGCAAGGCCATAAAGGGGCACCCCAGCATCACATATAGATGTGGCAGAAGCATTCGTGATATGTTGGTGCACAGCCACTATACACCAGGGCCCCAGCAAAAGACTTGGCTGGAGAGAGGCCTTAGTGGCAACTATAAATGTGGAAGATGCGTGGCGTGCCCCTTTATGGCCAAAGCAAAGTCATTTAGGAGCAACAATACAGATAAAGTCTATACAATTACGGACTTTATTAACTGCAGAAGCATGGGTTTGGTTTATAAAATCACATGTGAATGTGGAAAGGAATATGTCGGGAAGACTGGTAGGGAGTTGAGGAGAAGAATAGGAGAGCATTTGAGCGACATAAGGAATGACAGAGACACATCGGTGGCACGACATGTGAACACCGAACACGGAGGTAGATTGGACTGTCTTTCCTTCTCTGGAATTGAAAAAATCAAGCCAGGAATAAGACGGGGTGATTTTGATAAGAGGATCCTGCAATGTGAAGCCAAATGGATCTTCTATCTTAAAACGGTCCATCCATCCGGTTTAAATGAAGTACAGAATTATTGCTGCTTCTTGTGATCTGAGTCGCAATAAAAGGCGAATTAGGATGGATGTGATCCGACCGTGTCCCCCCTTGTATCGCATGTGCCCATATCATGAGCACATGGGATGTGATGGTAGACATGGTCGGAAAACTCATAAGGGCAATTTGCTAATGTAATGCGGTCACCTGATTTAGTCCCCCTCGGACCCGATGTTGTCTCATCCAAACGATGAGCGCATTGGATCCGATGGTGGACTTATCTTGAATTGTAATATTCCAAAGTATGTACTCCAGCTGACATAGATCAGGCTCCCTGGCCCAGTTACTGGCCGGTATTTGGAGTAAGATGGTCTGTGTGTGGCTGTCCTGCCAATTGAAATCCGCAATGCGATTGTGCATATATACAAAAAGCAGGCAAGCTATCATTTGCCTTGAAACAGGGCCGAGTGTCATGAGCCTAGAGGTTGCTAGGCAACTGGCAATGCTCTGACTCAGGCCCTGACCTCACTTCCGGTTTAGCCCGCATCACGTGACATTGACTTCCGGTCCGGTGGAACGCACGCGAGCGGCGTGCGTTCCACATGGAATAACAAGCATCCTGAGAGATTCGGACAGGTGAGATCAATAATCATGGGGGGCGTACACATACTGGGAGTAGGGGTATATTAGGAGGCGGCTAACAACCATTCAATGCTCACCCAAATCACTGTTATTTGTGGTGAGACATGGACTGACATGGGACACTTCCCCTGTAACAGTGAGGACAAGAGTTACCTATCATCTTGTCCCAGGATACGAGGCTAAAATCACCTTGATCTCCAGTAAGTAAACTGAGGCTGCTGATAAGCCACTATACATGCGGCGCTCAGATATCTGTGACCTATATTTAGTGTTTGTTCATAATTTCTATTTGTAGTTGCCCTGGAATATACATGTGAAGTCCCCTGATGATGTCTGGAAAAGACAGAAACATGGCATGTAGGGCGTTGTAGTTAGGGCTTGATAGAACTTTAGACCCATACTGAGGGAAAGGTTCGGTGTGGGGTCGCCCCTGTCGGGGCGGGTGCTCCATTGTGGTAGGCAGGCTACAAGAACAGCCCCTTGACCCCTAGACAGGCAGGAAAGCCATAATAGGGTGTGCCAGGAGTTAATACCGTGCCAATTACCACATCAGCATCCGGTCACAGCGGTCAAAGGTAACATCACCGCCAGGACCGTCCTCCATGGTCGTGGACCCCGCCCAGACGAGGTGAGATCCACCCTTTTTTTCATTTCATTTTTAATAATATATGAATTGATACAGTGGAGGAGTTCATTGTTGTTAGTGTTGTCAATGTCGTCTCTCACCCAGTGTGATACATTATTTTAAATGACCTAGTAAAGGTTACGTTTTATTAAATCCCAGTTTACAATATTTTTCTGCTATATTTGGGTGTAATTACATACCACGAACACAAACCTGTAGAGGTGGTATATCTAATTAATTTTCACTATTTTGATTAATATCAGAATAATGAAAAATGTCAGCAGCAATCAAATACCACCAAAAGAAAGCTGTATTTGTGAGAAGAAAAGGAGGTAAAATTTATTTGGGTGCCAAGTTGCATGACCGAGCAATAAACCTTTAAATTTGTGAAGTACCGATTTGTAAAAAAGGGCCTGGTCACTGGGGGGGTATAAACCTGTGGTCCTTAAGTGGTTAATGGTGTCTTTATTATCATATATTGTGCTTATATGTGAATAAAGCAGTAATATGTATATTAGCTGTGCGGTGAAGCTATAGTACATAGAGTATATGATATGTAGATACTAGGACACATCTCTGCCCTCAGCATGCTGAAGTCTAGTCCTGTCAATCAAGGGTGGGGGGAGTGTTCAGAGCACAGGGGGTGTTACAAAGCAGTGCTCCAAGGGTTCAGCCCCGCCTCCTGGTGCTCCAATTTGCTCATTTGCAAATTAATTAAAATGCAGATAAATCTGCAGCTGTTTAGCATACAGACAAAAGAAAGGTATGCCAGGTTTAATAGGGTTGATCATGATTACAGAGCCTCTTTAATATTACTAGAGACAATGCTACAGACATGAATTTATTTTATTTATTGCTTAAATATAAAGAAAATATCCCAAATAATCCAAAAAGTTCATATTCATTGGTGTCCGTCCATCCATATTTCCACATAATCAGTAATAGCTGATGACAGGCTTGACGCACGTGCAGCCCAGTGTGACCACCTCAGTCTCCAGTCTATAGGAGAAGCTGCAGCCTTTCTGCTCCCGACGTAGGACCATCACCTCCTGCTGGATGGGGTAGGAGATCAGGGCTGGATTCTCATTGCCATTGGCGTCTGCGCAAGCAAAAGTGAGACAATTGGCCTCCGCGATGACGAAGGGGAATCTGTTGGGGTCTGAGTTGAGACTGAAAAAAGGAATTTAAAAGAATAAATAAAATGTTACAATTCCACAATGTATACATTTACATATTGTTCTTTTGGCAGCTGAAGATCTATGTACCCTGCAGATTTTGGATATTTTCCCACCCGCTCGTCTCTGTAAATTTCTCTGTCCACGCTCGCTAAGGTTCTTCTTGCTGATGTCAGAACTGTGCTTTCTGCTCTGAGGCTTCTGCGATTCCTCTTTACCTCTTTCCCTGAGAAACTGCAGCTGCATCTCCCTCCTCCTCCTCTGTGTTACACTAGAAGGATTTTTTGGGGGACTGAAGACTATTTGAAGATTTACTGGGAGTGGGATAGGGGAACCACAGTCTGCTCGAAGACACTATCTAATACCTTCTCATGTGTGGTACTCAGGGAGGAAAGAGGAAAGGCAGGATTGGTTGACAGTCGGTTTCACGTGTATTATCTATGGCTGCTATGATTATATATGTACAGTCTATAGTTTCCAGCCAAAACATTTGTCATAAATTTGTTTTAGATATAACAAAGTTTTGATTGCATTGATTTGAATGTATCCTGGGGATCTATAGCCACTGAGTGGGAATAGCTCTAATCTGCTATGACCACAGGTTCTTCTTCTGTGATCAGGAGTAGATTAGCAAGAAGGTGGCGGAGGATTACATGCTTACAGAATCTGACTGCATACATGCTTTGTTTGTAGTCTGTTGCCATGGACACAGATAACACTGCACAGTAACTGTATACACTGCATTATGTACTGCATTAATGCAGATGGTGATTTGGATCTAAAGGATGCCCTTAAATGAAGGCTGACATTCTGGGGCTTACAGAAAGTAGTCTTGTCCTGAGGACACAAGTCTAGATGAACCTGCAAATCCAAGCCCTAATAATGCAGGAAATTAGTGCTCCATTCCATAGAAGGGACACAGGACTATAGCCCTATTTCCGAAATGTTTGAAATTGGGTACGTTGTGACATTTACCTGTATTCCCAGGGTGACAAAGAGCGAGTGTGAATGTCCTCCATCTGTACCAAACTGTCCAGGTAGCTGGTGTCAATGAGACCGATGTCCACTATCATAGCGCTTGGCCAGTGGCGGTTCCTTCTTCCAGGACATCTCTGTTTGGCCTCTAGGGGGAGCTCTTCATCCTTAGATCCTTCCTGAGTATTAGTAAGGGACAAATATTCTTCTGGGAGAAAGGCCGATGAGCAGAGGGACACCAGGGCGGCCATCTTATTAGAATGAGAATAAGTTTGATCATTCCAAACAGGCAAAGAGGAGAAAATTGTTTATTATGCACAATGTTTGTCTTATAGTGGTTGTCACATTACACTTTTAAAACCAGCACCTGGACCTGAATACTTTTGTAATCTCATTTGATTAAAAACTTAGTATAGTCACTGTTTAGCGCCACCTGCTGTTTTTTTTCTCCATATTTTTCCACCCACCTTAGTAACATTGCTGAGGTGGTCGCACATGCTCAGTTCCATCCTTCAACTGCTACTAGCTGTATCTACTGTCAGAAGCTGTGACAGTTACAGGGAGAGAGCTGAAGCAGAAAGGACACTTCCCCTGAGCTTTCATATGGAGAGAGTTGCAACAGAAAGGACAGACCCCTGAGCTCTCATAGAGAGAGAGCTGAAGCAGAAAAGATCCTCCCCTAATCCATTATAAGAAGATAATTGCAGTAGAAAGGACACACCCTGAGCTACCAGCCTGAAATAAATCTATTAGAGCAAAAGGAGCAATGAACGGGGAGATCTCTGGATCCATGTGAGGTTCAGGGCTGGTTCTAGATTTGTTAGAAAGAAACTGTCATGTACTTTATGTTTTTCAATTTTTACATTAATCATGGGATAAACTCTTTAATGGTTTTCATCAAAGCATTCAGTACATCCTATGCAGATATTACAGTAAACTACCATTAATCCAGCATCCATGAAACCTCTAATCTGCTCCCTTATCAAAATTTTGATGTTCCTAGGGATGCACATTGGAAGTAAATCAGGGAACACTTTCCAGCCTATTGGAATAGTCTTATTGCTGTATTCTATGATATAAATTCTACTGTCATCGTCCTCAATATCATATTATACAATGGACACTTTTATACTCACAAGTATCAGTGAGGTTCTTGTATGGACCATTCTTCTCCTGCTGCTGGGTTCTCCGTATAGTTCTGGGATCTGCTGCTCTAATTCTTGGATCCCAGTCCCTCTCTCTATTTATACCAGTTGTGGCTCCCGGTGGAGTCTCCGTCTCAGGAATCATAGTTTTCCAAAAAGTTTCTGTAAGTTCCAGTCGTGTCTATGACCATTGAAGAATGTGGACTGTCCAGCTCTACCCTGTTATGTCATATTATAAGAGAGAGAAACCAGCATAAGATCTCCGGCACTTCCCTAATCGGGGGCCATAATTTATCTGAACTCTCGCCGCTTATCTTGGACCATAAAGATAGCAGCACATGGTAATTATTGTCTTCACTGGCCTGGACGAAAATGATGGTTTAACTTAATATTTTGTTGAACAACCCTTTGAGGCAATCGCTGCAATCATGCGATTTCTGTAACCCTCAATGAGACTTCTGCACCTGTCCACAGGTATTTTGGCAAACTCCTCATAAACAAACTACTCCAGCTATCTCGGGTTTAAAGGGTGACTTCTCCAGATTGCATGTTTCAGCTTCTTCCACAGATCCTCAATATGATTTAGATCAAGGATTACACAGTGCTGCCCATAATTATTCATACCCCTGTCAAATTTTGACTTAAAGTTACTTTTATTCAACCAGCAAGTAATTTTTTGACGGGAAATGACATATGTGTCTCCCAAAAGATAATAAGACGATGTACAAGAGGCATTATTGTGGGAAAAAAATAACATTTCTCAGCTTTTATTTACATTTGAGCAAAAAATACAAGATGTTCCGCACTGTGGAAAATCTCAGAGGACGTGGTTGGAAGCCAAAAGTGACACCTGTGCTGTCCAGGAGAATAGTTAGAGAGGTGAAAAAGAATCCAAGGATCGCCACCAAGGCCATCCTGGTTAATCTGGGCTCTGCTGGTGGCAATGTCTCAAGGCAGACAATCCACGGACACTGCACACTGCTGGGTTCCACTTCTCCAGATAAGACACACAAAAGCTCGCTTGGCCTTTTCAAAAGCTCATCTGGACAAAGAAGAAGACTTCTGGTCTTCTGTGTTATGGTCAGATGAAACAAAAATTTTATTGTTTGGTCACAATGATGTTTCCTTCATTTGGCGTAAAAAAGGAGAAGCCTTTAACCCAAAGAACACCATCCCCACTGTGAAACATGGTGGTGGGAACCTAATGCTTTGGGGGTGTATTTCAGCCAATGGACCAGGGAACCTAATCACAGTAAACGGCACCAGGAAAAAAGAGCAATACATGAGGATTCTCAACGACAACATCAGGCAGTCTGCAGAGAAACTTGGCCTTGGGCACCAGTGGACATTTCAGCAGGACAATGACCCAAAACACACAGCAAAAGTGGTGAAGAAATGGTTAGCAGACAACAACATTAACGTTTTGGAGTGGCCCAGCCAGAGTCCAGACTTGAATCCAATTGAGAATCTGTGGAGGGAGCTAAAGATCAGGGTCATGGGAAGAAGACCCTCCAACTTGAAAGATTTGGAGCTCATTGCTAAAGATGAATGGGCAAAAATACCTGTGGAGGCATGCAAAAAGCTGGTCTGCAATTATAGGAAGCGTTTGATTGCTGTAATAGCCAATAAAGACTTTTCTATTGATTATTGAGAAGGGTATGAATAATTTTGGACTGGACATTTTTTGCTCAAATGTAAATAAAAGCTGACAAATGTTTTTTTTCCACA
Source organism: Bufo gargarizans (assembly GCF_014858855.1). Classification (NCBI taxonomy): domain Eukaryota; kingdom Metazoa; phylum Chordata; class Amphibia; order Anura; family Bufonidae; genus Bufo; species Bufo gargarizans. The sequence goes on along the minus strand of NC_058087.1, from coordinate 168,919,966 downwards.
ATATTGCCTCTTGTATATCCTCTTATTATCTTTGGGGAGACACCTATGTCATTACCTGCTGTTGAATAAAAATAACTTTAAGTCAAAATTTGCCAGGGGTATGAATAATTATGGGCAGCACTGTAGAAGGCCACTTCAGAATAGTCCAATGCTTTGCTCTTAGCTATTCTTGGATGTTTTTAGCTGTGTGTTTTGGGTAATTATCCTGTTGAAAGACCCATGACCTGTGACTGAGACCAGCATTTTTAGTTTCAGAATGCCTTGATAGTCTTGAGATTTTATTGTACCCTGCACAGATTCAAGACACCCTATGCCAGATGCAGCAAAAGCAGCCCCAAAAACATAACCAAGCCTCCTCCATGTTTCCCAGTAGCTTCATGTTTTTATCTGTGAACATAGAGCTGATGTGACTTGCCAAAAAGCTCCAGTTTTGTCTCATCTGTCCAAAGGACATTCTCCCAGAAGCTTTGTTTCTTGACAATATGTATTTTGGCAAATTCTAATCTTGCATTTTTATAACTTGCTTTCAACAGTGGATTTCTCCTCGGTCATCTTTCACCAAGTCCACTTTGGGTAAGGCAGCAATGGATGGTGCAATCTGACATTGATGCACCTTGAGCTTGGAATTCACACCTAATCTCTTTGGAAGTTGTTCTCGGCTCCTTTGTTACCATTTGTATTATCCATCTCTTCAATTTGTCATCAATTTTTATCTTGCGGCCACATCCAGGGAGGTCCCATAGACCTTAAACTTCTGAATAGTATGTGCAACTGTAGTTACAGGAACATCAAGCTGTTTGGAGATGTTCTCATAGCCTTTTTGTGTTAACATTTTTGTCTATAATTTTCTTTCTAATCTCCGAGACACCTTTTTCCTTAGCTTTTTATGAAACCAAACAGCACAGTGACTACTTTGTACCCGTTAAATAGGCAGACTGACTAAGATTGAAGACACCTGTGATGCTAATTACAGGACACACCTTATTTTAACATGCCCCTATGTCTCAAAATATTTTCAATCTTTTCTAGGGGTACTATCATTTTTGTCCAGACTAGTTTCATTTTTTATTTTTTTTATTATTCTGTTGAAACACAATTCAAAAGCAATGTCTGATTTTTATTTATTATTACTTTTGTCAGTTTCAAGTTATTTCAGTGACCATTGTGGGTTTTTCTTTCTTTAACAGAAGGGTACCAAACATTTTGTGGACGTGTGTAGATACTTCTCATACAATCCTGTTTGTTACTATGAGCTCTCGCTTCAGTTTATGACTCTTTTATCTCTATCTGGTGCAGGAGAGGATTATTACTGTGTCAGCTTTTCTGGTTAATTAGTAATTGAGGGATTCCATAGCGGGAGATGTTCCCGTCCTTTAAATTCTCCCAATGTTTCATATTCATTTCTGAAAGATTAAAATATATTGATATAAAATCCCAAGAATCATTGAAACCTGATTTTAGGTTATGAATATTTCAGGAAAGTCCAGAAACAACTGTGTCCCTTATATAATGGGGCCCGGAGTCAGAGTCCCAGCACAGTCCTCCAGCAGAACCTCACCAGAGCTCGTCTATGAGAACAATGGCCACCCACCGGGGAACATTAATGGTAGGACCACCGATTCCTATTCAGTTTTATTAACCAGGTCCATTAAAGGGGTATGAGGTGTGGGGGTTCATTACTTGTTATTATGTTCTCCGAACGTAAAATTATCTTCCTTGGTTTACCTGAAGAATTGTCTTGAAGAGCTTGTCCACTTCTGAGCATCATTTGACAGTTTAAAAGCTGATCAACATTGTACGTACTTTGCATTACTTATGGATACAACCTGTGTTATGCTCCAGAGCTGTATTTACAATTCTGTTGGTTGTTAGTGGAAACAGAAAGCATTAAAATAGACACACCCTAACAGCTAACCTATATTCTATAATGCGGGGGGATGGTTAGTTTTACCTATATCATATCGGTGCAACGAGTCTCGATTAAAGGCAGTTTTATCCAGAAGGCAAATTATCAGAACGAGCTCTGAAGCCAGCAGAATTGTAAATGCAGCTCTAGAGTAAAGGTCATGCTTGTATGTAGTGATTTCACCAGCAAAATAGTGAGTGCAGCTCTGGAGTATAATACAGGATGTAACTCAGGATAAGTAGTGTATGTACACAGTGACTCCACCAGCAGAACAGTGAGTGCAGCTCTGGAGTATAATACAGGATGTAGCTCAGGATCAGTACAGGATAAGTAATGTAATGTATGTACACAGTGACTGCACCAGCAGAATAGTGAGTGCAGCTCTGGAGTATAATACAGGATGTAACTCAGGATCAGTACAGGATAAGTAATGTAATGTATGTACACAGTGACTGCACCAGCAGAATAGTGAGTGCAGCTCTGGAGTATAATACAGGATGTAATCAGGATCAGTACAGGATCAGTAATATATGTACACAGTGACTGCACCAGCAGAATAGTGAGTGCAGCTCTGGAGTATAATACAGGATGTAACTCCGGATCAGTACAGGATCAGTAATATATGTACACAGTGACTGCACCAGCAGAATAGTGAGCATTATACAGTATATACTGTAGGATAAATCTGCTGCATATTATTGCTCCATTTCTAACCCTTCCTCCTAACATTATCCTGTATAACGCTGACACCTCCATAATGCCCATATAATACATATCCTATAATCTGTTCTCAGGGTCTCTCCACATGGCTTCTCCTTATCTTCCTTTATTCTGCCCATGGAAGAGAAGTGCAGGTACCTGGTACAGAGGAGTGGGATGTCCCCCCAGTGTCCGGAGGTGACTGTCCATTCCAAGTGGACGCCACATTTCCACCACGTGTGAAGGTTCATATGAAGATCAACGGTGAGAGCTCTGCACAACTAATGACGGACAGCATCAAGAGCCGCTCAATGTCTCCATGGGAATACAGGTAAATATACAGGTGATCTATCTGTCTATTATCTATCTATCTATCTATCTATCTATCTATCTATCTATCTATCTCATTCTGCCTATAGATAATAGGTAAATCTCTCCACGTCAAAGGCTGTATGGTCAGCCCTATACATTACGTGTACTTAGTGACGTAATCTCACAATTACTATTGTTTCTCTATCTATACGCTTATTTTTCCATCACGCTGCTAACAATGTAGAATTTAATACATGGAAAATATACCGTGAGCTTAGACCGAAGATTTTGAAAAGCTTTAAAATAAAAATCACAATCGCTCTACACTACAAAGGGAATTTCCAGGTGTGAGCTTCATGTACCATAGACGCCTCCACTGAGGTCATCTGACAACCACAATGGCTGCCCCCTGCAAAGTTTATCAGCTGCATTTAGTATTGTAAAAGCTATTTTGCTAATTTTGGCCTCTGATTTCTATCATCTTCTTCCTCCAGCTCCAACGTGGACAACCACAGATTCCCGGTGGTCATCAACGAGGCCAGATGTCTCTACCACGGCTGTTTGGACCCTGAGGGTCATGTGGACCTCAGCATGAACTCAGTCCCCATCAGACAGGAGATCCTGGTCCTACGTCGTGAGATGAGAGGATGCGTCCCCGTCTATAAGCTGGACAAGCAGCTAGTCACCGTGGGCTGCACCTGTGTCCGGCCCATCACCCAGTACCTCAGATAAGAGCCTCATGGGTCACCACTGTCTCAGTGGGAGCGTTACCCATCGACCAATCAGGGGACTCTATAATTTTAGGAATTAAAGCTGAATTCTGATTGGTTGCTGTTAAGGACTACTTATAAAAACCAGTGTAAGGAAAATTGATGTGGCCAACAGTAACCAATCAGATTTTATCTACTACTGCCGACTACAAAACATGAGCAATTGGATTGGTTGTCATGGGCGACACGTCTAAAAATACAATATGTGCAGAGACGCGTTTTCTCAGTTTTACTATTTAAATTGATTTATTTATTATGCTTTTATGGAAATATTTTTATATTTATATGACTATATTTATATTATTACATAATATTATTGAAACTATTTAATCAGTCTGTTTTAATTTTAATTAGTCATGTTTTAATGTAGTGGAAAAGTGTACAGAAACTTGAGTTTTTTTCCAACTGCATTATGGCTTTTTTATTGCCCCAATAAATTTAAAATGATGAAAGACACAACCTTGTTGATTGTTTTCATGAACGGAATCCTACCATTGTGTGTATACAGGTCCCATGCAGACCTATGTGTCTCCAGCCTCCCGATCCTGTGTGCAGTCCGATACTCTAGTCATACTCTCTTCTCTTTGCTCTGTACTTGTTGGAATGCAAAAATGCTCACTCCCTGGTGACCATTTCTTGTAGGTTCTCACAGCCCCCGCCCAGGGACCTGACCTTATGTTCTTGTAGTAATTATAAGTTTACCTAGAGAACAGGCTGTCACCCATAGGAAAAAGTAACTGCCCCCCTCTTAGTTATTCAGTAAACCAACTGAACAACCTAAATGTAAGGTTTTAATTTAAGCTAAACCTAAGCATACATCATACACACCATGAGAATGTAGTAATAGTTTGACAATTAAGTAGCTTTTTTTGGTCAATTGTTTATTTAACCACTTCAGCCCCGCTAGCTGAAACCCCCTTCATGACCAGAGCACTTTTTACACTTCGGCACTACACTCCTTTCACCGTTTATCGCTCGGTCATGCAACTTACCACCCAAAAGAATTTTACCTCCTTTTCTTCTCACTAATGGAGCTTTCATTTGGTGGTATTTTATTGCTGCTGACCTTTTTACTTTTTTTGTTATTAATCAAAATGTAAAGATTTTTTGGCAAAAAAATGACATTTTTCACTTTCAGCTGTAAAATTTTGCAAAAAAAACGACATCCATATATAAATTTTTCACCAAATTTATTGTTCTACATGTCTTTGATAAAAAAAAAATGTTTGGGCAAAAAAAAAAAAAATGGTTTGGGTAAAAGTTATAGCGTTTACAAACTATGGTACAAAAATGTGAATTTCCGCTTTTTGAAACAGCTCTGATTTTCTGAGCACCTGTCATGATTCCTGAGGTTCTACAATGCCCAGACAGTAGAAAACCCCCACAAATGACCCCATTTTGGAAAGTAGACACCCTAAGGTATTCGCTGATGGGCATAGTGAGTTCATAGAACTTTTTATTTTTTGTCACAAGTTAGCGGAAAATGATGATGATTTTTTATTTTCTTTTTTTCTTACAAAGTCTCATATTCCACTAACTTGCGACAAAAAATAAAAAATTCTAGGAACTCGCCATGCCCCTCACGGAATACCTTGGGGTGTCTTCTTTCCAAAATGGGGTCACTTGTGGCGTAGTTATACTGCCCTGGCAATTTAGGGGCCCATATGTGTGAGAAGTACTTTGCAATCGAAATCTGTAAAAAATGACTGGTGAAATCCGAAAGGTGCACTTTGGAATATGTGCCCCTTTGCCCACCTTGGCATCAAAAAAGTGTCACACATCTGGTATCGCCGTACTCAGGAGAAGTTGGGGAATGTGTTTTGGGGTGTCATTTTACATATACCCATGCTGGGTGAGATAAATATCTTGGTCAAATGCCAACTTTGTATAAAACAAATGGGAAAAGTTGTCTTTTGCCAAGATATTTCTCTCACCCAGCATGGGTATATGTAAAATGACACCCCAAAACACATTCCTCAACTTCTCCTGTGTACGGCGATACCAGATGTGTCACACTTTTTTGCAGCCTAGATGCGCAAAGGTGCCCAAATTCCTTTTAGGAGGGCATTTTTAGACATTTGGATCCCAGGCTTCTTCTCACGCTTTAGGGCCCCTAAAAAGATCCGAAATTTGTGGGTATAGCCTGTGGCCCTTTCACAGAGCTTATACAATTTGACCCCATACCGGGCGCGCTTGCTTGGGATGTATTGTTTGAAGCCAAGGCGCCCGGTAAAATGTATCAGGGACTCGTCTACGCAGATGTTTTGCTCTGGGGTATAAATATCTGCAAATTTCTGGTTGAAATGGTCTATGAGGGGCCGAATTTTGTGGAGCCGGTCAAAAGCAGGGTGGCCCCTGGGACGGGAGGCGGTGTTGTCACTAAAGTGCAGGAAACGCAGGATGGCCTCAAAACGTGCCCTGGACATAGCAGCAGAGAACATGGGCATGTGATGAATCGGGTTCGTGGACCAATATGACCGCAATTCATGCTTTTTTGTCAGGCCCATGTTGAGGAGGAGGCCCAGAAAAGTTTTAATTTCGGAAACTTGGACTGGTTTCCACCGGAAAGGCTGGGCATAAAAGCTTCCCGGGTTAGCGGTGATAAATTGTGTGGCATATCTGTTTGTTTCGGCCACAACTATGTCTAAAAGCTCCGCAGTCAAGAACAGCTCAAAAAATCCCAGGGCCGAACCGATCTGAGCTGTCTCAACCCGAACTCCAGACTGGGCAGTGAAAGGGAAAACTACAGGTGCGGCTGAAGTTGGGGACTGCCAATCAGGGTTTGCCAGCACCTCTGGGATTCTAGGGGCTCTACGGGCACGTCTTTGCGGTGGCTGCGACGGGGTCACTACTGCACGTGCCACCGTACCAGCTTCAACTGCCCTTCTGGTGCTCGCCACTTCACCAGGTTGTACGGCAGTGCTGGTACTAGGTCCAGGAAGGGCTGGGCTGCTGGTGTATGCCTCACCACGTAATCCGACAGCACCAGCCCCACTCTGCTGCTCTTGAAGCGGATCCTGCGCAACCTGTGGTCTAGCGACACGGGGCCGGGTACGCCTGGTGGTATCAGGGACCTCAGCCTCCTCGTCCGAACTTTGGGTCAGAGAGCCACTGCTTTCTACAGGTTCGTATTCTGACCCGCTGGATTCATCAGATGAGGGTTCCCACTCCTCATCCGACTGGGTCAGAAGCCTGTAGGCCTCTTCAGAAGAATACCCCCTGTTAGACATGTGGGCAACTAAATTTAGGGGTATTCCCTGAGACTACCCAAGAAAAAAAAAGCAAGCCTGTCTTACAAAGGGGAGGCTAGCGAAGTACCGGAGGCCGCTGCGGTTGATAAAAAATATCAAAACTGATTTTTTTATCGCCGCAGTGCGTGTAAAGTGATTGTGCAGTGAACCAAAAAAAAATTTTTTTTTGTCACTGCGGTGGGGCGGGTGTGGGCGAACGCACGTGTGGGCGACCGATCAGGCCTGATCGGGCAAACACTGCGTTTTGGGTGGAGGGCGAACTAAAGTGACACTAGTACTATTATAGATCTGACCGTGATCAGTTTTGATCACTTCCAGATACTATAAAAGTACAAATGCTGATTAGCGATACGCTAATCAGCGAATAACGGACTGCGGTGCGGTGGGCTGGGTGCTAACTGATCGCTAACTACCTAACCAAGGGGCCTAAACTATACCTAAAACCTGACGGTCAATAACAGTGAAAAAAAAAAGTGACAGTTTACACTGATCACTTTTTTCCTTTCACTAGTGATTGACAGGGGCGATCAAAGGGGTGATCAAAGGGTTAATTAGGGTTCAGGGGGGTGATCTGGGGCTAGTATGTGTAGTGTTGGTGTACTCACTGTGAAGCCTGCTCCTCTGCTGGATCCAACCGACGAAAATAACCAGCAGAGGAGCAGGCAGCCATATATCAGATCATATTTACTAATATGATCTGATATCTGGCCTTTGATTGTTTTTTTTTAAAAATCGCCAGCCTGCCAGCCGCGATCATTGGATGACAGGCTGGTGACCCGAACCCCCTCTACGAAATGCCGGCGCGAACTGCGCATGCGCGCGCGCATATTCGCGTCATCTCGCGTCTCGCGAGATGACGCGTATATGCGTGACTGTGCGCAGCGCTGCCGCCTCCGGACCGCACATCTGCGTTAGGCGGTCCGGAGGCGGTTAAAGGCTATGTACACCTTCGGAGGCAATTTTTTTTATGATTGCATGTTACTCATTTTTGGCTAAAAATAATTTTTTCAATTGGCCTTTATTAAAAATATTGAACTGTTCTGTCACAAAGGGTTAACTGTTTTTCTAGCTGTGTGATTGGTACTTTCACTTTGTGCCCATCATCTAGTAAACCTTATCTCTAAATTACTGAGAGGACATAAACACTTACTTAAGCCACATTCTTATCAGTAATACAAGAACTGAGCTATAATGAGAGTTTATATTGTCAGAGAGCAGAGATAAGGATCCTGTCAGCTCCTGGTCTGACGGAAAAGAGAGAAATTTCAAAGGGTGCTACTAGAGCATATCAGCTCTGTGCAGCAAAAAGGACACCATTTTTTTTAAATAAGCACCAATTGAAAATGTTTTATTTAGCTCAAAATAAGTACAATACAATAATAAAAAAAAATAACCCCCAAAGGTGTACATAGCCTTTAAGTTTCTAATAAGCATTATAAACAGGATAAGCACTGAAAAAACATAGTGATTATGCAATCATCCGTGATGTCTGGACATGGTAAGTATAAGTATCAAACAAGAAAGATGTAGCCTAACAAAGGCAGTGAAAAAGAGAATGAAGAATAGACTAGGAAGGATAAAGAAGAAAAGAAAGATGGGAAGAGGGAAAGGGGAGGGGCAGGGAAGAAAATAAAAAAAAAAATGGAAAAATGTATTAGATCTATGAGGACGACAAAGACTTATACTCAGGTTAGCCCTAAAAAGAATCCAATGTCGCCATGGTTTATGAAACTTGATGTTTGTGCCCCTCACAGATGCGGTAAGGTCCTCCATTCTCATGACCTGGATTTTACTAAACCAAAGATCTATTGTCGAAGCCAATATCTGTTTCCACAGACAAAAGACACATACCCTCAAGGCACTAACCAAATGTCTTACCTCAGACTTCCTATAGGAAGCAGAAAAAAGGCCAGGTGTCTATGGAAGAACGTGAGAAGTGAATTTATACAATATCTGCCATACATCTTTCCAGTAGCTGGCAAGCTAAGGACACTGAAGATATGTAAAATTGTTCCTCGAGCCCCTCCACATCTCCTACACCAGTGGTGCCCAACTATTTTCCGTCTGAGGACCGCACTAGACATGGAATACATTTTGCGGGCCATAACCAGTTAACTTTGCCAGAAAGAAATGCAAACACTGTGAGGGGGCAAGTGTGAGCATTACTACTGTGAAGGGACAAATATCTGGACATTTTTTCTGTGAAGGGGCACATGTGAGCATTACTACTGTGAAGGGGCACATGTGAGCATTACTACTGTGAAGGAGGCACATGTGAGCATTACTACTGTGAAGGGGCATATGTGAGCATTACTACTGTGAAGGGGGCATATGTGAGAATTACTACTGTGAAGGGACACATATCTGGACATTTTTTCTGTGAAGGGGCACATGTGAGCATTACTACTGTGAAGGAGGCACATGTGAGCATTATTACTGTGAAGGGGGCACATGTGAGCATTACTACTGTGAAGGGGTCACATGTGAGCATTACTACTGTGAAAGGGGCACATGTGAACATTATTACTGTGAAAGGGGCACATGTGAGCATTACTACTGTGAAGAGACAAATATCTGGACATTTTTTCTGTGAAGGGGCACATGTGAGAATTACTACTGTGAAGAGACACATATCTGGACATTTTTTCTGTGATGGGGCACATGTGAGAATTACTACTGTGAAGGAGGCACATGTGAGCATTACTACTGTGAAGGGGGCACATGTGAGCATTACTACTGAGAAGGGGACACATCTGGGCATCTTTACCATGAAGGGGGCACATGTAAGCATTACTACTAAGAAGGGGACACATGTGAGCATTACTACTGTGAAGGGGGCTTATGTGAGCATTACTACTGTGAAGGGGGCATATTTCAGCATTACTACTGCGAAGGAGGCACATGTAAGCATTACTACTGTGAAAGGGGCACATGTGAGCATTATTACTGTCAAGGGGCACATGTGAGCATTACTACTGTGAAGGGGCACATGTGAGCATTACTACTGTGAAGGGTGCACATGTGAGCATTACTATTGTGAAGGGTGCACATGTGGGCATTACTACTGTGAAGGGGGCACATGTGAGCATTACTACTGTGAAGGGGGCACATGTGAGCATTTCTACTGTGAAGGGGGCACATGTGAGCATTACTACTGTAAAGAGGGCACATGTGAGCATTACTACTGTGAAGGGGGCACATGTGGGCATTACTACTGTGAAGGGGGCACATGTGGGCATTACTACTGTGAAGGGGGCACATGTGTGCATTATTACTGTGAAGGGGGAACATGTGAGCATTACTACTGAGAAGGGGGCACATCTGGGCATTTTTACCATGAAGGGGGCACATGTGAGCATTACTACTGTGAAGGGTGCACATGTGAGCATTATTTCTGTGAAGGGGTCACATGTGAGCATTATTACTGTGAAGGGGGCACATGTGAGCATTATTACTGTGAAGGGGGCACATGTGAGCATTATTACTGTGAAGGGGCCACTCTCTCTACTGCCAGTCACAGCTCAGACCACCGCTACCAGTGTCACAATTCCAACAAAGAAGAATGAACACCACTCATGTCCTGGTCTTCCCAAACAACAAAGCCAGGAACCCCTCAAAGCCATGTACTGCCAGACTCCACATGGATACCACTTGCCCTTCAGGATATCCCAACTCTCCTTACTAAGGTACCAGCGCCAGCCACACTCACAGGGGGCAGCCCTCCTGAAACCACACTGCTAACACGCAGACCACTGCCGCCTGTGCCCACCATTAAGAGTCAGCCCTTCCTTCCTCGGTACAGTCCGGTCACAAGGACCAGCACAGCGCACGAATACAGACACAACACTTCCCCAACACAGAGAATTGTGAGCCCTCCACAGCACAGTAGGAGCCCAGCACTGCCCTTACAAACAACTACCCATGGGAACGACAGCGGTGAGAGACACGCACACAACACTGTACAGTCACAGAGCTATTACTAGAGTTGAGCGGACACCTGGATGTTCGGGTTCGAGAAGTTCGGCCGAACTTCCCGGAAATGTTCGGGTTCGGGATCCGAACCCGATCCGAACTTCGTCCCGAACCCGAACCCCATTAAAGTCAATGGGGACCCGAACTTTTCGGCACTAAAAAGGCTGTAAAACAGCCCAGGAAAGGGCTAGAGGGCTGCAAAAGGCAGCAACATGTAGGTAAATCCCCTGCAAACAAATGTGGATAGGGAAATAAATTAAAATAAAAATTAAATAAATAAAAATTAACCAAAATCAATTGGAGAGAGGTTCCATAGCAGAGAATCTGGCTTCCCGTCACCCACCACTGGAACAGTCCATTCTCAGATATTTAGGCCCCGGCACCCAGGCAGAGGAGAGAGGTCCCGTAACAGAGAATCTGTCTTCATGTCAGCAGAGAATTAGTCTGCATGTCATAGCAGAGAATGAGGCTTCACGTCAGCCACCACTGCAACAGTCCATTGGCATATATTTAGGCCCAGCACCCAGGCAGAGGAGGGAGGTCCCGTAACAGAGAATCTGTCTTCATGTCAGCAGAGAATTAGTCTGCATGTCATAGCAGAGTATGAGGCTTCACGTCAGCCACCACTGCAACAGTCCATTGGCATATATTTAGGCCCAGCACACACACAGGCAGAGGAGAGAGGTCCCGTAACAGAGAATCTGGCTTCATGTCAGCAGAGAATCAGTCTGCATGTCATAGCAGAGAATGAGGCTTCACGTCAGCCACCACTGCAACAGTCCATTGGCATATATTTAGGCCCAGCACCCAGGCAGAGGAGGGAGGTCCCGTAACAGAGAATCTGTCTTCATGTCAGCAGAGAATTAGTCTGCATGTCATAGCAGAGAATGAGGCTTCACGTCAGCCACCACTGCAACAGTCCATTGGCATATATTTAGGCCCAGCACCCAGGCAGAGGAGAGAGGTCCCGTAACAGAGAATCTGTCTTCATGTCAGCAGAGAATCAGTCTGCATGTCATAGCAGAGAAGCAGGCTTCACGTCAGCCACCACTGCAACAGTCCATTGTCAGATATTTAGGCCCAGCACCCAGGCAGAGGAGAGAGGTCCCGTAACAGAGAATCTGTCTTCATGTCAGCAGAGAATCAGTCTGCATGTCATAGCAGAGAATCAGGCTTCACGTCAGCCACCACTGCAACAGTCCATTGGCATATATTTAGGCCCAGCACCCAGGCAGAGGAGAGAGGTCCCGTAACAGAGAATCTGGCTTCATGTCAGCAGAGAATCAGTCTGCATGTCATAGCAGAGAATCAGGCTTCACGTCACCCACCACTGCAACAGTCCATTGGCATATATTTAGGCCCAGCACCCAGGCAGAGGAGAGAGGTCCCGTAACAGAGGATCTGGCTTCATGTCAGCAGAGAATTAGTCTGCATGTCATAGCAGAGAATCAGGCTTCACGTCACCCAACATTGGAACAGTCCATTGGCATATATTTAGGCCCCGGCACCCAGACAGAGGAGAGGTTCATTCAACTTTGGGTAGCCTCGCAATATAATGGTAAAATGAAAATAAAAATAGGATTGAATGAGGAAGTGCCCTGGAGTCCAATAATATATGGTTAAGGGGAGGTAGTTAATGTCTAATCTGCACAAGGGATGGACAGGTCCTGTGGGATCCATGCCTGGTTCATTTTTATGAACGTCAGCTTGTCCACATTGGCTGTAGACAGGCGGCTGCGTTTGTCTGTAATGACGCCCCCTGCCGTGCTGAATACACGTTCAGACAAAACGCTGGCCGCCGGGCAGGCCAGCACCTCCAAGGCATAAAAGGCTAGCTCTGGCCACGTGGACAATTTAGAGACCCAGAAGTTGAATGGGGCCGAACCATCAGTCAGTACGTGGAGGGGTGTGCACACGTACTGTTCCACCATGTTAGTGAAATGTTGCCTCCTGCTAACACGTTGCGTATCAGGTGGTGGTGCAGTTAGCTGTGGCGTGTTGACAAAACTTTTCCACATCTCTGCCATGCTAACCCTGCCCTCAGAGATGCTGGCCGTGACACAGCTGCCTTGGCGACCTCTTGCTCCTCCTCTGCCTTGGCCTTGGGCTTCCACTTGTTCCCCTGTGACATTTGGGAATGCTCTCAGTAGCGCGTCTACCAACGTGCGCTTGTACTCGCGCATCTTCCTATCACGCTCCAGTGCAGGAAGTAAGGTGGGCACATTGTCTTTGTACCGTGGATCCAGCAGGGTGGCAACCCAGTAGTCCGCACACGTTAAAATGTGGGCAACTCTGCTGTCGTTGCGCAGGCACTGCAGCATGTAGTCGCTCATGTGTGCCAGGCTGCCCAGGGGTAAGGACAAGCTGTCCTCTGTGGGAGGCGTATCGTCATCGTCCTGCCTTTACCCCCAGCCACGCACCAGAGATGGGCCCGAGCTGCGTTGGGTGCCACCCCGCTGTGACCATGCTTCATCCTCATCCTCCTCCACCTCCTCCTCATCCTTGTCCTCCTCGTCCTCCAGTAGTGGGCCCTGGCTGGCCACATTTGTACCTGGCCTCTGCTGTTGCAAAAAACCTCCCTCTGAGTCACTTCGAAGAGACTGGCCTGAAAGTGCTAAAAATGACCCCTCTTCCCCCTCCTCCTCCTGGGCCACCTCCTCTTCCATCATCGCCCTAAGTGTTTTCTCAAGGAGACATAGAAGTGGTATTGTAACGCTGATAACGGCGTCATCGCCACTGGCCATGTTGGTGGAGTAGTCGAAACAGCGCAACAGGGCACACAGGTCTCGCATGGAGGCCCAGTCATTGGTGGTGAAGTGGTGCTGTTCCGCAGTGCGACTGACCCGTGCGTGCTGCAGCTGAAACTCCACTATGGCCTGCTGCTGCTCGCACAGTCTGTCCAGCATGTGCAAGGTGGAGTTCCACCTGGTGGGCACGTCGCATATGAGGCGGTGAGCGGGAAGGCCGAAGTTACGCTGTAGCGCAGACAGGCGAGCAGCGGCAGGATGTGAACGCCGGAAGCGCGAACAGACGGCCCGCACTTTATGCAGCAGCTCTGACATGTCGGGGTAGTTGTGAATGAACTTCTGCACCACCAAATTCAGCACATGCGCCAGGCAAGGGATGTGCGTCAAACCGGCTAGTCCCAGAGCTGCAACGAGATTTCGCCCATTATCGCACACCACCAGGCCGGGCTTGAGGCTCACCGGCAGCAACCACTCGTCGGTCTGTTGTTCTATACCACGCCACAACTCCTGTGCGGTGTGGGGCCTGTCCCCCAAACATATGAGTTTCAGAATGGCCTGCTGACGTTTACCCCGGGCTGTGCTGAAGTTGGTGGTGAAGGTGTGTGGCTGACTGGATGAGCAGGTGGAAGAAGAGGAGGAGGAAGCCGAGAAGGAGGAGGTGGCAACAGGAGGCAAAGAATGTTGCCCTGCGATCCTTGGCGGCGGAAGGACGTGCGCCAAACAGCTCTCCGCCTGGGGCCCAGCTGCCACTACATTTACCCAGTGTGCAGTTAGGGAGATATAGCGTCCCTGGCCGTGCTTACTGGTCCACGTATCTGTGGTTAGGTGGACCTTGCTACAGATGGCGTTGCGCAGTGCACACTTGATTTTATCGGATACTTGGTTGTGCAGGGAAGGCACGGCTCTCTTGGAGAAGTAGTGGCGGCTGGGAACAACATACTGTGGGACAGCAAGCGACATGAGCTGTTTGAAGCTGTCTGTGTCCACCAGCCTGAATGACAGCATTTCATAGGCCAGTAGTTTAGAAATGCTGGCATTCAGGGCCAGGGATCGAGGGTGGCTAGGTGGGAATTTACGCTTTCTCTCAAATGTTTGTGAGATGGAGAGCTGAACGCTGTCGTGTGACATGGTTGAGATGCTTGGTGACGGAGGTGGTGGTGGTGTTGGTGGTACATCCCCTGTTTGCTGGGCGGCAGGTGCCAACGTTCCTCCAGAGGCGGAGGAAGAGGCCTAGGCGGCAGCAGCAGAAGAGGCCGAGGCGGCAGCAGCAGAAGAGGGGGCAGCAGCAGAAGAGGTAGCAGGGGGGGCCTCAGTGACTTCCTTGGTTTTAATGTGTTTACTCCACTGCAGTTCATGCTTTGCATGCAGGTGCCTGGTCATGCAGGTTGTGCTAAGGTTCAGAACGTTAATGCCTCGCTTCAGGCTCTGATGGCACAGCGTGCAAACCACTCGGGTCTTGTCGTCAGCACATTGTTTGAAGAAGTGCCATGCCAGGGAACTCCTTGAAGCTGCCTTTGGGGTGCTCGGTCCCAGATGGCAGCGGTCAGTAGCAGGCGGAGTCTCTTGGTGACCCTGCCAGCAGAGTCTTCAAACAGCATAAGAGAGTGCTGCATAACTTGAGGCTCAGACAGTTTCCCTGATATGCATGGGGGTGATGTGACAGACCTTGGTTTTCAGGCGCCATCTGTGCGCTTTCTGCAGAAGACTGGGTGGGAGATAATGTGAACGCGCTGGATCCACTGTCGGCCACCCAATTGACTAATGCCTGTACCTGCTCAGGCCTTACCATCCTTAGAACGGCATTGGGCCCCACCATATATCGCTGTAAATTCTGCCGGCTACTGGGACCTGAGGTAGTTGGTACACTAGGACGTGTGGATGTGGCAGAACGGCCACGTCCTCTCCCAGCACCAGAGGGTCCACTAACACCACCACGACCATGTCCACGTCCGCGTCTCTTACTAGATGTTTTCCTCATTGTTATGGTTCACCACAACAACAAAAATATTATTTGGCCCAATGTATTGAATTCAAATTCAGGCCTTTTTTTACAGACACCTAACACTATCTGGCTATCTATTTAGGTACCGTATTACACTAATACAGGCACAGCAGTAACCACCGATTTAGCTGTCTATGAATTTGAGGCCTAGTATTTAGGCGCTGGGTGACAGGTATAGGTTTTACGGACAGAATTCGACTGGGATATGCACAGTAGTGTGTGTGTGAAGTTATTGAGAATGACCCTATCAGCACCTTGATTCTGATATACCCTTTTAGGGATGTATTTAAAGTAGGCCTGATACAGCAGAAACCACTAAATTAGGAAATTGCTAAATTGGGAATTGTATTTCAACCCAGAACAAAAACTGTGCTTTGACGGACACTAAATAACTTGCCCAGCCACAACAGTACAGCAGTAACGACAGATTTAGCTGGATATAAATTTGAGGCCTAGTATTTAGGCGCTGGGTGACAGGTATAGGTTTACTGACAGAATTAGACTTGGAAAGGCACAGTAGCGTGTGTGTGAAGTTATTCAGAATGACCCTATGTGCACCTTGAATATTATATACCCTTTTAGGGATAAATTTAAAGTAGGCCTGATATAGCAGAAACCACTAAATTAGGAAATTGCTAAATTGGAAATTGTATTTCAACCCAGAACAAAAACTGTGCTTTGACGGACACTAAATAACTTGCCCAGCCACAACAGTACAGCAGTAACGACAGATTTAGCAGGATTTAAATTTGAGGCCTAGTATTTAGGCGCTGGGTGACAGGTATACGTTTTACGGACAGAATTAGACTGGGATATGCACAGTAGCGTGTGTGTGATGTTATTGAGAATGACCCTATCAGCACCTTGATTATGATATACCCTTTTAGGGATGTATTTAAAGTAGGCCTGATACAGCAGAAACCACTAAATTAGGAAATTGCTAAATTGGGAATTGTATTTCAACCCAGAACAAAAAATGTGCTTTGACGGACACTAAATAACTTGCCCAGCCACAACAGTACAGCAGTAACGACAGATTTAGCTGGATATAAACTTGAGGCCTAGTATTTAGGCGCTGGGTGACAGGTATAGGTTTACTGACAGAATTACACTGGGATATGGCCAAAAAATAACCAGACTATTGATGGTTAAATGCACTTGGTGTGACAGCTTGACCAACCACACTACTGAGGGTTAAATGCACTTGGTGACAGGCGCAGCTTGCCCCTGATGTAGTACAGGGAGTGGAGAATTATTAGGCAAGTTGTATTTTTGAGGATTAATTTTATTATTGAACAACAACCATGTTCTCAATGAACCCAAAAAACTCATTAATATCAAAGCTGATTATTTTTAGAAGTAGTTTTTAGTTTGTTTTTAGTTTTAGCTATTTTACGGGGATATCTGTGTGTGCAGGTGACTATTACTGTACATAATTATTAGGCAACTTAACAAAAAACAAATATATACCCATTTCAATTATTTATTTTTACCAGTGAAACCAATATAACATCTCAACATTCACAAATATACATTTCTGACATTCAAAAACAAAACAAAAACAAATCAGTGACCAATATAGCCACCTTTCTTTGCAAGGACACTCAAAAGCCTGCCATCCATGGATTCTGTCAGTGTTTTGATCTGTTCACCATCAACATTGCGTGCAGCAGCAACCACAGCCTCCCAGACACTGTTCAGAGAGGTGTACTGTTTTCCCTCCTTGTAAATCTCACATTTGATGATGGACCACAGGTTCTCAATGGGGTTCAGATCAGGTGAACAAAGAGGCCATGTCATTAGATTTTCTTCTTTTATACCCTTTCTTGCCAGCCACGTTGTGGAGTACTTGGACGCGTGTGATGGAGCATTGTCCTGCATGAAAATCATGTTTTTCTTACCTTGCAGACTTCTTCCTGTACCACTGCTTGAAGAAGGTGTCTTTCAGAAACTGGCAGTAGGACTGGGAGTTGAGCTTGACTCCATCCTCAACCCAAAAAGGCCCCACAAGCTCATCTTTGATGATACCAGCCCAAACCAGTACTCCACCTCCACCTTGCTGGCGTCTGAGTCGGACTGGAGCTCTCTGCCCTTTACCAATCCAGCCATCCGGCCCATCAAGACTCACTCTCATTTCATCAGTCCATAAAACCTTAGAAAAATCAGTCTTGAGATATTTCTTGGCCCAGTCTTGACGTTTCAGCTTGTGTGTCTTGTTCAGTGGTGGTCGTCTTTCAGCCTTTCTTACCTTGGCCATGTCTCTGAGTATTGCACACCTTGTGCTTTTGGGCACTCCAGTGATGTTGCAGCTCTGAAATATGGCCAAACTGGTGGCAAGGGGCATCTTGGCAGCTGCACGCTTGACTTTTCTCAGTTCATAGGCAGTTATTTTGCGCCTTGGTTTTTCCACAAGCTTCTTGCGACCCTGTTGACTATTTTGAATGAAACGCTTGATTGTTCGATGATCACGCTTCAGAAGCTTTGCAATTTTAAGAGTGCTGCATCCCTCTGCAAGATATCTCACTATTTTTGACTTTTCTGAGCCTGTCAAGTCCTTCTTTTGACCCATTTTGCCAAAGGAAAGGAAGTTGCCTAATAATTATGCACACCTGATATAGGGTGTTGATGTCATTAGACCACACCCCTTCTCATTACAGAGATGCACATCACCTAATATGCTTAATTGGTAGTAGGCTTTCGAGCCTATACAGCTTGGAGTAAGACAACATGCATAAAGAGGATGATGTGGTCAAAATACTCATTTGCCTAATAATTCTGCACGTAGTGTATATGGCCAAAAAATGAACAGACTATTGCTGGTTAAATGCACTTGGTGTGACAGCTTGACCAACCACACTACTGAGGGTTAAATGCACTTGGTGACAGGCGCAGCTTGCCCCCGATGTAGTATATGGCCAAAAAATAACCACACTATTGATGGTTAAATGCACTTGGTGTGACAGCTTCACCCTGATGTAGGCTTTAGCCAAAAAACAACCACACCATTGAGGGTTAAATGCACTTGGTGGCAGCTTGTGCTGGCGCAACACAAGACACAAAATGGCCGCCGATCACCCCAGAAAAAAGTGACTGAAAAATGCTCTGGGCAGCCTAAAAACAGTGAGCAATTCAATAGCAGCAGTTCAATCATCCACAGCTGCAGATCGATCAATAATCAAGTCCTTTGGATTAATCTGCCTAATCTCGCCCTACTGTCGCAGCCGCAACCTCTCCCTACGCTAATCAGAGCAGAGTGACGGGCGGCGCTATGTGACTCCAGCTTAAATAGAGGCTGGGTCACATGGTGCTCTGGCCAATCACAGCCATGCCAATAGTAGGCATGGCTGTGACGGCCTCTTGGGGCAAGTAGTATGACGCTTGTTGATTGGCTGCTTTGCAGCCTTTCAAAAAGCGCCAAGAAAGCGACGAACACCGAACCCGAACCCGGACTTTTACTAAAATTTCCGGGTTCGGCTCCGTGTCACGGACACCCCAAAATTCTGTACGAACCCGAACTATACAGTTCGGGTTCGCTCATCCCTACTTATTACACTTACATTCCTTCCCGGATTTGCCTCGAGGTTCAGAATGGTAATGCGCCACTGAAGCCGCCCAGGCGTGTACACCTTCTTCTTCAACTGTGTGCAAGCTCCGCCTCCAGTCACTGCACGGGCCGCATCACACTGCTTCGCGGGCCGGATGTGGCCCGTGGGCCGTAGGTTGGGCATCACTGTCCTACACAATGGGGAGATGGCTGGAGAGAGTGAATGTAATTTCGAGGACACCCTATACCACCTGGAGAGGACCTTAAAACCCGCCACTTGAGTTCTACTAGCAACTGCAGTCTTATGTGTCAGTCTGAAGAGGCGGTCTTTCTGTTCTGCTGTGAGGGTGATTCCCAAATCCTTTTCCCAATTGAGTATATAGGAGGGGGGTGGCTGATTAGACAGGGAATTCAGAATGACAATTATGTTTTAATACTTAAAATAAAAAAATAGACCCCCATAATTTCTTTGCATTTCTGTCTATTTTTCTGTGTCAGGGCTCATTTTCTGTGGGGTAATTTCATTGATACTACTTTGGGGATGTATGACTTTTTGGTCACATTTTATTCCGTTATTTTTTAAGCAAAGATACAACAAAATGGTGATTTGGCCATTTTGATGTCACCCCCCCCCCCTTTCTGTTACGATATTCACAGCATTCAATAATTTTTTATATTTTAATAGTTCAGGTATTTTCAAATGTGGCGAACCCAGTGACAGATTATTTTTAGATCCCTGAATTCCCTAAAATAAGGAAAAGTTTGATTTAATTTTAGAATTATTTTTTTAAACATTTTTATAACTTTATTTTACTTTTTTAACTTTATTTTTTATCCCCCCTTGGTGACTGGAGTATATCATGATCAAATTGCTTCTACCATAGACTGGTTTACTATTCCGGTTTCTATTGACCCTGACTGAGGCAAGGCTCAATAGGAACTTAACAATGGTAGGCTTGGTTGGCTTCACAGCACCTCAGGATGCCATAGCAACCGATTGGCTCCCATAGCAACCAATAAGCTCTTGTTGCGGGGGTCACTGGGAGCAGACTGCTCCCGATAAATGACCCCTCAGATGCCCTGGCCACATTTTACCACAGCATCTCAGGGGTTAAAGAGGGAATTCAACGAGTATTCAAAGAGAGGATACCAGTCATGGTCTGCACCAGGAACATCACACAGTAACATTCTTGCCTTCATTCCTTTAAAGAGGTTTTCCATCAGAACAGATATTTGTGGCTCAGAATGACTTAAAAACTTAAAAGAACCAATACTCACCGATCCCCCGCCGCTGCTGTTGTTCTGACACTGCTTAGTTTGTGCTGGTCTCTGCTCTGGTCTTGGTTTGCAGGAAATGCCCTCTCAGCCAATCACTGTCCACAGTCATGACCTGCCGCAGCCACTGATTGGCTGATCGGGAATTTCCTGTATCGGGAGCAGGAAGTAGAGAACAGTGAGGATCCGGTTTTGTCACAATGGCAGAGGCGGAGGAGCAGTGGAGGTAAGTATTGATTCTTTTATGTTTTTAAGCCATTCTGAGCCTACTGGAAAACCCCTTTAACTAGAATACACAGAGCACCTCCATACAGAGCCAGGTACTCATAACATTGCCAGTCACACAGTGCCTATCCCCATAATAGTGCCAGCTGCACAGTGTACCATGAGTACTTATGCTGGGAACCAATCTTCACAGAAAAAGTTCTCTTAAGTGAGGAGTCACTTGTATATCTCAAGGCCTACATTAATAGCAGCGAAGAGAAGAAAAAGGGACTGCAGTCTAATGATTCTGCATCTGCAGTCTAATTACTCTGCATCTGCAGTCTAATAACTCTGTATCTGCAATCTAATGATGATCTTTCTGCATCAGGACAAAGCACAAGTCCAGGTGGTTGGGAGCTGCACACAATTGCATTGTGGGCCTTGTGTGGACCCGGACCATGAAGTCCATGTTGTGCATCCCAGGCCTAGACATTTTCTAAGCTTTGGTGCAATTTTCTTCACCCTCTTTTAGGGCCAACCATCTATGCACCATGTGTCTTACCTACAATCAAATGTATTAAGACAAAGCTGGTCCCTGAACGCATAAACAAAGACTTTGGTGGATCCTTGATCTCTTTTTAAGATGATTTTCATTGGTTACAATTATTTAACACAGAATTCAAAAGTATTCACCCTCTTTATGTCTGTGTGTAGAAGAGGTTACAATTCCAGCCTCGTCTCTAAGTGGATTTATCTGTAGGTCTTGATGGACCCTGCAATGTTTCATGTTATTATTTCACAGTTCAAGATCATCCATACCTTCTCTATTGGAGTGATTTGGCCACCTGAAGGCCATTAACGCTGTTGTTTTTGAGCCAGTCCTGTGACGCTTTGGCTTCATGTTTGCAGTTTCTTTTTGTTGGAAGATACATCTGCTCACGAGCTGAGGTCGTCTTGTAGACTGCAGAAGGTTTTCCACCAAGATTTCCATATATTCTACTGAATTTGTTATGCCCTGCATCATTACAAGTCTTTCAGTGCCTGATACAGATAACACAATGCTGCCACCACCTTGTTTTTTAAGTGCAAGGGTAGTACACAGTCAAGTCACATTTTTGTGACCACCAGATAATATCCAGAGAGTATCCACTGTGTGCATCACGGGCAGCAGCCAGATGGGCTGTGAGTGACATATTAAGGTCCTGGTAAGTTGTCACCTGTATCTGGAGCCATGCTGACTGCAGCGCATCCCACAGCGGCTGGAGGGAGCATGGGGGAGGATCCAAAGAGTGAACACAATGATGGAGGTCATCCTACAGATGCTCAAACGGGTTTCGAGTCTGGGGAACTGTTTCTTTCCTGTTTCCGAGTCTGTTTCTTGCCTGACTCGCCAACGTCCATCCATTCGATGAAACAGAAAAAGTGTCTCATTGGAGGAGGCAACCCTTTGCTCATCAGTGGAGGTCCACTCCCGATACTGCCCCAAAAATGGAAACCTTTTCTGCCAATGCAACGTCATTAGCTGAGGTGCAGTGACCATCCATTTGCTTCAGAGCCCTACACGCAGTAGGGTTAGCTAATCTGTTGGTCGCCTCCTGGTTCATTCTGGTGGTGAGCTGCTCCACTGTAGTGTGTTGGTCCAGCCCTCGTGCACTTTCCTAGTGGACAGTCACCTCTCACATCAATGGTACGTGGTGCTCTGCGGTTTCCACGTCACTTATTCACAATGCTGCCATTTGTCCACTCACGAAACACTTTCACCACAGCAGCCAAGAACAGTTCACGTTGCGCAGTGTCAGAAATACTGCCACCCTCGGCATGAAAGCCAATAATCATCCCTTTTTATAACTCTGATAAATCGCCCCATTCACCCATGACAGCAATGAGGGATATGTGTGCAGACAGCCTATCACCTACCAAATGAGCCTCTAGGAGCAACGGATGCGTTGCTGTTATACCTAGAGGCTCAGCTCTCTCTACAACTGCCACACCCTCTGCACTAGGCCTGATCACATTTACATTGCCGGGACATGTCAATCAAAGTGCAGAGGACGCTGAAGTTGCAGAGAGAGCTGAGCCTCTAGGTGTAACGGTAACTCCCCCGTTGCTCCTAGAGGCTCATTTTCATATATTAAAACTACATTTTTCTCAGCAGTGCGGGCACATATGAACATGGGACCAACACAAATGTCTTCAGCTGCCAAGTGCACATACAACAGATCATCCAGTGTCATAGGTACAAATCTGCTGACAGATGCCCTTTAATGGTGTCTTTATTGTCATATATTGTACTTATATGTGAATAAAGCAGTAATATGTATATTATCTGTGCGGTGAAGCTATAGTACATAATGCATATGACATGTAGATACTAGGACACATCTCTGCCCTCAGCATGCTGAAGTCTAGTCCTGTCAATCAAGGGGAGGGGGGAGTGTTCAGAGCACAGGGGGTGTTACAAAGCAGTGCTCCAAGGGTTCAGCTCCGCCTCCTGGTGCTCCAATTTGCTCATATGCAAATGAATTAAAATACAGATATCTCTGAAGCTGTTTAGCATACAGACAAAAGAAAGGTATGACTAGTTTAATAGGGTTGACCATGATTACAGAACTTCTTCAGTATTACAAGAGACAATGCTACAGACAAGAATGTATTTTATTTTATTTATTGCTTAAATATAAAGAAAATATCCCAAATAATCCAAAAAGTTCATATTCATTGGCATCCATATTTCCACATAATCAGTAATAGCTGACGACAGGCTTGACGCACGTGCAGCCCAGTGTGACCACCTCGGTCTCCAGTCTATAGGAGAAGCTGCAGCCTTTCTGCTCCCGACGTAGGACCATCACCTCCTGCTGGATGGGGTAGGAGATCAGGGATGGATTTTCATTGCCGTTGGCGTCTGCGCAAGCAAAAGTGAGACAATTGGCCTCCGCGATGACGAAGGGGAATCTGTTGGGATCTGAGTTGAGACTGAAAAAAGGAATTTAAAATAATAAATAAAATGTTACAATTCCACAATGTATACATTTACATATTGTTCTTTTGGCAGCTGAAGATCTATGTACCCTGCAGATTTTGGATATTTTCCTACCCGCTCGTCTAAATTTCTCCGTCCACGCTCACTAAGGTTCTTCTTGCTGATGTCAGAACTGTGCTTTCTGCTCTGAGGCTTCTGCGATTCCTCTTCACCTCTTTCCCTGAGAAACTGCAGCTGCATCTCCCTCCTCCTCTGTGTTACACTAGAAGGATTTTTTGGGGGACTGAAGACTTTTTGAAGATTTACTAGGAGTGGGATAGGGGAACCACAGTCTGCTCGAAGACACTATCTAATACCTTCTCATGTGTGGTACTCAGGGAGGAAAGAGGAAAGGCAGGATTGGTTGACTGTCGGTTTCACGTGTATTATCTATGGCTGCTGTGATTATATATGTACAGTCTATAGTTTCCAGCCAAAACATTAAAGTGTTTGTGGACTTTTCTCATAAATGTATTTTTAGATATGATGAGGTTTTGGTTGCATTGATTTGATTTGAATGTATCCTAGGGGATCTATAGCCACTGAGTGTGAATAGCTCTAATCTGCTCCGACCACAGGTTCTTCTTCTGTGATCAGGAGTAGATTAGCAAGAAGGTGATGGAGGATAACACTGCATATAGGCATTGTTTGTAGTCTGTTACCATGGAGACAGATAGCACTGCATAGGAACTGTATACACTGCATTATGTACTGCATAGGAACAGTGTATACTGCATTAATGCAGATGGTGATTTGAATCATGTCAAGGCTAAAATTCTGGGGCTTACAGAAAGTAGTCTTGTCCTGAGGACACAAGTCTAGATGAACCTGCAAATCCAAGCCCTAATAATGCGGGAAATTAGTGCTCCATTCCATAGAAGGTACACAGGACTATAGCCCTATTTCCGAAATGTGGTACGTTGTGACATTTACCTGTATTCCCAGGGTGACAAAGAGCGAGTGTGAATGTCCTCCATCTGTACCAAACTGTCCAGGTAGCTGGTGTCAATGAGACCGATGTCCACTATCATAGCGCTTGGCGAGTGGCGGTTCCTTCTTCCAGGACATCTCTGTTTGGCCTCTAGGGGGAGCTCTTCATCCTTAGATCCTTCCTGGGTATTAGTGAGGGACAAATACTCCTCTGGGAGAAAGGCCGATGAGCAGAGGGACACCAGGGCGGCCATCTTAAAGATGGAGAACATGGAGAATAATTTGCATAATTTCAAACAGGCAAAGAGGAGCAAATTGTTTATTGTACACAATGTTTGTCTTATTGGGGTTGTCCTATGAAAATTTTGAAACCAGCACCTGGACCTGAATACTTTTGTAATTGCATGTGATTAATAATTTTGTATAGTCAATGAGTTATTCAATAAAATGTTTCTGTATAGCGCCACCTGCTGTTTGTTTTTTACATATTTCTCCATCCACCTTAGTAACATTGCTGATGTGGTCACACACACTCAGTTCCATCCTTCAACTGCCACTAGCTGTATCTACTGTCAGAAGCTGTGACAGTTACAGGGAGAGAGCTGAAGCAGAAAAGACAGACCCCTGAGCTCTCATAGAGAGAGAGCTGAAGCAGAAAGGATCCTTCCCTGAGCCGTGATAAGGAGATAATTGCAGAACAAAGGACACACCCTGAGCTACCAGCCTGAAATAAATCTATTAGAGCAAATGGAGCAATGAATTGGGAGATCTCTGGATCCATGTGAGGTTCAGGGCTGGTTCTAGCTTTGTTAGAAAGAGACTGTCATGTACTTTATGTTTTTCAATTTTATACATTAATCATGGGATAAACTCTTTAATGGTTTTCACTAAAGCATTCAATACATCCTATGCAGATATTACAGTAAACTTCCATTAATCCAGCATCCATGAAACCTCTAATCTGCTCCCTTATCAAAATTTTAATGTTCTTAGGGATGCACAATGGAAGTAAATCAGGGAACACTTTCCGCCCTATTGGAATAGTCTTATTGCTGTATTCTATGATATAAATTCTACTGTCATCGTCCTTAATACAATATATACAATGGACACTTTTATACTCACAAGTATCAGTGAGGTTCTTGTATGGACCATTCTTCTCCTCCTGCTGGGTTCTCCGTATAGTTCTGGGATCTGCTGCTCTAATTCTTGGATCCCATTCCCTCTCTCTATTTATACCAGTTGTGGCTCCCGGTGGAGTCTCCATCTCAGGAATCATAGCTTTTCAAAAAGTTTCTGTAAGTTCCAGTCGTGTCTATGACCATTGAGGAATGTGGACTGTCCAGCTCTACCCTGTTATGTCAGATTATAAGAGAGAGAAACCAGCATAAGATCTCCGGCACTTCCCTAATCAGGGGCCATAATTTATCTGAACTCTCGCCGCTTATCTTGGACCATAGAGATAGCAGCACATGGTAATTATTGTCTTCACCGTTTCCTAATATAACTATGACCAAGTATATTTTTTCTTGCATTGTAACTACAGTTGTGTTCAAAATAATAGCAGTGTGTTTTAAAAAGTTAATACGGCTAAAAATCCTTCTAATAGCTTTTATTTCCATACATACAAATCCATTGGGAACACTACACATTCTATTCCAAATAAAAATATAAAGAAAAATATATCAAATTTTTGTTGTTCCTCTTCCTTTAAGAAAAGTGAATATTAGACTGTTCAAAAAAAAAAAAAAGTGTTTGTATTCTTCTTTACAAACTCAAACATTCACTATTTAAACTGAAAAATGTTTGAAGATTTTGCTTTCCTTTGAATCACTGCACTAATAATTAGTTGTATAACCGCTGTCTCTGAGAACTGCTGGACATCTGTGTTTCATGGAGTCACCAACTTGTGGCCCCTGTGACCAGGTATTCCAGCCCAGAATGATTGGACTACATTCCACAGTTCTTCTCTATTTCTTGGTTTTGCCTCAGAAACTGCATTTTTGATGTCACCCCACAAGTTTTCTATTGGATTAAGATCCGGGGATTGGGCCGGCCTCTCCAAAACGTCAATCTTGTTGGTCTGGAACCAAGATGTTGCACGTTTACTGGTGTGTTTGGGGTCGTTGTCTTGTTGGAACAGACATTTTAAGGGCATTTCCTCTTTAGCATAAGGCAGCATGACCTCTTCAAGTATTCTGATGTATTCACACTGATCCATGATCCCTGGTCTGCGATAAATAGGCCCCACACCTTAGTATGAGAAACATCCCCATATCATGATGCTGGTCCACCATGCTTCACGGTCTACACAGTGTACTGTGGCTGGAATTCAGTGTTTGGGGGACGTCTGACAAACTGTCTCCGGTCACTAGACCCAAAAATAACCATCTTACTTTCATCAGTCCACAAAATGTCTCTTTAGGCCGGTCAATGTGCTCTTTCTCTTTAGAGAAGCAGGACTCACAGGCTTTCTTTATGAGTAGGTTAGAGAAACAGGACTCACATGCTTTCTCTATGAGTGGGTAAGAGAAGCAGGACTCACAGGCTTTCTTTATAAGTAGGTTAGAGAAACAGGACTCACATGCTTTCTCTATGAGTGGGTGGAAGAAGCAGGACTCACAGGCTTTCTTTATGAGTGGGTGGAAGAAGCAGGACTCACAGGCTTTCTTTATGAGTAGGTTAGAGAAACAGGACTCACATGCTTTCTCTATGAGTGGGTAAGAGAAGCAGGACTCACAGGCTTTCTTTATAAGTAGGTTAGAGAAACAGGACTCACAGGCTTTCTCTATGAGTAGGTGAGAGAAGCAGGACTCACAGGCTTTCTCTATGAGTAGGTGAGAGAAGCAGGACTCACAGGCTTTCTTTATAAGTAGGTTAGAGAAACAGGACTCACAGGCTTTCTCTATGAGGAAGCCAAGGTTGCAGGGTCCACATACTTTCTCTTTTAGTGTGTCTAGGAAGCAGAACTTACAGGATTTCTGTATCTATGGCTGGGGAAAGCATGACTCATAGGCTTTCTCTATGAGTAATGGAGAAAATTAGGCTTCACTGGCTTGCTCTATAAGTGGGAGAAAGAAGCCGGACTCACAGGCTTTCTTTATGAGTAGGTGAGGGAAGCAAGACTCACAAGCTTTCTCTTTGAGGGGACGGAGGATGCAGGACTCATAGACTTTTACTTTGAGTAGGCTTAAGAAGCAAGACTTACAGGTTTTCTGTATGTATGGGTGGGGAATGCAGAACTTACAGTCGTTCTCTATGTCTAAAGGTTGGAATCAGGACTCACAGGCTCTTTCTATGAATGGGATGTGAAAGCAGGACTCACAGGCTTTCTTTCTTTATTTATGGTTGATGGAAGCAGGACTCAGACTTTCTCAATGAGAAGGTGAGGAATGCGAGACTCACAGGCTTACTCTCTCACCTGGCAGCATTCATACAACCTTTTATATGAAAATATTGAATCACACAGAAGAAAAATAAAACAATATTTTATGCGTTCTCCCCCTCCCTCTCTGTCCTATACTGCCCTTCAATAAGGGTTTCTATAACTATGTAATTTAAAAATCCAAGATGCACAGTCAGCCCCTGCTCGTCATTGTCTAAATGACTCTTGCAAAGAAAACAGTGCCCCCATCTTGTCCACCTGACATCATGTCCATGAGGTCACATGACCTAATTATGTTACAGATTTTTCTGTCCAGAACAGTTATTGCAGTTCGGCCATGTGTTCACTAATGACATGTAAAGCAAGTTCTATTGCCTGCTTTACTTACTATACTATACTGTACTATATAGTACAGTAGTAACAAGTGATACAACTAGTCGTACATACTGTAGCTATAGGCGGTTTAATGAAAAAAACATTAAAGTCCCATTAAATATAGATTAAAGGTATGTACAGTCGTGGCCAAAAGTTTGGAGAATTACATAAATATTGGAAATTGGAAAAGTTGCTGCTTAAGTTTTTATAATAGCAATTTGCATATACTCCAGAATGTTATGAAGAGGGATCAGATGAATTGCATAGTCCTTCTTTGCCATAAAAATTAACTTAATCCCAAAAAAAACTTTCCACTGCATTTTCATTACATTTCATTACTGCTGAGATCATTTCAGTAATCGTCTTGTTAACTCAGGTGAGAATTAGAGATGTCGCGAACATAACATTTTCAGTTCGCGAGCGGCAAACGCAAATTTCCTCAAATGTTTGCGAACGGGCGAACCGCCATAGACTTCAATAGGCAGGCAAATTTTAAAACCCACAGCGGTTTCTTTCTAGCCACAGTAGTGATGGAAAAGTTGTTTCAAGGGGACTAACACCTGGACTGTGGCATGCCGGAGGGGGATCCATGGCAAAACTCCCATGGAAAATGACATAGTTGACGCAGAGTTGGGTTTTAATCCATAAAGGGCATAAATCACCTAACAATCCTACTTTTTTTTTGAACAACATGGTTTAAAACATCCAGTGTGTGTATACGATCAGGTATGATGTTGTATCGATCAGGTAGTGTAAGGGTTACGCCCGCTTCACAGACATTGACAGACCAAACTCCCCTTTTAATGCACCGCAAACAACCGCCAGTGGCCACAGTACAGTCTGTGTGGGCCAGACACTCACCGGCTTGCAACTGCGATTATATTTATTACAGAGAAATAATAAATTGACTTGAGTTTTATCTGCAAGGTATTATGACACCCTGTATGAATGGTGTGCACACAGTACAGTCTGTGAGCCTGCAGCCTCTCATTGTCTGGCAACTGCGATTATATAAAAAAAAAAAAAAAAAAAATTGACTTTTTTTTTATCTGCAAGGTACTGTGACACCCTATATGAGTGGTGTGCACACAGTACAGTCTGTGAGCCTGCAGCCTCTCACACACGGGCAGGCAACTGCAATATATATATATATATACAGACGTGGACAAAATTGTTGGTACCCTTTGGTCAATGAAAGAAAAAGTCACAATGGTCACAGAAATAACTTTAATCTGACAAAAGTAATAATAAATTAAAATTCTATAAATGTTAACCAATGAAAGTCAGACATTGTTTTTCAACCATGCTTCAACAGAATTATGTAAAAAAATAAACTCATGAAACAGGCATGGACAAAAATGATGGTACCCCTAACTTAATATTTTGTTGCGCAACCTTTTGAGGCAATCACTGCAATCAAACGCTTCCTGTAACTGTCAATGAGACATCTGCACCTCTCAGCAGGTATTTTGGCCCACTCCTCATGAGCAAACTGCTCCAGTTGTGTCCGGTTTGAAGGGTGCCTTTTCCAGACTGCATGTTTCAGCTCCTTCCAAAGATGCTCAATAGGATTGAGGTCAGGGCTCATAGAAGGCCACTTTAGAATAGTCCAATTTTTTCCTCTTAGCCATTCTTGGGTGTTTTTAGCGGTGTGTTTTGGGTCATTGTCCTGTTGCAAGACCCATGACCTGCGACTGAGACCAAGCTTTCTGACACTGGCTAGTACATTTCTCTCTAGAATTCCTTGATAGTCTTGAGATTTCATTGTACCCTGCACAGATTCAAGACACCCTGTGCCAGACGCAGCAAAGCAGCCCCAGAACATAACAGAGCCTCCTCCATGTTTCACAGTAGGGACAGTGTTCTTTTCTTGATATGCTTCATTTTTTCGTCTGTGAACATACAGCTGATGTGCCTTGGCAAAAACTTCGATTTTTGTCTCATCTGTCCACAGGACATTCTCCCAGAAGCTTTGTGGCTTGTCAACATGTAGTTTGGCATATTCCAGTCTTGCTTTTTTATGATTCGTTTTCAACAATGGTGTCCTCCTTGGTCGTCTCCCATGTAGTCCACTTTGGCTCAAACAACGACGGATGGTGCGATCTGACACTGATGTTCCTTGAGCATGAAGTTCACCTTGAATCTCTTTAGAAGTCTTTCTAGGCTCTTTTGTTACCATTCGGATTATCCGTCTCTTAGATTTGTCATCAATTTTCCTCCTGCGGCCACGTCCAGGGAGGTTGGCTACAGTCCCATGGATCTTAAACTTATGAATAATATGTGCAACTGTACTCACAGGAACATCTAGTTGCTTGGAGATGGTCTTATAGCCTTTACCTTTAACATGCTTGTCTATAATTTTCTTTCTGATCTCTTGAGACAGCTCTTTCCTTTGCTTCCTCTGGTCCATGTCGAGTGTGGTACACACCATATCACCAAACAACACAGTGATTACCTGGAGCCATATATATAGGCCCAATGGCTGATTACAAGGTTGTAGACACCTGTGATGCTAATTAGTGGACACACCTTGAATTAACATGTCCCTTTGGTCACATTATGTTCTGTGTTTTCTAGGGGTACCATCATTTTTGTCCATGCCTGTTTCATGAGTTTATTTTTTTACATAATTCTGTTGAAGCATGGTTGAAAAACAATGTCTGACTTTCATTGGTTAACATTTATAGAATTTTAATTTATTATTACTTTTGTCAGATTAAAGTTATTTCTGTGACCATTGTGACTTTTTCTTTCATTGACCAAAGGGTACCAACAATTTTGTCCACGTCTGTATATATATATAAAAAAAAAAAAAGCAGACTGATGTACCAACCCTAAAATGGGCTTTGTGGGGTGCTGTCAGGACGCTGTCCTTACAGCAGATGAGTCTGTGGACACAGAACACTGCCCTAGCTAATGCTTTCCCTATTAGATCAGCAGCAGCAGCTACACTGTCCCTCCTCTCACTAAGAATGCAGCTTCCGAATGAATCTAAAATGGATGCTGTCCAGGAGGTGGGAGTGTCTGGGAGGGAGGGTCTGCTGCTGATTGGCTGGAATGTGTCTGCTGACTGTGAGGTACAGGGTCAAAGTTTGCTCAATGATGATGTATAGGGGGCGGACCGAACATCGCATATGTTCGCCCGCGGCGGCGAACAAGCCATGTTCGCCGGCGAATAGTTTGGGACATCACTAGTGAGAATGTTGACGAGCACAAGGCTGGAGATCATTATGTCAGGCTGATTGGGTTAAAATTGCAGACTTGACCTGTTAAAAGGAGGGTGATGCTTGAAATCATTGTTCTTTAATTGTTAACCATAGTGACCTGCAAAGAAACGCGTGCAGCCATCATTGCGTTGCATAAAAATGGCTTCACAGGCAAGGATATTGTGGCTACTAAGATTGCACCTCAATCAACAATTTATAGGATCATCAAGAACTTCAAGAAAAGAGGTTCAATTCTTGTTAAGAAGGCTTCAGAGCATCCAAGAAAGTCCAGTAAGCGCCAGGATCGTCTCCTAAAGAGGATTCAGCTGCGGGATCGGAGTGCCACCAGTGCAGAGCTTGCTCAGGAATGGCAGCAGGCAGGTGTGAGCGCATCTGCACACACAGTGAGGCAAAGACTTTTGGAAGATGGCCTGGTGTCAAGAAGGCCAGCAAAGAAGCCACTTCTCTCCAAAAAAAACATCAGGGACAGATTGATTTTCTGCAGAAAATATGGTGAATGGACTGCTGAGGACTGGGGCAAAGTCATATTCTCTGATGAAGCCTCTTTCCGATTGTTTGAGGCATCAGGAAAAAGGCTTGTCCGGAGAAGAAAAGGTGGGCGCTACCATCAGTCCTGTGTCATGCCAACAGTAAAGCATCCTGAGACCATTCATGTGTGGGGTTGCTTCTTATCCAAGGGAGTGAGCTCACTCACAATTTTGCCCAAAAACACAGTCATGAATAAAGAATGGTACCAAAACACCCTCCAACAGCAACTTGTTCCAACAATCCAACAACAGTTTGGTGAAGAACAATGCATTTTCCAGCACGATGGAGCACCGTGCCATAAGGCAAAAGTGATAACTAAGTGGCTCGGGGACCAAAACGTTGACATTTTGGGTCCATGGCCTGGAAACTCCCCAGATCTTAATCCCATTGAGAACTTGTGGTCAATCCTCAAGAGGCGGGTGGACAAACAAAAACTAATTCTGACAAACTCCAAGAAGTCATTATGAAAGAATGGGTTGCTATCAGTCAGGATTTGGCCCAGAAGTTGTTTGAGAGCATGCCCAGTCGAATTGCAGAGGTCCTGAAAAAGAAGGGCCAACACTGCAAATACTGACTCTTTGCATAAATGTCATGTAATTGTCGATAAAAGCCTTTGAAACGTATGAAGTGCGTGTAATTATATTTCACTACATCACAGAAACAACCCAAACAAAGATCTAAAAGCAGTTTAGCAGCAAACTTTGTGAAAACTAATATTTGTGTCATTCTCAAAACTTTTGGCCACGACTGTAGATACTTCTCATACAATCTTGTTTGTTACTATGAGCTCTCGCTTCAGTTTATTACTCTTTTATCTCTATCAGGTGCTTGAGAGGATTATTACTGTGTCAGCTTTTCTGGTTAATTAGTAATTGAGGGATTCCATAGCAGCAGATGTTCCCGTCCTTTAAATTCTCCCAGTGTTTCATATTCACTTCCGAAAGATTAAAATATATTGATATAAAATCCCAAGAATCATTGAAACCTGATTTTAGTATTTCAGGAAAGTCCAGAAACAACCGTGTCCCTTATATATTGGGGCCCGAAGTCAGAGTCCCAGCACAGTCCACCAGTAGAACCTCACCAGAGCACGTCTATGGGAACAATGGCCGCCCTCCGGGGAACATTAATGGTAGGAACACCTATTCCTATTTATTTTTATTAACCAGGTCCATTAAGGGGTATGAGGTGTGGGGGTTTATTACTTGTTATTATGTTCTCTGAAAGTAAAATAATCTTCCTGGGTTTACCTGAAGACTTGTCTTAAAGGGTTTGTCCACTTCTGAGCATAATTTGACAGTTTAAAAGCTGATCAACATTGTATGTACTTTGCATTACTTATGGTTACAACCTGTGTTATGCTCCAGAGTAGAGATGGCCTTGTGGTTCGCCCGGTGGTCGTTTCGCAGAGAACTTTGCACGTTCGAGATTCGCCGAATATGCAAACATATGGCGATGTCTGCCAGCGCCATAATTTTTTTGCATTGCGCCGAACTTTGACCCATGACACAAACATCAGGTGGGACAGGACAGCCAATTGAGACATTTCAGCACATGGACACACCCCCACCCTATAACAGAACTCGATCTGGCAGCCATTTTACATTCTGTGTTTTGCCAGTGTCGGGAGAGGTTGCTTTGTGGAGCAGGGACAGACTGTTAGGGACACCAAAGGCTAGCTAATAGGGCCACAAAAGTCCTTTTAAGGACTGGTATAGGTGTGCTATCGATAGGTGTGATATACTGAGGGGTGTGATATACTTATAATATACTTTTTAACATAGAAAGTATATTATAGTGCATTTGTATTGTGCAGCAGTTGTGTGCGGTTCTGCTGCGATACTGCAGCTATACAGAAGGGCAAACGCTATTGGAACAACTAATTGCAACTGGTGTGATATACCTGTTGCCCCCAACAAAACGGATTGAGGCCTGCGAGATACCTGCTTCGGCAAAATACTGATTAATGGGTTTGATATACCTGCTTCCACAAAATACTGATGGAGGGGTGTGATATACCTGCTTCCGCAATATACTGATTAAAGGGTTTGATATACCTGCTTCCACAAAATACTGATTGAGGGGTGTGATATACCTGCTTCCACAAAATATTGATTAAGGGGTTTTATATACCTGCTTCCACAAAATATTGATTAAGGGGTGCTATATACCTGCTTCCACCAAATATTGATTAAGGGGTTCTATATACCTGCTTCCACAAAATACTGATTGAGGGTAGCAATATACCTGCTTCCGCAATATACTGATTAAGGGGTTTGATCTACCTGCTTCCACAAAATACTGATTGAGGGGTGCGATATACCTGCTTCCACAAAATATTGATTATAGGGTTTTATATACGTGCTTCCACAAAATATTGTTTAAGGAGTGCTATATACCTGCTTCCACTAAATATTGATTAAGGGGTTCTATATACCTGTTTCCACAAAATACTGATTGAGGGCTGCAATATACCTGCTTCCGCAATATACTGATTAAGGGGTTTGATATACCTGCTTCCGGAAAATATTGATTAAGGGGTTTGATATACCTGCTTCTACAAAATACAGATTGAGGGGAGCGATATACCTGCTTCCACCAAATATTGATTAAGGGGTTCTATATAACTACTTCCACAAAATACTGATTGAGGGATGCGATATGCCTGCTTCCACAAAATACTGATTAAGGGGTTTAATATACCTGCTTCCACAAAATACTGATTGAGGTGTGCGATATACCTGCTTCCACGAAATATTGATTAAGGGGTTCTATATACCTGCTTCCACAAAATACTGATTAAGGGGTTTGATATACCTGCTTCCACCAAATACTGGTTGAGGTTTGCGATACACCTGCTTCCACCAAATACTGATTAAGGGGTTTGCTATCCCTGCTTCCACCAAATACTGGTTGAGACTTGAGATACACATGCTTTCACAAAATACTGATTAAGGGGATTGATATACCTGCTTCCACAAAATACTGATTAAGGGGATTGATATACCTGCTTCCAAAAATATTGATTGAGGTCTCTGATACACCTGCTTTCACAAAATACTGATTAGGGGGTTTGATATACCTGCTTCCACCAAATACTAATTGAGCCCTGTGATACCTTTTCCACAAAATACTGATTAAGGGGATTAATATACCTGCTTCCACCAAATACTGATTTAGGTCTACGATACACCTGCTTCCACAAAATACTGATTAAGGGGATTAATATACCTGCTTTCACCAAATAATGATTGAGGTCTGCGATACACCTGCTTCCACAAAATACTGATTAAAGGCAGAGGAAGAGGCAGGCCATTCTGCAGGGTTGGTAAGGGTCGGGCAGGTGCACCAGGCCGGAGCCTAAGTGGGAAGTTGGAGAAGGTACGTGCGATTATGTCAAAGGACGCCCCAGAGTTGGTTGAGTGGCTCACTCAGCCTTCCGCTTCTGCACCCTCTTCACTCTCTGCTGTGTGCACCCCCAAAGACACCACCACTATAGCCCCTTCACTCGAGTCAGAGGAATTATTTTCCCATCCATTCCCAAACCTTACCGATGCGCAGCCATTCTTAGCATCGGATGAGGAAGAGGACAGTACCCAGATCAGGGTGGTCCCCGCTGTTGCTGCCTACTCTGAGATCTCTAATGTCAGTGGTGGTGAAGGTGACGATGATGACGTGTCGATGGACGTCACGTGGGTGCCCACAAGAGAGGAAGAGGAGGGGAGTTCAGAGGAAGAGACGGAGCAGCAGATAGGGAGGAGAAGGAGGAGAAGCAGGCAGAACTCGCAGTGCACAGGAGGCAAAAGGCAGACTGCAAATGTATCTGGAGCGATCCATCCACCATGCATGGTCACATCTTGCGCTTCCAGGACGCTGGCACATGGTTCCTCAGTGTGGGCTTTTTTTTAACATGTCAGCTGCTGACAATAGTGTTGCCATCTGCAGCCTGTGCTGCCAACGCATAAGTCTCGGTAATTATGGTAAAGCTGTCCCCCTCACCTCCTTCACTACAGAAGCTTTTTCTAAGACGGCTCACGGATAACATTAATCTACAGTAACGTCTCTTCACTGCTGCTAATAAAAGATCATGGGGAAACTGAGAGAATATGCGGAGGAAAATAGATCCTCTAAAACACCCAAAAAATCCAATAAGACTAAGACTAAGACTCCAATAAACCCCTAACCTCAGTTCCATCAGAGTCTGAATATGTAGGCGGGGCCGTGAGGAAGAAAAGCAAATTCCTTCCCCCCCGAGGTCTGGGCTCGGGATCCGACAGTGAAGAGGAAGCCTTTTCGCAGGATCAAGACGACCAAGATGATCTAAGAAGGGACCTG
The DNA here is from genome assembly GCF_014858855.1 of Bufo gargarizans. NCBI lineage: Eukaryota > Metazoa > Chordata > Amphibia > Anura > Bufonidae > Bufo > Bufo gargarizans. The sequence continues at coordinate 168,883,482 of NC_058087.1, read as the reverse complement.
GCCTCCCATCACCGAGTCCAGTGGGAGCAATGCCGTCAGAACCCACAAAGCCACGCTCCCGACGCTCCACGTTCTGCCTCTTCTCCTTCTCCTCTCTCCTCCAATTTGTCCTCCACTCCACCTTCCACTGTGCCTTCGTCGCGTTCATCTGTCAGAAGGCAGGCTTCCGTGGCCCAAATGTTCGAGCGTAATAAGTTGATGACGCCAGATAACCCTCTTGTCCAACGGCTGACCGCTGGCTTGTCGGAACTGCTAGCCAACCAACTACTGCCATATAAACTGGTGGACTCTGAGGCTTTTTGAAAATTTGTGGCCATTGGCACACCACAATGGAAAGTACCCGGAAGGAAATATTTCTCCCAGAAGGGCATTGCAGAGCTATATGGCCACCTTCAGCGGCAAGTGAATATATCTCTGGCACACAGTGTCGGTGCCAAGATATATCTGACCACAGACACGTGGTCTAGCAAACACGGGCAAAGAAGTTACATAACTTTTACTGCCCTCTGGGTAAACCTTCTGATGGCCATCAAGCATTTAACCTGTGGCACCCGTGTGGATTTGGTGTTACCGCCATGGATTGCATGCAGGCCTGCCTCTTCTTCTCCTCCTCATACTCCATCCTCCATCTCCTTCTCAGCTGACTTCCCCTTTTCCACTGCTACCGCCTCTTCCGCTGCACCACCCAAGCTCCCCAGAACCCATTCGACGTGCCAGGTGAGTTGTTGCCATGTTGTGCTGAGGCTGTTGTGCCTGGAAGCCAAAAGCTTTACCGGTCCTGCACTGCTTTCAGCTCTGCGGTCACAGGCTGATCAGTGACTAACCCCGCTCAATTTGACAGTTGATAAAGTGGTGTGCGACAACAGTACCAATCTGCTGAGCGCGCTGAAGCAGAGCAAAATGAGACACGTGCCATTTGATGAGATCACCAAACTGGTCAGTCGCAGCCAGGGCATTATCAGTGACATCGTACCTTACACCTTCTTTCTGGAGCATGCATTGCGTTGTGTCATTGATCAATCCGTCGAGGAGAAGGAGCTGGAAGATGAGGAAGTGGCAATGCTGAATGAAATCCCAGGGGGGACTACTCCATCTGAGACAAGTCAGCAGGCGTCTGAAGAGGAGTCAGAGGAGGATGGTGGCTAGGGGGAGGAGGAGGAGCAAGAAGAGTAGGCTTTAAGAGGGACTTTAAACTTTTCGGGGATCCCTGGTATTGTCCGTGGCTAGGAGGGAGGAGACCGAGGATGACATTCTCCTCGGCGATGAGCAGGAACCAGGGCACTTCACTGCTTCCAATTTAGTGGCCTTCCAGTGTTTGAAGAGGGACACCCGTATAAAAAGCATAAAGTGCAAGAACCTGTACTGATTGGCAACGCACTTAGACCCCTGGTACAAACACAAAATGGTGGACATGTTACCAGCATCACAGAGGGCTGTCAGAATGCAGCATTTTCAGGCCTTGCTGCGAGAGATGCTGCATTCTTCTGTTGCGGGCGCTGGCAGAGGAATTTCCACCCACAGCAAAACAGGTGCGGGTACCAATCCTACCGCGCCTGCAAGAAGACGGCGGTTTGAAGATGTGTTGGTCACTTCGGATATGAGATCGTTCTTGCAGCCAACCCATCAACAGCTGCCCTCCGGATCCAGCCTCAGGGAACGCCTAGACCGGCAGGTGTCCGACTGCATCAGGTTAACGGCTGATGTGGACGCTCTGAGAAGCGAGGAACCCCTGGACTACTGGGTGTGCAGGCTTGACCTGTGGCCAGAGCTGGCACAATTTGCCATGAAACTCTTGGCTTGCCCCTCGTCCAGAGTCCTGTCCGAAAGGCTGAAAAGACGTTCAGCGCAGCAGGGGAGATCGTGACCGATTAGCGCACTCGCCTAGCTGACGACAGTGTGGACTACCTCAAATTTCTAAAAATGAATGAGGCATGGATCTCGGAGGAATTCAACACCTGTGACGACCACGTGTAATTGAATTTCCTCATGCCAGCTCACACATATCCACCACCACCCAGAACAAAGAATGGTCATTGTCTTATGTATATACAGAGGCATAAAAGGCCTTTTCTGTCAGGTGAATGCCTAATTTTTTGGGCCTGTACTCCACTGGCCTACAGTAAAATTGTTATTCAGTGACCGCCTAATGTACCTCCAGGCACATAATCACTTGTTCTTTTTTGTCAGGTTAATGGCTTATTTTTAGGGCCTGTACTCCCATAGCCTAAAATAAATAAAAAATTAGGCTCCAGCAGGGCACATTTTTGAGAGTTTCCCTTTAATGCATAAAAATGGTCCCTGATTAAAATACATATTTTTTGTGGAAATTTTTACCATTGATCTCCCTCTGGTGTGTCACTGTCCATGTCGTGGGACTATTTGTGCACTTCTAGTAAGTATTTGGTGGCTGCAAATATGACCTGAAGGTTTTTAGGTACACATAACAATAAAGTCAATGGGGTCCACCGCGAACGCGCGGTTTGCGAATATTTGATCGCAAACGTATGTTCTCGAATCGTCCCGGTCGATGTTCGTCCATTACTACTCCAGAGCTGTAATTACAATTCTGTTGTTAGTTTAAATAGAAAGCATTAAAGTAGACACACCCTAACAGCTAACCTATATTCTATAATGCGGGGGTATGGTTAGTTTTACCTCTATCATAATATCAGTTCACCAAGTTTTGATTAAAGGCTGCTTTATCCAGAAGGCAAATTACCAGAACGAGCTCTGAATCCAGCAGAATTGTAAATGCAGCTCTAAAGTAAAGGTCATGCCTGTACATAGTGATTTCACCAGCAGAATAGTGAGTGCAGCTCTGGAGTATAATGCAGAATATAACTCAGGATCAGTACAGGCGAGGTAATGTAATGTATGTACACAGTGACTCCACCAGCAGAACAGTGAGATGCAGCTCTGGAGTATAATACAGGATGTAACTCAGGATCAGTACAGGATAAGTAATGTAATGTATGTACACAGTGACTTCACCAGCAGAATAGTGAGTACAGCTCTGGAGTATAATGCAAAATATAACTCAGGATCAGTACAGGATAAGTACTGTATGTACACAGTGACTCTACCAGCAGAATAGTGAGTGCAGCTGTGGAGTATAATACAGGATGTAACTCAGGATCAGTACAGGATAAGTAATGTAATGTATGTACACAGTGACTTCACCAGCAGAATAGTGAGTACAGCTCTGGAGTATAATGCAAGATATAACTCAGGATCAGTACAGGATAAGTACTGTATGTACACAGTGACTTCACCAGCAGAATAGTGAGTACAGCTCTGGAGTATAATGCAAGATATAACTCAGGATCAGTACAGGATAAGTAATGTATGTACACAGTGATTCCACCAGCAGAATAGCGAGTACAGCTCTGGAGTATAATACAAGATAAAACTCAGGTTCAGTACAGGATAAATACTGTATGTACACAGTGACTCCACCAGCAGAATATTGAGTGTAGCTCTGGAGTATAATACAGGATAGTCTGTATTCTTGCTTGTAACTTGTTAATGGGAATCTCTACATTTATTCCTCCCCTCTCTATATTTTGAAGAGAACATGGGGACCTTTTAAAAATTGAACCTCTATTAATTTCAGTGTTTTCTATGACTCTTCCATGAGATAGCCCAGGCTTTTTTTTTTTTTTAATAGACCCTTAAGAGTCTTGTAAACCAGAGTAAAGCAGCATTATATACTGTAGGACAAATCTGCTGCATCTTATTGCTCCATTTCTAACCCTTCCTCGTACCACTATCCTGTATAACGCTGACACCTCCATAATGCCCCCTATAATACATATCCTATAATCTGTTCTCAGGGTCTCTCCACATGGCTTCTCCTTATCGTCCATTCTTCTGCCCATGGAAGAGAAGTGCAGGTACCTGGTACAGAGGAGTGGGATGTCCGCCCAGTGTCCGGAGGTGATTGTCCATTCCAATTGGACGCCACATTTCCATCACGTCTGAAGGTTAATATGAAGGTCAACGGTGGGAGCTCTGCACAACTAATGACGGACAGCATCAAGAGCCGCTCAATGTCTCCATGGGAATACAGGTAAATAGACAGGTGATAATAGTCTAAATAATACTACTAATAATACTATTTTATGATATGTATTATTTTTTTATGCAAAACTAAAATTGACATAATTATTATGTATGTAATGTAACGTGAATTCAAATGATTTGAGATTGAATAAACTTACGCAGGGCTAAGTGAATAAATCTATTTACTAAGTCTGATTGAATATACGATAACACAAACAAATTACATGAAGAATAAGAAAATAAACATCACTAGCCTAAATATGGGGTAGGGTTCCAGTCGATCATGCTATAACACATGGCTGTCTACAAAGTTATAACACATGACCGACACCCCAGGGTGTAGGAGAGATAGGGCAAATCAATAGTTATATCCTGCCTAGGATGAAGTTCCTGTTGGAATCCCAATTAATTGTTAGTGCAGACCACAGTAATTCCCACCAGTCTTCCTCCAGTGTGCATCACGCATGTCTCTGAGATCACTCAGGAATGTGTTCTCATCAGCATAATGAGGGATGAGTAGTACATTTACAAGAAATAATAAAAGGGAATAACATTTAAGGGACAGAACCAATTAATACTTAAAATACCCTAACAATACACTGTATATGTCTGCCTATCTATATGTCTGTCTATCTATCTATCTATCTATCTATCTATCTATCTATCTATCTATCTATCTATCTATCTCATATCTATCTATCTATCTATCTAGTATCTCTCATATCTATCTCTATCTATCTATCTATCTATCTATCATTCCTATAGTTAAATTTCTCCATGTTCATGTCTGTATCGTGAGTCCTATACATTGCGTGTACCTTGTGATGTCATCTCGCAATTACTTTAGTTTCTCTATCTGCACGCTTATTTTTCCATCATGCTACTAACCATACATGGAAAATATACCGTGAGCTTAGAAAGAAGATTTTTGAAAAGCTTTAAAATAAAAATCACAATCGCTCTACACTACAAATGGAATTTCCAGGTGTGAGCTTCATGTACCATAGACGCCTCCACTGAGGTCATCTGACAACCACAATGGCTGCCCCCTGCAAAGTTTATCAGCTGCATTTAGTATTGTAAAAGCTATTTTGCTAATTTTGGCCTCTGATTTCTATCATCTTCTTCCTCCAGCTACAATGTGGACAACCACAGAGTCCCGGTGGTCATCAACGAGGCCAGATGTCTCCACCATGGCTGTTTGGACCCTGAGGGTCATGTGGACCTCAGCATGAACTCAGTCCCCATCAGACAGGAGATCCTGGTCCTACGTCGTGAGATGAGAGGATGTGTCCACGTCTATAAGCTGGACAAGCAGCTAGTCACCGTGGGCTGCACCTGTGTCCGGCCCATCACCCAGTACCTCAGATAAGAGCCTCATGGGTCACCACTGTCTCAGTGGAAGCGTTATCCATCGACCAATCAGTTGACTGATAATGTGATTTTAGGAATTAAAGCTGAATTCTGATTGGTTGTTGTTAAGGACTTCTTATAAAAACCAGTGTAAGGAAAATTGATGTTGCCAACAGGAATCAATCAAATTTTATCTACTACTGCCGACTACAAAACATGAGCAATTGGATTGGTTGTCGTGGGTGACTATTCTAAAAAACAATATGTGCAGAGACGCGTTTTCTCAGTTTTACTATTTAAAATATATTTATTTATTATGTTTTTATGGAAATATTATTTATATTTATATGACTATATTTATATTATTACCGTACATAAAATTATTGAAACTATTTAAATCAGTCTATCTTTTAATTTAGTGGAAAAGTGTACAGAAACTTGAGGTTTTTTTTTAACAGCGTTATGGCTTTTTTATTGCTCCAATAAATTTAAAATGATGAAAGACACAACCTTGTTGATCGTTTTCATGAACGGAATCCTACCATTGTGTGTATACAGGTCCCATGCAGACCTATGTGTCTCCAGCCTCCCGATCCTGTGTGCAGTCCGATACTCTAGTCATACTCTCTTCTCTTTGCTCTGTACTTGTTGGAATGCAAAAATGTTCACTCCCTGGTGACCATTTCTTGTAGGTTCTCACAGCCCCGCCCAGGGACCTGACTTTATGTTCTTGTAGTAACAGTAAGTTTACCTAGAGAACAGGCTGTCACCCATAGGAAAAAGTAACTGCCCTCCTTAAATACTCAATATTTCTGACCTTCACAACTTTTTTATATTTCTGTCTATGGGGCTGTGTGAGGGCTCATTTTTTTCTTTTTATTCAGTTTCTTTTGGAAGCAAAGCGACAAAAAATGTTCATTTGGCGATTTTTCCATTACGATATTCACAGTGCGCAATAAATATATATTTTCAAACTGGGCGGTACTCTTTATTCTTTTATTGATAATTTTTAGATCTAAAATAGGGAAAAGGGGTGATTTGATTTTGGAATTCTTTTTTTAAACATTTTTAAAACTTTTTTTTTACCTTTTTACCTTTATTTTTAGCCTCCCCTAGGGGACTTCAGCATGTCATCATCAGATCATTTCTACCATAGACTGTAATGGTTTACCATTTCAATCTATTGGAAAATTGCTATATTTCTATTAAGCCCTGAATGAGGCAGGGCTCAATTACTTGGGAATCTTCTCAAGGACCCAGGACACCATAGCAACGATTGGCTCCCACAAAGGGGCGTAACTACCATAGCAGCAGACTATGCTACTGCTATGGGGCCCAGTACGGATCATCTCCTCTTCTACTGGGGGTGAAAACTCTGTCAGGACTCTACCCTCTAAAGAAACATCTTTTTTGCAAATGAGGCAGTGGGGAATATTGGCCCAAGGGTCATTGAAAGGGATTTTGGCAGAAACCCTTCTGTCGTGTGTGGGGGGCCTGGTTTGATCCTTGCTATGGAGCCCTTACTTCTCTATATACACCACTGTCTCATCATGGGGTTTACTGGGAGCAGCCTGCTCCCTATAAATAACCCTTAAAATACCATGGTCATATTTGAGGGGTTACTGCTCAACTCCTGAGTGAGAACCATCTTTAAAGACAGGACTTCTGCCACACATGTACGATGAGTGTCAAGAATGGGTTGAATGGAGATACCTTTAAAGGAGCAATCTGTATGTAAGTGATACATGTGGTATGATTAGTGCAGGTCTTGAGAGGCGGAGTATGACACAAGCATTCAGAGAGGATACCAGTCATAGTCTGCACAAGGCATCCCACAGTAACTACCTTTATTCCTTACAGGGGTTATCCCATGATTAATGTAAAAAATGAAGCAGCATTGCCCTAACATGGATCCAGAGATCTCCACAGTCATTGCTCTGCTAGATTTATATCAAGCTGACAGCTCAAGGGGAGGGTCTTTTCTGCTGCAGCTAAGGGAGCGTGTCCAAGCTCTCCCTATCACAGCTCAGGGGGCGTGTCTCAGCTCTCCCTATCACAGCTCAGGGTGTGTGTCTCAGCTCTCCCTATCACAGCTCAGGAGGCGTGTCTCAGCTCTCTCTATCACAGCTCAGGGGGCGTGTCTCAGTTCTCCCTATCACAGCTCAGGAGGCGTGTCCATGCTCTCCCTATCACAGCTCAGGTGGCAGTTGAGGGATGAAACTGAGCATGTGCGGCCTTCTCAGTGAGCCGGAAAAAGAGCAAACAGCAGATGGCACCATACAGATACATTTTATTGAATAACTCAGTGGCTGTGCCAAATTTTTTATTACATGCAATTACAAAATAATTCAGATCCAGGTGCTAGTTTGAAAACTGTTTAATAATTTCCTTGGGATGACCCCTTTAAAATAGGTTTTCCAGCAGAACAGATATTTGTGGCTCAAAATGACTTGGAAACAAAAAGGAACGAATACCCACGGATCACCCACCGCTGCTGTTCTGAAACTGCTTAGTTTGTGCTGGTCTCTACTTCCTTCTCTGGTCTTGACCCGCAGGAAATGCCTGGAAATTCCCTCTCAGCCAATCACTGGCCATTGTTGTGATCTCCTGTAGCTACTGATTGTCTGATCAGGAATTTCCTGTGTCTTGAGTCGGGAGCAGGAAGTAGAGAACAGCGAGGATCCGGTTGTGTCAGAATGGCAGAGGTAAGTATTGGTTCTTTTATGTTTTTAAGCCATTCTGAGCCTACTGGAAAACCTCTTCAAGTAGAATACACAGAGCACCTCAATACAGAGCCAGGCACTCATAACATTGCCAGTCACACAGTGCCCATCCCCATAATAGTGCCAGCTGCACAGTGTACCATGAGTACATACGTATGCTGGGCGCTAATCTTCACTGCAAAATATCTCTTGTGAGCAGTCAGTAGAGGAAATCACTTGTATGTCCCAAGGCCTACATTGATAGCAATGCAGAGAAGTGAATAGAGCTGCAGTCTAATGACTATGTGCTGGAGGGTGTTTGGGGAAGGCCCAATTCCGATACTGCTGCAAAAATGGAATCCTATTCTGCCATTGCAACTTCATTAGCAGAGGTGCAGTGACCATCTGTCTGCTTTGGAGTTCCACGCGCAGTAGAGTTTGCTAAACTGTTTTCTTAAGCACACGTCTGGTCGCCTCCTGGTTTATTTTGGCAGTTAAAGGGTTTGTCTCATCATGGACAATAGGGGCATATCGCTGGGACCTGCTCCTACATCGAGAATGGAGCCCCGCAAGTGAAGGAGGGCTCATTCATTTTCTACGGGGCTGGCAGAAAAAGGCTATTTCCGTCGACCCCATAGAATTGAATGGGAGCGGGGGCCGTGCATGCGCGGTACGCTCCCATTCACTTCCATGGGTAGCCGGTTTGGTGGTGGTCGGACTGGAGTTCTTCCATCTCATCCATTTAACTTCTTCACAGTTGTTATAAGCCTCTGTCCTTATTGTCCCCCTTTAATTGCCAGGTTACAGCCTGTATTATGCACCATATGGTGATTTGGCATTGCTTGAGTGATATTGGAGTCTAAATGATACATTACCCTACATTATACTGCCATGACCCTGTGGTTTACACATTACTGCAGATTTCTCCCCCATGACACATAGCCTACACAAGGACAAGGACTCCTTATGGCTCCACACTGCAGAGCTGTAGGCACTCCAACCCATTGGATGTCTTATTATGGAGATATAGGGCTCATCGTGCTGATTAAAACGATACCTTTCTTTTGTCTGTACAGGGAGTGCAGAATTATTAGGCAAGTTGTATTTTTGAGGATTAATTTTATTATTGAACAACAACCATGTTCTCAATGAACCCAAAAAGCTCATTAATATCAAAGCTGAACATTTTTGGAAGTAGTTTTTAGTTTGTTTTTAGTTTTAGCTATTTTAGGGGGATATCTGTGTGTGCAGGTGACTATTACTGTGCATAATTATTAGGCAACTTAACAAAAAACTAATATATACCCATTTCAATTATTTATTTTTACCAGTGAAACCAATATAACATCTCAACATTCACAAATATACATTTCTGACATTCAAAAACAAAACAAAAACAAATCAGTGACCAATATAGCCACCTTTCTTTGCAAGGACACTCAAAAGCCTGCCATCCATGGATTCTGTCAGTGTTTTGATCTGTTCACCATCAACATTGCGTGCAGCAGCAACCACAGCCTCCCAGACACTGTTCAGAGAGGTGTACTGTTTTCCCTCCTTGTAAATCTCACATTTGATGATGGACCACAGGTTCTCAATGGGGTTCAGATCAGGTGAACAAGGAGGCCATGTCATTAGATTTTCTTCTTTTATACCCTTTCTTGCCAGCCACGCTGTGGAGTACTTGGACGCGTGTGATGGAGCATTGTCCTGCATGAAAATCATGTTTTTCTTGAAGGATGCAGACTTCTTCCTGTACCACTGCTTGAAGAAGGTGTCTTCCAGAAACTGGCAGTAGGACTGGGAGTTGAGCTTGACTCCATCCTCAACCCGAAAAGGCCCCACAAGCTCATCTTTGATGATACCAGCCCAAACCAGTACTCCACCTCCACCTTGCTGGCGTCTGAGTCGAACTGGAGCTCTCTGCCCTTTACCAATCCAGCCACGGGCCCATCCATCTGGCCCATCAAGACTCACTCTCATTTCATCAGTCCATAAAACCTTAGAAAAATCAGTCTTGAGATATTTCTTGGCCCAGTCTTGACGTTTCAGCTTGTGTGTCTTGTTCAGTGGTGGTCGTCTTTCAGCCTTTCTTACCTTGGCCATGTCTCTGAGTATTGCACACCTTGTGCTTTTGGGCACTTCAGTGATGTTGCAGCTCTGAAATATGGCCAAACTGGTGGCAAGTGGCATCTTGGCAGCTGCACGCTTGACTTTTCTCAGTTCATGGGCAGTTATTTTGCGCCTTGGTTTTTCCACACGCTTCTTGCGACCCTGTTGACTATTTTGAATGAAACGCTTGATTGTTCGATGATCACGCTTCAGAAGCTTTGCAATTTTAAGAGTGCTGCATCCCTCTGCAAGATATCTCACTATTTTTGACTTTTCTGAGCCTGTCAAGTCCTTCTTTTGACCCATTTTGCCAAAGGAAAGGAAGTTGCCTAAAAATTATGCACACCTGGTATAGGGTGTTGATGTCATTAGACCACACCCCTTCTCATTACAGAGATGCACATCACCTAATATGCTTAATTGGTAGTAGGCTTTCGAGCCTATACAGCTTGGAGTAAGACAACATGCATAAAGAAGATGATGTGGTCAAAATACTCATTTGCCTAATAATTCTGCACTCCCTGTATGATAAACAGAGGCAGAGATATCTGCGTTTTTTAACACGTTCAAGCACCAGGGGTGAAGATGAACCCTTGGAGCACTGCTATGTAACACCCTCTGTGCTCTGCACACTCCCCCCTACCCTTGATTGACAGGACTAGACATCAGCAAGCTGAGGGCAGAGCTGTGTCCTAGCATCTACATATCATATACTCTATGTACTATAGCTTTACCATATTGAGATCTAGTCGGAAAGCTAATCTACATGCTGTATTTCTGCTTTATTCACAGGCATAATATATGATTATAAAGATACTATGAATATTTGTTAGTGTCTATCAATAGAAAAAACTGTTAGGGGTCATTTATTATGAAATATACACCACTTTTATGGCTTATTTAAGGAGCAGACTTTGTCCCAAAGGGGTTTTGCAACAAACTCTGCGACTTTTCCCCCCTCATGCAACTTTTTCAAGGTGGCAGAAGGTGGTGTGACGTGGTCGGGAAGAAGGTGGGCCAGCCGACCCGTCTCATTTACCATTTTCTGCTCCAGTTTATGGTGTGGAAAATAGTCTTAAACTACATCAGCTGGGCATACTTTAAACTATGTCGCATGGCTGGCGAAACCAAGCGCCAAAATTATGTAGAGGCCTGCCCCTCTACATAACTTCGGTGTATACGCAGGCAGCGCAGGCGTATCAAGAACGGCGTATAACTCCCCTATTTTATGTGAAAAGTCTATAACTCCATGGTAAGTGGTTAGCTTTGCATGTTGTAGATCCTGAGTTCAAGTCCTATAAAAGACATATTTTTTTTGTTATTATTTTCTCTCTTTTAACCCATAATAAAAGGATATACTATAATAGATAATATATAATCATATGTTAATAATAAAGGACCTTACTGTATTGAGAATAGTGTTTTTTTTATATGATTAGAAACCTAAAACCTATTACTGGCTTATTCAGAGACACAATATATGACTATAAAGAAGAGGGAGAAAAAAATATCTGAAAGTCTCTCCCAAGATTCAAACCTGGGATGTGTACATCCAAAACTGTGCACTTACCACAAAGATATAGCATTACTACATAAATAAATAAATATGTTTTTTCTATGCTTAGAAAGCTAACACATAATACTGTTGTCTTTATAATCATATGTTTTGGTTGTGAATAAAGCAGTGATATATATATTAGATTTCTAAGCAGATCTCAGTGTGGTGAAGCTACAGTACATAGAGTATATGATATGTAGATGCTAGGACACATCTCTGCCCTCAGCATGCTGATGCCTAGTCCTGTCAATCAAGGGGAGGGGGAAGTGTGCAGAGCACAGTGTTGCTCCAAGGGTTCAGCCCCGCCTCCTGGTGCTTCAATTTGCTAATTTGCAAATGAATTAAAATGCAGATATCTATGCAGCTGTTTAGCATACAGACTAAAGAAAGGTATGCCTGGTTTAATAGGGTTGATCATGCTGACAGAGCCTCTTTAATATAACTAATCGATGCTACAGACAAGAATTTAGGATAATTCTATTTTATTTATGGCTTAAATATAAAGAAAATATCCCAAATAATCCAAAAAGTTCATATTCATTGGCGTCCGTCCATCCTTATTTCCACATAATCAGTAATAGCTGACGACAGGCTTGACGCACGTGCAGCCCAGTGTGACCACCTCGGTCTCCAGTCTATAGGAGAAGCTGCAGCCTTTCTGCTCCCGACGTAGGACCATCACCTCCTGCTGGATGGGGTAGGAGATCAGGGCTGGATTCTCATTGCCATTGGCGTCTGCGCAAGTGAAAGTCAGACAATTGGCCTCCGCGATGACGAAGGGGAATCTGTTGGGATCTGAATTGAGACTGAAAAAGGAAATTTAAAAGAATAAATAAAATTTTACAATTCCAAAATGTTAAACAAAACAAGTAATGCAACAGCTCACTGCAAACCAAATAAAGTACAAAATTGCATCATGATATCAAATGCTGAACTAATAAGTTAGAGATACTTGGCAAATCGTTTTGTACAAAATTATTTAAGCCCGTCTGCCGAACGTCAAGGCGATCTCTAGTTAGACGGGTTCCTAACACTAAATATACCTGTTATGTACCATAACGGCTATCATATAATTCAGAAAGTGCAGGTTCCACTTACATGCTGGATCCGCCTGAATTTCTGTCATTTTTGGCAGACGGGCTCAAATAATTTTGTACAAAACGATTTGCCAAGTATCTCTAACTTATTAGTTCAGCATTTGATATTATGATGCAATTTTGTACTTTATTTGGTTTGCAGTGAGCTGTTGCATTGCTTGTTTTGTTTAACAGTCCTGTTCTCAGCCATAGCAACGTGCCCCTGCGCTTTGGGATGTGCTGACTGACCCCCCCCCCCTTTTTTTTTCTCTGCAATTCCACAATGTATACATTTACATATTGTTCTTTTGGCAGCTGAAGATCTATGTACCCTGCAGATTTTGGATATTTTCCCACCCCCTCGTCTCTGTAAATTTCTCTGTCCACACTCACTAAGGTTCTTCTTGCTGATGTCAGAACTGTGCTTTCTGCTCTGAGGCTGCTGCGATTCCTCTTTACCTCTTTCTCTGATAAACTGCAGCTGCATCTCCCTCCTCCTCTGTGTTACACTAAAAGGATTTTTGGGGGGACTGAAGACTTTTTCAAAATTTACTGGGAGTTGGATAGAGGAACCACAGTCTGCTAGAAGACACTATCTAATACCTTCTCGTGTGTGGTAGAAAGGAAGGATTGGTTGACTGTCGGTTTCAAGTGTATTATCTATGGCTACTATGATTATATATGTACAGTCTATAGTTTCCAGCCAAAACATTAAAGTGTTTGTGCACTTTTCTCATGAATTTACTTTTAGATATGATGAGGTTTTGGTTGCATTAATTTGATTTGAATGTGTCCTGGGGATCTATAGCCACTGAGTGTGAATAGCTCTAATCGACTCTGACCACAGGTTCTTCTTCTGTGATCAGGAGTAGATTAGCAAGAAGGTGATGGTTTCAGAATCTGACTGCATACAGGCTTTGTTTGTAGTCTGTTACCATGGAGACACATAACACTGCATAGGAACTGTATACACTGCATTATGTACTGCATTAATGCAGATGGTGATTTGGATCATGTCAAGGCTGAAATTCTGGGGCTTACAGAAAGTAGTCTTGTCCTGAGGACACAAGTCCAGATGAACCTGCAAATCCAAGCCCTAATAATGCGGGAAATTAGTGCTCCATTCCATAGAAGGTACACAGGACTATAGCCCTATTTCCGAAATGTTTGAAATGAGGTACGTTGTGACATTTACCTGTATTCCCAGGGTGACAAAGAGCGAGTGTGAATGTCCTCCATCTGTACCAAACTGTCCAGGTAGCTGGTGTCAATGAGACCGATGTCCACTATCATAGCGCTTGGCCAGTGGCGGTTCCTTCTTCCAGGACATCTCTGTTTGGCCTCTAGGGGGAGCTCTTCATCCTGAGATCCTTCCTGAGTATTAGTGAGGGACAAATACTCTTCTGAGAGAAAGGCCGATGAGCAGAGGGACACCAGGGCGGCCATCTTATCAGAAGGAAAATAACTTTGAGCATTCCAAACAGGCAAAAAGGAGACAATTGTTTTTTGTGCACAATGTTTGTCTTATTGGGGTTGTCCTATGACACTTTTGAAACCAGCACCTGGACCTGAATACTTTTGTAAGTGCATTTGATTAAAAACTTAGTATAGTCATTTAGTTATGTTTCTGTATAGCGCCACCTGCAGTTTGTTTTTTCAATATTTCTCCATCCACCTTAGTAACATTGCTGATGTGGTCACACACACTCATTTCCAACCTTCAACCGCCACCAGCTGTATCTACTGTCAGAAGCTGTGACAGTTACAGGGAGAGAGCTGAAGCAGAAAGGATCCGCCCCTGAGCTCTTATAGGGAGATAATAGCATCAGAAAGGACATATCCTGAGCTACCATAGTAAATGGAGCAATGAACGGGGAGATCTCTGGATCCATGTGAGGTTCAGGACTGGTTCTAGCTTTGCTAGAAAGAGACTGTCATGTACTTTATGTTTTTCTATTGTTTACATTAATCATGGGATAAACTCTTTAATGGTTTTCACCAAAGCATTCAATGCATCCTATGCAGATATTAGAGGAAACTACCATTAATCCAGCATCCATGGAACCTCTAATCTGCTCCCTTATCAAAATTTATAGGCTCCTAGGAATACACATTGGAAGTAAATCAGGGAACACTTTTCAGCCTATTGGAATGGACTTATTGCTGTATTCTGGATGATATAAATTCTACCGTCATCATCCTTAATACAATATAATACAATGGACACTTTTATACTCACAAGTATCAGTGAGGTTCTTGTATGGACCATTCTTCTCCTGCTGCTGGGTTCTCCGTATAGTTCTGGGAGCTGCTGCTCTAATTCTTGGATCCCAGTCCCTCTCTCTATTTATACCAGTTGTGGCTCCCGGTGGAGTCTCCATCTCAGGAATCATAGTTTTCCAAAAAGTTTCTGTAAGTTCCAGTCGTGTCTATGACCATTGAGGAATGTGGACTGTCCAGCTCTACCCTGTTATGTCAGATTATAAGAGAGAGAAACCGGCATAAGATCTCCGGCACTTCCCTAATCGGGGGCCATAATTTATCTGAACTCTCGCTGCTTATCTTGGACCATAGAAATAGCAGCACATGGTAATTATTGTCTTCACTGATTCCTAATATAACTATGACCAAGTACATTTTTCTTGCATTGTAACTACATATCAATGACTAATCTGAACCTGATTCCATTGCCCTTCCTCCTGTGCTCGGTGTCGACCCCTGTTGGACAATTAAGGAATATTGAGTAAATGGTAGGTGCAGAGGGTGCAGTTTTCTCTGGAGCACCTAGAATGTCTATCCATCACAATTACAGCTCATTAATATAAATGGGAACAGTGTAATGCATCTTTTCCCCTGCAGAGGCGCTGTAGGCGTATTAAGCATATACCAGTGGATACTCTCTCTGATCACAACTGATAATTGGTGGTCCCAGCAAGGATTTGGTTGCTCAGTGATGGAAGGCACTTTTAAGCCACTTTATGCATGTGTATATCAAGTTTCATTCTTCTATCCTCTATCTTCTATCCTCTATTTCATTCTTCTATCTATGCGCTGGCTTTTTCTATGAATGGGTGGAAGAAGCAGGACTCATGGGCTTTCTTTATGAGTAAGGGAGAAAATTAGGCCTCACTGGCTTGCTCCATAAGTGGGAGGGAGAAGCCGGACTCACAGGCTTTCTCTATGAGGAAGCCAAGGTTGCAGGGTCCACATACTTTCTCTTTTAGTGGGTCTAGGAAGCAGAACTTACAGGATTTCTGTATCTATGGGTGGGGAAAGCATGACTCATAGGCTTTCTCTATGAGTAATGGAGGAAATTAGGCCTCACTGGCTTGCTCTATAAGTGGGAGAAAGAAGCCGGACTCACAGGCTTTCTTTATGAGTAGGTGAGGGAAGCAAGACTCACAAGCTTTCGCTTTGAGGGGACGGAGGATGCAGGACTCATAGGGCCAGATTTATCACGACTCTGACAGCTCACTCCACTTTCACATATGGCTAAAGTCAGTTTTAGCCAAGTCAGATTTATGAACGGCCCTTTAAGACTGTAATAAACGTGGTTTGACGGTAGCAGTTTATCCGTCAGTAAGCAGCATTACAAAAGTCGGACGTTTTTATGAAAAAGTCGCACGTTTTTATGAAAAAGTCGCATGTTCTATTAAAAAGTCTCATAAGATAAGCATGGTCCTCACTGGAGTGAAATTGCGACTTTTTTGCGACTTTTTAAATAGTCCCAATAGTAAATCTGTCTAGAGATTCATTTACATAAGAAAACACTCCCACTTTCAGAAAACTGGTGAGCATAGTGCAGAGCAGAAAAAAGTCGCAAATTTTTGCGCAGTTTAAGCGATTGAGCAAAAATTTGCGACTTTTTCACTCCATTATTCTGACTTGAGCTAATGATAAATCTGGCCCATAGACTTTTACTTTGAGTAGGCTTAAGAGGCAGGACTCACAGGTTTTCTGTATGTATGGGTGGGGAATGCAGGACTTACAGTCTTTCTCTATGTATAAAGGTTGGAATCAGGACTCACAAGCTCTCTCTATGAGTGGGATGTGAAAGCAGGACTCACAGGCTTTCTTTATTTATGGGTGAGGGAAGCAGGACTCACAGGCTTTTTCTATGAGTAGGTGGGTGAGGGAAGTATTACTCAGTCTTTATCTATGAGTAGACTGAGTAGGTAGGACTCATAGGCTCTCGCTCTTAATCCTGGCTGCATTCATTCAAAATTTTATATGAAAATACTGAATTACACAGTAGAAAAATAAAACAATATTTTATGAGTTCACCCCTCCCTCTCTGTCCTGTTCTGCTCTTCAATAAGAGTTTCTATAACTATGTAATTTAAAAATCCAAGATGCACAGTTAGCCCCTGCTCGTCATTGTCTAAATGACTCTTGCAAAAAAAAACAGTGCCCCCCTCTTGTCCATCTGACATCATGTCCATGGGGTCACATGACCTCATCAAGTTACTAAATTACCCTTGCTCTGTCCAGAATGTTTTTTGCAGGGCGGCCATGTGTTCACTAGTAATGTGTACAGTAACTTCCATTGACTGCCTTACTATATAGAACCATTGGGGGCCCCATCAGTAGTAACAAGTGATACACCTAGTCGTACATGGATATGACCGGCCCTAAGTTTCTATTGATAAAAAGATTACAAAGTCCCAGAACGCCCCTCTAAGGGTATGGATTGAAGGTACTGGTGTGTAGATACTTCTCATACAATCCTGTTTGTTACTATGAGCTCTCGCTTCAGTTTATGACTCTTTTATCTCTATCCGGAGCAGGAGAGGATTATTACTGTGTCAGCTTTTCTGGTTAATTAGTAATTGAGGGATTCCATAGCGGGAGATGTTCCCGTCCTTTAAATTCTCCCAATGTTTCATACTAATTTCCCCAAAATTTTAATATATTGATATAAAGTCCCGAGAATCATTGAAACCTGATTTTAGGTTATGAGTATTTCAGGAAAGTCCAGAAACAACCGTGTCCCTTATATAATGGGGCCTGGAGTCAGAGTCCCAGCACAGTCCACCAGCAGAACCTCACCAGAGCTCGTCTATGAGAACAATGGCCGCCCACCGGGGAACATTAATGGTAGGAGCACCGATTCCTATTCAGTGTTATTAACCAGGTCCATTATAGGGGTATGAGGTGTGGGGGTTCATTACTTGTAATTATGTTCTCTGAAAGCAAAATTATCTTCCTTGGTTTACCTGAAGAATTGTCTTGAAGGGGTTGTCCTCTTCTAAAGATCAATAAATGCTGAGCAACATTGTACGTACTTTGCATTACTTATGGATACAACCTGTGTTATGCTCCAGAGCTGTAGTTACAATTCTGTTGGTTGTTAGTGGAAACAGAAAGCATAAAATCAGACAGTCTAAGAGCCTATCTCCTGTAATGTGGGGGAGGGACGTAGTAAATTTTTTCTATATCATATTACTTTACAGAGTCTCAATTAAACTCTACTTACAAATTATCAGAACGAGCTCCTAAGCCAGACGAATTTTAAATGCAGCTCTAGAGTATATGTTATGTATGCACACAGTGAAAAAATAGCGAGTGCAGCTCTGGAGTATAATACAGGATGTGACTCAGGATAAGTACAGGATAAGTAATGTATGTACACAGTGACTGCACCAGCAGAATAGTGAGTGCAGCTCTGGAGTATAACACAGGATGTAACTCAGGATCAGTACAGGATAAGTAATGTAATGTATGTACACAGTGACTGCACCAGCAGAACAGTGAGTGCAGCTCTGGAGTATAATACAGGATGTAACTCAGGACATGTAATGTAATGTAAGTACACAGTGACTGCACCAGCAGAATAGTGAGTGCTGCTCTGGATTACAATACTGGATGTAACTCAGGATCAGTACAGGATAAGTAGTGTATGTACACAGTGACTCCAACAACAGAATAGTGAGTGCAGCTCTGGAGTATAATACAGATTGCAACACAGGATCAGTGCAGGATAAGTAATTTAATGTATGTACAGAGTGACTGCACCAGCAGAATAGTGAGTGCAGCTCTGGTGTACAATACAGGATATGACTCAGGATCAGTACAGGATAAGTAATGTAATGTATGTACACAGTGACTCCAGCAGCAGAATAGTGAGTTCAGCTCTGGAGGATAATACCGGCTGTAACTCAGCATCAGTACAGGATAAGTAATGTAATGTATGTACACAGTGACTCCACCAGCAGAATAGTGAGTGCAGCTCTGGAGTACAATACAGGATATAATTCAGGATCAGTACAGGATAAGTAATGTATGTGCACAGTGACTGCACCAGCAGAATAGTGAGTGCAGCTCTGGACCAGCTGTTCCTGAGCTGCGATTACCTGTGGGTGTGGTCGCCTGTGGCTGTGTGTAGCTGCTGCTGCTGCTCCTGAGCGTTTGGAGGAAAATCTATCCACCTGAGGCCGGCTCTCTCCTCCCCAGGGGGAGAGTGGGTTCTCAGGCATGAGCGAGGGAAGCAAGCCCCAGGCTCCTGTTCCCAGCGGCAGGCCTTCAGGGGACAGGAGAAGCCAGCGTTTGGCCTGCATGGAGGACTCAGGGGTAAGAAGATCTGGCAGGAGTCGCAGTAATGTGGCTTCTGTCTCCCCTGAGTCTGAGGGTAGTAGGAAGAGCCGCAAGGCTGGATCCGCTAAGGAGGACCCGAATGCCAGCATGGGTGAGAGTGGCCCTTCCGGGGCCCAGCAAAAGCCGAGTGTTCACGGAGGTGAAGCAGATCTTGAGGAGGAAGGCTGGGGCGTACTGAGGGCCCGGGAGTCCATTTCCACCTACGGATCCCGGGTCATGAGCCACCTCCGTGAGTACGAAGACGCGACTAAGACCCTGAGGAGGCTCCGGGAGGAGCTGCGCGGCTTGAGGTCTTGTGTTGGAGTGGCCCCAAAGAGGAAGAAGCAGGGGCTGG
Organism: Bufo gargarizans; assembly: GCF_014858855.1. Taxonomy (NCBI): domain Eukaryota; kingdom Metazoa; phylum Chordata; class Amphibia; order Anura; family Bufonidae; genus Bufo; species Bufo gargarizans. The sequence goes on along the minus strand of NC_058087.1, from coordinate 168,863,691 downwards.
AGAACCAAATAAAGCAGCTACAAGCTGACATTGGCGAGATTGAGCAAAGGCGGACTGTACTCCGAGATAAAAGCGGCCCGTTTAAGGAAAAACTCCTAAACGAGGAACGTTTTCGGAAGATGGCGGAGGAGAAGGGGCAGATGGGGCAGCAGCCTGACAGCCAGGTGGAGAAGGAACCAGTCGTGCAGGAGGAGGATGATGATGATGACCAGCAAGATCCACCTGGCAGCCTGCAGGAGCAGATTCCGTACAGTGGGCCCCCTGCACGCCAAATAGCAAGGTCACCCAGCTGCGGCTCGGGGGATGAGTATGAGACCTGCAGGCCCGGGAGGGGCCCTAGTGGAGGAGATCCAGCTCCTGGAGTCCCCAGTGCGTTTCCAGGACTTATGCTTTGGTGATGAGTTGCCACCGGAGACGCCTGGGGAAGGAAAGAAAAAGGCTAAGAAGACCAAGCTCCAGGAGCAGGTAAGATATGTATACACCCCCCTCCCTGGGACCCCCGGGTCGACCGCAGGGCCGGCTCACTGTATTAGCCCCTCTTCTCAGCCCAGCCCGTGTCCTGCAGTGGACTCGGTGCAGGAGAGAGGGGAGAGCGAGGTATCCGATATGGTGGTGAGCTCCGTCTCTGTTTGCAGTAACGGGGATGGAGCTGGTGCGACACCGGCTGAAAAGCCGGACAGGAAGGTTACTGCGGAGGATGAGAGAAAAATCTCTGGCGCTGGAGTTTGCTCCCTGATGGGAGGAGGGGGTGGCTCCACGCCACAGATGGCTGCAGGAGCTCCGATGGCTCCAACCGCTGATGACGCTGTTCCCTCGGGCCAGCAGAGGCATGAAGGAGCTGTCGGAGCTATGACGGTTACGCCTCCCAATGAAGGTCAAGAACTGAGGCCAAAGCCTTTGTTTTGTATTGGCGCTGCTGGTCCAGATGAGCGGCGCCATGAAAGAACAGATCAGCAGCGTTTGGATCAGCGGCGCCCGGTAATGGATCAGCGGCGCCCAAAAGTTGTAAATGGTAGTACTGAGGAAGCGGAGGGCAATGATAAAAGTGGGGTTGGGGCTGTGGCCTATCTTTTGGGGGCAGCTCCGACCCCAGGGCCCAGTGATGCTGAGGTACCAATAATTACACCAAAACACACCGGTTCAGCCAGTATGAGTGAGGGAGCAGGTGGGGGGCAGAAAATTATTTTTAATAAAAATATGTCTGGGGGTTTGGATGGTGGAGTGAATGGTGTTAGGAGGGAAGGAAGGGAGGTCGCAGAATCTGTTGTAAGTAAGGCTGGTTTGGGGATGGAAGATATGGAAGTGGGTGGTGGAGGGTCTTTGGTAAGTGGGGAGGGTGTGGAACCTGGTCCGGTTGCCCCCCCGGCTGTGGCAGCCCCTGTGCGCAGTTTTGCTACTGTCACAGCCGGGGTGAGTAGGGGACCCTCCTTGTCCTCTGGCTCTGGGGACGGCGTTTTGCAGCGGCGTCTTCTGGAGGCTCTAAAGAGAGGGGAGAGCACAATCAATGTAGAGGGGAGGGAGGTTGATCTATCCTTTTGGATAGATAGGCATGGCCTCTCAGCCTTCCGAGAGCAAAGGAGCGGGGAGACCACGTGGTCCCTCCCGACAGCTGGGCAGGGTGCTCTCCGTAGGAATGTGGTCCGTCTGAGGTGGAGGGGCAGTGATACATGTCCTTCAAGATCAGAAGTTGTTGAGCTCCTTCTAAAGATGGGCTTCAAGGCGACAGACATCTACGCCTTGATACATCCCTATGGGACCCCTGAGTTCGATGTCAGCTTTGTTCGGCCGGAGGGACTTGAGCTCTTCTGGTCGAACTATGAGATGGCAAAGGACGAGCCCAGCTGGCGAGATTTTGCCGTCCAGGCAGTGTCTCGTCAGAACAATGTGAAGAGGGTGACCGTTCTAACCCGTAACGAGTCACTCTCGTGTATTGACATCATGACGTGGCTCGGCCGATATGGGGAGGTGGTGGAGGTTCCCAAGAAGAACAGGGATGAACATGGCATCTGGTCTGGGGCCTGGACGTTCATGGTAAAACTTAGGCTTTTAGGAAACACAGTTACTCACATACCATCTGCCACCTTCCTTGGAAGGGATCGCATCCAGATTTTCTACCAGGGTCAGCCGAAGCTCTGTCACAGATGCGGCAGCCCCACACACTTCAGTGCTAACTGCACTGTACAGAAGTGCGCGCTGTGTGGGGAGATTGGCCACCTCGCTGCATCATGTGCAGAGATTAGGTGTCACCTGTGTGGTGACTTAGGTCACCCATTCAGTCGCTGCCCTCATTCCTTTGCCAATGCGGTCAATGCCCCGGCGGGAGGAAGCCGTGAGGCCAATTCTACTGGGGCAGGGGCTGGCAGAAGTGAAGGAACAGAGGGGCCAGGGAAGAAAAGTAAGCAAAAGACGCCTGCCCAACTGAGGCGTCAGGAAAATCGCCGAAGGGAGAGGGAGATGGGTGAATCCCGGGAACCTCAGGCAACTGGGGAAGCTGGGATGACCCCTGATCTCACCCCTGAGACTGCTGCTACTGCTGAGGCCCAAAGGGACAGTGAGCTGGATGAGGAAATTAGGAGGATCCAGGAAGAGGAAGGTGCCATCTCCTCATTATCCCCCCATGACGGGGGAAGTGGGGGATGGCAAAAGCAGGGTAATAAACGTACAGGGAAAAAGGGAGATTTAAGATCTTCTCCCACCCGCCAGATGCCAAAGGAAGGTACAACCAACCCCCCTCTGATTAGTCTCTCAAACCGGTTCCAAGCCATTGGTGACACCTCCCCCTCCTCAGGGGAGGGAGCCGGTGGGGAGGTTTCGGGAGTCGCGGTGACACCTGGGCCTGCGGGGGACGCCGAGCCTCCTTCTACTGGGGAAAACATGTCCTCAGGGGTGGGGGCTGGCTTGGAGTCAGAGCACAAGGGCAGAGGTGAAATGGACACATCTGTTTGTTTGAAGAGGGGTAAGCCATCATCTGATGAAAAAGTTGGTGGGGGCAGTGGGAAAAGAAAGCCATCTAATTCAATCACCCATGATGGCGGCACTCACTCCGTTGACGCTGGCGTCCATTAATGTCGCCAGCATTAAGTCAGATACGGCTAGATTTGCGGCCTTTGATTTTTTCAGCCGGGTTGAAGCTGACATTTTGTTTTTGCAGGAGACCAGGCTGCCAGATTTGGCATCTGTATTTAAAGCTAAAAGGGAGTGGCGACGCGGATCCTCCTACTGGTCTCTTGCGGCCGAGCCGTATAGCGGGGTGGCAGTCCTTTTTACTGCACCGGTAGAATGCCGACGGGTTATTGAATTAGAAATGGGGAGGTGCCTGATCCTGGATGTCCTCATGAGGGGACAAGAACTTCGTCTAATTAACATCTATGGTCCCCAGTCCAAGTGGGACCGTAAGTGTCTCTTCATGAGGATCAAGCCCTATCTTTTTACAAGTCGGCAGGTGGTCTTTGGAGGGGACTTCAATACTGTCACGAGGCCCCAGGATAGGGGAGGTTCCAGGGACAAGCTGACTTACGACAGCGTTGCGCTTAATAAAATAGCTAGTGAGGCTCGTCTGGTGGATGTCCACATCCGGCACACCCCAGGCCACCCGGGGTTCACCTATCATAGGGCTAGTTGTAGGTCTAGAATAGACAGGTTTTATTTAAAGGAGGAAGCCGTCTCTTCAGCCGTGTCCGCTGTGGAGGTGGAGTTCTCCGACCACTGTATGATTTTGTTTTCTCTGAATGTTGCAGAGACCCCCCGAATGGGAAGGGGCTACTGGAGGCTCAATTCGTCTCTCTTGGAAGAAGCGGAGATAAGACAGTCCTTTGAGGATTTCGTTCAGAGCCAGGTACCATTGCTGGATCTCTGCGGCAGTAAGTCTGAGTGGTGGGAGATCTTCAAGGAAAGGGTGGGGAGATTCTTCCGCCAGCTCTCGAGCCTCAGGAGTCTGAGTAAGTATCGCCTGTATCAGGGCCTGAGGAGGAAACTCGAACGTCTTGTCTCGACTGGGGGTAGCCGTGAGGAGATCTCCAGAGTGAAGTCTTTGCTTATGAGGTGTCAGTACGATAGGCACGCATCTTTGGTTTTTGAGAGGGATTACGGGAAATACCGCTCGCCCGACCCTTACAAAAACTGCAGGATGTCAGTGAGTAGTAAGATTGTGTCAGGACTGATTGATAGTACGGGTTCTCTGAGAAGGTCCAGATCAGGGATCCTGGAGGTTGTCAGATCCTTTTACTCACATCTCATGGCAAGGAGGGATCTTGATCGTGATAAGATATCGGCTTTCCTGACTGAAACTGTCCCTGAACCAGGGGTAGACCCCTCTCTCGACGGTTTGACGGAAATGATCAGTGAAGAGGAAGTCAGTCTGGTGATTGAGGGGCTTGCTCCCAAAAAATCACCTGGTCCGGATGGCTTAACATCTGAGTTTTACAAGACCTTTAAGGACACCTTAGTTCCCCTCTTGACTGAGGTATTAAATGAGTGTCTCTCCTCGGGTACTCTACCAAAGTCAATGAGGAGGTCGGCCCTGATCATCCTGTCAAAGGGTAAAGATCCTTTCCACATTGAGAATTGGCGTCCCATAGCGCTCCTCGGTGTGGACAGAAAGATTTTGGCAAAGGTGCTATTTAATCGGCTGGTGAAGTTTGCACCCCAGCTCCTTTCTGGGGCCCAGCATTGCTCTGTTCCCGGCCACAGTACTTTTAGTGCTGTGCTCAGTGTCCGGGAGGCCGTGGAGCAGGGCAGGGCAGGTCACTGGAAGGGGTACATGCTGTCCTTGGATCAGGCAAAAGCATTTGATCGTGTTAACCACGAGTACCTCTGGTCTGTCCTTCTGAGATATGGCCTGCCCGGGGGGTTTGTTGATTGGCTTAAGACCTTGTATGCAGGGGCAGAGAGTTTCCCGCTTGTGAATGGTTGGATTGGGCGTCCTTTTGGGGTGGGATCTGGGGTTCGCCAGGGTTGTCCTCTGAGCCCGCTTTTGTACGTGTTCGCGATCGATCCCTTCCTTAGAGGGGTTGATCGTGGGCCGTTGGCGGGCATCGGGATGGACCGGGCGGCTCCGGAGACTACACTGAGGGTGGTGGCGTATGCTGATGACGTAACTATCTTTGTGTCTTCGAGAGGGGAGGCAGAGTGGGTACTGTCTGAGGTAGAGCGCTACTCAGAGTCATCTGGGTCCAAGATCAACCGAGATAAGTGTGAGAGTCTCTGGCTGGGAGGTGGAGATCCTGGTTTTGATCTCCCGGACACCCTTCCAGAGCCCCAGGAATCTACAAAAGTCCTCGGCATTGAATTTGGCCAGGGGGATTACCCCCATCAAAATTGGGATAGCAGGCTTAAGATTGCCGCTCAGAAGGTGGACCAGTGGAAGGGTTGGTCTTTAACCCTCAGGGAAAGGGTGAACATTATCAAAACCTACCTGATCCCTTTGCTGTTATATCTGGGCAGTGTGTGCGTCTTGCCGGAACCTTTCTGGACTCGGGTCTACAGTCTGTTCTTCCAGATGTTATGGGGAAACAGACTGAACCTTGTCAAGAGGGAGGTTACTTACCGTACGAGGAGACTAGGAGGGTTGGGTATGGTCAACCCTGTGGTGTTCCTGGTGAACACCTTTATTAAGATTAATCTCTCGAACCTCTGGCAAGAGAGGGCTCCTCTGTGGGTAGCCTCCTGTCGGGGATGGTTTCGGCCTTTCTTCCAGGAATGGGAGACAGGGGGGCAAGTGAAGGATCTCCGCACACCACATGGGCATCTCCCGGCTTATGCTGCCCTGGTTCTGAAGGTATTACGTCGGTGGGGTCTGGGGATGTGGGAAATCAGGACTCAGTCAAGGAGACTCCTTGACCAGAGGGTTCTGTTGACCCATTTCCAGAAACCTCTGGCCCTCAGGGACTGCCCAGGTCGGGATCTGAGGGTTGGGTTACGGCTTTTAAATTCCAATAGGATCCCCTTGAAGTTCTTTGACTTGACTTGGCGCTGCTTCCATGGGAAACTGTGTGTGAGGGACAATCTGAAGTGTAGGAGCTCTGAGGACAGGGGGTGTCCCCGTGAGGAGTGCGGTGGTGTGCTGGAAAGCATGGACCACTTCCTGCTTCATTGTCCCTTTAACACAGAGGTTTACACCAGGGTGGGGACCTCCATTGGCTGGCCTAGGCTGGTCACTCTCTCCTATGCGGAATGGGCCTATGGAGCATTCAGACACCTGGGTGGTAGGGACCTTTGCACTTTATTCCTAGTCAGCTCAGTGGTCAGGTACTACACGTGGCATGCACGGTGTTTAGTTTCGACGCAACGCAAAATCCTCCCCGAGGATGAGGTGGTTAGGAACATTCTCGGAGACCTGGTGAAGGTGCGCTCTCTGGAGTACGAGAGGTTGGGGGCGGGTAGAGCCTCTCTCCTCTGGAGGGGTTTTGCCTTTAGGGTACCCTAGCCTGTTGTCTCCCCTCCCGGTGGTGGGCTGAAGCTGACACTGTAGATTTTTGTTTTGTTTGGTGGCTGTATGAGGACATAGGGCTTGCAGGCGCCAAACTTGGGCTTTAATGGGTTGTGTGTGGCTGAAAAGCCTCACGGTGGGTGGTGAGGGTAAGGTCTACTATGTAATGTACTATGTAATGTAGTTTATATGTCTTTATGTCTATATATATATTTGTATATTTGTATAGGTTGAGTTGTCGGGTGTAGTGTTAGGTTGGGTGGTGGGTAAATGGGGGGAGGGTTCCATGGAACATTGGGGACTTTGGGACATATAAGAAAATCCTGGGCTGGTTCATGGACGTCTGTTATCATGTACTGGGGGCATGGGATGCGGGACCAGCTCAGGGACCAAAAAAAAAAAAAATAAAAAAAAAAAAAAAAAAAAAAAATATATATATATATATATATATATATTATAAAAAAAAAAAAAAAATTGTGTGTTGCATTGGGGTGGTGGTGGGTGGGCTTTTTGTAAGTTTAACTTCTGTATTTGTTAAGTGTAGGTAGGTGCAACCGGACCAGGAAGGTTAGTACATGTACATAGATATTGTAAATATTGTACATAGCTGGTGTTCTGTGGCGAGTGGGCTGGACCGGTGCTGTCTGCGCCGCGCTGAGGAGCATCATGTCCTGTATGGTTGGTTTGGTCTCTGTTTTATATATTTATTTATCTGTTTGTTTTAAAATTTTAATAAAAGAAATACAGGATGTAACTCAGGATCAGTACAGGATAAGTAAGAAGCATCTGGTGCTCAACATAGTGAGCCACGGAACCGCGTGGAAACAAACATTAAAGCAATACAATATCAAACACTTAAGAAAATACATATAAAAGAGGACATTAGACAGTGGGAGGGGGGGATGGGGAAAATGGGAAAGGGTAGGAGGGTATCAATAGCTAGATATGTAGGGTTTACATTTGCGTCTTCCGGAAGGTTTCTGAGGAACAAAACGTGCCCCACGGACCCCAAGTCTTCAGGTATCGTGAGACATCCAAGGGTGTCACGCTAATGAGATCCCTCCATCCTCTGGTATAGGGCAATCTCCTCAAACCATTCCTCCAAAGAAGGAGGAGAGATGGATTTCCAATGTTGCGGTATTACTACTTTTGCTGCCTGGATCATATATTTCAGTAGTGACTTCTTATAGGCAGAGATATTCAGGTCAAGTACAAACAATAGAAGAGCTTCAGGGGCATTTTGGATGGGAATGCCCGATACCTTTTTACCTATCCTATGTACCAAGTTACAAAAAAGACGTAAAATGGCACAATGCCACCAGATATGGCTCATCGTGCCCTCCTCCGTATGACATCTCCAGCAGCGATCTGACACTGCGGGGAACCATTTATGGAGCAACGCAGGCACTCTGTACCATCTAGATAGGATTTTATAGCTCGTTTCTTGAGCCTTAGTAGAGATCAATGCTTTGTGAGAGAGAAGAAAACTTGTATTCCATTGGGATGGGTTGAGGTGAGTACCTAAGTCCTGTTCCCAGGCCTGACAGAATGGAAGAGGACACGAGGAACGTTGACAGATCAGCAATTTGTATATACAGTAGTTGATATGTTTCTAAAAACCGCTCAAGGGGAGATGCACATCTGTTCAAAAGTTGTAAGGTCTGCGACAGTGTGTGGGTCTTACACATGGAGGAGTGGAAGTGCTTAAGTTGCATATATTCAAAGGAGTTGCGAGTTGATGGACTGGGGATCCCAAGCAATTGAGGTAGGGATTTCAGTGAGGATCCTGAAAGGACGTGATAAAACCTCATTGGGCGAATTTTCGTGCCCTGGAGAAAGAGCTAAGATGAGCGCCCCGAAGGGAAGCGAGGATGGTCTGTTACTAGGACCAACGGACCCCTAGGGTCAATTAATGAGGTGTGGCTAATATTGCAAATGTATGATGGGCTGTGAAGGATAGTTTAGAAAGAGTGGGATGTGAGGTGCCTATTAGCCACAGAAGAACTTTTTTGGAGCAGGGAGAGGAGTCACGTGCAATATGCACCCAGGACCTGGATGTGTCAGTGCGAATCATGTCTAAAAGCCGGGCATAGGTAGTAGCGTGGTAGTATAATCGACAGTCAGGGAGACACCCCCCCCCCCCCCCCGTCTCCTTGGAATGGGTCATTATTTCCCATTTGATTTGTGGCTTTCCAGGTGACCACACAAATCGTGTGAAACATCGGCATATTTGAGACCAGAATGTGGATGGAATACAGAGGGGGATGGTCTGTAGGAGATAAAGTAATTTTGTTAACATAGTCATTTTCAGGATGCTAATCCTGCCAAACCAGGAGAAATCCCGACGGTGCCAGGCTTCCAGGTCCTTCTGAAATTGTTGGAGGAGGGGAGTAAAGTTTAGTCTCAAAAGCCGCGTCAGGTCAGTGGTGATTTTTATGTCTAGATATGTTATTCCATTAGACGGCCAGGAAAAGGGAAAGGAGGTTTTAAGGGAAGAGACTAGTGCACTGGGTAAGGAGAGATCCAAGCCCTCAGACTTGGACATGTTAATTTTGAAGTTGGTTCAGTGACCAAAACGGGAGATCTCATGGAGCAGAGAAATGCAGGGGTTGGTTATGTAGAGCAAAAGATCATTTGCGAAAGCCGCGCATTTATATTCTCACTCTCCGATCCTTATTCCCGAGATGTCTGGATTGGCTCATATGGAGGACATAAGGTGCTCCATGACCAGAATGTAAAGCAGAGGAGACAACGGGCAACCCTGGCGCATCCCGTTATGTATAGGAAAGAGTGCCATTCATTTTAACTCGCGCCGAGGGTTGTTGATACAGACTGAGAACCTTCGACAGAAAACCCGGGCCTATGCCCAGATGAGAGAGGACAGTGTGAATAGAGTGCCAGGAGATTCGGTCGAAGGCCTTCTCAGTGTCTAGGGATAAAATCATGAGGTGGATTCTACTTGCCTTTGCATGGTGGATGATATCCAATGTTTTATGGGTGTTGTCCCGGGCCCCCCGCCCCAGCACAAACCCCGCCTGGTCAGGGTGGATAATTGAGGGTAAGAGTGCATTTAACCTGTTGGCCATCAGCTTGGCAAATATTTTGAGATTTAACTTAAGGAGAGAGATAGGACGATAGCTAGCACATAAGTGCGGGTCCTTACCAAATTTGGGGTGACCGCGATATGAGCCTTAGTGGTCTGTGCCGGGAAGGGAAGCCCAGGAGACACCGCGTTAAAGACCTGCAGCATAAAAGGGCAAAGAGAGACTGCAAAGGACTTGTAGAACCTGGCTGTGAGACCATCAGGGCCTGGGCTCTTGCCCTGTGGCAAGGATTTGAGACCCATCTGGCATCTCCAAGCTAGCAGATTCTAGTGCAGATAATTTGGGGAGTTGGGGGGAGGTAGTTCAGGTGTATGATCTGCTTGTATTGGGGAAGCTCAGGGCAAATTGTAGAGTTCCGAATAGAAAGAGTAGAAGGAAGACGCAATACCTGTGGTGGTGTGTAACATACGGTCCATGGGGTTTTTGATAGCGGGGATGCGTGAAACAGACAGTTTTTCTCTAAGGGCTCTCGCTAACATGCGTCCACTCTTGTTTCCATATTCGTAGAATTTACTATGACATGTTTGGATCATGCGTTTATAAGATGCTTTTAACAGGTGTTTGGCGTCTAAACGTGCGTTTTGGAGATCACATAAAGTCAGCCAGGAGAGTGCTCGCTTGTGGGCAAGTTCCAAAGAGGCGACTTTTTGTAATGCAAGTTTGAGGGAATGTGCTTTCTCCTTCTTGAGACGGGAATCATGTTTATTACTCCGCGCAAGATGCATTTCAAGGCTTCCCATTTCATTGGGAGGGGAGTCTTATCCGAACTGTGATCAGACAGAAAATCTGACACAGTGCTGGTAAGATCAGCAGCGCACACCGGGTCAAGAAGGAGAGATTCATTTAATCGCCAGGTCCACTCCGTTTTGGTGAGAAAGGGACGTTTTAGGGAACAAAATATTGGGGTGTGGTCCGACCACAGGATTTTGCCTATTTGTTTGCAGTCCATCCATGATAGGGCCGATTGTTGGAGGAGAATGTAATCTATGCGGCTGTAGGAAGAGTGAGGGGCAGAATAAAAAGCATAATCTTTGTCTGCAGGGTGTTGAAGACGCCATGGGTCGCAGAGTTGCAATTGGGGTAGTGCCCGTTTCTTTTTTTAAAATAATGGAATAGTGAAGAGAGGCACTTCCGATCGAGTTGTCGAGTGTAGGGTCAAGGGTAAGATTAAAGTCGCCGCAAAAGACTACCGTTCCTCGAATCAGGGGAAGGGCTTTGTCAACTAGGTCCAGAGTAAAGGAGGCCTGGTTTTGGTTGGGGGCATAGGCATTAAGAAAGGTGAATATACGTCCACCAATTAATAATGAAAGAATCAAATACCTGGCCCCGGGATCGACAGTGCATCCTAGCACCTGGTAAGGCAAAGACCTATGGATCGCTATGGCGACCAACTCTGTCTCATTCACCGGGTTATTTGCAAAGTGCCAGGTTGTGTAATGCCGATGTTGTATGCCAGGAGCCTTACCCTCTTTAAAGTGTGTTTCCTGAAAACAAATAATAGAGAACTAGCATGACCAAAAGTCTAAGGAGACAGTCACCGGGACAGAAAAGCCCCAAAGGAGTGTCTCAGATTATTAGGGAAAAGTAGCAGCCAGAAAAGAGCAGGCCTGCCACCTTCCCTATCATATAACTGACAAATCTGTAACACCAACTACTAAAAGGGGGCAAAAGCAACAGAAAAAATGCAAGGCATAAAAAGGAGCGAGGCCATTGTGGCTATGGGTCAACCGTCCCAATTTGGATCAGCAGGTAATCCCTCGGGTGATGGAGTTAGATGGGGATCCACGTCCAAGGCCCGCTAATCGTCGCTTTCTTCTTCCACGAGGCGTCGGCATGATCGGCCCAGGTGATTCAGTATTGCCGGCACGAGAGGGGCGAGGCTGTCTCTGTAATGTGGAGGCAGGTGGGAGGATAGATGGTCAGGGGCCCAATTTGATCAGTGGGAGGTCTAGTTGTAAAAAATGTGGTAGGTCTGAAGGGTTATGGAGAGCAACAACATGTCCTTTGGGACCAGCAAATAGAGCAAAGGGATAGCCCCAGCGGTAATCAATGCCGACATCTTTGAGGAGATCCAGTAGCGGACGCAAGGCGGCTCTCTGTGACAAAGTGTGACGTGAAAGATCCTGCAGCAGTGCAATGGAGACTCCTTCATGCAACAGGGGGGAAGCTTGTCGAGCCTTGTTCAGGATCTGTTCTTTGATAACGTAAAAGTGAATTTTGCAGATGACATCTCTTGGTTTAGTGCCATCAGGGTTAGGAGGTCTATGAGCTCTCTGGGCTCTGTCAATTTCAATGTGGGAGTTTGGCGGGTGACCCAGGATTCCATTAAATATTCTCACAATCGCGGGTAGCAAATCCATTGTCGACATTGACTCTGGAAGGCCTCTAATCCGTATATTGTTATGGCAACTGCGGTTTTCTATATCGTCCAAATGTTGTAGGACATAACATTGGGCATCATGAGTTTGGACCTTGTCTTGTAGAGCTTTAACGGTTGCTGACAGGGCTGCATGCTTTTGTGTGACAGAGTCAAGTCTGGTGTCAAGCGTAGCCATCTCAGAGTGGACTTGAGAGAATTCTCGCTTACATTCTTTCAGGATGTTGGTAGCGAAGCTAGACAAATCTGCCTTAGAAGGTAGAGAGCAAATAAGAGTACGCAGGTCCGCCATAGTGGGCGGTCAGGAGTCCTCATCAAATAAAGCGGCAGAGGATGGCGGTTTCAAAGAGGGATGCAATGGGGAACTCAGGGGAGGCATTGCTGTAGGGTCAGTTATGACCTTAAGGTCCAGTGGGGATGGCTGCGGATGGGAATGGGGATCGTCCCAAGACGATCCTATTGACCAATGTGGAGATGCTGCCAAGGATGGGCTAGGGGAGTGAGAAGGAGGACAGAAGGGTTCTTGTGCAGCAGGAGGGGAAGGAGCATTAAGTACAGGTCGACTGGAGGACCTCTGATGGTGGTCCAAGGGCTGAACTTGGAGGTGGGGGCCAGAGTATGGCAATAGCTGGTCACAGAGAGGCTCCTTTTGATTGCCTGGGCCTTCCAACACTGTAGAGGCATCGGGTGCGTGCCTTCTGGGCCAAAAAGAGCCAACTGAGGGCCTCAGTACATGGCCCCCTGGGTAGGCAGGGCTGAAAATCACTGGTGCGGCTTTTAAGAAGATGGGAGAAGCTCCTGTACTGACCTGGGACGCCACAGTGAGCAGCAGTGGCGGGGAGACAGGAAGAGGCTCTGGCAGTTGCAGGCAGTTAGGGCTGTTGCGCACTTCCAAGAAGTGCGATTCAGATGTGGCCAGAGGGCTCTGATCCCGGCTGATTGTCCACTCGTGCCGCTCAGTGCAAGCAGGTAGGGAGAGCACAGATGCAGAACAGCACCTCCCTGGGGATGGGTAAAGGTTCCTTTGTGCGTCAGGGAGCGCTTCTGTAGGCTGCGTGGTCTGGATGCCTGCGCCATCTTGGGAGCGCATGACATGAAGATTCGATGTGGGGCCCGGTAAAGCAGGCTGCCGAGCGAAAGAACGGGGCAGGTCGCCTTGGGGGGATGCCAGGGGAGCCGATGGTCGGGCTCTACCCTTTTTTGTGGTCTTGCCCATCATAAGTAGTCGGTATGGAGGGCAGTTTGCTCAGGGTGTAGAGGAGCTTTGACAAGGCACGTCTTTACTCTCTCATGGCTGGCCATGCCCCCTTATTGCTCCATTTCTAACCCTTCCTCGTACCATTATCCTGTATAACGCTGACACCTCCATAATGCCCATATAATACATATCCTATAATCTGTTCTCAGGGTCTCTCCACATGGCTTCTCCTTATCTTCCATTCTTCTGCCCATGGAAGAGAGGTGCAGGTACCTGGTACAGAGGAGTGGGATGTCCCCCCAGTGTCCGGAGGTGACTGTCCATTCCAAGTGGACGCCACATTTCCACCACGTGTTAAGGTTCATATGAAGAGCAACGGTGAGAGCTCTGCACAACTAATGACGGACAGCATCAAGAGCCGCTCAATGTCTCCATGGGAATACAGGTAAATATACAGGTGATCTATCTATCTATCTATCTATCTATCTATCTATCTATCTATCTATCTATCTCATTCTGCCTATAGATAATTCCTGTAGGAAAATTTCTCCACGTCCATGTCTGTATGGTCATCCCTATACATTATGTGTACTTAGTGACATCATCTCACGATTACTTTGGTTTCTCTATCTGCGCGCTTATTTTTCCTTCATGCTACTAACCAAACATGGAAAATATACCGTGAGCTTAGACCGAAGATTTTGAAACACAATCACTGTACACTACAAAGGGAATTTCCAGGTGTGAGCTTCATGCACCATTGACGCCTCCACTGAGGTCAACTGACAACCACAATGGCTGCCCCCTGCAAAGTTTATCAGCTGCATTTAGTATTTCAATAACTATTTTGCCATTTTTACAGTAATTAAAAAAATGTACTAATGTTACCAATCTAGAATTTATCTATATAAATAGGTAGCTGGTGGGACATGTACCCTCTGTGCCAAGGGACCCAACAAGCCTCTCTGCCTTGGCCAGAGTATTTATATATTGGAATAGGGCAGCTGCCCAAACCTTTCTGCTGGGTGAAGGACTAAATTTTGTTTGATGTTTTGACCTCTGATTTCTATCATCTTTTTCCTCCAGCTCCAACATGGACAACAACAGAATCCCGGTGGTCATCAACGAGGCCAGATGTCTCCACAACGGCTGTTTGGACCTTGAGGGTAATGTGGACCTCAGCATGAACTCAGTCCCCATCAGACAGGAGATCCTGGTCCTGCATCGTGAGATGAGAGGATGTGTCCCCGTCTATAAGCTGGACAAGCAGCTAGTCACCGTGGGCTGCACCTGTGTCCGGCCCATCACCCAGTACCTCAGATAAGAGGCACAACTAGAATGGAGCCTCATATGACTGTGGAGATGCCCCTGGTACTTCTAGAGGCTAGGACCCGGAACGGCTTCTGTGTGCTCCTGGATCCGTGCCGCAAAAGATAGGACATGTCTTCTCTTTTTCCGCATCTTGTGGATCACTGACCCATTGAAGTCTTTTGCCCATGTTTTGTGGAACTGTGGTTTGCAGTCCATAACATAGACACAGGGGTCCCACAGAATTGATCCAATTCTACGCTCATCCCGAACCATCGGGGAAGCTGCAGCCAACTATAAGTTTCTCCTGCAGTGGCCACTAGAGCGGAGATGTAGTATTACATGCTGGCCACTGAAAGAAATAGTTGAACATATGACATATGAATGGCCCAGGTCTGCCAGAGTGAGAAGAGCCTTATGTTAGTGGCTCACCATTATTGCTCCTAGAGGGTATCCTGAGCGGGAGACCCTCTTCTATGATTGGGCACAGTATATGAAGAGGGATTATCTTTTTTGTGTGAATAAGGCTACTTTCACACTAGCGTTCGGGGTTCCGCTTGTGAGCTCCGTTTGAAGGGGCTCACAAGCGGCCCCGAACGGATCCGTCCAGCCCTAATGCATTCTGAGTGGATGCGGATCCGCTCAGAATGCATCAGTCTGGCAGCGTTTGTCCTCCGCTCAGCAGGCGGACACCCGAACACTGCTTGCAGCGTTCGGGTGTCCGCCTGGCCGTGCGGAGCCAAACGGATCCGTCCAGACTTACAATGTAAGTCAATGGGGACGGATCCGTTTGAAGTTGACACAATATGGCTCAATTTCAAACGGATCCGTCCCCCATTGACTTTCAATGTAAAGTCTGGACGGATCCGTCTGACTAACTTTCACACTTAGAATTTTTTCTCAAATATAATGCAGACAGATCCGTTCTGAACGGATCCAATCGTCTGCATTATAGGAGCGGATCCGTCTGTGCAGACACCAGACGGATCCGCTCCGAACGCAAGTGTGAAAGTAGCCTTACTCTGTAAGTTAATTTATGTATTGGCTCTGTAATAATATTATATATTTACATATTTATTTTGTCTCTATTTATTAAATAAAGAGGTTCCCACAGAATTCATATTATTTGCTATCTATTTGACTAACTACATTTTCAAAACTTTTGCTGTAATGGAGACCATATTGTTGCCAGTGGGATACTCTTAGAGGACTACAATAAAGGGTCTTATTTTCTTTCAGAAACAGCGCCACATCTGTCCATTGGCCATGTCTGGTATTGCAAGTAATTTTCATTGAAAATTAATAGAGCTGAACTGCAATACTAGACAAAACCCATGGGCAGGGGTGGTGTTGGTTCTGAAAAAAAAAGCACACTCTTGTTTTTTTTCTAATCTTGGAAAATCCTTTAGAGGGTTATTCCAATTTTAACTCATGAGAACGTAGAAGCTTTGGCCCCTTGGCTTTTGTTTGCTCCCATCTAAGTCTTTTCAGCCCCTTATTCTAGTTCATCTACCTTACGATGCAATGAGTGGTGGTCCTAGTTATATGTCGTCTCTTGCTTCTATCGGGAGACCCTATAACCCCCATGATAACCCCCACTCCCAAACAATAATCATTCTGCAATAATTTCATTATTAGTTTTTGTATGATTTCTCTTTGCTCAAAAACAAAAATGTTTTAACCATTATATATAACAAATTGACCACCACTGTTTTTCATAAAAAATAGGAGGTTGTCACAGCTCCACCCATGTTATTTACATCACAATAGTAAAAAAAAGGCTTGTAGAGTAACAGTGCAACTAAAGGGGTTGTGTCATCTAGGATATACCATCACAGTCAGATAGGTGCAGATCCCACCTCTGAGACCCACAACCATCTCTAGAACAGGCCCCTGAAAGTGAAGGAGAATGCACAGCACATGCACGGCATGCTCTCCAATCATTTCTGCGAGACTTCTGAAAATAGCCGAGCGAGAGCGCATTCTGCTACTTTTGCCAGTCCCATAGAAATGAATGGAGAGTGCACCGCGCAAGCCATTCACTTCTATGGGAACGCTGGAGATAGCCAAGCCAGTGCTTGTCTATATTCTGCAGTCCCCTAGAAATTAATAAAGGGCGTGCTCTCCGCTCACTTCGGTGGTCTCATTCTGGAAATAGGATATTAAACAAACAATACCCCTGGCGCTCACTTTAGTCCCTGCTTTCTTACTTGGCTGCAGGTGTCGCAGCGGTACCGCACAAACCGTTGCAGGTATGTGTACTTAAAAAATCAATAGATATGACACCGCGCTCTTCCCAACCTAAGCCAGCTCACTTATCATACACTGAAGGTGTCACTGACACACTTGCCATTAGGATATACAGGCTAATATTGCTGTTAATTTTAATTACCTGTTCCTTGGCGTTTCCTTCGTGTCTATTCCTTCCTCTTTGAGCGTGAATGAACGTGATGCTGGGTATCAGGTTAGGATGACTGGATTACGGCTCGCGCCCCGGCCGAGTGTATGTTTCGTACCTCGCGTGGATAGTGACGTCACTATACACACTACGATGAGTAGTGGGTACCAAAATTCGTATCTACGCGTTTCGGACAGTACACTGTCCTTCGTCGGGAAGAGGTATCCGGCTCTGTTGCTTGGTACCCTATATTTATACACTCTCATCCATAATCCTAATCCTTTCATTCCTCCATTCCACGTCTTTTAGTTGAGAAAACCCTAAATGCACATTCTCCATAATTCCCTACCTTATTCGAATGCAAACAGCTCAACCTCAGAATTTAACCCTCCAGGTATCAGTGTGTCCATGTTAAAAATCAATTTTGTTTCTGCTCTCGACATGCTCTTGATTAGATCACCCCCTCTAGATCCTAATCTGATCAATTCGATCCCACAGAAGGTTGAGCCATTAAATTTCCCCTCATGCTTTTCCATATAATGCCTCGACAGGGGGTGGCCCTCAAATTTTTTCTTTATGTTATATATATGTTCCCCCACTCTTTTCTTTGTCTTTGTCTTTTAGTCCGGCCAATGTACAGTATATCTTGTTGCAGGGGCAACTTGCAGGATAACAGGCCGAACTGGATGGACAAATGTCTTTTTTCGGCATTATGTACTATGTTACTATGTTATTGTTTGATATCTTGCACCCTGCGCATTTTTTGAACAGGAAAAAGCCATTTTGATTGCTTATACCTCCAAAGGCGAAGCTCTTCTGTCCTGGGTGGCAAAACCCATTGGCCTGACAGATCACCCAATTGGATCTTTGCTTTGTGCTCCCCACTTCTGTATGCCCCATTGTCCATCAGCCTTTTCATCAGCTTTAGGTTATTTGATAAAGAGTCTTTCAGATACAGGGATGGGTCAATGATCTGATATGATGAAAATAATATCCTATGTATGTATGTGTCACACCCTTGGAGAGCCGGTCTTGTATGAGACGCGGTTAGCTTTCCTTACCTGGATGGTTGGCTGTATGCACCTGGGGCTTTCACTGGAATGGGTGGGTTCCTCATATTAGGGACCACACACTTCTCGGTGGGCTTGGTATGGTTGAGGACTTCAACAGGAGACAACTTCTGGGGAGCTGGTCAAGTGAGTTATGTACAAGGACTATTCTGGTGCAAGTATGGTCCTCCAATTTGGGGATTAAAAAGGCCTGACTCGGTATGAATGGGCATTCTGCTTCTCATACAGGACAGCCCCTAGATGGTTTTGCAGCTAGCCTGCCACAAGAATGTAACAGCTTTCCCCAGACCTATTGTCTTATGAATCTCCTCTATTATGCATGCGGAGCTCTCATTGTGGTTTCCCTTATTTCCCTTACCGTCTGCCTTCACACTTAGTTATCTATTTATACCTAATCTCTATGGCATTTTTGCTCCACAGAGCAGCAGGAGGTATTGGTTACCTTCTGTCCGACCCCTCTAATCCTCTCCTGCTCCTCATCTGACCCCCTTCCCACCGATAACGTCCCCCACCCAGTGTTCGGTCCCCCTTTAACCATAATAAAACTCAGACACCAGTTGGAATCAATCGGCAACAGCAGCCGTTTTTATTAACATAAAACATATAAACCATAAACACTTTTAAATAATAATTCCCTCCAAGGAGAGGTCCTTGAAGCCCCAAACAACTGGAATTACCCCACTGAGGTGAGCCATCTTGCCTCCAGCCGTTGCCCACCAGCTCAGAAGCACCACTGAATGGCCCCTTTTAATTCCGCCACAACTGGGAGTCCAGCCCCAACCATGGAGTCCTCCCATCATTCTCCCCTGTGAATATAACCAACTTCAAGGACCTCCCCCCGCCACCGACGCCTAGACTTGACCCCTTAAGTCTGCGTGTACCTCCATAAATTCAAAGCCGTCTCGATGCAGTCTTGTACCGCCAGACTCCACATATCCAAACCGACTGCATTTAAATGCACCCTGTCAGACCTCCAAAACTCCCCAACACCTTTATAGAGTTCCATATGCCTCACTGCCACAGCCCCATTCCTGGCCATGAAACGACCCATTGCCAGTTCACCTTAACTCTCGCCCTGTTCACACCCTCCACAGATCTGGCACCCCTCCAAACCATCCTCGGGACTATATCCGACCATACCATCACCATTTTAGGAAACAGCGCCCATAGCCTCAGCAGGTCAAACTTAATATCCCGAAGAAGCTCACGAAAAGGCTGTGCTGCCAAATCATTGCTGCCCACATTCAGCACTAACACATTGGGTGCCCTATCCTGCCTAACAAACCGATGTATTTCCGGCAACACCCCGGCCCAAACCATGCCACTGCGACCCAACCACTTTACCATCACTGTAGACTGTGGAAACCCCAATTGCTGACCGTCTGGCCGAACCGCTGCCCGGAAACCCAACTAACCCAATACCGCCCCCCCATGACCCGACTTTTTCCATTACAAGTGATTTAATCTATGTAAGATTAAAAACAAATAGATTCCTAACGCCCGATCTGCTTTATAATCTAATCGCCCAAACCCCACCTAGCCGCCTCCGTCGCCACTCAAATCCTGAAGGAATGACTCGAATACCCCGCATGGCCCGACCCTAAATGATCCAAAGATTTTGAAAAAAACGCGTGAACTGAAAATGGGACAGAAAAGACCCATCAATGTGTACTAACAACGGTAAAACCCCACTCCGCCCCATAATCCCGCATACATTGCACTGGACACATGCCCAGAATGCAGAACAGTACCACTCTACGCCCTCTACATCCGTCTTCGAACGTCAGATGATGAATTCCACCCTATCGTGGAACAACTCCATGTTTTCCTTAAGCAACCACCCCACTCGTCTAACCGTCGGACAAACCAACTCCCCCAAGCGTAACGCCACCCAAAAACGCCAATGAAAACGCCAATCTAAATAACCGCTCCTCCTAATCCGAACTACAAACCTCCCTTAATTGTTCCCCTAACTTCAACATTAACTCAAATGACACCGGTCTACTACTATCTTTCCCTGCCCGTAACCGACGCCACCCTTTTAACGCCCATACCACAAAAAAGGACTTCGTAACGTCTGGCAACTTCCTCAACTTGAACCCAAAAGCCAACCTGGCTATGCAACTATTCATCTTTGCCACCGACCAACCCTCCTCTCTACAATGACCCACCAACAATAACAGTGGAACTTCCAACTCCTCGTCCCCAATACCCAACCTACCACACCAATCCTCCCAATACTGCCACACTTTTAAGTATGTCGCCCACGTACCAGGCGCCAATGATGCCTGAATGAGCCCTGCTACGGACCCTCTAGTAGCTCCCACAGACAATTTGGGCACTCCCTCCCAAACTCTTCTGCCTCTGGGGCCAGCTGCAGAAACGATCCCACTGTGAATGAGAGAGAGCGTCATCAATGCAGTTGTCAATCCCCGGTACATGCACAGCCATCACCCACATATTAAGCGACAAACTATTTAATACCAGCCATTGTAGCAGCCGCACCACCAACGACGATGAGGCCGACAACCCATTTATCGCCTGAACCACTCCAAGATTATCACAGTGGAACGGAACCTTTTTGTTCAGAAAAACTTCTCCCCACAACATAACTGCAACCAGTATGGGAAAAAGCTCTAACAATGCAAATTTTTTAACCCAGCCCTTTTCAACCCAACTATCTGGCCATACCCCAGCACACCACTGACCCCCGCAGTAGGAGAGTGATCCTGCTCACAATTAAGGACGACGTTTTGCATGTGGAAAAGGTGGAAATGGTGGAAGACATTGCACAGGGTGATAGCCAGACCACCCTCAGTTCGTCTTCTCAGTGCAAATCTGACGATGAAGAGGAGGAGGAGCAGGAGACGGTTGCCTCCGCTACAGAGGGTAGTACCCATGGAAGTTTAATTCCATCTGTTCAGCGTGGGTGGGCAGAAGAGGAGGAAGAGGATGAGGAGATTGAGAGTGATCCTCCTGATGACGACAGCGAAGTCATGCCTGTTGGTACTCTGGCACACATGGCTGACTTCATGTTAGGCTGCATTTCCCACGACCCACCCGTTATACTTATTTTAGATAACATGTCGTGGCCAAAAGTTTTGAGAATGACACAAATATTAGTTTTCACAAAGTTTGCTGCTAAACTGCTTTTAGATCTTTGTTTCAGTTGTTTCTGTGATGTAGCGAAATATAATTACACGCACTTCATACGTTTCAAAAGCTTTTATCAACAATTACATGACATTTATGCAAAGAGTCAGTATTTGCAGTGTTGGCCCTTCTTTTTCAGGACCTCTGCAATTCGACTGGGAATGCTCTCAATCAACTTCTGGGCCAATTCCTGACTGATAGCAACCCATTCTTTCATAATCACTTCTTGGAGTTTATCAGAATTAGTGGGTTTTTGTTTGTCCACCCGCCTCTTGAGGATTGACCACAAGTTCTCAATGGGATTAAGATCTGGGGAGTTTCCAGGCCATGGACCAAAAATGTCAATGTTTTGGTCCCCGAGCCTCTTAGTTATCACTTTTGCCTTATGGCATGGTGCTCAATCGTGCTGGAAAATGCATTGTTCTTCACCAAACTGTTGTTGGATTGTTGGAAGAAGTTGCTGTTGGAGGGTGTTTTGGTACCATTCTTTATTCATGGCTGTGTTTTTGGGCAAAATTGTGAGTGAGCCCACTCCCTTGGATGAGAAGCAACCCCACACATGAATGGTCTCAGGATGCTTTACTGTTGGCATGACACAGGACTGATGGTAGCGCTCACCTTTTCTTCTCCGGACAAGCTTTTTTCCTGATGCCCCAAACAATCGGAAAGAGGCTTCATTGGAGAATATGACTTTGCCCCAGTCCTTCACCATATTTTCTGCAGAAGATCAATCTGTCCCTGATTTTTTTTGGGAGAGAAGTGGCTTCTTTGCTGCCCTTCTTAACCCCAGGCCATCTTCCAAAAGTCTTCGCCTCACTGTGCGTGCAGATACGCTCACACCTGCCTGCTGGCATTCATGAGCAAGCTCTGCACTGGTGGCACTCCGATCACGCAGTTGAATCCTCTTTAGGAGACGATCCTGGCGCTTGCTGGACTTTCTTGGACACCCTAAAGCCTTCTTAACAAGATATGAACCTCTTTCCTTGAAGTTCTTGATGATCCTATAAATTGTTGATTGAGGTGCAATCTTAGTAGCCACAATATCCTTGCCTGTGAAGCCATTTTTATGCAACGCAATGATGGCTGCACGCGTTTCTTTGCAGGTCACCATGGTTAACAATGGAAGAACAATGATTTCAAGCATCACCCTCCTTTTAACAGGTCAAGTCTGCCATTTTAACCCAATCAGCCTGACATTATGATCTACAGCCTTGTGCTCGTCAACATTCTCACCTGAGTTAACAAGACGATTAGAGAAGAAAATTGCGATGGCACACTCTCATTTGGATAAAATTATTTAATGTTTTTAGTTAAAAAAAAATTGGGTTTTGCGATAAAACTTCTCTATATAATAAAATTTAGCTTCTCTATATAATAAGATTTAAATAAAAATGGTAGCGGGAGTTCAAAATCTTTTAAAGAGTCTCTTCAGTGGATCTTGGATAGTAGTATCATATAGGAAAAAATAGGATAGTTCGCTTTTGTGGATTGGCGTTGTCCTTGTAGAAATGTGCAATGTAGTTAGTGTAAAAAAGTCCAGTATATCAAAAAGGTAGTGCAGAAAATACTAAAAACATAGAAACATTTTCAGTTGATTAAAATATAAGACTTGAAAAAAAAGGTGCTCAGTTGAGACAAAAATTGTGCACAACAAAAAGTTGGTTGGTATCTGTGTGTTGTCTGCAGACTGGTGGATAATATATCTTATATTAGGTCTTCCTGTGTTGTAACACTGACCGGTGATTATAAGTATACGTACCACAGTGTTTGTTCGTATATTCACCGGGTTTCCCGGTGTTGGGATCTCTGCCTTATGAGGAGATAGCAACTCTGCTAGAAAATGTTCAGTATACTTTAAAAACCTCTCCCAGTAATGTATGCTCTCCCAGTAATGTTTTTTTATATGATCGTTACTGTTGGCAGTGCATATAATTACAATGTGGAGGAACAGTAAAGATGATACTGTACTTTACCCTTCTTCATCTCTGCCCAAAGGAAAAGTACCGCAACAGATGGAGAAGGGTAAAGTACAGTATCATCTTTACTGTTCCTCCACATTGTAATTATATGCACTGCCAACAGTAACGATCATATAAAAAAACATTACTGGGAGAGCATACATTACTGGGAGAGGTTTTTAAAGTATACTGAACATTTTCTAGCAGAGTTGCTATCTCCTCATAAGGCAGAGATCCCAACACCGGGAAACCCGGTGAATATACGAACAAACACTGTGGTACGTATACTTATAATCACCGGTCAGTGTTACAACACAGGAAGACCTAATATAAGATATATTATCCACCAGTCTGCAGACAACACACAGATACCAACCAACTTTTTGTTGTGCACAATTTTTGTCTCAACTGAGCACTTTTTTTTTCAAGTCATATATTTTAATCAACTGAAAATGTTTCTATGTTTTTAGTATTTTCTGCACTACCTTTTTGATATACTGGACTTTTTTGCACTAACTACATTGCACATTTCTACAAGGACAACGCCAATCCACAAAAGCGAACTATCCTATTTTTTCCTATATGATACTACTATCCAAGATCCACTGAAGAGACTCTTTAAAAGATTTTGAACTCTCGCTACCATTTTTATTTAAATCTTATTATATAGAGAAGCTAAATTTTATCATATAGAGAAGTTTTATCGCAAACCAAAAAAACTTTTTAACTAAAAACATTAAATAATTTTATCCAAATGAGAGTGTGCCATCGCAATTTTCTTCTCTAATACTATATATTCTCACGGTTTTAGGTGTACCGGCGAGTGAGCACCTCTATCCATATAGATCGACAGGTGAGCCTCAGGAACTATTTCATTTATATTACTGAAATGATCTCAGCAGGTCCTTTAATGACAGCAATGAAATGCAGTAGAAAGTTTTTTTGGGGATTAAGTTAATTTTCATGGCAAAGAAGGACTATACAATTCATCTGATCACTCTTCATAACATTCTGGAGTATATGCAAATTTCTATTATAAAAACTTAAGCAGCAACTTTTCCAATTTCCAATATTTATGTAATTCTCAAAACTTTTGGCCACGACTGTAGTGTCTCAAGTAGGGAAACATTTTGGAAGATGGTGAAGGAGTACATAGCAGACTGTGTCAGCGTCCTCAATGATCCCTCAGTGCTTCAGGGTGTCCAAGCTGGACACGTGGCCAGATTGGCGCTCCTCGTCTTGGAGGTGCCCGCCAGCCCTGCCGCCAGCGTTTTTTCTGAGCGGGTATTTAGTGCAGCTGGTGGCATTATAGCAGCTGTCAACTGAAAATGCTGACAGGTTGACTCTTATAAAAATGAACAAGGCCTAGATTGACCATTACTTCTCGACTCCACCAGAGGAGAGCTGATGAACATAAAGGCACTTTAAATATGTTGTTTATATTGTACTGAATACACTGTATTCCCATGCACCCCTTCCACCACAAACAAGGGTATATGGTTGAGTCTTCCTTTTCTCATCCTCCTCCTCCTCTTCCATCATATCAAGATGCCTATTCGTCGCATATAATGCCCTCGCATATATGCCCTTCACATTTTTTTTTTTGTATTAACAATTTTATTGTTTTTCAAATAATAATAAACATATTACAATGGCAGTAAGACAGTGCCAATATAAGAGTACAAACATGAAAATACATGGTATTAAGTCATACCAGCACAGCATAACATTTCCATTCAAGTAACAATGCCATAAATTCACATAAAAGGGAAAGGGAAGTTGAGTAAACAGTAAAACAAATGGTATAAATCAGGCTAGGTATAAATTATAGCACACATGATGCAGCAACAGATTATGGTAATAAGTCAATTATATGTCCTATACATAAGAGAAAGGGTGAGAAGGTAGTAGGGGGAAAAGGAAGCTAGGAAAATAAGTATCAAGGGAGGGCCCTAAATACCTTCCAAGGAGCCCATATGTCCAGGAAAGTACTTCTAGTGCGGGTTTCCCAATGGGAGAGTTCCTCCAGTCTATACAATTGGTCTATTTTATGTGTCATTTTAGCCTCTTCCGGGGCCTCCGTGGAAAGCCTAAAATTCTAGCCACGGCTAAAAGGATAAGTAATAAGGACCTGACTTTCTTGTGGATCCCATCCAGCCCCAAACCATGAAGGGTCAGTTCTGGAGAGCATACTAAAGAAGTGCCACAAATTTTATTGTATTTAATTATTATAGAATTCCACCATGTTTGAATAATTGGGCAATCCCACCATATGTGGTAAAAAGTGCCTTTGGAGGATTTGCATCTCCAGCAGGAGTCGGAAACGTTAGAGAAATATTGCGCAATATTTTCTGGAGTTTTGTACCACCGCATCATAATTTTATACCCATTTTCCTGGACACGGACGCACCTCGACATTTTATGAGGAACAGAAAACATAACCTTAATTTCAGTGGGGGTCAGGGAGCGATTGAGATCTTTTTCCCAGACTCTCACTATTGCTGGTTTAACATCAGTCACCAGGGACTTAATCTTTTTATATAGGAATGAAATTAGTCTAGTAGGCGCTTGCTTAGATCCAATTAGCTCATCAAACCAAGGGGACAGAGGTGGCACCGTAGGAAGGTTCTTTGTCGAAGACACTTCAGACACAATAAATTTGTGTATAAATGAAAGAGACATAGACTCTTTCAGGTTGCTGAAAAGGAGAGGAAGAGGAGGAAAATTAACGTTCTCTTTTAGGATATCCGAGATGAGTAAGTTAGACTGCCTAATCACCGGGTTACAAGTCTCCTTTAAATCTAAGGGTGCTAATTCGATGACATCTCCCAAAGTCAGAAGTGAAGAAGGCGTAGTAAGCATTCTACTATGAGAGGAGAACCATTCCCAAACTGCTAATGAACATCTTATCATGGGATTTTGGATTTGATGAGAAAGGGGAAAGGGTTTTCCGGCAAGCAAAACAGCTCTGGGAGTGGAGGGGAGAAAGCTACTTTCCATCTGAACCCAAAATTTATGGGGGGGAGCTCTAATCCAATCAACCACTCTGGCTAGATGTATGGCCTTCATGTATATTTCAGGATCTGGGAGATTGATCCCTCCTAGCTTCTTTGGTTTGGTGAGAGTGTCCAATGCAATTCTAGGCCGACGCCCCTTCCAAATAAAATTACGTACTGCTTTGTTAAATCTGTTAAAGAAGGATTTCGGAATTTTGATAGGCAGAGCCTGCATGACATAGGTCAATTTGGGTAGAATCAAGGCTGATACCATGTTTTTCCTGCCAAACCAAGACAGGAAAGGGAGGTCCAACGAGTCCATCTGGTCAATAACCGACCGTAAAAGTGGAATAAAATTCAGTTTGTATAGGTCTTTAGTGTTAGGGGAGATTTTCACTCCCAGATACGTCAACAATTGTGTGGACCAGTCAAAGGGAGATTGGATCTTGAGAGTCCTAATTGTTGAGGGAGGAAAGCCACTGTGAATAAGTTGTGATTTAGCAGGGTTTACTTTAAAATTGGAGAGTGACCCGAATAAATCCAACAATGATAGAATAGCAGGAAGAGACTTTTTCGGATTGGTTGTGCAGATCAAGAGATCATCAGCGAATGCAGCCAACTTGATTTCTTGCTCGCCCACTCTGAGTCCTATAATATCCGTTTGCTGCCTCAGGGATTGTAAAAGCGTCTCCATAACCAATACGAAAATGAGCGGGGAAAGGGGGCATCCCTGTCTTGTGCCATTCCTTATACTGAAGCAGGAAGATAGGGTATCATTGACTAGTACCGATGCCGAGGAGGAGTGATACATAGCCCTGATTGCATTCGAAAATTGAACAGGAATATTGAATTTGGCAAGTGTAAGACTAACCAGTCTATTCTGTCAAACGCCTTCTCGGCATCGGTACCTAGGAGAACTATAGGTATTTTTTGGAAAGAGGAGAAGTACAAGGCATTTAGAACTTTCATAACATTATCCTTACCTTCTCTTCCCTTAACAAATCCGACTTGATCTGGATGAATTAGGGAGGGGAGTAATTTTTGTAGTCTGGTAGCCAGCATTTTAGCCAGTAATTTAAGGTCAGTGTTAAGCAAAGATATAGGACGGTAGTTTAAGCAGATTGAGTGATCCTTGCCTGGTTTGGGAATAATTGTTATTGTAGCTCTGGACATATCGGATGACACAGGGGAGTTATGTAGAGCATTATTGCATATTGGGAGTAGGTGGGGAAACAAAATATCGGAATAAGCTTTATAATAGGACAAAGGTAAACCATCTGGGCCGGGGCATTTCCCGACTGGAGAAGAATTAAGTGCTTCCTGAATGTCCGCTACGGTAAACGGAGCAGCCAACTGGTCATGCTGGTTCTCCGTAAGAGTAGGAAGATGAAGTGAGCTAAGGAAGGAAGAGATATTTTGTTCCCTATCCAGTCCTGGATTAGGAAGGTGGGTAGGGGGAAGGTTATACAGGGATTCGTAGTACAGCTTAAACTGTTCTGCTATTTCTTCCGTTTTGAGCAACATTGAACCTTTTGGAGAGGTAATTTTATGTATAAAGCTGTTCAATTTTCTACGTTTAATTCTTTGCATTTGAAACTTTGTTGCTTTGTCGCCATGAGCAAAAAACTTTTGCTGTGAGCTTAAGAAGAACTTCGCAGAGCGCTCATTTAGTAAGTTTTTTAGCTCTGTTTTAAGTAAAAGAAGTTCAGATAAGTGGAGTTGCAGTAAAGAAATTTTGTGAGTCTTCTCTAGATTATTAATCTTGGAGAGAAGGGAGTCCATTTTTTTGTCGAACTCTTTTTTCAGATAAGAGCAAAGACTTATCAAATGTCCTCTTATATAAGATTTGTGGGCACCCCATAGGGTATTCGGGGAAGTGTCAGAAGTATGGTTAATTTGGAAGTATTCTTTTAAAAGAGACAATATTTTATTTTTATGTGTGGCATTATCCAAGATGGACTCGTTGAACCTCCAACCAGATTTCTTACCCAAACCTTGTGAAGGGCGGATGGAGCAGAAGACTGGTGAATGGTCTGACAGCGTCATGGACCCTATCCTCGCCGAAGAGCAAAAATGCAGATGTTCTTTGGAGATTAATACATAATCAATTCTGCTATATGAGTTGTTGGCTGCAGAAAAAAAGGAATAGTCAATACTGTTAGGATTAAGGCATCTCCACACATCAATTAAACCAAGTTTGAACATTTTAGCCAGAGTAGCCTTGATTGCCTTAGAGGGAAGTGCTGACTTTTTCGAAGACGTATCCAAGAGGGGGTTAAAGGGCATATTCAAATCACCTGCTAATATTAGTATACCTTCCCTATGCTTCTCAACTAAAGATAAAAGTCTGGCAATCCATCTAGTCTGGTCAACATTGGGGGCGTAAGCATTAGCAAAAGTATATAAGGTTTGCCCGATTTTCCCTTTTAATATTATGTAGCGACCATCAGGGTCTTGAATATGGGTCAGATAGGTGAATGGGGTATTACGCCTGAAACCAATGCTGACCCCCCTAGATGCCGCCCCGTCTGCCCCACAATGGTACCAAATAGGGTATTTAGAGAACGAAAGGTCTGGAAAGTTATCTTGCTTAAAGTGAGTTTCTTGCAGGAAGATCACTGTACTTTTTTCCTTCCAGAGGAGAGAAAAGATTTGACTGCGTTTAGAGGGGGATCGTAGCCCTTTCACATTATAAGAGACAATCACTAATTCAGACATTTCTTGACCATACTAACATAGGCAGCATAATTGTGCATATTGAGCATGATAAGATCTATAGGCCCTAATTTATACCATATTAACAAATGAACAGAAACTTGAGACCACACTGAGTGGTATAACATCAACATATGAAGTCGCACGTACAGCAACTATCTAATGGGGTAGGGGGAGAGTGAAACAAGTTCACAAGTAACCTGCATCAGGGAGGGAACAGGCCAATAAAATAAAGCATAAAACCATAAGAGACGAAAGCATAAATCAAGGCTATAAAAGGAGGGTGACAATAGAGCAAGATTAAAATACCAGTATTTGAGGACACTTTAGGGAACTACAAAGGGAGAGGGACTGACAGGACAGTAGGAGAGTAGAGGATAAAGACAGAGACAGATGACATCAAGAATTCAGGAACTATCCTGAGAGAAGTGGGTCTTTTTTGGCGTTGAGACATCTTTGGACTTCTTGGATCTCAATTTTTTCAGTGTTGCAATATTTTCCCAAGGCTGGGGGACAGGTAAAGCTGGTAGAGCTGTAATATCTTGAACTTTGTCCCAGTCTGGTATGTTTAAAGGGGGAGAGTCCAAAGCTATATAGACTTCCGATAAATCCGAGAAGGAGGATATCATGATCCTTTTTCCAGCAAGTAGAAAGGACAGCCCAAATGGAAAAGACCATCTGTAAAGGATCTTTCTCTCTTTAAGCAATGTCGTAAGAGGTCTTAAAAATCGCCTTTTTTGCAGGGTAGATGGTGATAAGTCCTGGTATATCTGTATCTGTAACTCCTCCAGGAGAATCGATTGTGCAATTCTGGCAGCTTTTAGTATTGCTTCTTTATCCTGGTAGTTCAGGAAACGACATATTACGTCTCTAGGGGGATCAGTGTCTTTTGGACAAGGGCGTAAAGCTCTGTGTGCCCTTTCGATTACTAGCATGGCTGGATCAAATTCTCCTAGTAAGGAAGTGACTATTTTTGTAATGGCGCTTGGGATGTCTGAGGTGGAGACCATCTCCGGGATCCCTCTAAACCGGAGGTTATTACGCCTTCCTCTGTTCTCCTGGTCTTCCAGGGAGGAATACAGCTGGTTAATGTGAAACTGACAGGCAGATAGCGAGTTAGTGACCGCAGCGCAGTGATCAAGCGTCGCTGCATGCGCAGTTTCTAGCGCATCTACTCTGTGGCCTATCTGTTGAATGTCCTGAGCCACCTCCTGTAATTTCGAAATTATAGGGTGCATTGCCTCCTCTAAAGCCTGCTTAATAAAGCGCCGTGAGACCGGGAGGTTGCGGGACTCACCCTCTTCTCCCGTGTCTTCCTCACCTTCAGAAAGGCTTGAAGTGCGGCCTCGTGGAGCACTGCTGGGAGCCGCGGCCATCTTGGTTTCTTTGGCCGGGCCGGGCTGCTTGCTGCTTTTTCAGGTATTTCGTCATGTCCGAAACTGCAGACGAAGGTTTAGCTTGTGCAGCTAGGTCACCTTGTTTCTGGCCACCGTACTTGACCATTTTAAGATCTCTGTGCCAAAGATAGCCGTTCCCTCAGCAGGTTGAAAGCAGGAGCTCTAACCGGACGCTTCCATTCAGTTCAGGCGCTAGCTCTGCCCCCCTATGCCCTTCGCATTTAATGTTTTACAGGGTCAGCTCACCAGCAGGCCCTCGCATATAATTTTTTAGCGGGTCAGCTTACCAGCAGGCCTTCGCCTACATTATTTTACAAGGTCAGCTCACCTGAAGGCCCTCGCATATAATGTTTTAGAGGGTCAGCTCACCTGCAGGCCCTCACCTACAACCTTTTAGAGGGTCAGCTCACTAGCAGGCCCTCACCTACAATCTTTTACAGGGTCAGCTCACCAGCAGGCCCGCACCTAAAATCTTTTACAGGATCAGCTCACCAGCAGGCCCGCACCTAAAATCTTTTACAGGGTCAGCTCACCAGCAGGCCCTCGCATATAATGTTTTACAGGGTCAGCTCACCAGCAGGCCTTCACCTACAATCTTTTACAGGGTCAGTTTACTTACAGGCCCTCGCATATAATGTTTTAGAGGGTCAGCTCACCTGCAGGCCCTCACCTTCAACCTTTTAGAGGGTCAGCTCACCTGCAGGCCCTCACTTACAATCTTTTACAGGGTCAGTTTACCAGCAGGCCCGCACCTAAAATCTTTTACAGGGTCATCTCACCAGCAGGCCCTTGTGACAAGGGCATGTGAACTATTAGTTAGACCTCAGATATACCTCTCAGAGAGATCATAAAGTGCTTAAATAACTTGAAGTGAGAGTACAGATACTGAAGAGAGAAATATATCCACCATTTTATGTTGAATGACAAGATTGAACAGTTGGACCACCATCTTATGCATACCGCCATTTTGTGATATCTTTTCAAAACGTGTTTTGTACATGGACTATCTGCTGCGGAGGCGGCAGTGTTATATGAAGAAAAGTTGAAGTTAATAAAGAAGTTATTTCAAGCATTTGGTGTGCTCTTTAAACCTACTGTTTCCATAAAACGGCGCTAGAGGAATTACAGAGTAATGGACAGTCTGGTTAGACTAAAAAGTCAGAGATACCCAAATTCTTCTAATGCCACAGTGCAAAAGGCACTTCATAGTGCTGCGCCTGCCACATCACGATGTGTTCAGCCAGAGCACCCGAGCACTTTGGTGCTCGATCAACACTAGTCAGCACTCTTTCTAAGGGGGGAACATGATCGATAATGCGAAAACGTTATTGATGCTCACTATGTTTCAAATCAGTAAAGTGTTTGGACACAGGTAGATCCAATTATCTTTTCCGGATAGTATTTCTGTGCTGATATAGCCGAGTTTTCAAATCAAGAGATGTCTCACCCACATACCATAAATCATATAGCCAGGATAATAAATAAATCACATGGTCGGAACTACAGGTCAGATAATGTTTAATGGTGGAAATCTCACCAGTTCTAGGATATGTGAACCGTTCCCCTTTAAAAAGTACCCGTTGTCTTTACTACAGAAGCCGAAACGTTGCATCCTGCATCGGTGAATAAACTCTGTTGATTATTTTTCTATTTGAGAGTGCTGCCTGTTTTCATCTTCAGTAACAAGTCTAGCTATGTACCACTACACTTCCCACAACAAGCCCCTCTATATACCACTACACTATCAGTGCTGCAGTATTATTTCTACTGTTGAGATTTACTGTACTGTACCTGGGGCTCCTGGCCACTTAATGAACTGTTGGAATTGCTCCACTGACCCATTAATGCTGCTAAATTATTTACATTTTTGGTTTAGATAGCCTTGTCACCGATGGTGCAGTGGTGTATCAATAGGCTTGTCTCTGTTAATAGAGTAGTATATATGGCCTTGAGTGTAGTGGTGGAGAAGTATATATGGCCTTTTGTGTAATAGTGAAGCAGTATATATGGCCTTGTGTGTAGTGATGAAGTATTATATATGGCCTTGAGTGTAGCGGTGAAGTAGCATATGTAGTCTTCAGTGTAGTGGTGGAGAAGTATCTATGGCCTTTTGTGTAGCAGTGAAGTATTATATATGGCCTTTTGTGTAATAGTGAAGTATTATATATGACCTTGAGTGTAGTAGTGAAGTAGTATATATGGCCTTGTGTGTAATAGTGAAGTATTATATATGGCCTTGAGTGTAGTAGTGAAGTAGTATATATGGCCTTGTGTGTAGTGATGAAGTATTATATAGGGCCTTGAATGTAGCGGTGAAGTAGTATATATGGCCTTGAATGTAGCGGTGAAGTAGTATATATGGCTTTGTGTGTAGTGGTGAAGTAGTATAAATGGCCTTGAGTTTAGCAGTGAAGTAGCATATGTAGTTTTGAGTCTAGTGGTGGAGAAATCTATATGGCCTTTTGTGTTGTAGTGAAGTAGTATATATGGCCTTGAGTGTAGTGTTGGAGTAGTTTATATGGCCTTGTGTGTAGTGATGAAGTAGTATATATAGCCTTGAGTGTAGTGGTGGAGTAGTATATATGGCCTTGTGTGTTGTGGTGAAGTAGTAATTAGATCGCCTTGTCCCTAGTAGTTGAATAATGTATAGATGACTATGTCCCAGGTAGGGGAGCGATATATAGATGATCTTTTCCCTGGTCGTCGAATAGTACTTAGATGGCCTCATCCCTTGCAGTGAAATGATTTATAGTTGACCTTGTCCCAGGAGGTGGAAATGGTAATTAGCATCGGACTGAAGTTCCTTGCAGACACCAGAGAAAATTTTTGTGCATATAGGACATGTGATCATGATTCCACAGTAATTTTTGTTATCATTTAATAGGATATCTGGTTCAGATACAAGTTGTAAAGAACCCCTGTGCAAAAAAACATATGTGAGCTCCTTGTTATGCAGCAGTAAAATCTATGACACTCAGTAGCTAACAGTACTGTACTGTACATGTAATGAAATATACATTGAGAAGCATTGGTGTTTTCTTGATTAGATGGTGCAGCTGCACAGACTGCCCATATGGTGTATCCAGTTAGCTCAGATTGAGCTTTTGGTGCCTTGTATTAAGGGTTTGGTATTGAGTCCAAGCTTGGGCCCACCGGAGGATCATCTGGTACTATGGTGGGCCCGTCCGACCCTGATGGTAAGTAGGTAGAAGATGATACATACAGTAGATAGATTTGTCCCTGATGGTGCAGTAGTATATGGGATAGATTTGTCCCAGGATCTAGGCATGGTAGGTTTGTACTCTGGTGGTAGACTGACCCTTATATAGACTTGTCCCTGGTGGTGTAGTAGTATATTGATATACTTGTTTCCAGGGGTAGAATGATACATAAGTTGATTTGTCCCTGGTGGTGAAGTGGTACATAGATTGACTGGTGGTAGAATGATACATAGACTAATCCCTGATTTTGTAGTAATAGGTCAATGGCCTTGTTTCTGGTGGTGGTGAGATACATAGATAGCATTATCCTTTATGGTATTGATAGTATAGTGCTATATAGATAGACTTGTCCCTTGCTGGTAGAATGATACATAGTTAGACAAATCCCTGGCGGTGTAGTGGTAGGTTAACGGGCTTGCTTCTGGTAGTGAAGAGATACAGAGGTATCATTGTCCCTAGTGGTGTAGTGGTATAAAGATAGACTTTTCCCCTGGTGGTAGAATTATACATGGATAAACTAATCCCTGGTGGTGTAGTGGTACGTCAATGGCCTTTTTTCCGGTGGTAGACAGATACAGAGATAGCATTTTCTCTGATGATGGAGTTATAACATTATTGCCGAGTCTTGGTGCTGGGGAAAACTATAGTTAGCATGCTTAAGTTTGATGTCAACATTTTCTGCATATACTGTACATTTTCAGCTATCTCCTGGTCTTGATGGGACATTGTCAATCTGTATGTGAATATTCTATGTATTTTCTTTAATAATTATTTTTGGATATATTTTTTGAAGTCACTCTATGTCTACTAGTTCGTGTCCAGTATATCTTACCTTCTCTCTGTTTGGACTTTTAGCAAGGCAGTCAGACCATGATTCAGACCAGAGAGAATTGAGAGTAGTGACTGAATTACAGCATCACATTTCCCTATGCTCTCCGAGTAGTGTGGTTGTTCAGGGCTCCTCACATTATACTGATCAATGTACTGCTCCTCTGGTTGCATGTTATCTAGGCCTATCAAGAGCATAATAGAGATGTCATACTGGTCAAGAACATGAGTGGAAGGGTAAATCGTCTGTAATTTTTTTGCCTAGTTTTTTAATTTTATCTTTTCCTTTCACCGGCTTGGGTTACTGGGATTTAGATTTCCCTTTTACATAGTGTTCTAATAGCCTGCCTTATGTCATGATGAGCGGCATACGGTGGTAAACCTCCAAAGCCCCATAGGAAAGATTAAAGTTGGCCCATCTAATGATGCTGGTTTCACCCACTCAGGAAATATAAGCTTAGTGTTCATTACCCCTCCACACTCTATCCATGACCCTTGGGCCAATTTTCCCTCCCCTCCCTCACAAACAATGCAATTGTAATGGCACTGGGGAGACCAAGCAGCACTGTGGATGGAACCAACCAGAATTGGGCCCTTTTACCAAAGAGCCCCAGATCAGTCATATGGTCTGTCTTTATGGTATGTACACCTTTTACATGTCTAATGGTCCACCTTCTCAGAATCTGTATGTACAATTTATAGCAAATGAAGGAAGCAGTAGACTAGTGCACAGCACTAAAATATGAAGGTCTGCAACCTAAGAAAAATGGCTGACCACAAGCCAACATGTGGTCATTTATCTGAAGATCTACATAATCAGGAAACACCAATAGCAAAAAGTAACGGCCTGAAATTATTCTTAGCAACGTAAGTGACCACACCAGAAGAGAATTACGTAATGGTTTATCATTTATGGAACAAAAAAAAATTTACAAAAAAATCCAAAATAGCACAGGTCGGAGGATCCTCTACCATTATAATTACATGTTTTTCTATACATTTTAGGATTCTTATAATGAATCTTACAGATGATAGCTGACGACAGGCTTGACACATGTGCAGCCCAGTGTGACCACCTCGGTCTCCAGTCTATAGGAGAAGATGCAGCCTTTTTGCTCCCGACGTAGGACCATCACCTCCTGCTGGATGGGGTAGGAGATCAGGGCTGGATTCTCATTGCTGTTGGCGTCTGCGCAACTAAATGTAAAACAATTGGCCTCCGCGATGACAAAAGGGAATCTGTTGGGATCTGAGTTGAAGCTAAAAAGATGAAAAACACTATAGGTCAGAAGAACAGGCAGATACTTGATGAGAGAATTTTAATATTCTGAGATACTTGTATAAGGGTCAGGTTAGGGTTAGGGCTCTGACAACTACTATGTCATTTTGGTGAAGTGCTATATTTCGGGTATGGTAGCAGAATTGGATCATAAAAGGAGAGACATTATAAAAGACAGATTTGACTTTTCCACTTTTTCAAATTCCCTCCGGGTTTTGATTTCCAAAAACTGAATCAGGAAACCTGAACATGTGAGTGTACCTTTAAAGGCTGTTGATATTGACCAATTACCGGTATCTAGCAGTTGGATGGATGGTCCTGATGAAATTGACAATCGGAGCCTTTTCAGCGATATTACAGACTTCCAATTGTTTGTCAGTGGTTTGCATTGTCGTTGCATGTGAGGCCCAGTGCAAAGGTTTTATGAGTAACTCCCTCCGACCTCGTGAACATTTTTCATTATCTCCTGATGTCTACACAATCAATTAAATTCTATATTAAATTCTATCTATTTAGGTACATTCATAGGAAAGTTTGACATCCTATCTGATTGGAGAAGTTTACTTTCCCCTTTATTCTCTGTCCAGCCCAGATCACTATAACAATGTCTCCTGGTTTCTACTTGTCTCTGCAGAGCTTGCTGTCCAGACATCTTTGGTTCCTTGCTTTTTCAGAACCCTCCCCACCTATACCCACGGACATGATACTGTTACCCCCAAAGCTGTGTCTCTAGCTGCCCCAGTATTGTTACTGCTGTATTTCAGAAATAAATAGTAGCACCAGATAGTGACCAAAAATAATAGTGCCAAATAACTAGTGTCTCCAAGGACAAATAGATAGGGCCCCTAAATATGGTACAGAAAAAAATAATGCTCCACATGAAAATAGAGCCCTACCCAGTAATAGTACCTAAATAGTTCCTCACACAGTAATGTTACACCACACAGTACTGGTGCTTTAATGGTGCCCCACACAGAAATAGTGGCTAAATGGTGCTCTACAAAGCTTTAGTTTCCCACTTTGTGCGCAGTAATATTGCCTCCCTTAGGCTCCACACATTTTTGTAGTGCCCCAGAAACCTCATTACACCGGCCTGGCTATGCAGCCTGATCACCTGCCTCCAGTATGTGGCTTTAGTCTTCACCTGAACTAATGTTTTTGGCCCAGTGCTCTGCTGCCATTTCAGATTCCCATAGTGGTTGCCAAAGACATGGACACTTTCTCCCAATCACCTCTCTCCCTTGTTCCTGTCTTTCCTTATTTTCTATTCTACCCTCTTTTGTCTGGTACTATTCCCACTCTGCATCTTTCTATCTCCATTCTCTTGCCGCTCCAGATACTTCCTTTCTGGGTCTTCCTCTAACCTCACCCAATCGTTCCTGTGCGGTGCTATTTTTCTTCCCTTTAACTGCTCCTGTACTACTCCACATCCACCATTTTCCTTTTTGGCTGCCAGCTGCTCTTGCTGTTGACTGGGAGATGGTACCAGCCGGGATTCCCCTCTGCTCGCCACCTGATTTTTACACTACCCCTGATCCATCATACTTAACAGCTGTGTTGGTGTCTAGAGAATGCAAACATAACGAGTCACCATCAGGGGGTTCACTGCCAGAGGGTCTGGTGCAAGTGCACAGTGTGGCCTATGGTTTAAAAAGGTACTGCTGTACATTTAAAGGGGTTGTCCCACAAAAAATATTCAGCATCTTTTCAAGCAAGCACCTGGTTCTGAATACTTTAGTATGGCCACTGAGTTACTCAATGAAATATATGTGTATAGTGCCACCTGCTGTTTGTACTTTTCCTTATTTCTCGGTGCACCTTGCTGAGGTGGTCGCACATGCTCAATTCCAACCTTCAACTGCCACCAGCCACATATTCTGTTAGAAGCTGTGACAGTTACAGGACAGATCCCTTGAGAAAGGACATTCCCCCCTAAGCTGCCAGATTGAAATAAACCAAAGAGAGCAATTGAAGCAATACATGGTCAGAGGTACAGGGCTTGGTTCTAACTGGTTAGAAAGAGATTGTCATGTAATGTCTAATTTTCCTTTTTTACATTAATCTTGGGATAACCCCTTTAACTTTGATAGCCATGTTGGTGAAAAACGTGATCAGTTTAAAAAATTTAAGAGCCTTCAACATAAATTTGACTTGTAGTCCCACGGTGATAAAGATCAGATGTGAATGTCCTCCATCTGCACCAAGGATGGTGCATAGCTGGTATCTGCATAGCTGGTATCTATAAGACTAATGTCCAAAGTCATAAAGGTCGGCAGGCGCCGATTCTTTCTCCAAGGACACCTTTCTCTAGCCTCTAGAGGGAGCTCTTCATCCCTCGATCCCAACTGAGAACTGAAGTTGGGTAGGTAGTCCTCTGGTAGAACAGCAGATGAGCAGAGGGATACCATGACAAAAACCTAATAAATACACATGAACATATTGGAATTCCAAGAATTGATGAAGAAAAGCAAATTTCTCTCTCTCACCTCGATTTTAGTAAGAAGACTATTTTAAGGGGAAGTCCATTTGAAGCCCTATCCCAGTTTACAGTACTTATATAGGCATTATGAGTCATGTTAAAGAGGAAATTCACCCAAAAGTAATATTCTGCTGTGTCATAGAAAAAAGGGTTGTCCTCTTGGCAGTGTTCCTCAACTCCAGTCCTCAGGGCTCACCTGCCGGTCATGATTTGAGAATATCCCACAGAATGAATACCTGTGGTAATTCTTGATGCACTGACACTAATTGTATCACCTACTCAAAGCTAAAGAAATCCTGAAAACATGACCCCCCTGTCACTGATCACCCCCCCTGTAAGGCTCCATTCAGACGTCCGTATGATTTTTACGGATCCATGGATACATGGATCGGATCCGCAAAACACATGCAGACATCTGAATGGAGCCTTACAGGGGGGTTATCAATGACAGGGGGTGATCAGGGTGATCACCCCCCTGTCACTGATCACCCCCCCTGTAAGGCTCCATTCAGACGTCCGTATGATTTTTACGGATCCATGGATACATGGATCGGATCCGCAAAACACATGCGGACGTCTGAATGGAGCCTTACAGGGGGGTTATCAATGACAGGGGGTGATCAGGGTGATCACCCCCCTGTCACTGATCACCCCCCCTGTAAGGCTCCATTCAGACGTCCGTATGATTTTTACGGATCCATGGATACATGGATCGGATCCGCAAAACACATGCGGACGTCTGAATGGAGCCTTACAGGGGGGTGATCAATGACAGGGGGGTGATCAGGGAGTGTATATGGGTGATCACCCGCCTGTCATTGATCACCCCCCTGTAAGGCTCCATTCAGACGTCCGCATGTGTTTTGCGGATCCGATCCATGTATCCATGGATCCGTAAAAATCATGCGGACGTCTGAATGGAGCCTTACAGGGGGGTTTTCAATGACAGGGGGTGATCAGGGAGTGTATATGGGTGATCACCCACCTGTCATTGATCACCCCCCTGTAAGGCTCCATTCAGACGTCCGCATGTGTTTTGCGGATCCGATCCATGTATCCATGGATCCGTAAAAATCATACGGACGTCTGAATGGAGCCTTACAGGGGGGTGATCAATGACAGGGGGGTGATCAATGACAGGGGGTGATTAGGGAGTGTATATGGGTGATCACCCGCCTGTCATTGATCACCCCCCTGTAAGGCTCCATTCAGACGTCCGCATGTGTTTTGCGGATCCGATCCATGTATCCGTGGATCCGTAAAAATCATACGGACGTCTGAACGGAGCCTGACGGGGGGGTGATCAATGACAGGGGGGTGATCAATGACAGGGGGGTGATCAGGGAGTTTATATGGGGTGATCATGGGTGATCAGGGGTTCATAAAGGGTTAATAAGTGACGGGGGGGGGGGGTGTAGTGTAGTGTAGTGTTTGGTGCGACTTTACTGACCTACCTGTGTCCTCTGGTGGTCGATCCTAACAAAAGGGACCACCAGAGGACCAGGTAGGAGGTATATTAGACGCTGTTATCAAAACAGCGTCTAATATACCTGTTAGGGGTTAAAAAATTCGGATCTCCAGCCTGCCAGCGAGCGATCGCCGCTGGCAGGCTGGAGATCCACTTGCTTACCTTCCGTTCCTGTGAGCGCGCGCGCCTGTGTGCGCGCGTTCACAGGAAATCCCGGCCCTCGCGAGATGACGCATATATGCGTGACTCTGCGCAGGGCTGCCACCTCCGGACCGCACATCTGCGTTAGGCGGTCCGGAGGTGGTTAATGGCTCACTTAAAGGAGTTCTTCAGGATTTTTATATTGTTGGCCTAGCCTAAGGACAGGTAAAGCTGTAAATGGTAACCCGCTACCTTTACCACACAGTGGACACAAGCTTTGTTGCTCTGGTGCCTATATCCAGTGCCAGAGCTACTGTAGAAGAGATGATTGACAGGGGTATGGGGGGAGTGGGTCTGACTCCCACTGATATTGACGATCTATCCTAAGAATAGGCCATTAATATAAAAATCTGAGAACCCCTTTAAACAATAGAAAGGCATACACACCATAGATGCAGACCATGAGGCTGCTATTGGGCCCTTGGAGTGAAGGGATTCTGGACCACGAAGGTTAGGAAAAATGGGGTATGGGAAATTGGCCCAAGGAGTGGTCTAATTAATCTTTACAATGGGACCCCTGTTTTCGATGAACATCACTACCTAAAGAAATAAAAAAAGAGTGTCAATGGAGCATACAAATATCAAACAGAAGTAAAACTACTATAATGCTGCCCCCCATGTACAAGAATATAACTACTATAATACTGCTCCTATGTGCAAGAATATTATTACTATAATACTGCTCCTATGTACAAGAATATAACTACTATAATACTGCTCCTATGTACAAGAATATAACTACTATAATACTGCTCCTATGTACAAGAATATAACTACTATAATACTGCCTCTATGTACAAGAATATAACTGCTATAATACTGCTCCTATGAATATAACTACTATAATACTGCCTCCTATGTATAAGAATATAGCTACTATAATACTGCCCCTATGTACAAGACTATAACTACTATAATACTGCCCCTATGTACAAGATTATAACTACAATAATACTCTTATGTACAAGAATATAACTACTATAATACTGCCTCCTATGTACAAGAATATAACTACTATAATACTGCTCCTATGTACACGACTATAACTGCTATAATACTGCCTCCTATGTACAAGAATATAACTACTATAATACTGCCTCCTATGTACAAGAATATAACTACTATAATACTGCTCCTATGTACAAGAATGTAACTACTATAATCTCCCGACCATGCTCCTCACTGCCGCCCGATTATTGATACCCCTTCTTTGGAAGAATGACTCTCCTCCTTCAATGTTGATGTGGACCGAGAAAACAGACCAATTGGTCAGATTTGAAGAGTTGGCCCACTAGGAAACCCACACGCTCCAAATTTCTCAAATTGTGGCGCCCTTGGGGAAGCTATCGTAACTTTTGGTGATGTGGAAGATTCTCCCCCCCTTCCTCCCCCCCCCCTTTTTTCCCACCCACATATGTCTCCTTCTTTTTTCATTTACGGTCTTACTATGTTCATACTCACGATCTCAGTTACTTTGTTATGGTCTGCAAGAATATACGTACTGGTTTACTTAGTGCCATTTGCACATGGCTATCTGCTGACATCTGCCTTTAACTGACCGTCTGTACTCTCAATAAAAAGAGATTTGGTTAAGACTATAACTACTATAATACTGCGCCTATGTACAAGAATATAACTACTATAATACTGCCTCCTATGTACAAGAATATAACTACTATAATACTGCCTCCTATGTACAAGAATATAACTGCTATAATACTGCTCCTATGTACAAGAATATAACTACTGTAATACTGCCCCCTATGTACAAGAATATAACTACTATAATACTGCCTCCTATGTACAAGAATATAACTGCTATAATACTGCTCCTATGTACAAGAATATAATTACTATAATACTGCTACTAGGTACAAGAATATAACTACTGTAATACTGCTCCTATGTACAAGAATATAACTACTATAATACTGCCTCCTGTGTACAAGAATATAACTACTATAATACTGCTCCTATGTACAATAATATAACTACTATAATACTGCTCCTACGTATAAGAATATAACTACTATAATACTGCTCCCACGTATAAGAATATTACTACTATAATACTGCCCACTTTGTACAGAATGAAGCTACTATAATAGTTTTCACACCTCAGTAATCTATCTCTAGTGTTCAGTTTATGAGCTCTTTGTATCTTTGCTGGATACTGATAACAATGATGGTTTCGCTGGTCTCCGCTAGTTAATCAGTGATCTGGGTATTCCGTAATGTTGGATCGTGTTCCTCACAGGTAAATTCTCCTGGTTTTTCTTATTAAATTCTTAAGCATTAAAATATATTCAGCAAAATGCCTTGTGTGTAGGGATGAGCGAACTCGAACTGTATAGTTCGGGTTCGTACCGAATTTTGGGGTGTCCGTGACACGGACCCGAACCCGGACATTTTCGTAAAAGTCCGGGTTCGGGTTCGGTGTTCGTCGCTTTCTTCGCGCTTTTGTGACGCTTTCTTGGCGCTTTTTGAAAGGCTGCAAAGCAGCCAATCAACAAGCGTCATACTACTTGCCCCAAGAGGCCATCACAGCCATGCCTACTATTGGCATGGCTGTGATTGGCCAGAGCACCATGTGACCCAGCCTCTATTTAAGCTGGAGTCACATAGCGCCGCCCGTCACTCTGCTCTGATTAGCGTAGGGAGAGGTTGCGGCTGCGACAGTAGGGCGAGATTAGGCAGATTAACTCCTCCAAAGGACTTGATTAACTGATCGATCTGCCGCTGTGGATCATTGAGCTGCTGATCCTCAATTGCTCACTGTTTTTAGGCTGCCCAGACCGTTTGTCAGTCACATTTTTCTGGGGTGATCGGCGGCCATTTTGTGTCTTGTGGTGCGCCAGCACAAGCTGCGACCAAGTGCATTTAACCCTCAATGGTGTGGTTGTTTTTTGGCTAAAGCCTACATCAGGGTGAAGCTGTCACACCAAGTGCATTTAACCAGCAATAGTCTGTTTATTTTTTGGCCATATACTACATCAGGGGCAAGCTGCGCCTGTCACCAAGTGCATTTAACCCTCAATGGTGCGTTTGTTTTTTGGCTAAAGCCTACATCAGGGTGAAGCTGTCACACCAAGTGCATTTAACCAGCAATAGTCTGTTTATTTTTTGGCCATATACTACATCAGGGGCAAGCTGCGCCCGTCACCAAGTGCATTTAACCCTCAGTAGTGTGGTTGGTCAAGCTATCACACCAAGTGCATTTAACCAGCAATAGTCTGTTCATTTTTTGGCCATATACTAAATCAGGGGCAAGCTGCGCCCGTCACCAAGTGCATTTAACCAGCAATAGTCTGTTCATTTTTTGGCCATATACTACATCAGGGGCAAGCTGCGCCCGTCACCAAGTGCATTTAACCCTCAGTAGTGTGGTTGGTCAAGCTGTGACACCAAGTGCATTTAACCAGCAATAGTCTGTTCATTTTTTGGCCATATACTACATCAGGGGCAAGCTGCGCCCATCACCAAGTGCATTTAACCAGCAATAGTGTGGTTATTTT
The DNA here is from genome assembly GCF_014858855.1 of Bufo gargarizans. Classification (NCBI taxonomy): domain Eukaryota; kingdom Metazoa; phylum Chordata; class Amphibia; order Anura; family Bufonidae; genus Bufo; species Bufo gargarizans. Next base: position 168,820,599 of record NC_058087.1, on the reverse strand, counting down.
TTGGCCATATCCCAGTCTAATTCTGTCACTAAATCCATACCGGTCACCCAGCGCCTAAATACTAGGCCTCAAATTTATATCCCGCTAAATCTCTCGTTACCGCTGTCCTGTTGTGGCTGGGAAAGTTATTTAGTGTCCGTCAAAGCACATTTTTTGTTCTGGGTTGAAATACAATTCCCAATTTAGCAATTTAAAAATTTAGTGGTTTCTGCTGTATCAGAGCTATTTGAAATCTATCCCTAAAAGGGTATATAATATTCAAGGTGCACATAGGGTCATTCAGAATAACTTCACACACCCGCTACTGTGCATTTCCAAGTCTAATTCTGTCACTAAACCCATACCTGTCACCCAGCGCCTAAATACTAGGCCTCAAATTCATATCCAGCTAAATCTGTCGTTAGTGCTGTAGCTGGGCGAGTTATTTAGTGTCCGTTCAAGCACATTTCTTGTTCTGGGTTGAAATACAATTCCCAATTTAGCAATTTCATAATTTAGTGGTTTCTGCTATATCAGAGCTATTTGAAATCTATCCCTAAAAGGGTAGATCATATTGAAGGTGCACATAGGGACATTCAGAATAACTTCACACACCCGCTACTGTGCATTTCCAAGTCTAATTCTGTCACTAAACCCATACCTGTCACCCAGCGCCTAAATACTAGGCCTCAAATTTATATCCAGCTAAATCTGTCCTTAGTGCTGTAGCTGGGCGAGTTATTTAGTGTCCGTTCAAGCACATTTCTTGTTCTGGGTTGAAATACAATTCCCAATTTAGCAATTTCATAATTTAGTGGTTTCTGCTATATCAGAGCTATTTGAAATCTATCCCTAAAAGGGTAGATCATATTAAAGGTGCACATAGGGACATTCAGAATAACTTCACACACCCGCTACTGTGGATTTCCAAGTCTAATTCTGTCACTAAACCCATACCTGTCACCCAGCGCCTAAATACTAGGCCTCAAATTTATATCCAGCTAAATCTGTCCTTAGTGCTGTAGCTGGGCGAGTTATTTAGTGTCCGTTCAAGCACATTTCTTGTTCTGGGTTGAAATACAATTCCCAATTTAGCAATTTCATAATTTAGTGGTTTCTGCTATATCAGAGCTATTTGAAATCTATCCCTAAAAGGGTATATAATATTCAAGGTGCACATTGGGTCATTCAGAATAACTTCACACACACCCGCTACTGTGTATTTCCAAGTCTAATTCTGTCACTAAACCCATACCTGTCACCCAGCGCCTAAATACTAGGCCTCAAATTCATATCCAGCTAAATCTGTCGTTAGTGCTGTAGCTGGGCGAGTTATTTAGTGTCCGTTCAAGCACATTTCTTGTTCTGGGTTGAAATACAATTCCCAATTTAGCAATTTCATAATTTAGTGGTTTCTGCTATATCAGAGCTATTTGAAATCTATCCCTAAAAGGGTAGATCATATTGAAGGTGCACATAGGGACATTCAGAATAACTTCACACACCCGCTACTGTGCATTTCCAAGTCTAATTCTGTCACTAAACCCATACCTGTCACCCAGCGCCTAAATACTAGGCCTCAAATTTATATCCAGCTAAATCTGTCCTTAGTGCTGTAGCTGGGCGAGTTATTTAGTGTCCGTTCAAGCACATTTCTTGTTCTGGGTTGAAATACAATTCCCAATTTAGCAATTTCATAATTTAGTGGTTTCTGCTATATCAGAGCTATTTGAAATCTATCCCTAAAAGGGTATATAATATTCAAGGTGCACATTGGGTCATTCAGAATAACTTCACACACACCCGCTACTGTGTATTTCCAAGTCTAATTCTGTCACTAAACCCATACCTGTCACCCAGCGCCTAAATACTAGGCCTCAAATTCATATCCAGCTAAATCTGTCGTTAGTGCTGTAGCTGGGCGAGTTATTTAGTGTCCGTTCAAGCACATTTCTTGTTCTGGGTTGAAATACAATTCCCAATTTAGCAATTTCATAATTTAGTGGTTTCTGCTATATCAGAGCTATTTGAAATCTATCCCTAAAAGGGTAGATCATATTGAAGGTGCACATAGGGACATTCAGAATAACTTCACACACCCGCTACTGTGCATTTCCAAGTCTAATTCTGTCACTAAACCCATACCTGTCACCCAGCGCCTAAATACTAGGCCTCAAATTTATATCCAGCTAAATCTGTCCTTAGTGCTGTAGCTGGGCGAGTTATTTAGTGTCCGTTCAAGCACATTTCTTGTTCTGGGTTGAAATACAATTCCCAATTTAGCAATTTCATAATTTAGTGGTTTCTGCTATATCAGAGCTATTTGAAATCTATCCCTAAAAGGGTATATAATATTCAAGGTGCACATTGGGTCATTCAGAATAACTTCACACACACCCGCTACTGTGTATTTCCAAGTCTAATTCTGTCACTAAACCCATACCTGTCACCCAGCGCCTAAATACTAGGCCTCAAATTTATATCCAGCTAAATCTGTCCTTAGTGCTGTAGCTGGGCGAGTTATTTAGTGTCCGTTCAAGCACATTTCTTGTTCTGGGTTGAAATACAATTCCCAATTTAGCAATTTCATAATTTAGTGGTTTCTGCTATATCAGAGCTATTTGAAATCTATCCCTAAAAGGGTAGATCATATTGAAGGTGCACATAGGGACATTCAGAATAACTTCACACACCCGCTACTGTGCATTTCCAAGTCTAATTCTGTCACTAAACCCATACCTGTCACCCAGCGCCTAAATACTAGGCCTCAAATTTATATCCAGCTAAATCTGTCCTTAGTGCTGTAGCTGGGCGAGTTATTTAGTGTCCGTTCAAGCACATTTCTTGTTCTGGGTTGAAATACAATTCCCAATTTAGCAATTTCATAATTTAGTGGTTTCTGCTATATCAGAGCTATTTGAAATCTATCCCTAAAAGGGTATATAATATTCAAGGTGCACATTGGGTCATTCAGAATAACTTCACACACACCCGCTACTGTGTATTTCCAAGTCTAATTCTGTCACTAAACCCATACCTGTCACCCAGCGCCTAAATACTAGGCCTCAAATTTATATCCTGCTAAATCTCTCGTTAACGCTGTCCTGTTGTGGCTGGGAAAGTTATTTAGTGTCCGTCAAAGCACATTTTTTGTTCTGGGTTGAAATACAATTCCCAATTTAGCAATTTCATAATTTAGTGGTTTCTGCTATATCAGAGCTATTTGAAATCTATCCCTAAAAGGGTATATAATATTCAAGGTGCACATTGGGTCATTCAGAATAACTTCACACACACCCGCTACTGTGTATTTCTAAGTCTAATTCTGTCACTAAACCCATACCTGTCACCCAGCGCCTAAATACTAGGCCTCAAATTTATATCCTGCTAAATCTCTCGTTAACGCTGTCCTGTTGTGGCTGGGAAAGTTATTTAGTGTCCGTCAAAGCACATTTTTTGTTCTGGGTTGAAATACAATTCCCAATTTAGCAATTTCATAATTTAGTGGTTTCTGCTATATCAGAGCTATTTGAAATCTATCCCTAAAAGGGTATATAATATTCAAGGTGCACATTGGGTCATTCAGAATAACTTCACACACACCCGCTACTGTGTATTTCTAAGTCTAATTCTGTCACTAAACCCATACCTGTCACCCAGCGCCTAAATACTAGGCCTCAAATTTATATCCTGCTAAATCTCTCGTTAACGCTGTCCTGTTGTGGCTGGGAAAGTTATTTAGTGTCCGTCAAAGCACATTTTTTGTTCTGGGTTGAAATACAATTCCCAATTTAGCAATTTCATAATTTAGTGGTTTCTGCTATATCAGAGCTATTTGAAATCTATCCCTAAAAGGGTATATAATATTCAAGGTGCACATTGGGTCATTCAGAATAACTTCACACACACCCGCTACTGTGTATTTCTAAGTCTAATTCTGTCACTAAACCCATACCTGTCACCCAGCGCCTAAATACTAGGCCTCAAATTTATATCCTGCTAAATCTCTCGTTAACGCTGTCCTGTTGTGGCTGGGAAAGTTATTTAGTGTCCGTCAAAGCACATTTTTTGTTCTGGGTTGAAATACAATTCCCAATTTAGCAATTTCATAATTTAGTGGTTTCTGCTATATCAGAGCTATTTGAAATCTATCCCTAAAAGGGTATATAATATTCAAGGTGCACATTGGGTCATTCAGAATAACTTCACACACACACGCTTCTGTGCATTTCCAAGTCTAATTCTGTCACTAAATCCATACCGGTCACCCAGCGCCTAAATACTAGGCCTCAAATTTATATCCCGCTGAATTTGAATACAATACATTGGGCCAAATAATATATTTGTTGTTGTGGTGAACCATAACAATGAGAAAAACATCTAGTAAGGGACGCGGACGTGGACATGGTCGTGGTGGTGTTAGTGGACCCTCTGGTGCTGGGAGAGGACGTGGCCTTTCTGCCACATCCACACGTCCTAGTGTACCAACTACCTCAGGTCCCAGTAGCCGCCAGAATTTACAGCGATATATGGTGGGGCCCAATGCCGTTCTAAGGATGGTAAGGCCTGAGCAGGTACAGGCATTAGTCAATTGGGTGGCCGACAGTGGATCCAGCACGTTCACATTATCTCCCACCCAGTCTTCTGCAGAAAGCGCACAGATGGCGCCTGAAAACCAACCCCATCAGTCTGTCACATCACCCCCATGCATACCAGGGAAACTGTCTCAGCCTCAAGTTATGCAGCAGTCTCTTATGCTGTTTGAAGACTCCGCTGGCAGGGTTTCCCAAGGGCATCCACCTAGCCCTTCCCCAGCGGTGAAAGACATAGAATGCACTGACGCACAACCACTTATGTTTCCTGATGATGAGGACATGGGAATACCACCTCAGCATGTCTCTGATGATGACGAAACACAGGTGCCAACTGCTGCGTCTTTCTGCAGTGTGCAGACTGAACAGGAGGTCAGGGATCAAGACTGGGTGGAAGACGATGCAGGGGACGATGAGGTCCTAGACCCCACATGGAATGAAGGTCGTGCCACTGACTTTCACAGTTCGGAGGAAGAGGCAGTGGTGAGACCGAGCCAACAGCGTAGCAAAAGAGGGAGCAGTGGGCAAAAGCAGAACACCCGCCGCCAAGAGACTCCGCCTGCTACTGACCGCCGCCATCTGGGACCGAGCACCCCAAAGGCAGCTTCAAGGAGTTCCCTGGCATGGCACTTCTTCAAACAATGTGCTGACGACAAGACCCGAGTGGTTTGCACGCTGTGCCATCAGAGCCTGAAGCGAGGCATTAACGTTCTGAACCTGAGCACAACCTGCATGACCAGGCACCTGCATGCAAAGCATGAACTGCAGTGGAGTAAACACCTTAAAACCAAGGAAGTCACTCAGGCTCCCCCTGCTACCTCTTCTGCTGCTGCCGCCTCGGCCTATTCTGCTGCTGCCGCCTCGGCCTCTTCCTCCGCCTCTGGAGGAACGTTGGCACCTGCCGCCCAGCAAACAGGGGATGTACCACCAACACCACCACCACCACCTCCGTCACCAAGCGTCTCAACCATGTCACACGCCAGCGTTCAGCTCTCCATCTCACAAACATTTGATAGAAAGCGTAAATTCCCACCTAGCCACCCTCGATCCCTGGCCCTGAATGCCAGCATTTCTAAACTACTGGCCTATGAAATGCTGTCATTTAGGCTGGTGGACACAGACAGCTTCAAACAGCTCATGTCGCTTGCTGTCCCACAGTATGTTGTTCCCAGCCGGCACTACTTCTCCAAGAGAGCCGTGCCTTCCCTGCACAACCAAGTATCCGATAAAATCAAGTGTGCACTGCGCAACGCCATCTGTAGCAAGGTCCACCTAACCACAGATACGTGGACCAGTAAGCACGGCCAGGGACGCTATATCTCCCTAACTGCACACTGGGTAAATGTAGTGGCAGCTGGGCCCCAGGCGGAGAGCTGTTTGGCGCACGTCCTTCCGCCGCCAAGGATCGCAGGGCAACATTCTTTGCCTCCTGTTGCCACCTCCTCCTTCTCGGCTTCCTCCTCCTCTTCTTCCACCTGCTCATCCAGTCAGCCACACACCTTCACCACCAACTTCAGCACAGCCCGGGGTAAACGTCAGCAGGCCATTCTGAAACTCATATGTTTGGGGGACAGGCCCCACACCGCACAGGAGTTGTGGCGGGGTATTGAACAACAGACCGACGAGTGGTTGCTGCCGGTGAGCCTCAAGCCCGGCCTGGTGGTGTGTGATAATGGGCGAAATCTCGTTGCAGCTCTGGGACTAGCCAATTTGACGCACATCCCTTGCTTGGCGCATGTGCTGAATTTGGTGGTGCAGAAGTTCATTCACAACTACCCCGACATGTCAGAGCTGCTGCATAAAGTGCGGGCCGTCTGTTCGCGCTTCCGGCGTTCACATCCTGCTGCTGCTCGCCTGTCTGCGCTACAGCGTAACTTCGGCCTTCCCGCTCACCGCCTCATATGCGACGTGCCCACCAGGTGGAACTCCACCTTGCACATGCTGGACAGACTGTGCGAGCAGCAGCAGGCCATAGTGGAGTTTCAGCTGCAGCACGCACGGGTCAGTCGCACTACAGAACAGCACCACTTCACCACCAATGACTGGGCCTCCATGCGAGACCTGTGTGCCCTGTTGCGCTGTTTCGAGTACTCCACCAACATGGCCAGTGGCGATGACACCGTTATCAGCGTTACAATACCACTTCTATGTCTCCTTGAGAAAACACTTAGGGCGATGATGGAAGAGGAGGTGGCCCAGGAGGAGGAGGAGGAAGAGGGGTCATTTTTAGCACTTTCAGGCCAGTCTCTTCGAAGTGACTCAGAGGGAGGTTTTTGGCAACAGCAGAGGCCAGGTACAAATGTGGCCAGCCAGGGCCCACTACTGGAGGACGAGGAGGACGAGGATGAGGAGGAGGTGGAGGAGGATGAGGATGAAGCATGGTCACAGCGGGGTGGCACCCAACGCAGCTCGGGTCCATCACTGGTGCGTGGCTGGGGGGAAAGGCAGGACGATGACGATACGCCTCCCACAGAGGACAGCTTGTCCTTACCCCTGGGCAGCCTGGCACACATGAGCGACTACATGCTGCAGTGCCTGCGCAACGACAGCAGAGTTGCCCACATTTTAACCTGTGCGGACTACTGGGTTGCCACCCTGCTGGATCCACGCTACAAAGACAATGTGCCCACCTTACTTCCTGCACTGGAGCGTGATAGGAAGATGCGCGAGTACAAGCGCACGTTGGTAGACGCGCTACTGAGAGCATTCCCAAATGTCACAGGGGAACAAGTGGAAGCCCAAGGCCAAGGCAGAGGAGGAGCAAGAGGTCGCCAAGGCAGCTGTGTCACGGCCAGCTCCTCTGAGGGCAGGGTTAGCATGGCAGAGATGTGGAAAACTTTTGTCAACACGCCACAGCTAACTGCACCACCACCTGATACGCAACGTGTTAGCAGGAGGCAACATTTCACTAACATGGTGGAACAGTACGTGTGCACACCAATCCACGTACTGACTGATGGTTCGGCCCCATTCAACTTCTGGGTCTCTAAATTGTCCACGTGGCCAGAGCTAGCCTTTTATGCCTTGGAGGTGCTGGCCTGCCCGGCAGCCAGCGTTTTGTCTGAACGTGTATTCAGCACGGCAGGGGGCGTCATTACAGACAAACGCAGCCGCCTGTCTACAGCCAATGTGGACAAGCTGACGTTCATAAAAATGAACCAGGCATGGATCCCACAGGACCTGTCCGTCCCTTGTCCAGATTAGACATTAACTACCTCCCCATAACCATATATTATTGGACTCCAGGGCACTTCCTCATTCAATCCTATTTTTATTTTCATTTTACCATTATATTGCGAGGCTACCCAAAGTTGAATGAACCTCTCCTCTGCCTGTGTGCTAGGCCTAAATATATGCCAATGGACTGTTGCAGTGGTGGCTGACATGAAGCCTGATTCTCTGCTATGACATGCAGACTAATTCTCTGCTGACATGAAGCCAGATTGTCTGTTACGGGACCTCTCTCCTCTGCCTGGGTGCTGGGCCTAAATTTATGACAATGGACTGTTGCAGTGGTGGCTGACGTGAAGCCTGATTCTCTGCTATGACATGCAGACTGATTCTCTGCTGACATGAAGCCAGATTGTCTGTTACGGGACCTCTCTGCTCTGCCTGTGTGCTAGGCCTAAATATATGCCAATGGACTGTTGCAGTGGTGGGTGACGTGAAGCCTCATTCTCTGCTATGACATGCAGACTGATTCTCTGCTGACATGAAGCCAGATCGTCTGTTACGGGACCTCTCTGCTCTGCCTGTGTGCTAGGCCTAAATATATGCCAATGGACTGTTGCAGTGGTGGGTGACGTGAAGCCTCATTCTCTGCTATGACATGCAGACTGATTCTCTGCTGTCATGAAGCCAGATTGTCTGTTACGGGACCTCTCTGCTCTGCCTGTGTGCTAGGCCTAAATATATGCCAATGGACTGTTGCAGTGGTGGGTGACGTGAAGCCTCATTCTCTGCTATGACATGCAGACTGATTCTCTGCTGACATGAAGCCAGATTGTCTGTTACGGGACCTCTCTCCTCTGCCTGTGTGCTAGGCCTAAATATATGCCAATGGACTGTTGCAGTGGTGGCTGACGTGAATCCTGATTCTCTGCTATGACATGCAGACTGATTCTCTGCTGACATGATGCCAGATTGTCTGTTACGGGACCTCTCTCCTCTGCCTGGGTGCTGGGCCTAAATTTATGACAATGGACTGTTGCAGTGGTGGCTGACGTGAAGCCTGATTCTCTGCTATGACATGCAGACTGATTCTCTGCTGACATGAAGCCAGATTCTCTGTTACGGGACCTCTCTCCTCTGCCTGTGTGTGTGCTGGGCCTAAATATATGCCAATGGACTGTTGCAGTGGTGGCTGACGTGAAGCCTCATTCTCTGCTATGACATGCAGACTGATTCTCTGCTGACATGAAGACAGATTCTCTGTTACGGGACCTCCCTCCTCTGCCTGGGTGCTGGGCCTAAATATATGCCAATGGACTGTTGCAGTGGTGGCTGACGTGAAGCCTCATTCTCTGCTATGACATGCAGACTAATTCTCTGCTGACATGAAGACAGATTCTCTGTTATGGGACCTCTCTCCTCTGCCTGGGTGCCGGGGCCTAAATATCTGAGAATGGACTGTTCCAGTGGTGGGTGACGGGAAGCCAGATTCTCTGCTATGGAACCTCTCTCCAATTGATTTTGGTTAATTTTTATTTATTTAATTTTTATTTTAATTCATTTCCCTATCCACATTTGTTTGCAGGGGATTTACCTACATGTTGCTGCCTTTTGCAGCCCTCTAGCTCTTTCCTGGACTGTTTTACAGCCTTTTTAGTGCCGAAAAGTTCGGGTCCCCATTGACTTCAATGGGGTTCGGGTTCGGGACGAAGTTCGGATCGGGTTCGGATCCCGAACCCGAACATTTCCGGGATGTTCGGCCGAACTTCTCGAACCCGAACATCCAGGTGTTCGCTCAACTCTACTTGTGTGAATGAAACTATATATGAGGATGAGAAAATTCCAAGATCAGGTATTCCTCTTATAAATGTGAGTACTAGAGTCAGTAACCGTATAATCTTCAACTGGAACCCAACGAGGGAACATCTATTAGAACAATGGGGGCTCTTATAATAAGATCAGTGGTAAGTGAGATAATTTCTATTGGTCTACTGTATGTAGTTTATGGAGGGCTGACCAACGAGGTGTGCACCTATGTCTTTAAAGGTTGATACATATTTTCCAGAAACAGCTCCAATCTCGTCTGTAGGTTTTGTCTAGTTGTGTAGTTCAGCTCTATTCAGTTGATATGAACTAAACTGCAACGCCCAATACAGTCTACAGACCAAAGGGGTGCAGTTCCTAATCATAAATTTCCCATCGCTTCTATTTAGTGTCCTTTACAATGTCATCTTACCCTGTAAATTACCGATACCCGGTTTGATTTACGTTCACTTGGATTGTTTGACCCCACTGTCTGGATGTCTTGACCTCAGTTAGTTTGGCTTTCTAGTGACCTTTTGGCTGCCATAAGTTTCCAACCCAACCTTGACTCGTATTTGACTACATTTTTTGTTCGTATTCTTTGACGCTGTGACTAACCTAAACCAACTAGGAAACTATAATAACGACGATTATCTACTCTCTCCACAATGTTTTAGTCATCAATGAGGGCATCAACTTTACCCAGATAATCATTTTGTGGGTAACCAACGTGTAAAGACCTGGAGAGCCAAGACCCAACCAAAATTGCAGGAAAATGGTTGCTTTCTTTGGATAATTTGGAACCAGGCTTCTTATAACATTTGACTTGCACCCATCAGATTTGGTTGGTTCAGTGTGTCCACCAGTTGTCAAGTCATAGCTGTGTTATATGGTCTGATCTGGCTAGATACAGTAAGTGTAGACTAGATCAGACCTTGGGTGACTCTTATGCATTGGTTAGACCATGTTGTATATATAACATCTCTATGATTTACAGGTTATTTTTGCATGGCTGCTTTTGAATCTCTCCTACTGGGTCCAAGGAACAGAACATGATATACCTAGAGCTGATGGGTGGGATATCCATCCAGTGTCTGGTGGTGATTGTCCATTCCAACTAGACACCACATTTCCACCACGTGTGAAGGTTAATATGAATCTCAGGAGTAGGAGTTCTGCACAGTTTATGACAGACGGCATCAAAAGTCGCTCAATGTCTCCATGGGAATACAGGTAAATATAATTATTGAGACCCGATAAGTGCCAGATTATCAGATAATCTGGATTATAGGATGTCATAGCAAAGTATATAAAATTGACATTGAAAAGTAGATGACCTACAAGAAGCAAAATATAAAATGTTAGTACAGAATCTGCTAATGTTTTGTGTATCGCCCATGGTAAGAAACTTTCCACTTCCACTGAGACAGCCATGAAATGTGGCAGTGTAGTCATAGTATGGGTAACAACAAAGATTAGGCTTTTTTTTTAAATCTGCACACTTTCTTTCCCATCCTGATTTTACTATAGCGGTTCATTTTGGCTTGGTAATTCTCGGCGAAGACCCAAGGTGACAGACAAGATCATGATCAGTGGACAAGCCTAGGTCAAGACAGGCAGAGTTAATGAGAGTTCATGTAGGATGGTAGTCAACTAATAGGTCGGGGCTGGCAGTACAGGCGGTCGGAACAATACAATAGTACACTTTCGTAGGACTTGACAAGCTAGGAACCTATAGAGAAGGGTGCCCTAAACAACCTAGGACATACTGCCATTGGATAGGGACAGACTTGCCCTTGCACACTAGTCCTTTAAGAGCCAGAAAGTGCAAGCTCCCTAAAGGAGCAGGAAGCAGGTGGGGACGGCCTGCAACAGAGTTTAGGGTGGAGAAGCAGTCTTGCCTGGCAGAATAGGGAAGAAGGTCCATGCTACTGAAAAGACCAACTCCCATGGTGGTCTAGGGTTCATCATGAGGTTATTCATGCCTGCTGCAAATGAATGTGTCATATTCCAGTTTGCATAAAAACTGTAATTTCTAGGCTGTTTTAGAAGGTTTTCTGGATGGAGTGGATTGGAAAGTAAATGTTTGGAGGTAGAGGGTAAAGAGCTTCTTCTCTGGTGGCCTTGGGTACTGATGTGTTTGTCATCATCCACAGGCATGGGATTCAGCCAGTTCCCTCCAGTTCTCTAGATCCGGTTATTAAAATTACAACTGGATCGGAGAAGCTTGTTATCAGTGCTCTGGCGGCGGCAGGGCAGCTGGAGATGTTCACTTCCATTGCTTTGCACACTGCTAATTGTTTAGCTCCTTAGTTGGGGGGTATGTGTGTGTATTGTATATACAGTATAGTCTATTTATGTATGTGTACCATGTATATGATATGATGTATTTATGTGTATGTGTGTTGCATATATATGGAGTATGTATATGTAAACGTGTTGTGACACTGCGTGTCCACTGTTGAGTAGGGGACCTGTTGTTAAAAATTTGAATCCCACCCCTGATCATCCCTAATGGGCAAGTTTGGTGATTAGATTAACACAATTATCCCTGATGTTCTAGGGTAGTTGAGGGGTTAATGCCTGCTTCCCTTTTTGTAAAAAATATTTTCTAAGAACCTCATCCCTTGATTTTTTTTTTTTTATCACGAATAATTCCCCCCAAAAAATTGGGCGTGCAGTCCTTATCTTTTTGGAATTACGAGCAGAATGATGATGCTGAATGTGCAAAATTAAACAAGTTAGTTAAGGGTACTTTCACACTTGCGTTGTTTGATTCCGGCAGGCAGTTCCGTTGCCTGAACTGCCTGCTTGATCAGGCAAACTGTATGCAAACTCATGTCATTTTTTCTGACTGATCAGGCATTTTTCAGACTGATCAGTCGTAAAAATGCATTGCATTAATTTTTTTCTCATTTTTAAAGGTCTGCGCATGCACAGACAGGAAGGACGGATCCGGCATTCCGGTATTTTGAATGCCGGATCCAGCACTAATACATTCCTATGGAAAAAAATGCTGGATTCGGCATTCAGGCAAGTCTTCAGTTTTTTTCGCCGGAGATAAAACCGTAGCATGCTACAGTTTTCTCTTTTGCCTGATCAGTCAAAATGACTGCACTGAAGACATCCTGATGCATCCTGAACAGATTACTCTCCATTCAGAATGCATGGGGATATGCCTGATCAGTTCTTTTCCGGTATAAAGCCCCTGTGACGCAACTCTATGCCGGAAAAGAAAAACGCTAATGTCAAAGTAGCCTAAGATACAGTATTATTATACAGGCGAATATTTTTATATTTTATAGCCATTGATCCCACTGTGCCTAAATGTGAACTTGCTCTTGAATGCTTTTTTCCTACTCTACTTCCCTTTCCTCCAGCTCTAACGTGGACAACAACAGATTTCCACTTGTCATCAATGAGGCCAGATGTCTCCACCATGGCTGTTTGGACCCTGAGGGTAATGTGGACCTCAGCATGAACTCAGTCCCCATCAGACAGGAGATCCTGGTCCTGCGCCGTGAGATGAGAGGATGTGTTCCTGTCTATAAGCTGGACAAGCAGCTAGTCACCGTGGGCTGCACCTGTGTTCCGGCCCATTATCCAATACCTCAAATAGCTGGTGATCTTATGACTGATGGACATCGGAAATAATTTATTCTATTTTATTTATGTAGGATATATAATATATTTTTTTTATATTTAACACTTAACTATGTTCATGAAAATGTTTCTCAAGCTTTTGAATATTTTTTATTTTTGTTGTACATTTTAAAATAAACTATAGAATAAAATAATCATCTGCTTGCCTCTTTATTTTTTTCCTGGTTTGCAATACAGTGGACGGGTTTGGGGTGGTCTCAACGTGATGCTGGGTCCCCCGGACACTGTTGAGGTGTCACCACGTGTTGCTGCTCTAGGGAAGGGAAGGTAAGGCATGGTTTCCAATGGGAAATAAACCCAGAGTGTCAGGGTCTGCAGTAAACCAGTGTGCTTCTTTACTTGAGTAACTGAAGTGCAAAACAATACAGAAACTGCACTGAGCTGGCTTCTCCAGTCTCCTCCTGGGCAAAAGATGGTTTCAGGATGAGGAAAGGCCTAAGCTAGCTATTCCTCTCTCCCTCAGAGGGCTGGTACCCTTGCCAAAAGCTTGGTGGTCCATGTTCTGTGGCTCACTCGTCCGGCTGGCTTCCTGGTCAACAGGCTGGTAACATGGGGTCTGTGGCTCAGCATCCTCATCTCAGAATCGTCTTCTGGTTACTTAGACCAAGAACTGGTCCCTATCTGCAGACTGGCAAAGTCTCTTCTACGAAGCACTGGACCATATCTGCAGACAGCTAGTAGCTCTCACTACTACATACAGTTTCTAGTTAAATTAGAACCTTCTAGTGGGAGGGTTGGAATGGAGAAGTACAGCCTAAACAAAAACAATGTTCCAATTTTAGTCTATCATGGGCTTGTATACAACTTCTATGTAAGTCTATAGGAATGAATAAACAGTTTTTCCAGATATAAATGCAACGCACAGGCAACGGGTCCCTTAAAGTAAATGTTTTTCGTGGCGCCAGTTGCAGTGAAGCAACAAGGGCACAGGGCCCCTTTTAGTGATACTGTGGATGGTACCCAGGTGTAGGAATGCCAGAGTGGTGTAGGGTGGCCTAAATGTCCCTTCATTTTGGTGCATGTGTCACGGTGCTCCTACTTGAATACGGTGGAACCCAGACGTTGTCGTCCGAAGCAGAGTAAATAGGGGGAATAACCGAGGTATTTGAAGAATTAAATTGAGTCCAGACCTTGTGATGAAGTTCAATAACATCTTTACTTCACATAAACGTTTCTCCAACAGTTGTATGCTTTGTCTTGGTTCCCAACAGGCATTAGCATTAACTCTGGCAGGCAAACAAACAAACTCAACTCTGCTATATCTGTTGCTCTCTGGCTCTGCCGTGCTGACAAGCTTTCTGTAGAACTTTGCTTCTTACTTTATGCTGAAACTTCTCTGTGTAGTCTGACTCTAGATTTGTCCAGGAAAAACTCCTCCTGGCTTCTGAGGCTTCAAGCTGTGGCCTCAATATCCAGCAGAGCTGAAGGTGCTTTAGCTGGATTAGGCAGGACACGTCCAGCAGGGACATGGACCTGCTTCCTTCCCCAAGCAGGGGGTACTCTCCACTGACCTCTAACTAACTAAACTCCTCCTTAGAAGGAGAGAAGAGAACGGAAAGAAGGTTCCATCCTCTGCAAATGTAGCTCTGCCATGCTTGCTGTCATCCTCTGGTGAACCAGGTACACCACATGAACATTAACAGTTGCATGGAAATAGCAATGCACATTGTAGTGGAAATAAATGCATAAGATGACACTGTGTTAGCCAATAGAAGACAGTAGCGGAGTGCGAAATGGTAATGGCACTCTGGGTCATTACATTAACAAGTCTTCAGATGTAAACAACAGAGATAAACCAGACAGTCAGAAGGTCAATGTGTCTTGTTTTTCCCCTCCAAAACTTTGCTTAGGTAGATAGTGTGGGGTTTCGCTCTGGCAGACAGGATTAGCGGACGCAGTATAGAGGCAACAGCAAGTTCTTTTGATCAAACAGTTCAGTATTTTATTCACACTTTAGGCAAGTGACAAAACAAGCAGCCATAATTCACACCATGCAGCAATTCTGCCTCAGAGTCCTTGCTGATAGCAGCCACAACCTGTTTTCACGCCAAACATGTAGCAAGCCTTCATCCAGACGCAAGGCTTCCAGATCCCAACACATAAACCTCGCTTCTGAGCCCAGCTGCCTATTTAAGGACAGCCAGATGTTGCCAAAACCTGGACTGGCATTTAAAATCCGGTCCGGTATTTGACCTCACCTGGCTGTAAATCAGCCCAGCAGCACATGCTGGGAGGAAAATACCTGTTTTCCCATACGAAACCTCTCACTGTGTCACAAAAGTCATAAAGTCTCTCAGTATTAGCTGGCTGTGTATTAACCCTTTCCACAGTGCAATGCACCTATAGTTTAATAACAGGGCAAATGAACATGATATATTGCTATAAACATATAAATGCAGTTCAGCAATATGAAACAGTATAAGTGCACACAACAGCATAAATCACAGTGCAAGTTAACCCTTCAAAGTGCAATAAAGTAGGGAGTTGATGTGTTTGCATAGTAGCAATAAGGGCAAATGTTGACAGATGTCCATAGTCCAAAGTACCCTTGCTCCGGGGCACTACAATAAGAAGAATCCCTACTAACCTGGTGATGGCCAGGCTTTCATAATGTATAAAAGGCTATACATTTTTGCATTACAAATATCAACTTATGACAAAAAAATAAAACTGTGGCCATCTGGCATTCGTCTAACATCTTTAAAGTTGAGAAAAATTAGTGCTTATTCTGTGGTGATAATATAATTCACTAGGCAAGTTATTAGGTTTTTAATAAGTAGCCAGGGTAATGGAGGCAGTGTAGGGATTAATGTCTGCTACTCTGGTGATGGAGGGCAGTAAAAGGGTTAAAATCTATACCCCTGGTGCCCTATTTCAGAGAAGAGGCTACTGACAGATTTCTGGTGTTTTTTTTGCAGAAATTGGGTAACTATCAGCACCCCTGGTAGTCTAGGATAGAGAAAGGGATAATTACACATCTCCATTGGCCTAGGGTAGTTATGGTGTTGTCAGTAGCATCCCTGGTTATCTAGGGTATATAAAATCTTAATATTTGGTCTAGGGCAGTGAAAGGGTAATTGTCTGCATCACTAGTGGTCTGAGGCATAGATGGAATTGATGCCATTGTCACTGGTGTTCTAAGGCGTAGAAAGAGCTAGTATCAATATCCCTAGTGGTGTAGGCCAGAGAAAGGAGTTAACAGAAATATCCCTGGTGGTTTAGGGTATAGAAGCAGTTATTGTCCAAATCCCTGGTGGTTTAGGGCAGAGGAAGGGTTAATATTTCATACTTGAGGACCAGTGGTTACTCATCTCCAGGAAATAGCAGGAAGCTGAACACTGGTAGTCCATCTGTGCATTGAGAAACAGAAAGCTGAACTATCATGTGGCTTCTTTCCCTGCAACTTAAAACAACCAGAGGCACATTCAATGAAGGCCATTCTGGGTGGCCAAAGGCACCCTGAGAGTCTTAAGTCCTGAGCAACTACCCAACTACTTATATTTTAATCTTTTATTGTAACTAGTAGTTGGACAACTGATGATTTGTCCACCAACGATGTGTTCACTGGCAACCAGACAAGGCAATGAATCAAAAATGCATCCAAGAAGATAAAGGAGCGAGGAGCTAGGCAACTAGAGAACCATCCCATCCCTTACATACTTAGTATCTACTGGGTACCACCACCCACCCCAGTTGATAGATGAATGTAACCGCTCTACCCATCCCTTAAACCCCACTTTTGCAGTCATGGAGTCATGTTGCTACACATCCTAGGACCACTCATATCTTTATCAAGGAAAGAATTGTCCACAGTGTTCCCTTCATGTCACAGGTAATCAGAAGGACATTCAACGCAAATCTATAGTGATAGCTCTGCATATAGCGTCTCTCAGAGTGGCTTGAAGGGGAGAAGGTGTAGGAGGTAGTAGTTGGGCTTTCATAAAACCAACATATCAGATATGAAACTAAAATGTTTAGCAGACATCACATTTTCAAAGAATTTTTTCAATAAATTGTGTGGTAAATGCTGGGAAACGAAGCTTTTCATACATGTTCATTCATCCATAGAAGTTCTTGACGTATATGGAAGGCAGATCCTTTGCAGAACGTGGTCGGTTGACCTGATTTCTGCATCATTGTAAATTTTGTGGCTCTTGGTTTGGGAGGTCACGTCATATATGGTTAAATAGAGAATCAAATCTTCCATTAATGCAGCACATGTGCAACATCCTATATTCACCAGGCGTCAGTTTAACCTAGTGATATTGGGTATGCTGGTATAACCTGGGTATCTCCTGTATATAATTATATATGTACAGCTGGTATAAGTTATACATCTTCTTGTATATAGTGATATGGACCATGCTGGTATAACCTGGGTATCTCCTGTATATAATTATATATGTACAGCTGGTATAAGTTATACATCTTCTTGTATATAGTGATATGGAGCATGCTGGTATAACCTGGGTATATCCTGTATATAATTATATAAGTACAGCTGGTATAAGTTATACATCTTCTTGTATATAGTAATATGGAGCATGCTGGTATAACCTGGGCATCTCCTGTATATAATTATATAAGTACAGCTGGTATAAGTTATACATCATCTTGTATATAGTGATATGGATCATGCTGGTATAACCTGGGTATATCCTGTATATAATTATATAGGTACAGCTGGTATAAGTTATACATCTTCTTGTATATAGTAATATGGAGTATGCTGGTATAACCTGGGTATCTCCTGTATATAATTATATATGTACAGCTGGTATAAGTTATACATCTTCTTGTATATAGTGATATGGAGCATGCTGGTATAACCTGGGCATCTCCTGTATATAATTATATATGTACAGCTGGTATAAGTTATATATCTTCTTGTATATGGTGATATGGAGCATGCTGGTATAACCTTGGCATCTCCTGTATATAAATATATATTGTGGGGAATTGCTGTGGTAGGCAGAGTGAGCGGTTGCAGAACAGAGGCACCAAAAACAGATCTTGATCAAATTGCAGTGTTTTATTCACACAAGCAGGTTTAACAGCTCAGAAACAAACTTCACCTTAGTTGAAAGTCCTGGTGTTCATTCACACCATGCTGCAGCTTCTGCATAAAGAGTCCAAGTCCAGGCACCTTTCTAATAGGTCCACGCCAAAGGTGAAGTCCAGGATTTACTCGACCTGTTTTTCCCCAAACAGGTCGCAAGCATTCATCCAGGTACCGGCCTTCTCTCCCTGCTGCTGTCCAGCTGGCTTTTAAGACAGTTACAGTAGGCGTCGTCAAAGCCTGGACCGGCACCTAAGATCCAGTCCGGTACTTGACCTCACCTGGCTGTCAATCAGTCCAACAACACATGCTGGGAGGAAAATACCTTCCCCTCCAGACCAGACCTTTTACTGTGTCACATACCCCCCCCCCCCCCTTTGTTCAACCCTGAGGGGGTGAACACTTGTCAAACAGTGCACCCCGGACAGGGCATCCGTGTTTCGATGTAACCGGCCTGCTCTGTGCTCCACCATGAACTTGAAGTTCTGCAACAACAAAAACCATCTGGTGACCCAGGCATTCCTCTCTTTGGCCTGGCTCATCCACTTAAGAGGGGAGTGGTGGGTCACCAGGCGGAACTTTCTCCCCAACAAATAGTAGCGGAGAGACTCAAGTGCCCATTTGATAGCCAGGCACTCTCTCTCTCCACTATACTGTAGCTGATTTCCTGAGACAGTACAGCTCCGAGGCCTATTTCGGAGGCATCAGTCTGTACCACAAACTCCCTCTTGAAGTTGGGCTTCACCAAAATCAGTGACCCGGACAAGGCCGGCTTCAAAGCAGAAAAAACCTCCTCCGCCCGTTCACCCCAGCGAACCATCACCGACTTCCGTCGCTTCAAGAGCCCTGTCAATGGCACTGCTAAACTAGGTACCGGCCTTCTCTCCCTGCTGCCAACCAGCTGGCTTTTAAGACAGTTAGTGGCGGGTCCATGGAGGTCCATGGCGATTCTCTCGAAGGGTACCTCGATAACCAGGAGAGTTACTAGGGGACAACGGAAGGGTGACTGGGGGCTAGTTATCTGGTAGGTCGGGCAAGACCTACAAAATTCTTCCACCTCTCTGAACACACTGTGCCAGTATACAGTCCTGAGTTTTCTGTAGCCCCAGGTGGCCACCGAGAACATGTTGGTGGGCCAGATCTAATACCAGCTTACGATATGCCTTGGGAACCAGCAACTGTTCAACATTATTACCTCATAGTTGGGTGACCCAATACAACAAATCGCGTTGAACCACAAAAAACACAGAAAAACCGACGCGGCTCCAGGTTGTTGTGCTTCGAATATCAACACATTCTCCTAGGCTCGGGATATAGTCTGATCCCTGTGTTGTGCCGTGTCGAAATTGTCATCGGAGACATTCAGGTCTGCCAATTCAGGGCCCGGCGGCAAGTCCTCCACCTCCCCAACCATCACATTCAGCGGGGTTATCTCCCCCTCATCCAACGGAGTGGTGCTCACCCCTACTGTTGGCCCTTCTGCCTCAGGCTCCCAGGGTTCTAGCCTCCCATCTGAGCAAGGCCAATCCGCTGGGGCTATCCCTGACTTTTAGGGATTGGTAGGTCTAGCGGCTGTCCACAGGGCCGGGAACAACGGGAAGTCTCTTCCTAGTATTAACTCACAGTGCAGGTTTGTGGCCACTGCCATCTCATGGATCCGCCGGCCGGCAACCGTGTTTAGAGACACCACAACGGTGGAGTAGTCTTTGAAGTCTCCATGTATACATAACACGCTGACTTTCCGGCCAGTAAACTCATTGGGTCTCACCAGTGTAGCCCTCACAAGGGTCACCAGATTCCCTGAGTCCAGCAGCACCATCGCAGGAGTGACTTCTACTTCCACCTGACACAAATGTTTGTTATCGAGAGTCTCTGGGGTGCCTGTTGCACACACCTTTCTGGCATACAGTGACTGTGGCAACCAAAGTTTGTGTCCATGGGCTCAGCTAGATAGAGACAGTCGGCCCTTACATGGCCAGGCTCATGACACCACTAACAGGGGCCAGATCTGCAGTGAGTACGTCCCGAGCGGTCTTTTTTGGCTCTGGCCGACGGGTCTGGGGCAGGGTTTTTCTGGGTTTTATTGACCCCCTTTAGGTTCTTGGTAGCCTCATACCGCTCTACCAGGTTCACCATCTCAAGGGCACTAGCCGGAGACACCTGGCTGACCCAGTGCTGAAGGGGGTGTCACAACCAGACAGCTGAGAAGCTCTGACAGAGGCCTTTCAGAACCTCCTCCTTGAGTTCTCTTTGTTGTACTGTTCAGTTCCTCATCTCGTTAGCCTCTCTCAGCTGTCATGGAGTTAGACTGATTTCTTCCCTTTAAATCCCTCCCCATGGTGCATTGCTGGGCGGCTTATACTTCCTCTTGGAGTGTGTGTGCATGCTGATCTTGTTTTCCTGTCTGCTACAAAGTTAAGTGCTGAACATTTATCTGTTATTTTCTGTTTGCTGGATCCCAGGTGACCCTGACTCCCTCCGTGTCTGGAGTAGGGAGCCGGTGGTCGTGTCCCCTCACTATTGTAGGGTGTTCAGGGGTATATAGTCGAGGTACGTGGATATGCAAACCTCCACCTTTCGGATCTTTGCATAGGCTGAGCAGCCAGGGATAGTCTCAGGTCTTGTGCAGGGGTCTCCCTTTTGGTTCCTTAGCTTTGGATCCACTCAGTCATATATGCATGTTGCTTTGTCTTGTTTCCTGTACACCGTCCGCGACATTATAAGCCGCCAAAACCGTCTCAAGCATGGATCCGGTTTCACTTTTGGCTGAACGCTTCCAGGGTCTTTCATTGGAGGTAGCTGATCTCCGTAAGACTTTTTCTCAGCTTCAAGTGACCGGTTCAGCTTGCGTTCATGGAGTTTGTTCTGAGCCTAAGATCTCGCTCCCGGATACGGTCTCCGGGGGTAGTGAGAATTTTGTGCGTTTTAGAGAGGCTTGCAAACTCCATTTTCGCCTTCTTCCCCATTCCTCTGGTGATGAGGAACGGAGGGTAGGGATCATTATATCGCTGCTCAGAGGTAACGCTCAGTCCTGAACCTTTTCGCTGCCGGAGGGGGCACGGCCTCTCCGTTCAGTGGATGAATTCTTTTTAGCCCTGGGTCAGATATATGATGATCCGGATCGTGTTGCTTTGGCTGAGTCTAGAATACGTCTGTTATGCCAGGGTAAACAATCCGCAGAAATGTACTGCTCAGAATTTCGGAGATGGGCAGTTGATACTGGTTGGAATGATGCTGCACTCCGAAGTCAATTTTGCCATGGTCTTTCAGAGGGATTGAAAGATGCATTTGCCTTTCATGAGAGGCCTATTTCTTTGGACTCTGCTATGTCTCAGGCCGTTCGTATTGACAGGCGTCTTAGAGAGAGAGGAGAGATCTCTCCTTCCTGTCATACTCAGTCCCAGGACAGTGCAGCGGTCCCATTCTGTGCGCAGGGGTCTCAGTCGCTGTCAGCCCCTGCTGAGCAGGAGCCCATGCAGCTGGGGTTGATTGCTTCTGACAATAGAAGATTCAGCTCGCATGGGAGGGTTTGTTTTTGTTGTGGAGGTATAAATCATTTGGCAAATATTTGTCCCTCTAGGAGATTCAGGCAGTTTTCTGGGAGTAATAAAGAAACAAACAGGAAAAAATCTTTTAAAAATGTTCCGTCTGTTACTATTGGCAGGGTTGAGGCGGAAATTGAAGGTTTTCCGTTTGCTTGTAGTTCCCGTTTTGTCCTGCCGGCCAAGCTGCGCCTGTCACCAAGTGCATTTAACCCTCAATGGTGTGGTTGTTTTTTGGCTAAAGCCTACATCAGGGTGAAGCTGTCACACCAAGTGCATTTAACCAGCAATAGTCAGTTTATTTTTTGGCCATATACTACATCAGGGGCAAGCTGCGCCCGTCACCAAGTGCATTTAACCCTCAGTAGTGTGGTTGGTCAAGCTGTCACACCAAGTGCATTTAACCAGCAATAGTCTGTTCATTTTTTGGCCATATACTACATCAGGGGCAAGCTGCGCCTGTCACCAAGTGCATTTAACCCTCAGTAGTGTGGTTGGTCAAGCTGTCACACCAAGTGCATTTAACCAGCAATAGTGTGGTTATTTTTTGGCCATATCCCAGTCTAATTCTGTCAGTAAATCTATACCTGTCACCCAGCGCCTAAATACTAGGCCTCAAATTTATATCCCGCTAAATCTGTCGCTACAGCTGTACTGTTCTGGCTGGGCAAGTTATTTAGTGTCCGTCAAAGCACATTTCTTGTTCTGGGTTGAAATACAATTCCCAATTTAGCAATTTCCTAATTTAGTGGTTTCTGCTGTATCAGAGCTATTTGAAATCTATCCCTAAAAGGGTATATAATATTCAAGGTGCACATAGGGTCATTCAGAATAACTTCACACACACGCTACTGTGCATTTCCAAGTCTAATTCCGTCAGTAAATCTATACCTGTCACCCAGCGCCTAAATACTAGGCCTCAAATTTATATCCCGCTAAAACTGTCGTTACTGCTGTACTGTTCTGGCTGGGCAAGTTATTTAGTGTCCGTCAAAGCACATTTTTTGTTCTGGGTTGAAATACAATTCCCAATTTAGCAATTTCCTAATTTAGTGGTTTCTGCTGTATCAGGCCTACTTTAAATACATCCCTAAAAGGGTATATCAGAATCAAGGTGCTGATAGGGTCATTCTGAATAACTTCACACACACGCTACTGTGCATTTCCAAGTCTAATTCTGTCAGTAAACCCATACCTGTCACCCAGCGCCTAAATACTAGGCCTCAAATTTATATTCAGCTGAATTTGAATACAATACATTGGGCCAAATAATATTTTTGTTGTTGTGGTGAACGATAACAATGAGGAAAACATCTAGTAAGGGACGCGGACGTGGACATGGTCGTGGTGGTGTTAGTGGACCCTCTGGTGCTGGGAGAGGACGTGGCCGTTCTGCCACATCCACACGTCCTAGTGTACCAACTACCTCAGGTCCCAGTAGCCGCCAGAATTTACAGCGATATATGGTGGGGCCCAATGCCGTTCTAAGGATGGTAAGGCCTGAGCAGGTACAGGCATTAGTCAATTGGGTGGCCGACAGTGGATCCAGCACGTTCACATTATCTCCCACCCAGTCTTCTGCAGAAAGCGCACAGATGGCGCCTGAAAACCAACCCCATCAGTCTGTCACATCACCCCCATGCATACCAGGGAAACTGTCTCAGCCTCAAGTTATGCAGCAGTCTCTTATGCTGTTTGAAGACTCCGCTGGCAGGGTTTCCCAAGGGCATCCACCTAGCCCTTCCCCAGCGGTGAAAGACATAGAATGCACTGACGAACAACCACTTATGTTTCCTGATGATGAGGACATGGGAATACCACCTCAGCATGTCTCTGATGATGACGAAACACAGGTGCCAACTGCTGCGTCTTTCTGCAGTGTGCAGACTGAACAGGAGGTCAGGGATCAAGACTGGGTGGAAGACGATGCAGGGGACGATGAGGTCCTAGACCCCACATGGAATGAAGGTCGTGCCACTGACTTTCACAGTTCGGAGGAAGAGGCAGTGGTGAGACCGAGCCAACAGCGTAGCAAAAGAGGGAGCAGTGGGCAAAAGCAGAACACCCGCCGCCAAGAGACTCCGCCTGCTACTGACCGCCGCCATCTTGGACCGAGCACCCCAAAGGCAGCTTCAAGGAGTTCCCTGGCATGGCACTTCTTCAAACAATGTGCTGACGACAAGACCTGAGTGGTTTGCACGCTGTGCCATCAGAGCCTGAAGCGAGGCATTAACGTTCTGAACCTTAGCACAACCTGCATGACCAGGCACCTGCATGCAAAGCATGAACTGCAGTGGAGTAAACACCTTAAAAACAAGGAAGTCGCTCAGGCTCCCCCTGCTACCTCTTCTGCTGCTGCCGCCTCGGCCTCTTCCTCTGCCTCTGGAGGAACGTTGGCACCTGCCGCCCAGCAAACAGGGGATGTACCACCAACACCACCACCACCTCCGTCACCAAGCGTCTCAACCATGTCACACGGCAGCGTTCAGCTCTCCAACTCACAAACATTTAAGAGAAAGCGTAAATTCCCACCTAGCCACCCTCGATCCCTGGCCCTGAATGCCAGCATTTCTAAACTACTGGCCTATGAAATGCTGTCATTTAGGCTGGTGGACACAGACAGCTTCAAACAACTCATGTCGCTTGCTGTCCCACAGTATGTTGTTCCCAGCCGCCACTACTTCTCCAAGAGAGCCGTGCCTTCCCTGCACAACCAAGTATCCGATAAAATCAAGTGTGCACTGCGCAATGCCATCTGTAGCAAGGTCCACCTAACCACAGATACGTGGACCAGTAAGCACGGCCAGGGACGCTATATCTCCCTAACTGCACACTGGGTAAATGTAGTGGCAGCTGGGCCCCAGGCGGAGAGCTGTTTGGCGCACGTCCTTCCGCCGCCAAGGATCGCAGGGCAACATTCTTTGCCTCCTGTTGCCACCTCCTCCTTCTCGGCTTCCTCCTCCTCTTCTTCCACCTGCTCATCCAGTCAGCCACACACCTTCACCACCAACTTCAGCACAGCCCGGGGTAAACGTCAGCAGGCCATTCTGAAACTCATATGTTTGGGGGACAGGCCCCACACCGCACAGGAGTTGTGGCGGGGTATAGAACAACAGACCGACGAGTGGTTGCTGCCGGTGAGCCTCAAGCCCGGCCTGGTGGTGTGTGATAATGGGCGAAATCTCGTTGCAGCTCTGGGACTAGCCGGTTTGACGCACATCCCTTGCTTGGCGCATGTGCTGAATTTGGTGGTGCAGAAGTTCATTCACAACTACCCCGACATGTCAGAGCTGCTGCATAAAGTGCGGGCCGTCTGTTCGCGCTTCCGGCGTTCACATCCTGCCGCTGCTCGCCTGTCTGCGCTACAGCGTAACTTCGGCCTTCCCGCTCACCGCCTCATATGCGACGTGCCCACCAGGTGGAACTCCACCTTGCACATGCTGGACAGACTGTGCGAGCAGCAGCAGGCCATAGTGGAGTTTCAGCTGCAGCACGCACGGGTCAGTCGCACAGCGGAACAGCACCACTTCACCACCAATGACTGGGCCTCCATGCGAGACCTGTGTGCCCTGTTGCGCTGTTTCGAGTACTCCACCAACATGGCCAGTGGCGATGACGCCGTTATCAGCGTTACAATACCACTTTTATGTCTCCTTGAGAAAACACTTAGGGCGATGATGGAAGAGGAGGTGGCCCAGGAGGAGGAGTAGGAGGAGGAAGAGGGGTCATTTTTAGCACTTTCAGGCCAGTCTCTTCGAAGTGACTCAGAGGGAGGTTTTTTGCAACAGCAGAGGCCAGGTACAAATGTGGCCAGCCAGGGCCCACTACTGGAGGACAAGGAGGACGAGGATGAGGAGGAGGTGGAGGAGGATGAGGATGAAGCATGGTCACAGCGGGGTGGCACCCAACGCAGCTCGGGCCCATCACTGGTGCGTGGCTGGGGGGAAAGGCAGGACGATGACGATACGCCTCCCACAGAGGACAGCTTGTCCTTACCCCTGGGCAGCCTGGCACACATGAGCGACTACATGCTGCAGTGCCTGCGCAACGACAGCAGAGTTGCCCACATTTTAACGTGTGCGGACTACTGGGTTGCCACCCTGCTGGATCCACGCTACAAAGACAATGTGCCCACCTTACTTCCTGCACTGGAGCGTGATAGGAAGATGCGCGAGTACAAGCGCACGTTGGTAGACGCGCTACTTAGAGCATTCCCAAATGTCACAGGGGAACAAGTGGAAGCCCAAGGCCAAGGCAGAGGAGGAGCAAGAGGTCGCCAAGGCAGCTGTGTCACGGCCAGCTCCTCTGAGGGCAGGGTTAGCATGGCAGAGATGTGGAAAAGTTTTGTCAACACGCCACAGCTAACTGCACCACCACCTGATACGCAACGTGTTAGCAGGAGGCAACATTTCACTAACATGGTGGAACAGTACGTGTGCACACCCCTCCACGTACTGACTGATGGTTCGGCCCCATTCAACTTCTGGGTCTCTAAATTGTCCACGTGGCCAGAGCTAGCCTTTTATGCCTTGGAGGTGCTGGCCTGCCCGGCGGCCAGCGTTTTGTCTGAACGTGTATTCAGCACGGCAGGGGGCGTCATTACAGACAAACGCAGCCGCCTGTCTACAGCCAATGTGGACAAGCTGACGTTCATAAAAATGAACCAGGCATGGATCCCACAGGACCTGTCGGTCCCTTGTCCAGATTAGACATTAACTACCTCCCCTTGTCTGGGTGCCGGGGCCTAAATATATGCCAATGGACTGTTCCAATGTTGGGTGACGTGAAGCCTGATTCTCTGCTATGACATGCAGACTAATTCTCTGCTGACATGAAGCCAGATCCTCTGTTACGGGACCTCTCTCCTCTGCCTGGGTGCTGGGCCTAAATATCTGACAATGGACTGTTGCAGTGGTGGCTGACGTGAAGCCTGATTTTCTGCTATGACATGCAGACTGATTCTCTGCTGACATGAAGCCAGATCCTCTGTTACGGGACCTCTCTCCTCTGCCTGGGTGCTGGGCCTAAATTTATGAAAATGGACTGTTGCATTGGTGGCTGACGTGAAGCCTGATTCTCTGCTATGACATGAAGACTGATTCTCTGCTGACATGAAGCCAGATTCTCTGTTACGGGACCTCTCTCCTCTGCCTGGGTGCTGGGCCTAAATTTATGAAAATGGACTGTTGCATTGGTGGCTGACGTGAAGCCTGATTCTCTGCTATGATATGAAGACTGATTCTCTGCTGACATGAAGCCAGATTGTCTGTTACGGGACCTCTCTCCTCTGCCTGGGTGCTGGGCCTAAATATCTGACAATGGACTGTTGCATTGGTGGCTGACGTGAAGCCTGATTCTCTGCTATGATATGAAGACTGATTCTCTGCTGACATAAAGCCAGATTGTCTGTTACGGGACCTCTCTCCTCTGCCTGGGTGCTGGGCCTAAATATCTGACAATGGACTGTTGCATTGGTGGCTGACGTGAAGCCTGATTCTCTGCTATGATATGAAGACTGATTCTCTGCTGACATGAAGCCAGATTGTCTGTTACGGGACCTCTCTCCTCTGCCTGGGTGCTGGGCCTAAATATCTGACAATGGACTGTTGCATTGGTGGCTGACGTGAAGCCTGATTCTCTGCTATGATATGAAGACTGATTCTCTGCTGACATGAAGCCAGATTGTCTGTTACGGGACCTCTCTCCTCTGCCTGGGTGCTGGGCCTAAATATCTGACAATGGACTGTTGCAGTGGTGGCTGACGTGAAGCCTGATTCTCTGCTATGATATGAAGACTGATTCTCTGCTGACATGGAGCCAGATTGTCTGTTACGGGACCTCTCTCCTCTGCCTGGGTGCTGGGCCTAAATTTATGAAAATGGACTGTTGCAGTGGTGGGTGACGTGAAGCCTGATTCTCTGCTATGACATGAAGACTGATTCTCTGCTGACATGAAGCCAGATTGTCTGTTACGGGACCTCTCTCCTCTGCCTGGGTGCTGGGCCTAAATTTATGAAAATGGACTGTTACAGTGGTGGGTGACGTGAAGCCTGATTCTCTGCTATGACATGCAGACTGATTCTCTGCTGACATGAAGCCAGATCCTCTGTTATGGGACCTCTCTCCTCTGCCTGGTTGCTGGGCCTAAATTTATGAAAATGGACTGTTGCATTGGTGGCTGACGTGAAGCCTGATTCTCTGCTATGATATGAAGACTGATTCTCTGCTGACATGAAGCCAGATTGTCTGTTACGGGACCTCTCTCCTCTGCCTGGGTGCTGGGCCTAAATATCTGACAATGGACTGTTGCATTGGTGGCTGACGTGAAGCCTGATTCTCTGCTATGATATGAAGACTGATTCTCTGCTGACATGAAGCCAGATTGTCTGTTACGGGACCTCTCTCCTCTGCCTGGGTGCTGGGCCTAAATATCTGACAATGGACTGTTGCATTGGTGGCTGACGTGAAGCCTGATTCTCTGCTATGATATGAAGACTGATTCTCTGCTGACATGAAGCCAGATTGTCTGTTACGGGACCTCTCTCCTCTGCCTGGGTGCTGGGCCTAAATTTATGAAAATGGACTGTTGCATTGGTGGCTGACGTGAATCCTGATTCTCTGCTATGATATGAAGACTGATTCTCTGCTGACATGAAGCCAGATTGTCTGTTACGGGACCTCTCTCCTCTGCCTGGGTGCTGGGCCTAAATTTATGAAAATGGACTGTTGTAGTGGTGGGTGACGTGAAGCCTGATTCTCTGCTATGACATGAAGACTGATTCTCTGCTGACATGAAGCCAGATTCTCTGTTACGGGACCTCTCTCCTCTGCCTGGGTGCTGGGCCTAAATATCTGACAATGGACTGTTGCATTGGTGGCTGACGTGAAGCCTGATTCTCTGCTATGACACGAAGACTGATTCTCTGCTGACATGAAGCCAGATTCTCTGTTACGGGACCTCTCTCCTCTGCCTGGGTGCCGGGGCCTAAATATATGAGAATGGACTGTTCCAGTGGTGGGTAACGTGAAGCCAGATTCTCTGCTATGGGACCTCTCTCCAATTGATTTTGGTTAATTTTTATTTATTTAATTTTTATTTTAATTCATTTCCCTATCCACATTTGTTTGCAGGGGATTTACCTACATGTTGCTGCCTTTTGCAGCCCTCTAGCCCTTTCCTGGGCTGTTTTACAGCCTTTTTAGTGCCGAAAAGTTCGGGTCCCCATTGACTTCAATGGGGTTTGGGTTCGGGACGAAGTTCGGATCGGGTTCGGATCCCGAACCCGAACATTTTCGGGAAGTTCGGCCGAACTTCTCGAACCCGAACATCCAGGTGTCCGCTCAAC
Source organism: Bufo gargarizans (assembly GCF_014858855.1). Taxonomy (NCBI): domain Eukaryota; kingdom Metazoa; phylum Chordata; class Amphibia; order Anura; family Bufonidae; genus Bufo; species Bufo gargarizans. The sequence continues at coordinate 168,791,444 of NC_058087.1, read as the reverse complement.
TCTATTCACAATATCCGTTTAATTGTGAGTGATGCTCATGTTGAGGATGTGTCATGTTTCGTCCTTAGCGGATTACCTACCCCTCTAGTGTTGGGGCTACCCTGGCTCACTAAACATAACCCCACCATTGATTGGCAAGCGAGGCAAATAAATGGTTGGAGTGACTTTTGCAGAGAGAATTGCCTCACGACATCTGTTTCTGAGGTTGCTACTAAGACTGTACCATCTTTTCTCTCTGAATTTTCGGATGTCTTCTCTGAGAGTGGAGTTCAGGATTTGCCCCCGCACAGGGAGTACGATTGCCCTATTAATCTCATCCCAGGCGCCAAACTGCCTAAATCTCGTTTATACAATCTTTCCCAACCTGAGAGGATCGCTATGCGTGCTTATATCTCTGAGAGTCTGAGAAAAGGACACATACGACCCTCGAAGTCACCTGTTGCCGCTGGTTTTTTCTTTGTTAAGAAAAAAGATGGTTCTTTAAGACCTTTTCTGGATTTCAGGGAGCTGAACAGTATCACAATTCGTGACCCTTATCCGCTTCCTCTGATCCCGGACCTGTTTAACCAGGTTGTTGGGGCTAAAGTCTTTTCCAAATTAGATCTAAGAGGGGCATACAACCTGGTCAGGGTCAGAGAAGGAGACGAATGGAAGACGGCCTTCAATACTCCTGAGGGCCATTTTGAGAATTTGGTTATGCCTTTTGGTTTGATGAATGCCCCAGCCGTTTTTCAGCATTTCGTGAACAGCATTTTTTATCATTTGATGGGAAAATTTGTATTAGTGTATTTGGATGACATTTTGATTTTTTTCTCCTGATTTCAAAACTCATAAGGAACATTTACGTCAGGTCTTGCTCATCCTGCGGGAGAATAAATTATATGCGAAACTGGAAAAATGTGTGTTTGCGGTTCCAGAAATTAAATTTCTGGGGTTTCTTCTCTCCGCTTCTGGTTTTCGCATGGACCCCGAGAAGTTCCGCGCTGTGCTTGAGTGGGAGCTTCCTGAGAATCAGAAGGCGCTGATGCGTTTTTTGGGCTTTGCCAATTATTACAGGAAGTTTATTTTGAATTATTCCTCTATTGTTAAACCACTCACTGATATGACCAGAAAGGGGGTAGATTTTTCTTCTTGGTCAGTAGAGGCGCGTAAGGCTTTTTCTAATATCAAGGAGAGTTTTGCTTCCGCTCCCATCTTGGTGCAACCTGATATTTCTTTACCCTTCATAGTTGAGGTTGATGCTTCTGAGGTGGGGGCGGTCTTGTCTCAGGGTTCCTCTCCTGCCAAATGGCGACCGTGTGCCTTTTTCTCGAAAAAACTCTCCTCCGCAGAGAGAAATTACGATGTGGGAGATAGGGAATTGTTGGCCATCAAGTTGGCTTTTGAGGAATGGCGCCATTGACTAGAGGGAGCCAGACACCCTATTACCGTATTTACTGACCATAAAAATCTGGCCTACTTGGAGTCAGCCAAGCGTCTGAACCCGAGACAGGCCAGATGGTCTTTGTTCTTTTCTAGGTTTAATTTTGTGGTCACGTTCCGCCCTGGAGTTAAGAATGTGAAGGCAGATGCCCTGTCACGTTGTTTTCCGGGAGGCGGGAATTTTGAAGACCCGGGTCCCATTTTGGCTGAAGGTGTGGTGGTCTCTGCTCTTTTTTCTGAATTGGAGGCAGAGGTGCAGGCAGCCCAGTCAGAGGCTCCTGATCTTTGTCCTCCTGGGAGGTTGTTTGTACCTCTCGCTTTAAGACACAAGATTTTTAAGGAACACCACGATACGGTCCTTGCTGGGCACCCGGGGGCAAGAGCCACACTGGATCTCATCGCTCGGAGATTCTGGTGGCCTGCGCTTCGTAAGTCGGTTGAGGGTTTTGTGGCAGCCTGCGAGACTTGCTCTCGTGCTAAAGTCCCTCATTCACGGCCATCAGGTCCTCTCCTTCCCTTACACATTCCTTCCCGTCCTTGGACACATCTGTCCATGGACTTTATCACGGACCTGCCTCGTTCCTCGGGGAAGACTGTGATTCTGGTGGTGGTGGACCGTTTTAGCAAAATGGTGCATTTCATCCCTTTTCCTGGTTTGCCCAATGCTAAGACGCTGGCACAGGCATTTATTGATCACATTGTCAAATTGCACGGTATTCCTTCAGACATAGTCTCTGATAGGGGCACGCAGTTTGTTTCCAGATTCTGGAAGGCTTTCTGTTCTCGCTTGGGGGTTCGGTTGTCATTCTCTTCTGCTTTCCACCCGCAGTCGAATGGCCAGACAGAGCGCGTCAATCAGAATCTGGAGACATATCTGCGCTGTTTTGTGGCGGAGAATCAAGAGGATTGGTGTTCTTTTTTGTCCCTTGCTGAGTTTGCTTTAAATAACCGTCGTCAGGAGTCCTCTGATAAGTCACCATTTTTTGGTGCATATGGGTTTCATCCGCAGTTTGGGACTTTCTCGGGAGAGGGGTCTTCTGGTTTACCTGATGAGGACAGGTTCTCCTCCTCTTTGTCATCTATTTGGCAAAAGATTCAGGATAATCTAAAGAGCATGAGTGAGAGATATAAGCGTGTGGCAGATAAGAGACGTGTGCTTGGTCCAGGACCTGAATATTGGTGATCTGGTGTGGTTGTCTACCAAGAATATCAAATTGAAGGTTCCCTCCTGGAAGTTGGGTCCTAGGTTTATTGGGCCTTACAAAATCCTGTCTGTCATCAATCCTGTTGCCTAATGTCTTGATCTTCCTCAGACTTGGAAGATCCATAATGTTTTTCATAAGTCCTTATTGAAAACTTATGTTCAGCCCATTGTACCCTCGCCTTTGCCTCCTCCTCCGATTATGGTTGATGGGAATCTTGAATTTCAGGTCTCTAGGATTGTGGATTCTCGTCTTGTTCGCGGTTCTCTTCAGTACCTTGTTCATTGGGAGGGTTATGGTCCTGAGGAGAGGATGTGGGTCCCAGTGACGGACATTAAGGCCTCTCGTCTCATCAGGGCTTTCCATAGGTCCCATCCTGAGAAGGTGGGCTCTGAGTGTCCGGAGTCCACTCGTAGAGGGAGGGGTACTGTCACAACCAGACAGCTGAGAAGCTCTGACAGAGACCTTTCAGAACCTCCTCCTTGAGTTCTCTTTGTTGTACTGTTCAGTTCCTCATCTCGTTAGCCTCTCTCAGCTGTCATGGAGTTAGACTGATTGCTTCCCTTTAAATCCCTCCCCATGGTGCATTGCTGGAGTGTGTGTGCATGCTGATCTTGTTTTCCTGTCTGCTACAAAGTTAAGTGCTGAACATTTATCTGTTATTTTCTGTTTGCTGGATCCCAGGTGACCCTGACTCCCTCCGTGTCTGGAGTAGGGAGCCGGTGGTCGTGTCCCCTCACTATTGTAGGGTGTTCAGGGGTATATAGTCGAGGTACGTGGATATGCAAACCTCCACCTTTCGGATCTTTGCATAGGCTGAGCAGCCAGGGATAGTCTCAGGTCTTGTGCAGGGGTCTCCATTTTGGTTCCTTAGCTTTGGATCCACTCAGTCATATGCATGTTGCTTTGTCTTGTTTCCTGTACACCGTCCGTGACAGGGGGGTGGCAAAGCCCTCCAGAACTTGTCAGTCACAATACGGTCCAGCATAGCAGCAGGATTCAGCACCTCGGGCTGTAGCCATTTCTGCAATAGGTGAACCAAGTCATAATACTGTAATCTCGCTGGCTTGGCCGGGTCAAACTCCCACTAATGCACCCACTGGGCCCGAACTAACACATTTACCACTAGTCGCGCCAGGATCTCACCCTTGACTGTGTTGTAGACCACCGCTTGCTCGGCTGACAAATCAAAGTAGACCTGTTGGGGTCCGGATGTCAGGAACGGAGCAATTGCAATGGATTGGGGGGGGGGGGGGGAACGTTCATAGGATCCTTTTAAGATGTTATGAGAGTTTTGTTGTGACGCCATTTGCATTTCAGCAACGAGGGGCAGAGTCCCCCTAAGTAGATGGTGATGTGGTACCCAGGTGTAGGAATGCCAGAGTGGTGTAAAGGTAGCCTATAATGTCCCTTTAGGTGTGGCTGTGCACGTGCTCCTACCTGGATATCCTGGAATCCCGGGCGTGGTCGTCCGAAGCATTGCAAAGGATAGTTGATGAAGGGGATGATTAAATGAATTGAGTCCAGACTTATATTGAAGTTGATAACAGCTTTACTTGAATAAACTTGCATCAGGGAACAATCTTCCAATTCTATCTTGGTTACCAGCAAACTTTGGCATAAATTAGTAGTCAATAACAATCTCGGCCCTACTACCTCTGCTACTCTCTAGCTCTGCTGTGCTATCAGGATTAAATAGAAACTTTTCCTTTCTGCTAAACTTAGCTTTATGTAGTCTGACTCTGCCTTTATCTTGATCTGTATCTTTATTTTTATCCAGGGATCTCTTCCTCCTGGCTTCTGAAGCTTTCAGCTTTTCTCTCTGGTTCCAGCAGAGCAGACAGGGCTCTGCTGGCTGGCACACAGCCTTCTCCTAGGAGGGCGTACTCCAAAACTGGCTTCTGCAGGGCTCGTCCAGCAGGTGCTGCCTTCCCCAAGCAGGGGGTAATGTAGACACAACCTCTCCCCTAGAAGGGGTAGGTTAGACTACCCTCCACTAACTAAACTCCTCCCTCTCTAAAGAGTGGACTAGAATCGAAAGAAGGTTCTATTCCAGGCAAACTAACTCTGCCATTGATGCCACCATCTGCCGGTGAACCAGGCACATTACATGTCAACAGTCACAAAATCAGAAATACAAATACACAATGTGCAGGACCTGGAAAAAAATACACATGATGACGTTGAATCAACCATAGAAGATAGTGGAGAGGTGTAAAAGGTGGTAATGCACCTCTGCGGTGTTACACAATAATGTCAGCCCACTGGTCTCGGGGTAGACCCTCCCTCTCGACCACCTTCTCGAATACCGCTAGGTAGGTCTCGACGTCATCCGTTTTGGGGATTGCCGTGCGGACTGCTTTCCGGACACCGTGGACCCCCGGAGATTCTCCTGTCTTCTGGTTAGTTTCTTGCTGTCACTGATTAGCCTATAGCAGTTGCCGGTTAGTCTCCTGCTGTTGCTGGTTAGCCTCCACGAGGGCTTTCACTACAGCCTCCATCTCTTCCCGTGACACTACCATTTTTTTATGTCTCCACCTCTCCTATGCCTTGTGACCTGCGCCAACACTTGGAATCTCAATTGGGAGATAGAATGAGATGCACTGTGAAAACGAGCTGGTATTGGTAACAACACATTCTCAGTCCGTATTGTGGACTTGTGTTTGCATATACGGTCCCTTACAGTCTGCATGGTCTCCCCAATATACACTAGGCCACATTGTCATTCTATCTCCCAACTGAGATTCCAAGTGTTGGAGCAGGTCACAAGGCATAGGAGAGGTGGAGATATTAAAAAACGGTTATTACGTAGGGAAGCCTATTGGATCCACACCCTGGGCACTTTGCAGCCCAGGGGACTCAATAGGGATTATGAAATCACTCAACTAGATGATAAATAATGTATCTAATGTACTAATTATTATTTATTTCCCTTTCAGATGACACTTTGTGATCTTGCGGTATCGTTTTTGTACTTTTTTATTTTGCAAGTTTGTATTTGATTATGAGCAGCTTTGTGATTAGGGGAGTCACTATAACTTGAGATGTGTATCACTTTGTGAAATGTTTGCTGACGAAGGCTGGACGGGCCGAAACGCGTCCATTTGCTGTAAAGATTTATGGAATAAATGCTAAGCATATGTGTTACAAAACTGTTAGTTACACTGTTACAAAACTGTTAATTACACTGTGTGCGGTCGGTCAGGACTTCAGGGACCCGTAACTCCCGAACCCTTGGACCGACGGAGCCGGATTTTGGATATGTTGTTCCCCTACACCAGGACTGTCTGAGGATACCGAATGTAAAGATGTACCCCCTGGTTTTGGGGTACATCCAGAACTTGGGTAACATTGTGTGTGGGTTGATTATGTTAAAGGCTTATCTGAGGGGAGGAGACGTGGGGGCTGTCCCAGACATGTAATTGTGTATTGTGGTAATCATGTAAATGTAGCCCTTCCCAGGGCAGGATTGCATAAAAGAAGGCCCCAGGTCAATAAACATCAGTCTTGCTTAACCTTCAAATCGCAGCCTCGACTCGTTTGTGGAGGGGGGAAAGATTATCCTAGCTGAAAGATCATTACCGGGATTGTTCTACATTTACAGGATCCTTCTGGATACCGAGACGAAGCGGCTCCTCTCTCTCTCCCTAAGCAGAGATCCAGACTATCCAAGCGGTCCAGCTCCCAGCTAGCCGGGGAGTAACCGTAACATTTGGATGGCAGCGGTGGGATTGTCCTGGATTTCCTAGGAGAGGTACTGAACGGATGGAGAGCGCTTACGAAAAATTGAAACGTGCGACCTTGAAGGATTTACTCGAAAGCAGAGGGGGGAACGCCAGCAACCGTCCGAGAAGGGAACTGATCGCAGAACTAACCGAACTGGATCAGGGCTTCACGATGGCAGAAACCCCAACCACGAGTAGTGACGAAAAGACCAGGATTGTTCGGGAGAGGCTCTCTCTGTACGGGCCGAACCCACCTATGGAACTGGTACAGCAGTTGATGGCAGAAGCGGACGAGGATATACGGAAGGCTCGAGCCCACGAACTCAGCCTAGTGACCGCACACCGCAATGCCGAAGCACCGCAGGTAATCGTTCCTGTCGGAAACGCAGGGAGGCCAAAGATACCCTATGCAGCTTTTAGACCCTTCCTAGAGAGCGAGACAGGAATTGATGAATATTTAGCGGACTTCGAGAGGCAATGTGCCCTGCACCAGATTCCCAACAGAGAGTGGCCCACGATATTGTCTGGAAAACTATCCGGGCGAGCTCTGGAAGCATTTCGGACTCTGGGCGCTGAGGAAGTGACACAGTATGCGCTGGTCAAAGAGACACTGTTGCGGCGGTACGCTGTAACTCCTGACACGTATCGCCGACAATTTCGTAGCACGAGAAAGAAGCCTAACGACACACATATGGAATGGGCGCACCGAATGCGGAGAGCGGCAAATCACTGGATGAGCGGAAGTAAAGCTGTGACTGGTGAGGAAATTTTACAATTATTTCTCTTAGAACATTTGTATAACGGCATGGAGCAGCAGGGGAAGGAATGGCTGCGAGACAGACGACCCTCTACCTTAGAAGAAGCAGCCAAATTGGCCGATGAACATTACGACTCCCGTCTACACGAACCCACGAACTACCGAGCCCCAGCACGGGTTGAACACAAAGATGTTTACCGCATGCCACCACGTACTGAATTCCGAGCCTCGGTGCCCGCGGGCCCCGCACGGTACTCAGGACCACCGAGTAACAACTCTGATCGCCCCAGACCGACCTGCTACCGATGCAAGCAACCAGGGCACCTCATGGCTAGCTGCCCCCTTAATGCACACCAGACCCCCCGGAATTATAATTACCCCCCTGGGTCATCTCGTCCTGCCCGGGCGCTCTGTGTTAACCAAGAAGCCCCTATGGAGGAATATTTGGGACCACTTCACGAAGCAGATCCGGTATATGCTGCTTCGGATAACCGCCAGCACCATCGGCAGAAGGTATGGCTCGAGGGCCGATCTACCGAGGGGTTAAGAGACACGGGGGCTACGATTACACTAGTCCAGAGCCATTTGGTGCCGGAGCACAAGCGATCAGGGCAGACTGTGGCCGTTAGAGTGGCGGGGGGGATGTGTACAAAATTCCGACCGCTAAAGTACATCTTGATTGGGGAGTGGGAAAGGGGTCCGTAAACGTGGGCATAATGGATAATTTACCTGCCGAAGTACTACTGGGCAACGATTTGGGCCCCATGACTTCTGCCTATGCTCCAGTGGACAACAACGAGGCAAACCCAGTGACTACCAGAGCCCAAGCCCGAACGGAGCAAGAACTATCACCGGTGCGGGAGACACAGGTAAGACCTACCCCGACCTCGACTGACCCGTTAGGTTCCATACCCTGGGACACCCCAGATGCTTTCGAGACAGAGTCTAAGACTGACCCGACATTACAAAAGTACCGGGAACGAGCAGAGACCGGAGGGAGCGGGTCAGATAACGAAACCTTTTTATGGGAAAAGGGAAAGCTGTATCGCTTGACGGAGAAAAGGGAGCAGCAGAGGCGACAGCTGGTAGTGCCCCACAAATACCGTCGAGAAATACTCAAGATAGGACATGACATTCCCTTGGCAGGCCACCTAGCTGTAACCCGCACACTACACCGTATTACTCACACATTCTTTTGGCCAGGGGTACACGCTGATGTTAGGACTTATTGTAAGACCTGCGATGTGTGCCAACGAGTAGGGAGGAGAGGCGATCACCCTAAAGCTCATTTAGTAAATATGCCCATTGTGGAGGAACCCTTCAGCAGGGTTGCTATTGACCTAGTGGGACCGCTGGCTACCCCTAGTCCCTCCGGTAAGCGCTACATTCTTACCGTAGTGGACTACGCTACCAGGTACCCGGAAGCTGTCGCCCTATCCAACATCCAAGCGGATACGGTAGCGAATGCGCTGGTGCAGGTGTTTTCCCGGGTAGGATTTCCGAAAGAAATCCTGTCCGACCGAGGCACCCAATTTACGGCCGAATTGACTCAGCAACTCTGGCAGGTTTGCAAAATTAAGTCCCTCCTGAGCTCTCCATACCACCCCCAGACAAACGGACTTTGTGAGAGGTTCAACGGGACCCTCAAACAAATGCTCAAAACATTTACTCAGGAATACCGAGACTGGGAGCGTTTTCTGCCACACCTCCTATTTGCTTATCGGGAGGTGCCCCAGGAAACGACCGGGTTTTCGCCCTTCGAGTTGCTCTACGGAAGAAAAGTACGGGGACCCCTAAACCTGATCCGGGAGCACTGGGAGGGAGAGATGGAGACTGACGGTGTCCCCATTGTGCCGTACGTGCTGGAACTCAGGGACCGAATGGAGCAATTAGCTAAATCAGTGCAGGCTAACCTCCAGGCGGCCCAGAGAAGACAGAAGGTGTGGTACGATCGGGGGGCCCGAAAGAGAATCTTTACCCTAGGACAAAAGGTGTTAGTGCTTAAGCCAGTTAAGACAGACAAATTACAGGCGTCCTGGCAGGGCCCCTATCAGATAGTGGAGAAAAGGGGAGACACCACCTACGTAATAGCTAGCTGCCATGACAGCAATCTTAGAAAGACATTCCATGTGAACATGCTCAAGGAATATCTTGAGCGGCCGGAGAACGTGACGGCCATATGCTGTCCCCCTCAGGAAGACCCCGACAGTCTACCCATTCCAGATCTGTTAGAAAAAAGTCCCCACGCAGATATAGTAGCTCAGGTCAAGATAGGGGACCGACTTAGCCCCACTGAAAGGGAGCAGCTTAACCAACTCCTGCAGTCCAAAAGCCCCACTTTCTCCCAGAAGCCAGGGTACACTACCTTAACCACCCACCAGGTAGATACCCCGGGACAAGCTCCTTTACGCCAGGCTTCTTACCGAATCCCCGAGGCAGTTAGGGCAGAGATGAAGAAGGAGATCGATGAGATGCTCCAACTCAAGGTAATTGAGCCCTCCGATAGTCCCTGGGCTTCTCCAGTGGTCCTGGTGCCCAAGAAAGATGGTACAACCCGGTTTTGCGTAGACTATCGGAGGCTCAATGAAAAGACAGTGACGGACGCTTACCCTATGCCCAGGGTAGACGAGCTACTCGATCGTATAGCCAGGGGAAATTATCTGACCACCATCGACCTCTGCAAGGGTTACTGGCAGATTCCCCTGGCCCAGGAGGCTGTCCCCAAGTCAGCATTCGTCACCCCGTTCGGCTTATATCATTTTAAGGTAATGCCGTTTGGGATGAAGAATGCCCCAGCTACATTCCAGCGCTTGGTTGATAGGCTCCTGGATGGCTTCCAGAGTTTTGCTTGCGCATACCTGGACGACATAGCGATCCACAGTGAGTCCTGGGGGGACCACTTAGCTCACGTAGGAATGGTTCTGGATCAGATCCGGACTGCGGGCCTGACTCTGAAGCCAGAAAAATGCCACTTTGGGATGGCCGAGGTACAGTACCTGGGTCACCGGGTGGGGTGTGGGAAACAGCGACCAGAGCCGGCCAAGATAGAAGCTGTTGCCAATTGGCCCACCCCCACCACTAAGACTCAGGTCCTAGCATTCCTGGGCACAGCAGGGTACTACAGACGGTTTGTACCAGACTACAGCACACTTGCCAAACCCCTGACTGACCTGACCAAGAAAAACTTACCTCGACAGGTCCTGTGGTCTCCCCACTGTGAAACGGCTTTCCAAGCTCTCAAACTTGCTCTTGTCAACGCTCCCGTCTTGGCGGCCCCAGCCCTTAACAAACGTTTTATCGTCCATACAGACGCTTCCATGTTCGGGCTGGGAGCTGTCCTCAGCCAAGTAGGCGAAGACGGAGGGGAGCACCGAGTTGTCTACATCAGCCGTAAGCTCCTGCCACGCGAAGTCAGCTATGCAGCGGTAGAAAAAGAGTGTTTGGCTTTGGTGTGGGCACTAAAGAAATTGACTCCCTATTTGTATGGACAAGAGTTCACTCTGGTTACTGACCATAACCCGTTGGTGTGGCTAAACCGGGTCTCGGGGGATAACGGCAGACTTTTACGTTGGAGTCTGTCATTACAACCCTTCAACTTCACCATTACCTACAGACCTGGGAAACAGAATGGCAACGCTGACGGGTTGTCCAGACAAACAGACCTCAGCCCAGCATAACCCGCGGTCTGGACAGCCTTAGTCTGCCCCGAAAAGGGGTCAGACAGTGTCTGCCAGAGTGTTCCACAAAAAGGGAGCACTGTTACAAAACTGTTAGTTACACTGTTACAAAACTGTTAATTACACTGTGTGCGGTCGGTCAGGACTTCAGGGACCCGTAACTCCCGAACCCTTGGACCGACGGAGCCGGATTTTGGATATGTTGTTCCCCTACACCAGGACTGTCTGAGGATACCGAATGTAAAGATGTACCCCCTGGTTTTGGGGTACATCCAGAACTTGGGTAACATTGTGTGTGGGTTGATTATGTTAAAGGCTTATCTGAGGGGAGGAGACGTGGGGGCTGTCCCAGACATGTAATTGTGTATTGTGGTAATCATGTAAATGTAGCCCTTCCCAGGGCAGGATTGCATAAAAGAAGGCCCCAGGTCAATAAACATCAGTCTTGCTTAACCTTCAAATCGCAGCCTCGACTCGTTTGTGGAGGGGGGAAAGATTATCCTAGCTGAAAGATCATTACCGGGATTGTTCTACATTTACAGGATCCTTCTGGATACCGAGACGAAGCGGCTCCTCTCTCTCTCCCTAAGCAGAGATCCAGACTATCCAAGCGGTCCAGCTCCCAGCTAGCCGGGGAGTAACCGTAACAATATGAATTGAAGAAGCCGTGGTCCGCTGAGATTCCTTTGCTATTGATTTGGAGTTCGCTCTTTTCTTGTGCGGATGATAAGTCGAGTGCCGATCCTTCCTACTTGCAGATGGCTTTATAGACAGTTAGGTGTCGGCAAAGCCCGGACCGGCACCTTAGATCCAGTCCGATGCTTGACCTCACCTGGCTGTCAATCAGTCCAGCAGCACAAGCTGGGAGGAAAATACCTTCCCCTCCAGGTCAGAACCTTTACTGTGTCACGATATTTACAGTTGGTATAAATTATACATCTCCTTGTATATAGTGATATGGAGCATGCTGGTATAACCTAGGCATCTCCTGTATATAATTATACATGTACAGCTGGTATAAGTTATACATATTCTTGTATATAGTGATATGGACCATGCTGGTATAACCTGGGTATCTCCTGTATATAATTATACATGTACAGCTGGTATAAGTTATACATCTTCCTGTATATAGTGATATGGAGCATGCTGGTATAACCTGGGTATCTCCTGTATATAATTATATATGTACAGCTGGTATAAGTTATACATCTCCTTGTATATAGTGATATGGAGCATGCTGGTATAACCTGGGCATCTCCTGTATATAATTATATATGTACAGCTGGTATAAGTTATACATCTCCTTGTATATAGTGATATGGAGCATGCTGGTATAACCTGGGCATCTCCTGTATATAATTATATATGTACAGCTGGTATAACCTGGGCATCTCCTGTATATAATTATACATGTACAGCTGGTATAAGTTATACATATTCTTGTATATAGTGATATGGACCATGCTGGTATAACCTGGGTATCTCCTGTATATAATTATACATGTACAGCTGGTATAAGTTATACATCTTCCTGTATATAGTGATATGGAGCATGCTGGTATAACCTGGGCATCTCCTGTATATAATTATATATGTACAGCTGGTATAACCTGGGTATCTCCTGTATATAATTATATATGTACAGCTGGTATAAGTTATACATCTCCTTGTATATAGTGATATGGAGCATGCTGGTATAACCTGGGCATCTCCTGTATATAATTATATATGTACAGCTGGTATAAGTTATACATCTTCTTGTATATAGTGATATGGAGCATGCTGGTATAACCTGGGCATCTCCTGTATATAATTATATATGTACAGCTGGTATACGTTATACATCTTCTTGTATATAGTGATATGGAGCATGCTGGTATAACCTGGGTATCTCCTGTATATAATTATATATGTACAGCTGGTATAAGTTATACATCTTCTTGTATATAGTGATATGGAGCATGCTGGTATAACCTGGGCATCTCCTGTATATAATTATATATGTACAGCTGGTATAAGTTATACATCTTCTGTATATAGTGATATGGAGCATCCTGGTATAACCTGGGTATCTCCTGTATATAATTATATATGTACAGCTGGTATAAGTTATACATCTTCTTGTATATAGTGATATGGAGCATCCTGGTATAACCTGGGTATCTCCTGTATATAATTATATATGTACAGCTGGTATAAGTTATACATCTTCTTGTATATAGTGATATGGAGCATGCTGGTATAACCCGGGTATCTTCTGTATATAATTATATATGTACAGCTGGTATAAGTTATACACCTTCTTGTATATAGTGATATGGACCATGCTGGTATAACCTGGGAATCTCCTGTATATAATTATATATGTACAGCTGGTATAAGTTATACATCTTCTTGTATATAGTGATATGGACCATGCTGGTATAACCTGGGCATCTCCTGTATATAATTATATATGTACAGCTGGTATAAGTTATACATCTCCTTGTATATAGTGATATGGACCGTGCTGGTATAACCTGGGCATCTCCTGTATATAATTATATATGTACAGCTGGTATAAGTTATACATCTTCTTGTATATAGTGATATGGAGCATGCTGGTATAACCTGGGCATCTCCTGTATATAATTATATATGTACAGCTGGTATAAGTTATACATCTTCTTGTATATAGTGATATGGACCATGCTGGTATAACCTGGGCATCTCCTGTATATAATTATATATGTACAGCTGGTATAAGTTATACATCTTCTTGTATATAGTGATATGGAGCATGCTGGTATAACCTGGGTATCTCCTGTATATAATTATATATGTACAGCTGGTATAAGTTATACATCTTCTTGTATATAGTGATATGGATCATGCTGGTATAACCTGGGCATCTCCTGTATATAATTATATATGTACAGCTGGTATAAGTTATACATCTTCTTGTATATAGTGATATGGAGCATGCTGGTATAACCTGGGCATCTCCTGTATATAATTATATATGTACAGCTGGTATAAGTTATACATCTTCTTGTATATAGTGATATGGAGCATGCTGGTATAACCTGGGTATCTCCTGTATATAATTATATATGTACAGCTGGTATAAGTTATACATCTTCTTGTATATAGTGATATGGAGCATGCTGGTATAACCTGGGTATCTCCTGTATATAATTATATATGTACAGCTGGTATAAGTTATACATCTTCTTGTATATAGTGATATGGAGCATGCTGGTATAACCTGGGCATCTCCTGTATATAATTATATATGTACAGCTGGTATAAGTTATACATCTTCTTGTATATAGTGATATGGAGCATGCTGGTATAACCTGGGTATCTCCTGTATATAATTATATATGTACAGCTGGTATAAGTTATACATCTTCTTGTATATAGTGATATGGAGCATGCTGGTATAACCTGGGTATCTCCTGTATATAATTATATATGTACAGCTGGTATAAGTTATACATCTTCTTGTATATAGTGATATGGAGCATGCTGGTATAACCTGGGTATCTCCTGTATATAATTATATATGTACAGCTGGTATAAGTTATACATCTTCTTGTATATAGTGATATGGAGCATGCTGGTATAACCTGGGTATCTCCTGTATATAATTATATATGTACAGCTGGTATAAGTTATACATCTTCTTGTATATAGTGATATGGAGCATGCTGGTATAACCTGGGCATCTCCTGTATATAATTATATATGTACAGCTGGTATAAGTTATACATCTTCTTGTATATAGTGATATGGACCATGCTGGTATAACCTGGGTATCTCCTGTATATAATTATATATGTACAGCTGGTATAAGTTATACATCTTCTTGTATATAGTGATATGGAGCATGCTGGTATAACCTGGGCATCTCCTGTATATAATTATATATGTACAGCTGGTATAAGTTATACATCTTCTTGTATATAGTGATATGGAGCATGCTGGTATAACCTGGGCATCTCCTGTATATAATTATATATGTACAGCTGGTATAAGTTATACATCTTCTTGTATATAGTGATATGGAGCATGCTGGTATAACCTGGGCATCTCCTGTATATAATTATATATGTACAGCTGGTATAAGTTATACATCTTCTTGTATATAGTGATATGGAGCATGCTGGTATAACCTGGGTATCTCCTGTATATAATTATATATGTACAGCTGGTATAAGTTATACATCCTTCTTGTATATAGTGATATGGGCATGCTGGTATAACCTGGGCATCTCCTGTATATAATTATATATGTACAGCTGGTATAAGTTATACATCTTCTTGTATATAGTGATATGGAGCATGCTGGTATAACCTGGGCATCTCCTGTATATAATTATATATGTACAGCTGGTATAAGTTATACATCTTCTTGTATATAGTGATATGGAGCATGCTGGTATAACCTAGGGCATCTCCTGTATATAATTATATATGTACAGCTGGTATAAGTTATACATCTTCTTGTATATAGTGATATGGAGCATGCTGGTATAACCTGGGTATCTCCTGTATATAATTATATATGTACAGCTGGTATAAGTTATACATCTTCTTGTATATAGTGATATGGAGCATGCTGGTATAACCTGGGTATCTCCTGTATATAATTATATATGTACAGCTGGTATAACCTGGGTATCTCCTGTATATAATTATATATGTACAGCTGGTATAAGTTATACATCTTCTTGTATATAGTGATATGGAGCATGCTGGTATAACCTGGGTATCTCCTGTATATAATTATATATGTACAGCTGGTATAAGTTATACATCTTCTTGTATATAGTGATATGGACATGCTGGTATAACCTGGGTATCTCCTGTATATAATTATATATGTACAGCTGGTATAAGTTATACATCTTCTTGTATATAGTGATATGGAGCATGCTGGTATAACCTGGGCATCTCCTGTATATAATTATATATGTACAGCTGGTATAAGTTATACATCTTCTTGTATATAGTGATATGGAGCATGCTGGTATAACCTGGGTATCTCCTGTATATAATTATATATGTACAGCTGGTATAAGTTATACATCTTCTTGTATATAGTGATATGGAGCATGCTGGTATAACCTGGGCATCTCCTGTATATAATTATATATGTACAGCTGGTATAAGTTACACATCTTCTTGTATATAGTGATATGGAGCATGCTGGTATAACCTGGGTATCTCCTGTATATAATTATATAGGTACAGCTGGTATAAGTTATACATCTTCTTGTATATAGTAATATGGACCATGCTGGTATAACCCGGGCATCTCCTGCATATAATTATATATGTACAGCTGGTATAAGTTATACACCTCCTTGTATTTAGTGATATGGAGCATGCTGGTATAACCTGGGCATCTCCTGTATATAATTATATATGTACAGCTGGTATAAGTTATACATCTTCTTGTATATAGTGATATGGACCATGCTGGTATAACCTGGGTATCTCCTGTATATAATTATACATGTACAGCTGGTATAAGTTATACATCTTCTGTATATAGTGATATGGAGCATGCTGGTATAACCTGGGCATCTCCTGTATATAATTATATATGTACAGCTGGTATAAGTTATACATCTTCTTGTATATAGTGATATGGAGCATGCTGGTATAACCTGGGTATCTCCTGTATATAATTATATATGTACAGCTGGTATAAGTTATACATCTTCTGTATATAGTGATATGGAGCATGCTGGTATAACCTGGGCATCTCCTGTATATAATTATATATGTACAGCTGGTATAAGTTATACACCTTCTTGTATATAGTGATATGGAGCATGCTGGTATAACCTGGGTATCTCCTGTGTATAATTATATATGTACAGCTGGTATAAGTTATACATCTTCTTGTATTTTGTGATATGGAGCATGCTGGTATAACCTGGATATCTCTGGAATTTTGGTTGTTGAGAAATGTAAACCTTATATCCCTAAATTATAATCAAATCTGAAAAAAAAAAATCTTCGGTATGCAAACATCGTCTTATCGGTAATTGTGTACCTGGACGGCTGCCAGATGCCATATATCTGCACCCACAGTTTAATTGATATACCATGTCCTGAAATCTAGGTCACAAAGTGATATGTAAAAAATCCTTAAGCTTCTAAATGACCTGATTTTACCCATTTTGATTTATAGTTCTGCTTTATAATCTATAGACAAGTCCTGGCATTGAGAATACGTCTGATATTGGGTTAGATCAGGTCAATAAAAGCATTTAAAGCTACACTGACCAAAAAAGATAAACTCAACACTTTCAGTTTTTCTACCATTTTGCATGAGCTGAACTCAAAGATCTGAAACATTTTCTACATACACAAAAGACGCATTACTCTCAAATATTGTTCACAAATCTGTCTAAATCTGTGTTAGTGAGCGCTTCTCCTTTGCCGAGATCATCCATCCCACCTCACAGGTGTGGCATATCAAGGTGCTGATTTGACAGCATGAATATTGCACAGGTGTGCCTTAGACTGCCCACAATAAAAGGCCACTCTAAAATGTGCACAGTTTTACCTTACTGGGGGGGGGACAGAAAACCAGTCAGTATCTGGTGTGGCCACCATTTGCCTCATGCAGTGCAACACATCTTGATCAGGTTGTTGATTGTGGCCTGTGGAATATTGGCCTGCAGTACGCCGCCCTGCAGGGTGAGTGATGGTGAGGTCACAGGGATAGTTACTAACCAAGGGTGTTTTTGGTACTCACAGGTTTTTATATACCCTGGGCAGGTGTACCGCAGTGATGGAGAGGCTGGCACATGGATCCTCTGGGGCACTCTCTGTATATAGGGACCAGGTCGGATGGTAGGTGAGGTGCCTTGGGTGTTGCAGGTTTAATGTGCCAATGGCAAGATCCCTTTAAGTTTGTGACGCCAGTGCCGGGAACGGTGGCACACCGATTTATTGTAGCAATAATTGAGGAACACAAGTTGTAGTAAACCAGAACTTCCTTTTACTGAAACAGTTCAACTATTTACAGTCTGTAGTTGGTTCCATATGTAAAAAGGTTGAATACAGACAGGCTTTATATAAAACGGCAGGCAAAGTCTTTGCAAGATACACAGAGGGCATAAACACTTACAGATCAGGCTGCACTTTTCCTCAGATCCTGCCTGGCTTACTCCAAGGCCCGTATGCCCTATTGCTGGCTTTATCCTTGGGTAGGGAAACCTTCCTCTGGTATATGTCTCCTTGCTGTAGTATATACTTCTGCCCTTCAGCTCTCTGTTTGGCTGGAAATAAACTTGGCTCTGCACTGCACCTTTAAGGGAACTTGATTTCTCAGGAGGCAAACTCTTCCCTGGATGGCAGCTTTTGAGCTTCTTTGCTCAGGAAAACTCAGGCAGGCTAGACAGCATTAACTAGCCTCCTGGACTATACTGCACTGCACTGACTCTTTCCTGTCTGGGCCTAACTATATATACTAGGGGTTCCCTAGCTCCCTCTACTGTCTAGGAGGAGGAACTACCCCTAAGAGGCCTGATACAGGAGATAATAGGAAAAGCACATAAAAACATCAAATAAAGTACAATGACCATGTTCCACAGGAGGTGGAGAATAACGTGGCCATATTGACCCTTGTGTAGTGCCCACATTTACCTAGTGGGACACTACGGGTCCACTCCTCTTCAATAGCTGTGCAAAGTTGCAGAATATTGGCAGGAACTGGAACACGCTGTCGTATACGCCGATCCAGAGCATCCCAAACATGCTCAATGGGTGACATGTCCGGTGAGTATGCTGGCCATGCAAGAACTGGGATGTTTTCAGCTTCCAGGAATTGTGTACAGATCCTTGCAATATGGGGCCAGTGCATTATCATGCTGCAACATGAGGTGATGGTCGTGGATGAATGGCACAACAATGGGCCTCAGGATCTCGTCACGGTATCTCTGTGCATTCAAAATGCCATCAATAAAATGCACCTGTGTTCGTTGTCCATAACATACGCCTGCCCATACCATAACCCCACCGCCACCATGGGCCACTCGATCCACAACGTTGACGTCAGCAAACATCTCACCCACACGACGCGACACACGCTGTCTGCCATCTGCCCTTAACAGTGAAAACCAGGACTCATCTGTGAACAGAACGCCTCTCCAACGCGCCAGACGCCATCGAATGTGAGCATTTGCCCACTCAAGTCTGTTACAACGAACTGCAGTCAGGTCCAGACCCCGATGAGGACGACGAGCAGAGGAGCTTCCCTGAGACGGTTTCTGACAGTTTGTGCAGAAATTCTTTGGTTATGCAAACCGATTGTTGCTGCAGCTGTCCGGGTGGCTGGTCTCAGACGATCATGGAGGTGAACATGCTGGATGTGGAGGTCCTGGGCTGGTGTGGTTACACGTGATCTGCGGTTGTGAGGCCGGTTGGATGTACTGCCAAATTCTCTGAAACTCCTTTGGAGACGGCTTATGGTAGAGGAATGAACATTCATTGCACGGGCAACAGCTCTGGTAGACCTTCCTGCAGTCAGCAGGCCAATTGCACGCTCCCTCAAACGTTGCGACATCTGTGGCATTGTGCTGTGTGATCAAACTGCACATTTCAGAGTGGTCTTTTATTGTGGGCAGTCTAAGGCACACCTGTGCAATATTCATGCTGTCTAATCAGCACCTTGATATGCCACACCTGTGAGGTGGGATGGATTATCTCAGCAAAGGAGAAGTGCTCACTAACACAGATTTAGACAGGTTTGTGAACAATATTTGAGAGTAATGGGTCTTTTGTTTATGTAGAAAAATGTTTCAGATCTTTGAGTTCAGCTCATGCAAAATGGGAGCAAAACCGAAAGTGTTGCGTTTATATTTTTGTTCAGTGTATGTGCAATGTACGGTACTTGATAAGAAAACCTCATACAAGGAGGCAATGTCTGCAAGTAAATTGTTAGGAGAAGGATCTTGTTTGGTGTATACATAAGAGCGTGGAGCAGGGACGTAAAAAAAGTCTGGTGGAGCATGTGCACCCGGTGATGTGGGGAAAAATATATTCACTGTTCCAGGTGAAGTGAAGGTTAGCTACAAGTCTGTTATGGACATTTAAAATTCAGAACTGTAGGGGTCACTCAACTATAGAGACCTTCATAGAAACTGTGACCATTGATACAAGGTTAGCCTGGAACTGAAATTTTGACTTTTGTTCAGCCTTATGGAAGTCGACTTGAAGTAGTCCACCTGGAGATCTGCTGCTGTCCTGTACTAGGTGGTAGATGAAGTCCTATAGTGGTAAGTGGAGGGTGAACATGCCTGCGTAGCTGCTCTCCCTTCACAGCGGGTCCTACCTCTGATATTCTCTCCTATCAGACATTTGTGGCATATCCTATCGATATGACATTAATGTTTCAGATGGGAATACCCCTTTAAAGGGACCTTCTGGGATTACTATGGTTTATAACAGATCTGCTCATGTAGTTGCTGACCTCATGTACATCTCTCTCCATGATTTTTGGACTCTCCTGATCCGTTTTCACCAAGTAAACCCTTCACTCTGGTTTGTTTCTATCTTATATGTAACACTTCCTGTTGCTGTATCCAACCAAACCCATGATGCACTTCTCCTTCCTCTGCCATAGCTACAGCCTAGCCCCTAAGGCCCAGCTAGTTTATAGCTCCTCCTACCCAACTAGTTACATAGACACTTCCCTATCATTGCAGGAAATAAAAAAAAGTGCTGCATGAACGGAAGATAGGATTAATAAAGGTAAAAGAAATACATTACAAGATTACAGTGACCGTCATAAATCATTATTTTAAAGGATGTTTATGGAAACTAAAAAACCCATTTAAGGTATGAACGCTTAATTTAACTATCTCATGCAAGCCTTAAAAAGATTGACGGTTCAGTAAACAAAAGTCAAGTTTGATAAATGTTACTTATAGTTAAAAATGGTAGTTTGATAGGAAATTAATCAAGTGGACCACAGCTTATGGTACATACAGTACAGACCAAAAGTTTGGACACACCTTCTCATTCAAAGAGTTTTCTTTATTTTCATGACTATGAAAATTGTAGATTCACACTGAAGGCATCAAAACTATGAATTAACACATGTGGAATTATATACATAACAAAAAAGTGTGAAACAACTGAAAATATGTCATATTCTAGGTTCTTCAAAGTAGCCACCTTTTGCTTTGATTACTGCTTTGCACACTCTTGGCATTCTCTTGATGAGCTTCAGGAATGAAATGGTTTTCACTTCACAGGTGTGCCCTGTCAGGTTTTATAAGTGGGATTTCTTGCCTTATAAATGGGGTTGGGACCATCAGTTGCGTTGTGGAGAAGTCAGGTGGATACACAGCTGATAGTCCTACTGAATAGACTGTTAGAATTTGTATTATGGCAAGAAAAAAGCAGCTAAGTAAAGAAAAACGAGTGGCCATCATTACTTTAAGAAATGAAGGTCAGTCAGTCCGAAAAATTGGGAAAACTTTGAAAGTGTCCCCAAGTGCAGTCACAAAAACCATCAAGCGCTACAAAGAAACTGGCTCACATGCGGACCGCCCCAGGAAAGGAAGACCAAGAGTCACCTCTGCTGCGGAGGATAAGTTCATCCGAGTCACCAGCCTCAGAAATCGCAGGTTAACAGCAGCTCAGATTAGAGACCAGGTCAATGCCACACAGAGTTCTAGCAGCAGACACATCTCTAGAACAACTGTTAAGAGGAGACTGTGTGAATCAGGCCTTCATGGTAGAATATCTGCTAGGAAACCACTGCTAAGGACAGGCAACAAGCAGAAGAGACTTGTTTGGGCTAAAGAACACAAGGAATGGACATTAGACCAGTGGAAATCTGTGCTTTGGTCTGATGAGTCCAAATTTGAGATCTTTGGTTCCAACCACCGTGTCTTTGTGCGACGCAGAAAAGGTGAACGGATGGACTCTACATGCCTGGTTCCCATCGTGAAGCATGGAGGAGGAGGTGTGATGGTGTGGGGGTGCTTTGCTGGTGACACTGTTGGGGATTTATTCAAAATTGAAGGCATACTGAACCAGCATGGCTACCACAGCATCTTGCAGCGGCATGCTATTCCATCCGGTTTGCGTTTAGTTGGACCATCATTTATTTTTCAACAGGACAATGACCCCAAACACACCTCCAGGCTGTGTAAGGGCTATTTGACCATGAAGGAGAGTGATGGGGTGCTGCGCCAGATGACCTGGCCTCCACAGTCACCGGACCTGAACCCAATCGAGATGGTTTGGGGTGAGCTGGACCGCAGAGTCAAGGCAAAAGGGCCAACAAGTTCTAAGCATCTCTGGGATCTCCTTCAAGACTGTTGGAAGACCATTTCAGGGTGACTACCTCTTGAAGCTCATCAAGAGAATGCTAAGAGTGTGCAAAGCAGTAATCAAAGCAAAAGGTGGCTACTTTGAAGAACCTAGAATATGACATATTTTCAGTTGCTTCACACTTTTTTGTTATGTATATAATTCCACATGTGTTAATTCATAGTTTTGATGCCTTCAGTGTGAATCTACAATTTTCATAGTCATGAAAATAAAGAAAACTCTTTGAATGAGAAGGTGTGTCCAAACTTTTGGTCTGTACTGTATGTCCTTAAAATGTCTGTCTACTGTAAAGCAGCACATAGCGGTTCTCTTCTCGAAACCTGTAGCCTCCTGCAGCTTTCCCCTGGTCCCTCCTGAGTGTCCTTCTGTCACTCAAACGACACAGGGATCACTCCGTTAACATATCCGTATCACGGAATTAACAAATTGTATTCATATGTACATTTTTACAATCAGCCTACCTTCAAGGGCAACCTATAGACTCAGACCTATAGTTCCTGTAGGTAAATCTATCCCTGAATAGAAGTTTTCTTTCATGGTGATGGACTACGGGATGATGGTGGATCATCTGTCCAGGTGACAGAAAAATTAGCGCATTGAGAGATAACATGGCTGACAGGAAGTGGCTGACAATAACTTCCTGTACTTGAAAGGAAGGGCCCCAAGACTGCACATAGTGACTGTTCATTGGGAGCACAGTCAAGTTTAATTTTATGATGGAGGTACTCCGCTTTAAATATTGTCAAGTTCATGAAAAACCATTTATGCAGACCTTCGTGTTATGGAAAGTGTAAACTACGTCAGTAATAGCTATTATTAGAAGGCTGTGGTCATGTCTGTAATAGGGTTCAGTGTTCACATGTAACCACCTACGTTTCCGCTATGGCAGAAATCAGTGCCGAAAGGAAAGTTCTTTGGTGCTAACAGCAGTTTTTATCATCATTAACTCATATGAAAGGCTACTTTCACAGATTGGAAACTCAAAGGGGACCTCTCACCTCTTCTGACATGTCTGTTTTAGTAGCTACCACCAATTCCCATGAAATAACAATTCTTATGGCTCTATGTTGTGCCATCCCTCTATAATTCCTGCTAGAAATGTATGATTAAATTGCCAGCAGTCTGCAATTAAGGTCCAGCTGGGTGTTACTGGTTGGTGGGTGTGTCCCTGCACAGTCTGACACTGGCAGAACTGATTGATTAGTGTCAGACTGTGCAGGGACACACCTCCAATGGGTAACATCCAGCTGGAGCTTTATTTCAGACTGCTGACAAATAATTCATAAACTTCTAGTAGGAATAATAGAGGAATGGCACAACATACAGTCATGAGAATAGACACTCTAGAATTGCTTTTGCATGGAGAATGCAAGTAGGTACTAAAACAGACGTGTCAAGAGAGTTGATTGCTCTGCTTTGAATGTAGCTGTGGAAAACATCTAAAACTGTCCCTATGTTGTAGGTGGGTCCACATTAGCAGGAGGTTGGCCAACACAAGTAGACAGGTATGGTCACATTGCTGGTGCAGGGAACCTGATGCCACAGCTAATGATAGATTTTTGCACATGTTATGTTTTCTAATGTGTGATTAGGTATAAGACTATGTTATTTAACTGTTATGTATTATCTGGTTGAACCATCGCTAGGCTGGGGTGGGCCCAACACCTTGGGCTTGGCCCCTTCCTGTAAATCAGTAGTTAGTCTGTGAGAGATATAGTGGATGTTAGCAGTCCTGTGAGCATGCAGACAATAGCTGTGGCCCAAAAGAGATAAAAACTCCAGTAACCTTCCTGACTGAGTGCAACAAAGGAAGAATTTACAGATAGTTAAACAGCCAAATTGGACGGTGCGAGGAAGCAGACTGTGGAGGTAACGCTCATACTTTGGCTATTGGACTCCACAGCTCCTTGGCTGAGTTTCAAGGCCTCAGGTACCCAGTCATACAAGAGAGAGACAGATTAAAGGTCTGTGGTCTACACCCCACAGTGGGCATTGTGGAAAGAAATTTTAAGAGAATACTGTTCTCTAAGGCTGGACTAGAGTGAAGCATAGCCGTATATACAAAAGTTCATCTGGATGAGGTACATGGTAGGGATCGACCGATTATCGGATTTACCGATATTATCGGCCGATATTGAGGATTTTGAACGCTATCGGTATCGGCATTTATTTTGCCGATATTCTGATAGCGTATGGGGAACACAGATCGCGCTGCTGACAGTGCTCTCCGTGCTGTCAGAATCACATAGCCGGCTCCCGACCTCTATGAGCAGTAGCTGCGATCTACGGTAGTTAACCCCTCAGGTGCCGCGGATCACAGCTATTGCTCATAGAGGTCGGGAGCCGGCTATGTGATTCTGCAGCCAGCTCCCGCCTCCTGTATATGAATAAATGAGAGATTAAGCTTCATTGGTGGTGCAGTGCACCCCCCCAACCCCAGTATTAGACATTGGTGGTGCAGTGCGCCCCCCCCCCTAGCCCCGCCAGTATTAAGCATTGGTGGCGCAGTGCGCCCCCCAGGCCCCCCCCAGTATTAAGCAATGGTGCGCCCCCCACCCCAGTATTAAAAACATTGGTGGCGCAGTGCGCCCCCCCACAGGATCCCCTCTCCCCTGCTCCTCCGATCGGAGTCCCAGCAGTGTAATCCTGGGGCTCCGATCGGTTACCATGGCAGCCAGGACACTATTGAAGCCCTGGCTGCCATGGTAAGCTCCATGCTGCTCTGTGCACAAAGCACAGAGCAGCAGGGACAGTGTGAGCTCCTATTCACCCTGATAGATCTCTATCAGGGTGAATAGGACAAGGGTTCTAGTCCCTAAGGGGGCTAAAAGTTAGTAAAAAAAACTAAAAATAAAAAGGTTACAAAAATAAAAATAAAACACCAAAATATTAAGTATAAATGAAAAAGAAAGATTTACAAAAAAAAAATACACATTAACAATAAACATTAATTTTCAGCAGATTTGTGTAGGAATTTTTATTTTTTTTTCAAAAATGAAAATTCCCAGAATATCGGTATAAATTATCGGCTATCGGCCTGAAAGTTCACAAATTATCGGTATCGGTATCGGCCCTAAAAAAATCTATATCGGTCGATCCCTAGTACATGTAGCTAAATTGAGAATGTGCATCCACCTTAGTTAGGTGGACATAGAATTAAGGAAAAAGTGCTAACAGCGGGTGGAGCATACAGTGGCCATACTGCATTTTTAATTACATGCAATTACAAAAGTATTCAGACCCAGGTTCTAGTTTGAAAAATTTTGAATACTTATTTTTTTGGCGGGACAGCCCCTTTAAGAAAGGTAGAAGTCAGCCTAGGCTCCTGTACATATTAAAGACACCTAGTTTAAAAAAACGTATACCTTTAATTAAAAAAAGTAACAAAGTTGCAAAAGAAAAAAAAAGTCCAATAAAAATGATTAAATAAAAGCTGCAAAACCACAAAAAAGCAAAACATATTCAGTATTAACATCATTTTTACAACCTGTCCTATAAATTTTACGTATCATTTGAGGTGAAAGCTGTAAAAAAACACAATAGAAAGATTAAAAGGTAACCAATATTGACTCTAAAGTGGTGCCAAAAAATTCTACTAGTTATTTCTCCCAGTCCTTTAGACTAAAATTGCCTTTAGACAATCCCGTTTAGCTAAAAGGGTCACTTTACAATAAGTTGATCACAGTGAACTATTATTATAATCTGTTGGGAACCCTGGCACTAAGTGTTCAATTTTCCTGCAGTGCCCCCACAGGTGAAATTAAGTATTACACTACAGAAATCAGTGGGCCTGTGTAATGCAGGACCGAACAGAGAGAGACTTGTAGCTACTCTTGCAGATGAGGGTCTTGAATGGGATCCCCCATTTTTAAATCAGAATTCCCTAATTGGGCACTAAAACAGGAGTTCTAAACAGGACATCCCCTTTAAGAGGTTAAACCGTGGTAAATATCTTATCTCTAAAGGCAATTACTATAGTACTGTATCCCCAGATAAGTCGTCCAGGTCCTTGTACTGCATTTTTCTTTTATTATTTCTAGGGCACGACCTTATGGATTTTTAGATGGTGTCCTGATATGACTTTTTGTCATGTACGTATAATGGTCAGGAGGACTTTATGAATAGTTTTTGCAGTATGTAGCAGCTCCATCATACCGCAAAGACCGATCTGTGAACTTTTTTAATATACTTCGATAAAGGGAAAGGAGCTGAGAATCAGTGACATGACCGTGCTGGATGATGGCAGTCGGACTAGACGCAATGTCAATACGAAGTGCCATTAAAAGGCACAGCAAACAGTCTCTCCACCATGTAAACAGTAATAAAACCAAGTGCCAAATACTCCTTTAAAATCAATAATCATGTATAAAAGACTGACATGACTAGAAATTGAATTTTAGGTCAAGTCATTTGATTACATCTATAGATTGGCTTACGTGCAGACTCCCATAGTCCAAAAACAGTCAGCAGTCAGTGTTTGGACTGCCATGAGGAGGAGGTTACAGGGAGGCAGCGGACCCAATGCATAGAGGTGTTGGTGGTAGTGCTGATGGCACTTCCTTGCCACGGTGGTGGCAGTAAGGGTAGTGGTAGCTACAGTGGCACTCTAGGCAAATACAGAGCAGAGAATCGAAAGGGGGCGAAGGAGCCCACCATGAGATACAGTATCACAGTCTGATACATATTGCGTAGAGGGTGAGGACTATGACAATGATTATGGACAGGACCTGTGAGCCGGATCGGGGTGCCGAGGAGAAGACATCAGAGGAGAAGGGTGGTGGCCGCGGTGGGAATAAAGAGCAGAGGCGATGTTCGACCAAAACATCCAAAAGAACTGTCAGGGCCAGATTTCCTTCTATTGTGGTCAGCTCGGGAACTGGTGATGCCGCTAATACTGTGGGCGCAGGCTCAAAACGTGCCAGACTTAGGCCAAGCTCGGTTGCCTTTAGTTCTGTGCAAGCAACTCCAATATGGCATTTTCTTTCCACAAGGTCGGCACACAAAACCACAGCTGTGTGATAAGACCTGAAGGATTAAAAAAGGCTGTGGGTATTCAGACACAAACATAGCTACCAGGGCTCTATTGCAGCACATGAGGGGCGGACTGGGAACTTAAAGTGGCCCTGGAAAAAATACTAAAAGTGGCCCAGTTTTGTAGTCAGGTCCAAATTGATGGAAGGCAGGGCCAGCAATACCATATTGTTGCACATTATACCACCCCAACAGAGCCAAATACCACAGTCCATCACAAAATACTGCCAGCAGCACAAAATACATCCCCAAAAATTTCCACTGGCCAGAAATGAGGAAGGCCCAGGTGGCCCCCTGGGCATCTGCCCATTTTAAAATTTCCCTGTAAGGTTTATGGCCAATCCGCCCCTGGGTGGCATCACCTGATCCAGTGTGAAAATAGAACTGCTCAGCATTCTCAATCAGAACAAGTCTGTCCTCCTTCTCCTTGGTCTTCTTTGTGGCAGTCAGCCTACACCACCAACCAGTACAAGTGTCTTTGTCATCATCATCAGCTGCTACTTCTCCTGCTCAGACTTCTCTTCCTCCTTGTCCTCCGTTCCATCATGAAACATTAATAACATGATGTGTGGCCATGAGGAAGCTATTCGCGACCAGCAATTAGATTATGTGCAAGCTGATCCCCCACGGCCAAGTTGCTGGACGTTCAGTTGCTACTGTTCCACTTCTGCGCCTTTGCCTAAATTTAATTTTTCTGGCCTCTGGCCTGGAGGAAGTGGTGGGACTCTTGGTGTGTGCATGTCATATGGACAGGCATTCTGAACTCATTAAATCGGTTTTCCAGGATCTAAGACAATGAAAATACTTAACTATTACTTTATTATAAATATATTCCCAAATACCTTTTATTAGTTATAATGGCTCATTTTGTCTAGGAAGCAATCATTAGGAGAAATAAAGTGGCCGCCGTCCTATTAGCACACATAAAACATGTCCTAATCACACAGGAGGACAAGTTACTTCACAACACTGAGCTAAGGAGCTGCCTCATCCTCCTCTCTGCTCTGCTTGTCAGGGATTATGGTCCTGAATACAGATAATATGATCTTCAACTGAATCTCTGTAGGAATGGAGTTCATGAGGAGACATGTACAAAGAGGAGTAGGGGATGTTGCTGATAAGCAGCACTTGTATGCAGTCTCCATTAACACAGCCCCACAATACCACAGTCTGTCCTGTCTGTCCTCTCTATACTTTATACCTTAGGATGAGGCAATTCTTTAAGTCAGTGTTGTGAAGTAACTTGTCGTGCTGTGTGATTAGGACAGGTTTTGTGTGTACTAACAGGACGGCGGCCATTTTATTTCTCCTATTGATTGCTTCACAGACAAAATGGGCCATTAAACTAATAAAAGGTATTTGGGAATATATTTATAATAAAGTAATATTTAAGTATTTTCGTTTTCTTGATTCCTGGAGAACCCCTTTAAGGCATGATTTTTATACTTCTTCCCAACAAGCCACTGTTTTTTATCCCATACGGAGAGTGTTTGTTTAAACTCCATCTGCCCCCGATAAGGGACAATTTTTGTAAGCTTTGGAATATGAAAAAGTTTGAGACCTGTGCTGGTGCTTTGTGTTTTCAAACTCGCTGTTTTTTAACGTCATCAACTATGCATTTACTCTTAGCTATGTATGTCGGTGTCACTCAGACATCATTTACTATTGCTATCATTGCATTCACGAGGGGGGGGGAGCAAAAATTCATAAAAGTTAACAAAAAAAGGCAATATCTTAATTCTAGCAGACTAGAGGGTGTTATATACCAATTTACCAAATAGAATTGATTCAGGTCTGAACTTTTTGAAAAATTGGACAAACCTGAAACAAGCCAAATCTCAAAAGGTTCTCTCATCTGTAACTAAAAGCTTTGTGACTCCAACTGCTAAGCACTATGCATCATGCTGGAGTAGGTTCAGCTAAAGTGTCCTCGTCATTGCCGCGCCATCCTCGACTAATGTCCCAGAAAAGGATCAATGGCCATACATAGAACTGACCCTCTAACAAATATAGGTATACGGTGACTCCTTTTTGGATTGCAGTCGGTTTGTGAGCCCCAAGGGCTGGGACTAACGTGAGTGAATATATTTTGTAGGATCCTGAAGTGCTGAGATTTACACGTGCCACTACCGGATGTGTGAACAAAGGTCTAATAATAGCATAAAAGTCATTCATGTTGACTTGACTATAGCTCTATATTTAGAAAATTGAGGTGGTTCTTTGGTACGCTGCCATTTATCTCAAATTTAGGTCTCGCACTTGTGCTTTTAACCACTGAGGCTTTCTTGACTGAACTTTCCAATAAGTTTACTGAAATCATGACATAAACAATATGTTTTTCTGGTCTCCTGCTGTGCATTAATGGAAAAAATAAAGCAAGTTCAGCAGATGGTAAAAAAAAGTCGCAAAAATGTAGAGTTCTGTGGTCTTACTGTGAATTTCTTCTCTTAGAATGGATGCTATAGTGATGTCCCATATATTGTAAAATCACAGAATGGGCTCAGGAATACTTCCAGAAACCATTGTCAGTGAACACAATCCACCGTGCCATCTGCCGTTGCCAGCTGAAACTCTACAGTGCAAAGAAGAAGCCATTTCTAAGCAAGATCCACAAGCTCAGGCATTTTCACTGGGCCAGGGATCATTTAAAATGGAGTGTGGCAAAATGGAAGACTGTTCTGTGGTCAGACGAGTCACGATTCAAAGTTCTTTTTGGAAATCTGGGACGCCATGTCATCCGGACCAAAGAGGACAAGGACAACCCAAGTTGTTATCAACGCTAAGTTCAGAAGCCTGCATCTCTGATGGTATGGGGTTGCATGAGTGCGTGTGGCATGGGCAGCTTGCATGTCTGGAAAGGCACCATCAATGCAGAAAAATATATTCAGGTTCTAGAACAACATATGCTCCCATCCAGACGTCATCTCTTTCAGGGAAGACCCTGCATTTTTCAACAAGATAATGCCAGACCACATTCTGCATCAATCACAACATCATGGCTGCATAGGAGAAGGATCCGGGTACTGAAATGGCCAGTCTGCAGTCCAGATCTTTCACCTATAGAGAACATTTGGCGCATCATAAAGAGGAAGGTGCAACAAAGAAGGCCCAAGACGATTGAACAGTTAGAGGCCTGTATTAGACAAGAATGGGAGAGCATTCCTATTTCTAAACTTAAGAAACTGGTCTCCTCGGTCCCCAGACGTCTGTTGAGTGTTGTAAGAAGAAGGGGAGATGCCACACAGTGGTGAAAATGGCCTTGTCCCAACTTTTTGGGGATTTGTTGACACCATGAAATTCTGATTCAACATATTTTTCCCTTAAAATGGTACATTTTCTCAGTTTAAACTTTTGTTCCGTGATTTATGTTCTATTCTGAATAAAATATTAGAAGTTGGCACCTCCACATCATTGCATTCAGTATTTATTCACGATTTGTATAGTGTCCCAACTTTTTTGGAATCCGCTTTGTATATGTAGTATATGTATCCCTGTGACTAGAGTTGAGCGAACACCTGGATGTTCGGGTTCGAGAAGTTCGGCCGAACATCCCGGAAATGTTCGGGTTCGGGATCCGAACCCGATCCGAACTTCGTCCCGAACCCGAACCCCATTGAAGTCAATGGGGACCCGAACTTTTCGGCACTAAAACGGCTGTAAAACAGCCCAGGAAAGGGCTAGAGGGCTGCAAAAGGCAGCAACATGTAGGTAAATCCCCTGCAAACAAATGTGGATAGGGAAATTAATTAAAATAAAAATTAAATAAATAAAAATTAACCAAAATCAATTGGAGAGAGGTTCCATAGCAGAGAATCTGGCTTCCCGTCACCCACCACTGGAACAGTCCATTCTCAGATATTTAGGCCCCGGCACCCAGGCAGAGGAGAGAGGTCCCGTAACAGAGAATCTGTCTTCATGTCAGCAGAGAATTAGTCTGCATGTCATAGCAGAGAATGAGGCTTCACGTCAGCCACCACTGCAACAGTCCATTGGCATATATTTAGGCCTAGCACACAGGCAGAGGAGAGAGGTCCCGTAACAGAGAATCTGGCTTCATGTCAGCAGAGAATCAGTCTGCATGTCATAGCAGAGAATGAGGCTTCACGTCAGCCACCACTGCAACAGTCCATTGGCATATATTTAGGCCCAGCACACACACAGGCAGAGGAGAGAGGTCCCGTAACAGAGAATCTGTCTTCATGTCAGCAGAGAATTAGTCTGCATGTCATAGCAGAGAATGAGGCTTCACGTCACCCACCACTGCAACAGTCCATTGGCATATATTTAGGCCTAGCACACAGGCAGAGCAGAGAGGTCCCGTAACAGACAATCTGGCTTCATGACAGCAGAGAATCAGTCTGCATGTCATAGCAGAGAATGAGGCTTCACGTCACCCACCACTGCAACAGTCCATTGGCATATATTTAGGCCTAGCACACAGGCAGAGGAGAGAGGTCCCGTAACAGAGAATCTGTCTTCATGTCAGCAGAGAATCAGTCTGCATGTCATAGCAGAGAATGAGGCTTCACGTCAGCCACCACTGCAACAGTCCATTGGCATATATTTAGGCCCAGCACCCAGGCAGAGGAGGGAGGTCCCGTAACAGAGAATCTGTCTTCATGTCAGCAGAGAATTAGTCTGCATGTCATAGCAGAGAATGAGGCTTCACGTCAGCCACCACTGCAACAGTCCATTGGCATATATTTAGGCCCAGCACACACACAGGCAGAGGAGAGAGGTCCCGTAACAGAGAATCTGGCTTCATGTCAGCAGAGAATCAGTCTGCATGTCATAGCAGAGAATGAGGCTTCACGTCAGCCACCACTGCAACAGTCCATTGGCATATATTTAGGCCCAGCACACACACAGGCAGAGGAGAGAGGTCCCGTAACAGAGAATCTGGCTTCATGTCAGCAGAGAATCAGTCTGCATGTCATAGCAGAGAATGAGGCTTCACGTCAGCCACCACTGCAACAGTCCATTGGCATATATTTAGGCCCAGCACACACACAGGCAGAGGAGAGAGGTCCCGTAACAGAGAATCTGGCTTCATGTCAGCAGAGAATCAGTCTGCATGTCATAGCAGAGAATGAGGCTTCACGTCAGCCACCACTGCAACAGTCCATTGGCATATATTTAGGCCCAGCACACACACAGGCAGAGGAGAGAGGTCCCGTAACAGAGAATCTGTCTTCATGTCAGCAGAGAATTAGTCTGCATGTCATAGCAGAGAATGAGGCTTCACGTCACCCACCACTGCAACAGTCCATTGGCATATATTTAGGCCTAGCACACAGGCAGAGCAGAGAGGTCCCGTAACAGACAATCTGGCTTCATGACAGCAGAGAATCAGTCTGCATGTCATAGCAGAGAATGAGGCTTCACGTCACCCACCACTGCAACAGTCCATTGGCATATATTTAGGCCTAGCACACAGGCAGAGCAGAGAGGTCCCGTAACAGACAATCTGGCTTCATGTCAGCAGAGAATCAGTCTGCATGTCATAGCAGAGAATGAGGCTTCACGTCACCCACCACTGCAACAGTCCATTGGCATATATTTAGGCCTAGCACACAGGCAGAGCAGAGAGGTCCCGTAACAGACAATCTGGCTTCATGACAGCAGAGAATCAGTCTGCATGTCATAGCAGAGAATGAGGCTTCACGTCACCCACCACTGCAACAGTCCATTGGCATATATTTAGGCCTAGCACACAGGCAGAGCAGAGAGGTCCCGTAACAGACAATCTGGCTTCATGTCAGCAGAGAATCAGTCTGCATGTCATAGCAGAGAATGAGGCTTCACGTCACCCACCACTGCAACAGTCCATTGGCATATATTTAGGCCTAGCACACAGGCAGAGCAGAGAGGTCCCGTAACAGACGATCTGGCTTCATGTCAGCAGAGAATCAGTCTGCATGTCATAGCAGAGAATCAGGCTTCACGTCAGCCACCACTGCAACAGTCCATTGTCATAAATTTAGGCCCAGCACCCAGGCAGAGGAGAGAGGTCCCGTAACAGACAATCTGGCTTCATGTCAGCAGAGAATTAGTCTGCATGTCATAGCAGAGAATCAGGCTTCATGTCAGCCACCACTGCAACAGTCCATTGGCATATATTTAGGCCTAGCACACAGGCAGAGGAGAGGTTCATTCAACTTTGGGTAGCATCGCAATATAATGGTAAAATGAAAATAAAAATAGGATTGAATGAGGAAGTGCCCTGGAGTCCAATAATATATGGTTATGGGGAGGTAGTTAATGTCTAATCTGGACAAGGGACGGACAGGTCCTGTGGGATCCATGCCTGGTTCATTTTTATGAACGTCAGCTTGTCCACATTGGCTGTAGACAGGCGGCTGCGTTTGTCTGTAATGACGCCCCCTGCCGTGCTGAATACACGTTCAGACAAAACGCTGGCTGCCGGGCAGGCCAGCACCTCCAAGGCATAAAAGGCTAGCTCTGGCCACGTGGACAATTTAGAGACCCAGAAGTTGAATGGGGCCGAACCATCAGTCAGTACGTGGAGGGGTGTGCACACGTACTGTTCCACCATGTTAGTGAAATGTTGCCTCCTGCTAACACGTTGCGTATCAGGTGGTGGTGCAGTTAGCTGTGGCGTGTTGACAAAAGTTTTCCACATCTCTGCCATGCTAACCCTGCCCTCAGAGGAGCTGGCCGTGACACAGCTGCCTTGGCGACCTCTTGCTCCTCCTCTGCCTTGGCCTTGGGCTTCCACTTGTTCCCCTGTGACATTTGGGAATGCTCTCAGTAGCGCGTCTACCAACGTGCGCTTGTACTCGCGCATCTTCCTATCACGCTCCAGTGCAGGAAGTAAGGTGGGCACATTGTCTTTGTAGCGTGGATCCAGCAGGGTGGCAACCCAGTAGTCCGCACAGGTTAAAATGTGGGCAACTCTGCTGTCGTTGCGCAGGCACTGCAGCATGTAGTCGCTCATGTGTGCCAGGCTGCCCAGGGGTAAGGACAAGCTGTCCTCTGTGGGAGGCGTATCGTCATCGTCCTGCCTTTCCCCCCAGCCACGCACCAGTGATGGACCCGAGCTGCGTTGGGTGCCACCCCGCTGTGACCATGCTTCATCCTCATCCTCCTCCACCTCCTCCTCATCCTCGTCCTCCTCGTCCTCCAGTAGTGGGCCCTGGCTGGCCACATTTGTACCTGGCCTCTGCTGTTGCAAAAAACCTCCCTCTGAGTCACTTCGAAGAGACTGGCCTGAAAGTGCTAAAAATGACCCCTCTTCCTCATCCTCCTCCTCCTCCTCCTGGGCCACCTCCTGTTCCATCATCGCCCTAAGTGTTTTCTCAAGGAGACATAGAAGTGGTATTGTAACGCTGATAACGGTGTCATCGCCACTGGCCATGTTGGTGGAGTACTCGAAACAGCGCAACAGGGCACACAGGTCTCGCATGGAGGCCCAGTCATTGGTGGTGAAGTGGTGCTGTTCTGTAGTGCGACTGACCCGTGCGTGCTGCAGCTGAAACTCCACTATGGCCTGCTGCTGCTCGCACAGTCTGTCCAGCATGTGCAAGGTGGAGTTCCACCTGGTGGGCACGTCGCATATGAGGCGGTGAGCGGGAAGGCCGAAGTTACGCTGTAGCGCAGACAGGCGAGCAGCGGCAGGATGTGAACGCCGGAAGCGCGAACAGACGGCCCGCACTTTATGCAGCAGCTCTGACATGTCGGGGTAGTTGTGAATGAACTTCTGCACCACCAAATTCAGCACATGCGCCAAGCAAGGGATGTGCGTCAAATTGGCTAGTCCCAGAGCTGCAACGAGATTTCGCCCATTATCACACACCACCAGGCCGGGCTTGAGGCTCACCGGCAGCAACCACTCGTCGGTCTGTTGTTCAATACCCCGCCACAACTCCTGTGCGGTGTGGGGCCTGTCCCCCAAACATATGAGTTTCAGAATGGCCTGCTGACGTTTACCCCGGGCTGTGCTGAAGTTGGTGGTGAAGGTGTGTGGCTGACTGGATGAGCAGGTGGAAGAAGTGGAGGAGGAAGCCGAGAAGGAGGAGGTGGCAACAGGAGGCAAAGAATGTTGCCCTGCGATCCTTGGCGGCGGAAGGACGTGCGCCAAACAGCTCTCCGCCTGGGGCCCAGCTGCCACTACATTTACCCAGTGTGCAGTTAGGGAGATATAGCGTCCCTGGCCGTGCTTACTGGTCCACGTATCTGTGGTTAGGTGGACCTTGCTACAGATGGCGTTGCGCAGTGCACACTTGATTTTATCGGATACTTGGTTGTGCAGGGAAGGCACGGCTCTCTTGGAGAAGTAGTGCCGGCTGGGAACAACATACTGTGGGACAGCAAGCGACATGAGCTGTTTGAAGCTGTCTGTGTCCACCAGCCTAAATGACAGCATTTCATAGGCCAGTAGTTTAGAAATGCTGGCATTCAGGGCCAGGGATCGAGGGTGGCTAGGTGGGAATTTACGCTTTCTATCAAATGTTTGTGAGATGGAGAGCTGAACGCTGGCGTGTGACATGGTTGAGACGCTTGGTGACGGAGGTGGTGGTGGTGGTGTTGGTGGTACATCCCCTGTTTGCTGGGCGGCAGGTGCCAACGTTCCTCCAGAGGCGGAGGAAGAGGCCGAGGCGGCAGCAGCAGAATAGGCCGAGGCGGCAGCAGCAGAAGAGGTAGCAGGGGGAGCCTGAGTGACTTCCTTGGTTTTAAGGTGTTTACTCCACTGCAGTTCATGCTTTGCATGCAGGTGCCTGGTCATGCAGGTTGTGCTCAGGTTCAGAACGTTAATGCCTCGCTTCAGGCTCTGATGGCACAGCGTGCAAACCACTCGGGTCTTGTCGTCAGCACATTGTTTGAAGAAGTGCCATGCCAGGGAACTCCTTGAAGCTGCCTTTGGGGTGCTCGGTCCCAGATGGCGGCGGTCAGTAGCAGGCGGAGTCTCTTGGCGGCGGGTGTTCTGCTTTTGCCCACTGCTCCCTCTTTTGCTACGCTGTTGGCTCGGTCTCACCACTGCCTCTTCCTCCGAACTGTGAAAGTCAGTGGCACGACCTTCATTCCATGTGGGGTCTAGGACCTCATCGTCCCCTGCATCGTCTTCCACCCAGTCTTGATCCCTGACCTCCTGTTCAGTCTGCACACTGCAGAAAGACGCAGCAGTTGGCACCTGTGTTTCGTCATCATCAGAGACATGCTGAGGTGGTATTCCCATGTCCTCATCATCAGGAAACATAAGTGGTTGTGCGTCAGTGCATTCTA
Source organism: Bufo gargarizans (assembly GCF_014858855.1). Classification (NCBI taxonomy): domain Eukaryota; kingdom Metazoa; phylum Chordata; class Amphibia; order Anura; family Bufonidae; genus Bufo; species Bufo gargarizans. The sequence goes on along the minus strand of NC_058087.1, from coordinate 168,755,035 downwards.
TGTCTTTCACCGCTGGGGAAGGGCTAGGTGGATGCCCTTGGGAAACCCTGCCAGCGGAGTCTTCAAACAGCATAAGAGACTGCTGCATAACTTGAGGCTGAGACAGTTTCCCTGGTATGCATGGGGGTGATGTGACAGACTGATGGGGTTGGTTTTCAGGCGCCATCTGTGCGCTTTCTGCAGAAGACTGGGTGGGAGATAATGTGAACGTGCTGGATCCACTGTCGGCCACCCAATTGACTAATGCCTGTACCTGCTCAGGCCTTACCATCCTTAGAACGGCATTGGGCCCCACCATATATCGCTGTAAATTCTGGCGGCTACTGGGACCTGAGGTAGTTGGTACACTAGGACGTGTGGATGTGGCAGAACGGCCACGTCCTCTCCCAGCACCAGAGGGTCCACTAACACCACCACGACCATGTCCACGTCCGCGTCCCTTACTAGATGTTTTTCTCATTGTTATGGTTCACCACAACAACATATATATTATTTGGCCCAATGTATTGTATTCAAATTCAGCGGGATATAAATTTGAGGCCTAGTATTTAGGCGCTGGGTGACCGGTATGGATTTAGTGACAGAATTAGACTTGGAAATGCACAGAAGCGTGTGTGTGAAGTTATTCTGAATGACCCAATGTGCACCTTGAATATTATATACCCTTTTTGGGATAGATTTCAAATAGCTCTGATATAGCAGGAACCACTAAATTATGAAATTGCTAAATTGGGAATTGTACTTCAACCCAGAACAAAAAATGTGCTTTGACGGGCACTAAATAACTTTCCCAGCTACAACAGTACAGCGGTAACGAGAGATTTAGAGGGATTTAAATTTGAGGCCTAGTATTTAGGCGCTGGGTGACAGGTATGGGTTTAGTGACAGAATTAGACTTGGAAATACACAGTAGCGGGTGTGTGTGAAGTTATTCTGAATGACCCAATGTGCACCTTCAATATTATATACCCTTTTTGGGATAGATTTCAAATAGCTCTGATATAGCAGGAACCACTAAATTATGAAATTGCTAAATTGGGAATTGTACTTCAACCCAGAACAAAAAATGTGCTTTGACGGACACTAAATATCTTGCCCAGCAACAACAGTACAGCGGTGGGTAACGAGAGATTTAGAGGGATTTAAATTTGAGGCCTAGTATTTAGGCGCTGGGTCACCGGTATGGATTTAGTGACAGAATTAGACTTGGAAATGCACAGAAGCGTGTGTGTGAAGTTATTCTGAATGACCCTATGTGCACCTTCAATATTATATACCCTTTTAGGGATAGATTTCAAATAGCTCTGATATAGCAGAAACCACTAAATTATGAAATTGCTAAATTGGGAATTGTACTTCAACCCAGAACAAAAAATGTGCTTTGACGGACACTAAATATCTTGCCCAGCAACAACAGTACAGCGGTGGGTAACGAGAGATTTAGAGGGATTTAAATTTGAGGCCTAGTATTTAGGCGCTGGGTGACAGGTATGGGTTTAGTGACAGAATTAGACTTGGAAATACACAGTAGCGGGTGTGTGTGAAGTTATTCTGAATGACCCAATGTGCACCTTCAATATTATATACCCTTTTTGGGATAGATTTCAAATAGCTCTGATATAGCAGGAACCACTAAATTATGAAATTGCTAAATTGGGAATTGTACTTCAACCCAGAACAAAAAATGTGCTTTGACGGACACTAAATATCTTGCCCAGCAACAACAGTACAGTGGTGGGTAACGAGAGATTTAGAGGGATTTAAATTTGAGGCCTAGTATTTAGGCGCTGGGTCACCGGTATGGATTTAGTGACAGAATTAGACTTGGAAATGCACAGAAGCGTGTGTGTGAAGTTATTCTGAATGACCCTATGTGCACCTTCAATATTATATACCCTTTTAGGGATAGATTTCAAATAGCTCTGATATAGCAGAAACCACTAAATTATGAAATTGCTAAATTGGGAATTGTACTTCAACCCAGAACAAAAAATGTGCTTTGACGGACACTAAATATCTTGCCCAGCAACAACAGTACAGCGGTGGGTAACGAGAGATTTAGAGGGATTTAAATTTGAGGCCTAGTATTTAGGCGCTGGGTCACCGGTATGGATTTAGTGACAGAATTAGACTTGGAAATGCACAGAAGCGTGTGTGTGAAGTTATTCTGAATGACCCTATGTGCACCTTCAATATTATATACCCTTTTAGGGATAGATTTCAAATAGCTCTGATATAGCAGAAACCACTAAATTATGAAATTGCTAAATTGGGAATTGTACTTCAACCCAGAACAAAAAATGTGCTTTGACGGACACTAAATATCTTGCCCAGCAACAACAGTACAGCGGTGGGTAACGAGAGATTTAGAGGGATTTAAATTTGAGGCCTAGTATTTAGGCGCTGGGTGACAGGTATGGGTTTAGTGACAGAATTAGACTTGGAAATACACAGTAGCGGGTGTGTGTGAAGTTATTCTGAATGACCCAATGTGCACCTTCAATATTATATACCCTTTTTGGGATAGATTTCAAATAGCTCTGATATAGCAGGAACCACTAAATTATGAAATTGCTAAATTGGGAATTGTATTTCAACCCAGAACAAGAAATGTGCTTGAACGGACACTAAATAACTCGCCCAGCTACAGCACTAGGGACAGATTTAGCTGGATATAAATTTGAGGCCTAGTATTTAGGCGCTGGGTGACCGGTATGGATTTAGTGACAGAATTAGACTGGGATATGGCCAAAAAATGAACAGACTATTGCTGGTTAAATGCACTTGGTGTGACAGCTTCACCCTGATGTAGGCTTTAGCCAAAAAACAACCACACCATTGAGGGTTAAATGCACTTGGTGACAGGCGCAGCTTGCCCCTGATTTTGTATATGGCCAAAAAATGAACAGACTATTGCTGGTTAAATGCACTTGGTGTGACAGCTTCACCCTGATGTAGGCTTTAGCCAAAAAACAACCACACCATTGAGGGTTAAATGCACTTGGTGACAGGCGCAGCTTGCCCCTGATTTTGTATATGGCCAAAAAATGAACAGACTATTGCTGGTTAAATGCACTTGGTGTGACAGCTTCACCCTGATGTAGGCTTTAGCCAAAAAACAACCACACCATTGAGGGTTAAATGCACTTGGTGACAGGCGCAGCTTGCCCCTGATTTTGTATATGGCCAAAAAATGAACAGACTATTGCTGGTTAAATGCACTTGGTGTGACAGCTTCACCCTGATGTAGGCTTTAGCCAAAAAACAACCACACCATTGAGGGTTAAATGCACTTGGTCGCAGCTTGTGCTGGCGCACCACAAGACACAAAATGGCCGCCGATCACCCCAGAAAAATGAGACTGACAAACGGTCTGTGCAGCCTAAAAACAGTGAGCAATTGAGGATCAGCAGCTCAATGATCCACAGCTGCAGATCGATCAGTTAATCAAGTCCTTTGGAGGAGTTAATCTGCCTAATCTCGCCCTACTGTCGCAGCCGCAACCTCTCCCTACGCTAATCAGAGCAGAGTGACGGGCGGCGCTATGTGACTCCAGCTTAAATAGAGGCTGGGTCACATGGTGCTCTGGCCAATCACAGCCATGCCAATAGTAGGCATGGCTGTGATGGCCTCTTGGGGCAAGTAGTATGACGCTTGTTGATTGGCTGCTTTGCAGCCTTTCAAAAAGCGCCAAGAAAGCGTCACAAAAGCGCGAAGAAAGCGACGAACACCGAACCCGAACCCGGACTTTTACGAAAATGTCCGGGTTCGGGTCCGTGTCACGGACACCCCAAAATTCGGTACGAACCCGAACTATACAGTTCGAGTTCGCTCATCCCTACCTGTGACATCACTGTGTTTATTATCCCTGTACAGTGACATCACTGTGTTTACTATGTCTGTACTGTGACATCACTGTGTTTACTATCTCTGTACTGTGACATCACTGTGTTTATTATGTGTGTACTGTGACATCAGTGAGATGTAATTTCCCAGGATGCTTTGCACTCCCACAATGCTTTGCACCGCCCACAATGCAGCAGTCTTTCTAACAGGAAAAGCAAAGTGTAATACAATTTAACACTGCTAGATGGTGATATAACACTTGAGAAATACCAAAACCCTGGCAGAATAAAACAGAATAATTTTCTAACCCTGCTGGGCAGAACAGATACGCCTATATTACTTCTTCACCGTTTTGAACTCATTACTGGCTTTGTCTTCTAAAACTGGATCTGGAAACCTGACCGTGTGACCATACCCTAAAAAAAAGGAGCTAGTTGGAGAAATTTGTCTCAGATTTCTTAAATTAACACTAAATTTGGCAAATTTTCACTTGCCTGACAGAATATGGTTCCACTCTATAGCAGACATAGACTTGTGCAAAAGCGACCGCACCCACTTGTCTGTTCATATTCCAGGTTTGTCAGGATAACAGAAGCTCTAATTTTACTGACAGTCACCAGGCTAGCTCTGGTGTAGGCAATGATACTTTTTACTTAGTGAACTGCTGCATCATTCTGGAGAAAAAGTCGTTTTTTCATCATATACAAATGAGTAGTTAAGTGCACCAAGGGCATGCCCAAGCCACTCTGTGCACCTGTGCTCCTCTTGCTTCTTCTGCCATCCCCGCTCTCTCATTCCTGATTGACAGGCCCAGGTGAGACGACTATGTAGGAACCTGGTCCTGGTAATCAAGAAGGAGGGGTGGCAGAGGAAAAAGGAGCAGCAAGGGTGCACAGAGCGGTTTGAGCACCACTTGGTGCATTGAACTGCTGATGTGCAGGCAGGTCTCCTTTTTCTCCAGAATTAAGCAGCGGACTCTCAGTGAACGGTATCATGAGATTCAGCTGAGCTAGGCCTACAAGGCATTGTGCCTGGCTGATCAGCGAATGTCCTGGTGATAGGTTCTCTTCAAATGTCAAAGGCCATCCGTGCAGTTTACACCCAAAACTGATGTCTAAATGATGTGTCTTCATAACTTTTCCAAAAATCATCTAACAATCACCAACTAATGCAAATGTCCTGCCAGCTTTATATCATTCCCTATGTGTTATCCTGTACCCCACAAAATGCACATCTGGGTGTTATGTTTTAATCTATAATTTCTAAAATTTACTACCAGGAGGGTGTAATTTGACTTAACATTCCAGCATTTTTTCATCTGTGAAACAAGCAAAGCGTAGCAGGAAATGCATCGTTATTGTAAGTTACTGAAAGTTGAGCATTCAGCAGGGATCACTTTTCTTCAAAGCTGTACATTTATTTGTAATATCTTCAGGGATTTGCCCTCTTGGAGTGATATGGATCTGTTCAAAATTCTGAGCACGATGTATAGAGGGAAGTTGCTACAAAACCATTTACTATGGCAAGCTGGGGAAACCTCCGCACTAGGGACCATCTTAGGAGACAAGTCAGTTTCTGGGATAACATCTTTTTCTAGAAAGGCCATGTACATAAGGCCCCTTTCATACGACTGTAGATTTGGTCCGCATCTGATCCACATTTTTTACGGATAGGTTCAATGGGTCCACAAAAAATGCAGACAGCCCACTGTGTGCTGTCCACATCCGTCTGTCCTTTCCGTAACCCTGCAAAAAAGATAGAACATGTCCTATTCTTGTCCATTTTGTAAACAAGAATAGACACTGTTACAATAGATCCACAACAAAGTGGATGCAACACGGACCTTACAAGGACGCCACCCGTACTTTTTGTGGATCTGTGTTTTGTGGACTGCAAAATACATACGGTCATGTGAATGCACCCTAGCCGGGAATGATTCTGAGTCAAGCCACCATTCATTCAACAAAATCAACCACTTAATCTGCTCTCTTTGCATCAGAATAAAGACATCATCTGTACATCTCTCATAGTATCTAAGGTTATTCAATTGGAAGTTATCAGTTACTATGTTGTGAGAAATGCCTCTTGATTAGGGTAACAAACATATCTAGGGATCAAATTTGTACCCATGGCGGTCCCTCTTATCTGATGATTAGTTCATTTTCAAAGTGTTAATAGTGAGAATAGATGTTAAAGAATCTGGTTAAAAAAAACTCTACTCTTAATTGATGGGAAATGTTAAAGCATAGAGATCTAAATCTAGAGTCAAGACCCGCAAATCTGGGTTCCAGTCTAAAGTTAGCAGTTCTCTGAGGAATTTAGAGGAATCTCTTATAAGCAAAGTTAATGTGGTCACAAAACGATCCACATCATTTGATAACAGGCACGTCAACAAATTTTGATGTTTAGTTGTTGGACCTTATTGCTTTCCTTCTTATTTTGCTTTTAACTTTTGCTTTCTCCCCACTCTTCTCCCTCCAATATGCCATTTCTTTTTACTTTAGGCATCTTTTGAGGGATAGTTTGAGCAGAAGACTTTGGGACATGGAGAAAAAAATAGTGGGAGAGAAAAGAATGTTCAGTACAAATTTACGATATGATAGGAAGGTTTAGGGGACCTGAAATGCCCTATGAATAGGTTAACCTATCTAGGGGTAAAATTTGTGTCCATGGCGGTCCCTCTTGAATGATAATTAGTTCATTTTCAAAGTGTTAATAGTGAGATTAGATGCTAAAAAATCTGGTTAAAAAAACTCTACTCTTAATTGATGGGAAATGTGAAAGCATAGAAATATTAATCTAGAGTCAAGAATCGCAAATCGGGGTTCCAGTCTAAAGTTAGCAGTTCTCTGAGGAATTTAGAGGAATCTCTTTTATGAGCAAAGGTAATGTGGTCACAAAACGATTCACATTATTTTCTAACAGGCACGTCAACAAATTTTGATGTTTAGTTGTTGGACCTTATTGCTTTCCTTCTTATTTTGCTTTCTCCCCACTCTTCTCCCTCCAATATACCATTTCTTTTTACTTTAGGCATCTTTGAGGGATAGTTTGAGCAGAAGACTTTGGGACATGGAAAAAAATCGTGGGAGAGAAAAGAATGTCCAGTAAAGATTCACGATATGATAGGAAGGTTTAGGAATCTGAAATGCCCTATGAATAGGTTAACCTATCTAGGGGTAAAATTTGTGTCCATGGCGGTCCCTTTCATCTAATGATTAGTTTATTTTCAAAGTGTTAGGAGCAAGAATAAAGAAGCTTCTAGTAGATAACAATCATGTTTGCTAAAGAGTAGATAGCGATACCTTGATTGTTATATAGGCTCTTGTGTCGGGGGATTTGTGTCTCTATTTCAAGAGTTCCTGAATTAACGATCTGTTTACACAGACAAATAATGGCCCGTAACAAGCGCTAATCATCAATAGAGCAAGTTGATCGGCGTTTGTTGAAAGTAGCTTTTACACTTGGATGAACATTCTTTATTCATAAGTTACGATCATTCATGCCACCATTATCTTCTATTATCGTCGTCATCACATCCCCTGTTTACATGACACAAAGTGCTGCTGACAAATGATCAGTTTTATTGGCGCATAACAGATACGATCAGCCAGCAAATGAGCAGACTAGGGCTTGTTTGAAGGCTTAGCACGCCTATTTCTTTTTCCATTTGTCTGGTACCCTTTAAGTTATTCTTACAAAGGCAACTCGGAAAATTCTGAGTAGTGTTGAATTTCAGGGAAAGTTCAATTCGCCACAAAGGCAAGTTTCCTCGTGCTTCGTCATAGTGAATCGAGTTTCGCTGAATGGCGGTAAAAAAAATCATACCTCATCCATTTGCTTGCGACGGGCCAGACGCCACCATCTTAAATGAAGATCTCGCTCATCTCTATTTCTGAGCTATGTTAGGTAGTATAGTATGTTCTAAAGTGATATCAGAAAGGTCACATTTACTTCATGTAATGCAAACAGTGGGATCTCAATGGAGTTAACAATTCGATTTTTCTCTTTTTAGGTGCATGTGCTCTGATGAGGGTATTTTTGTCCCAGGTCAGGCTGTGTCTTTGTAGTTCTGGTTCAGGTTCTTGTTATTATCATTAAACTTGGAATTGTGGTTTGAGTACAGAAATCTAAGTCCACCTTGTTTTGGCAATATTGTGTCAGGTCGGTGGTGCGTGATTGTGTTTCGTTCTCAGTTGGGTGTATTCTCGATGGCCCTGGGTAGTCCAAATTCTGGATAGTCCTGGTGTCCCTAAAGGGGTTATGCTATGATTAATGTAAAAAAGGGTCATAGACATATAGGATGAGAATATAGTTCAAACTTAAAGGGGTCCTCTCACTTCAGTAAGTGGCATTTATCAATCATGTAGAGAAAGTTAATACAAGCCACTTACTAATGTATTGTGATTGTCCATATTGCTTCCTTTGCTGGTTGGATAAATGTTTCTATCACATTATATACACTGCTCATTTCCATGGTTACAGACCACCCTGCAATCCATCAGTGGTGGTCGTGCTTGCACAATTTAGGCAAAAGCACTAGCCTATGTGCGCTCCGATGGTCCCGGCCACCAGAGAGGCTGGTGCTTGTTCCTATAGTGTGCAAGCACGACCACCACTGATGGATTGCAGGGTGGTCTGTAACCATGGAAACGAGCAGTGTATAATGGTGATGGATAAACGAATCCAGCCAGCGAAGGAAGCAATATGGATAATAACAATATATTAGTAAATGGCTTGTATTAACTTTCTCTACATGATAAATGCCACTTACTGAAGTGAGACAACCCCTTTAACCCTTTCAGTTTTTTTAGTTTTTTTTGCGTTTTCGTTTCGCACTCTCAGCCTTACCAGAGCTATCACTATTTTATATTTCTGCGGGACAAGTTGTACTTTCCAACACCACCGTTTTATATTGCATATAATGTAGTGGGAATTGGGGAAAAACATCCAAATGGGGTGAAATTGAAAAAAAAAAAAAGCAATTCCACCACAGTTTTACAGGTTTTTTATTTACGACGTTCTATGTACGATAAAACTAACTGGTCACTTTTATTCTACAGGTCAGTACAAATGAGGCGATACCTTTTATATGTATAGTTTTCTTTGCGTTTTGATAGTGATAAAAAAATTTAAATCAGTTTTATTTTTTTGTTGCCATATTTTGACCCCTATAACTTTTATGTAATTATGTGTACGGAGCTGTATGGGGGCTAATTTTTCATTGATACCATTCTGGGGTGTGTATGACTTTTTGATCACTTTTTATTTAATTTTTTTGGGGTAGAAAATGAAGCGATCAAAAACGGTGAATCGGCCATTTGCACGCTTTTTTCCGTTTTGCTGTTTGCCGTATAGGGAATATATTTTTGGATTTTTATACTATGGACGTTTTCGCACATCGCGACGGTGTGTATTTTTTTTTTTTTTTTAGTTCATTTATTCTTATTTTGGCAAAAGAGGGGTGATTTGAATTTTTATGTTTTTTTAAAATTTTTATTGCTAAAAACATTTTATTTATTTTTTTTTACACTTTTTTATAGTTCCCATAGGGAGCTATAACATGCAATCATTATATTGCTATTATCATAGACTCCAATGTACTTGCATTGGAGTCTATGATGATTTTAGGAGATAATATGCAGCAGCCTCCTGTAATTCATAAAGACAGAGGCTTCTGCACACACGCTCCGGCTCCTCTGATTACCTCACGGGGGAGCTAGAGCATAACTGGAAGCGCGCGCTTTCGATTTTCAGTGCGCTCAGATGCCATGGTCAGGATTGACCACGGCATCTGAGGGGTTAAATGTCCGCGATCGGCATTACTGCCGGTTGCGGACATGAGCCGCGGGTGTCTGCTATAAGAAGCAGGGGGCCACCTGCGGCTATGGTGCTATGGTGCCTGCAGCGCTCAGGAGCTGGCGCGATCTTTAAAGACCCGGCCAGCGCTGTACATGTATTATCCCCAGGACTGTGACGAGGGGACATCCTCTGCGTCTGGAGGAAAGAAGGTTTGTACACAAACATAGACGAGGATTCTTTACGGTAAGAGCAGTGAGACTATGGAACTCTCTGCCTGAGGAGGTGGTGATGGTGAGTACAATAAAGGAACTCAAGAGGGGCCTGGATGTATTTCTGGAGCGTAATAATATTACAGGCTATAGCTACTAGAGAGGGGTCGTTGATCCAGGGAGTTACTCAGATCTTTTCATCCCGCAAACCTGTAAATGCAATGATATCGATTTATACCCATCCCAAATAGATGAGAATATCTGAGTATTATAACTTATATCACCTGTGGTCTCAAATTGGGATGACGCTGAGATTTTCATAGAAGGTTCTGCAAAAAGTATGATGTGTGTGTGACCTGGTGCTTCAGGATTTTAGCAGCCGGTTTACTGGTAACCTAAATATTTATTGCAATCCGGAATTTTGGTCTTTTTTCTATATGTTGATAAAATGCAGAGAATGAAAAGTCAAATGCTAGTATCAGAAATGGGAGAACATAGAAGCACCTGATGTAAAGCGAGATAAAAATCAGAAGACTCATTGGAGAAAACCACGACCCACTTCCACTGTGACGTATTGTCTATTAATATGCAAATCTGTTACTGAATTCTTCACCCCGGACTCCCTGACGGGGCAACTATCAGCAGATTCCAGCTCAGGAAGCCTATCGCTCTCTATGATTTATCAGCTAAGATTTTCCTACTTGACAAGAACCTGAAACCACAGGCTGAACCAGATATGGAAGGCGTGCTCTCTATATAATGCCGGGTCTAGACCTCAGCACATCACAGCAATCACCTGCTCAAGACTAGAAAGCAGCCAGAGATCAAACAGCAGCAGAACCATGGACATCCTGACAGGAACCTGCAAGGTGAGAAGCGGACCCACCGCCACAGACAGCACCGACAATGACCTCTTCCTTTACTTTATTAGGATTTATTGTTTATTTTATGTTATATACTTTATTTAATATATATTATTTATTTTAACTTTTCATTATGATTGTGTTACGTATTAAGATTTTTTTTCCTATATTTGTTTTTTTTATTTTACTTATTATGGATTATTTCCATTATGTACTGCTTAGATTTCAGATTTTTTAGTACTTACCGTATATAATTTCATCCATCATTTTTTATAATATTATTCAACATAATTTAGAATACATTTAGACAGTATTTGATTTTTTTTCTTTTTAGCTTGTCAACAGAGAATCTGTTGTCTGTATCTATCTATCTATCTATCTATCTATTATCTATCTATCTATCTATCTATCTATTATCTATCTATCTATCTATCTATCTATCTATCTATCTATCTATCTCATATCTATCTATCTATCTATATCTATCTATCTATCTATCTATCTATCTATCTATCTATTATCTATCTATCTATCTATCTCATATCTATCTATCTATCTATCTATCTATCTATCTATTATCTATCCATCTATCTAATATCTATCTATCTATCTATCTATCTATCTATCTATCTATCTATCTATTATCTATCTACTATATATCTATCCATCTAATATCTATCTAATATTTATTTATTTATCTCTTATCTTTCTGTCTGTATCTATGTATGTAAATTATTATTCTTTAGGCTAATCTTTGTTATTTTCTGCATGTCTTGTGGTTGAGCTTTTTATGTTCCGCACACTGGCAGTAAATGAGATAAATATATTGTCTATATTGTCATCTAATCGTCTTCTCACATTCAGTTCACAGCGGTGCTGCTGCTCCTTGGAGTCACCACTTTGATGTCTGTCCAATGCCTGGATCTTCATCGTCATAAAGGATGTCCACCTGCCACTAAATTCCCACCTACGGTGAAAGTCAGCCTAAATATGAGTGGACAGGACTCGCCTCTCCTGAGTGGTGATGTGAGGAAGCGCTCCACCTCTCCATGGGAGTACAGGTAATGTACGTTTGCTATATAATCAAATATTGATTATTCATGAATGAAATCAGCAACCATGGATTAACATTGCACTAAGCAGGGGCAGTGACTAGGATTCATACCGCCCCAGAGCAACTCCTGGAAGCCCCGCCCCTGCCTTGTTGATAGTAAGCTAAACTGAAGTAATGCAATTAGTTGCAAAATTGCATATAAAGGATAGAGTAATAGAAGAAAGTTGCACAGGTCCCATCCTGCTCCAGGATTCATGGCAATGTGGATAAAGTGAAGAAAATGACCATCATGCTTTGCACTGTACACCATGTTCTCATTTCCTATGTGATACTTTGTGGGGGAAGAGAGGTGACAACCGTCCTGAGCAAATGTTGGGTTTACTGCAATGGTTGACACTTTCAAACTCTTCCAAGGTTGTAGTCCCTGTAAAAAAGTAGGCGGCGCTCACTACATAGGCGGAGCTATCAGGGTAGTGCCACACTGTGGGCATAGATATAATAATAGAAGGTGTGGGTCAGCAAAACGGGGTCTCTGGTGCCTCCTACCCCTTACAGCATGAGAGAGGGACAGGCCAAGACAGTGCCCTGGCATGTGTTGGCCCCATTCAGTGTGTTCTAGCCCTATCTCCCCAGGGGGCCCAATGAGCCGCATGGTACATTAAACTCTGACGTTAAGATTTGGTCTATAGGAGCTTTAGTCAAAGTTGAATCAATATCTCCAAGTATTTTTTTTTTCTTTTTGTCCACAGCTATGACAAAAACATCCACCGACACCCTGTGGTTATTGCCGAGGCCAAGTGTGAACTTTCCGGATGCATAGACGCCGAGGGCAAAGTGGACAACGACTTAAATTCCGTCCCCATCAAACAAGAGATCCTGGTCCTTCACCGTGAGATGAAGGGGTGCGTCCCCGTCTTCACGCTGGAGAGAAAGATTGTGACCGTGGGCTGCACCTGCGTACGAGCCGTCACCCAAGAGCAGCAATAGAGAGGAGAGGATCCAGCTCCGGCATAAAGAGAAGTCCCCATACCAGGATGTTTATCTATTGTGTTTAGTGGATGGAGCAAAATTTAGAAAAATGAAGAAGTTAAACAAAAGTAGCACTGGTAAAGTGCGGGATATTAGGTAGCAATGTACATTGCAAATTCTCAGTCAATATTTTTTACATTTTTTGTATTTATATATTTATACTTTTATATGTAACAGGAGTTCGATGCAATGTATTTATTCTTAAATGCAATGAAAAAATAAATGTAAGACGTAAAGAACAATTGGTGGCTATTGGTTTCTCAATGTTTACATCGGGGGGATAGTAAACACAAAGCCTACCCACTAAAAGCATAGCCCTACAGATGTAGCAGTGTTAACAATCACAGTCATGACACGTTAACTAGATGTGAGAACTCACCAAATGTGACGGTAATCTCTGCTACGTCTGTACATGATTCACTTTGTTTACCAGGTCAAGGGTTAGGCAACAGAGGCAGCTGCTTAAGACTCCACCTAAGGCATACCAAAGAAAATACTGTAACAGCCCCCCCCCTTCCATCACCAACTACCGTGTGACATTTATTTCTTTGGGCCATCTTAAAGGGGAGAAGTATTTAATTGATTGGGGTCCCATTTCTCCCAATGAATGGAATGCCAGGAGTAACATGGACTCTGCTGCTCCCTTCCTTCTCTATAGGACTCAGTGCTCAGCTTTTTCTGGAAAGTGACTGCAGCGGCATACTCGACCAGTCTGGAAATCGGGCACTTTCTGATGACATTGGTTGAACCCCCACCAATCAGATACTTAGCACCTATCCTGTGGTCAGGGGATAAGTTTGTATTGTGGGAAAACTCCTAGGTGTTGGCCCATCTCACATGTTGGTGCCATATCGCATCGATAGGTGCAGGTGCCACCTCTTATACCCGCACTTATCTGTAGAAGGAGGCCTCCAAAGCAAAGGAGAGTGTACCACACATGCACTGCATGCTCCCTATTCACTTCTATAGGAGTTCCACAAGCGTGAAAACCTCAAGGCTCAGATTTTTCTGGAAGTCCCATAGAAAGTGAACGGAGCTGACAAACTCAACCTGTTGTTTCATTCAATCTGGAAATGGGACCCCCATTCTCTTGATCAGTGGGTGAACCCCACCAATCAGATACTTATCGCCACTAGGTGGGACCCACACCTATATGACATTGCTGGAATATCCTAGCGATATGCCACCAATGTGTGAGATGGGCCAACCCCACTTTGGGCCTCTGTTGCTACACTCCTGGGCACAACTTACTCTGCTTCCAATGGGGATAGGGACATCACCATACCCACCAAATTAATTGAAGGAAAATCATACCACTCATAACCTACATCTTTCTGATAATGATAATGGGATCCTGTCACTGGGCACTAATTTGGGTACAGTTTCACTAAATACTCATATGGGCCATCTATAATATTCATTATGGACACTATGCAACAAAATTCCCCTTTTAACAAACTCTGTGTCCAGACAATGAATGAAGCAGCTCTCTCTGTCTTCTTAAAGCGGGAACTCCCAGCACAATTTGAAGCACCCACCAAGGGCTAGGTTACAAGAACCCAATGAGTTGCTGATGACCAATAACCCTGTGATTGGCAACGGGTGCAGTTACAGATCACAGAAAGTTTTCATTCTTCTAGATTTCAAGTTTATCTCTTCCTATCTTGGTATTTAATGTTTTTGCTGTTTATATTGCTCAGTTTACAAGCGTTTTAATCAGATATTTGGTTAAGTATCCTTTACAATGAGGTTGGGCATGTACAGATCTGATGGACTTGTGCCCACTTTTAGAGAAAAAGATAAAACCTTCGGAAGTTAGTGTGTGAACTGTGGAGTATTAAAGAAAATGAATAACGGGGTGGGTGGGGGGGGGGGGGAGTATTATCCTTGCAGTACATATGGACGTTAGCATGCAGATATTGGAGGCTCACATGGGAGCATAATAGCATTTGTACCAGAGCCATGGACATACACATTCCTCAATATATAGCTAATCTAAATGGTCTCAGTTAGCAGGTTCTGTATGTAGGCACCATCTAGTATATACAAAAAGGGATTTTAAAGCTCTTAAAGGGGATTTGACCTAAAATGTATACACTGAAACCCCTTTGTTGTGCAGGATTTTACTAGTGATGACCTATTCTCAGATTGAGGCCATCACGATCTGCTCAGTGGGGATCCTACATGCCGCATTCCCGCTGACAAGCCATTCTGCAGTAGATACACCGCTCTGTCCATTGTGTAGCAGTTACCAGCTCCAACCTCTACATGATGGATGGAGCTGCGTAGTTCCAGCATCAAATTACGGGGCTGAAGCTACTCTGAAACAACTGCTCAATGGGGGTGCAGGATGTTAGACCCCCTCCAATCAGATAGAGATAACTCATCCTGAAGATAGGCCACCAGCTGTAACATCGCTGAGGTGGTCGCACATGCTCAGTTCCATCCTTCATCTGCCAGTAGCCGGTTCTGGAGATGGACTTACAGTTCATTTCGCTGCGAACTTTGCTCATTCGCGGTTTCCTGAAAGGGCGAACATATGGCGAGGTCCACCGGCGCCATATTCTTTTACATTGTGAAGAACTTTGACCCATGACACATCCATCAGGTGGTACAGGACAGCCAATTGAGACGTTTCAGCACATGGACATACCCCCTACCGTATAAATAAACCTGATCTGGCCGCCATTTTACATTCAGTCTTTTGCCAGTGTAGGAGAGGTTGCTGTGTGGAGCAGGGACAGGCTGTTAGGGACACTGAACACTAGCTAATAGGGCCACAAAAGTCCTTTTAAGGACTAGTATAGTGTGCTATCGATAGGTGTGATACACAGAGGGGTGTGATATACTTATACTTTCTAACATAGAAAGTATATTATAGTGCATTTGTATTGTGCGGCAGTTGTGTGCGGTTCTGCTGCGATACCGCAGGTATATAGAGGGGCAAACGCTATTGGAACAAATAATTTCTACTGGTGTGATTTACCAGTTGCCCCCCCCCCCCAAAAAAAATGATTGAAGCAGGGTGCTATATACCAATATACTTTCTATATAGTGCAGTTGGGTAGGGCAGCATTGGTTTGCGGATATACAGTACCAGTTGCCCCCCAAAAAAAGTGAAAAAAAAAAAGTGGGCTACAGTAAAATTGTTATTCAGTGACCACATAATGTACCTCCAGCCACATAATCACAATTTATTTTATGTCAGGTGAATGCCTAATTTTTAAGCCTGTACTACTGTGGCCTAAAACAGGGCACATTTCAGAGAATTTCCCTTTAAGACGCATAAAAATGGCCCCTGATTAAAATACTGAATACTGAATTTTTGCCATTGATCCCCCTCTGGTATGTCACTGTCCATGTTTTTGGACTATTTGTGCACTTCTACTAAGTATTTGGCGGCTGCAAATATGAGCTGAAGGTTTTTCAGGTTTGCCTGCCATTAAAGTGAATGGGGTTTTATGGGAGTTCAGTATTGATCATGATGCCAGTGACACCATATTCGTAGAACCTCTGGAAATCTCATTTTAATTGACAGCTATTGAATGGCTATCCATGCAGTATGTAGTCAGCTTGGGTCCACCAGTTTGGCCTCATCGAGGACTATCCTGTGCAGGGATCTCCCAATTTGACGTAAATATTCCTTAAAACATATATGGACAGAGGTTTGTCTTCAAGAAACAACCCATTTAATAAAGTCCCACTTTCAGTCTCCTCATTTATGGGTTGGAATGAAGAGCAACTCCGGAGGACCCGACATGTCCATTCATTACATGGTCAGCCCACTGATTTCAATGAGGGCTATGTAATTCTTCATTTCCACTGTGGGGGTGCTGTAGGGGAATTAAACAGTTGCAGATTAAAGCCATAGCTGTGGATCCCAGCGGCAGGACACTCGGTGATTAGCTTATGATTGTGGGGATTGTCTGGTGGAGAACCCCTATCACCCCTTGTCTATTACACAGATTGATGACATGCGGTCCTCCACGTTCATATGGTTCATGTCTCAGAAACCTGGGCTAAGCTTACAGTTACTCAACCTAGATTTTATACTTAGTAAAACCAAACTCTGACCCCATTTTGCCGTACACAATACAGCCTGACAGTTATAGCCACATCTACAGCCTGAAGTCAAGCAAAACTTTACAGGTGGGAAGCCAGCAGCTCCGCTGTACAGAAATGTCACCCAATCCCAACATATGACTGCAGTCCCCTTTATGCTACAGGGAGTTCAACGTGAATCTTTCAAGATTTTACAAGAGGCTAGTAAATATATTTTTGCCACCTGCTTTACCATACAGTAGAAATTGACATAGGCTTAGGATAGAATATCAATGTTTTATAAGTGATGGAGCCTCCACTGGAACCTCTGATGATGAACGCCATGCTGCATAAATAGCATCGGCACTTGGTGGTAGACATGTGTTCTGTCTTCATACACGTCCACACAGTGTGCAGTCTGACATTCAGCATAAACCATCCCTGTCTTCCAAATAAGAGGACTGTTCTTTGTAGTCTAACTTGTTTATTGGTCAACAGGTCGTAAATATGTGATTAATTGTTTATATACGATTGATTGATTGGTAAAACAGGATTGTTTGGTAAAACTACAAGAATACAAATAATATGTATAAGTATTAAGCATGTATAGCATTTACTATAACATTTGCATTGACAGTGAAAGCACATGGTAAAATGGCTGCCTATACATAGGATTACATGTCTAGCTAACAGTAGTGACAACTCCCTGAGTAAGAATTACAACTAACTGAACAGCTCTGCATAACATGATGTCCCTGAAACAAAGGAGTTTGAGAAGGAGACATGCATAGGACAGCTCTGTACTGTGTCCTGGAGACTGGTGACTTCTCTTTCCCAGAATGCTTTGCACTACCATAATGCAGTAGTATTCGTAACAGGAAAAACAAGGTGTAATACAACTTAACACCGCTAGATGGTGCTATAACCACACTAAACACTTTCAGAAATACCAAGACTGAGGCAGACATGATCTGTAATGATTCTTTAACCCAGCTGGGCAGAACAACACGTATCCAACAATATTTTACGGCAAATTTCCTCACAATGCAAGTTAAGGACAATATCACAAAATACAATACACAGGAAAAGTTCTGGGTGATCTCCTATAGAGACATACAGCATAAGCATCTCCCGACAAAGTATTTTAAAATCGTGTTTTTTATTGAAGGCTGGTCATCTCCCACCATACCTCTTGGGACATGTAAAGTCAAGAAGGAAGGTATGGTGCTTGCCACAGGGCGCTGGCTTCTCGCTCCTTCCCTTCGGGGCCGCCGGCGCCCTGCGATAACTTTGGGGCGAGGACATGCGCTGCGTCCTCGTCTCCAAGGCAACGGTGGGCGTTGCCTGCTCCCTGGTACCGCCTTGATCTCCTGGTTTTGACCTTGCTAGTTCAACCTCTCTTTGTTTGTCTGTTTGTTTGTTACTCCGCACTTACACAGGTTAGGGATCGCCACCCAGTTGCACTCCGTTGCCTAGGACGGTTAAGTGCAAGTAGAAACATAGAAACATAGAAACATAGAATGTGTCGGCAGATAAGAACCATTTGGCCCATCTAGTCTGCCCAATATATCTGAATCCTATGAATAGTCCCTGGCCCTATCTTATATGAAGGATAGCCTTATGCCTATCCCATGCATGCTTAAACTCCTTCACTGTATTTGCAGCTACCACTTCTGCAGGAAGGCTATTCCATGCATCCACTACTCTCTCAGTAAAGTAATACTTCCTTATATTACTTTTAAACCTTTGCCCCTCTAATTTAAAACTGTGTCCTCTTGTGGTAGTTTTTCTTCTTTTAAATATGCTCTCCTCCTTTACCGAGTTGATTCCCTTTATGTATTTAAAAGTTTCTATCATATCCCCTCGGTCTCTTCTTTCTTCCAAGCTATACATATTAAGGTCCTTTAACCTTTCCTGGTAAGTTTTATCCTGCAATCCATGTACTAGTTTAGTAGCTCTTCTCTGAACTCTCTCTAGAGTATCTATATCCTTCTGGAGATATGGCCTCCAGTACTGCGCACAATACTCCAAGTGAGGTCTCACCAGTGATCTGTACAGCGGCATAAGCACTTCACTCTTTCTACTGCTTATACCTCTCCCTATACATCCAAGCATTCTGCTGGCATTTCGTGCTGCTTTATTACATTGTCTTCCCACCTTTAAGTCTTCTGAAATAATTACTCCTAAATCCCTTTCCTCAGATACTGAGGTCAGGACTGTGTCAAATATTCTATATTCTGCCCTTGGGTTTTTACGCCCCAGGTGCATTATCTTGCACTTATCCACATAAAATTTCAGTTGCCAGAGTTCTGACCATTCCTCTAGTTTTCCTAAATCCTTTTCCATTTGGCGTTTCCCTCCAGGAACATCAACCCTGTTACATATCTTTGTGTCATCAGCAAAAAGACAAACCTTACTGCAACACGCCAGACCTGCAGGCTATGACGAAGTGAGGTCACAGTTATGGGCAATCGAGGGTACTCACTATATTTGCAGAACCCTGGGCAGGCGCGTGGCAGTGAAGGAGAGGTAGACACAGTTCCTCTGGGGCACGCTCTGTATATAGGGACCAGGCCTGATGGTAGTTGAGGTGCCCTGGATGTTACAGGTATTTTGTGTGCCTGGGGCAAGGTCCCTGTAGTATTCGTGACGCCAGTGCCTTTGGCCGGTGGCACGCCGGTTGGTGGTTGGAAAGATGAAGGTACACAAGTATGCAGTGAACCAAACGGAAACTTTACTGGACAATCCAACTTTGTACAGCAGGGAGTAGTACAGTCTCTGTATTATTACAGTTCCACAAGAAGGGGCTTATTCACAAATATGGCAGGCAATAGTCATGCAAGTTACACTGAGGGTAAATTCCACAAGCACTCAGCAGCAGGTTGTACTTTTCCCAGAATCACTGTACACTGTCCTTTATAGAACTCCTGCTCTGGCTTTATATCTCCCAAGGCCCGGATGCCTAAAAGGGTGGCTTATATCCTTGGTTACTTTCTTCCTCAGGTAATATACTGCTTGCAATGGTTTTTAAGTTCCTCTGCCTATCAGGGTCACTTTGCTTACCCTGGGACGCCTCCTCCCATCAGGTGGATAACTGTTGGTTTCTCCCAGGAGGTTGAATCCTGCAACTGGGGTATCTCTTCAGAGCTAACTTAGGCTCTCTTGTTCTCAGGCAAGCTGGATCTTCTCACTAGCCTCCTGGACATCACTAGCAGCCAGGGCTATCCAGCTGCATGTCAGGAGCAGGCTTCTTAACCTGTGTCTTCTCAGACTCCTGACTCTGCACTACCACTCCCTGTCTGGGCCTGGACATTTATACTAGGGGCTCCCTATCTCCCTCTAGTGTCTGGGATGTCTAACTACACCCAACTAGGCCTGCTGCTGCATTAGACAGGGGTACATTGCATATAACAACACATTAAAACATACATTAAATGCAGAATTAAATATGACATTTCTGTTCCTTGTGAGTAGGAGTAACGCGCACACCAATTGACCCTTGTGTAGTGCCCACCCATACCTAGTGGGACACTACATTACCATCGAGGCCTTTTGCAATATCACTTATGAAGATATTAAACAAAATTGGTCCCAGTACAGATCCCTGTGGAACCCCACTGGTAACATGACCTTGTTTTGAATGTTCTCCATTGACTACAACTCTCTGTTGTCTGTCACTCAGCCACTGCCTAATCCACTCAACAATATGGGAGTCCATGCTCAATGACTGCAGTTTATTGATAAGTCCTCTATGTGGGACAGTGTCAAAAGCCTTACTAAAATCTAGATATGCGATGTCTACTGCACCTCCACCGTCTATTATTTTAGTCACCCAGTCAAAAAAATCTATAAGATTTGTTTGACATGATCTCCCTGAAGTAAACCCATGTTGTTTTTCATCTTGCAATCCATGGGATTTTAGATGTTCCACAATCCTATCCTTTAGTAGGGTTTCCATTAATTTGCCTACTATTGATGTCAGACTCACTGGTCTATAGTTGCTCGATTCCTCCCTACTACCTTTCTTGTGAATGGGCACGACATTTGCCAATTTCCAATCTTCCGGGACGACTCCTGTTACTAATGATTGGTTAAATAAATCTGTTAACGGTTTTGCCAGCTCACCACTAAGCTCTTTTAATAATTTTGGGTGTATCTCATCAGGCCCCTGTGACTTATTTGTCTTCACTTTAGACAGCAAACTTAGAACATCTTCCTCTGTAAAGACACATGCATCAAACGATTTAATAGTCATCCTAGGCAGGGACAGAGGAGTGGGTGGAGTCAGTTTGCACCTTCCCACCCCCTTCTCGTGACTGAATCACAGGCCATAAACCTGGCTCAGATTTTCCAGGCAATTAGTGGAGAGATTTCAAGCTCAGGAAACTGTCAGAAACCTCTCTGTTTCTTCGTCATCCGCACTACAGGCGGTACCTTATGTTAAGCATGCTGAATTATGATATTGGCAATCGTGAATTGTTAGCCATTAAATGGGCATTTGAGGAGTGGAGACATTTTTTGGAGGGGGACAAACATTGCATCACTGTTCTTACTGATCATAAAAATGTATTATTTCTCGAATCCACGAAACGCCTGAATCCTCGTCAGGCCAGATGGACATTTTTCTTCACACGTTTTAACTTCTCTATTACTTTCAGGCCAGGAAGTAAGAATGTGAAAGCTGATGCTTTGTCTCAAAGCTTTTGTGCGTTTCCACCTCCTGACACTCCTCCTGAACCTATCTTGCTGGCTAACATGATTGTGGCATCTTTATCCACGGATCTTGCTTCTGACATTGAGGTAGCACAACACCTAGCTCCAGAGCAGACACCCACAGATAAGTCGTTTGTTCCTGGTCATTTCCATCTCCAGCTGCTGGGTGAGTGCCATGATTCTGTTTTATGTGGTCATCTTGGTATTGCGGCCACCAGGGAACTGGTGTCCAGGTCTTATTGGTGGCCTACGTTATCTTGGGATGTCAGTTCTTTTGTCTCCGCTTGTGAGGTATGTGTCAGATCCAAGACTCCTAGAACATGCCTGTCACTACCAGAGCTTTGAGAAGCTCTCACAGCTCTGTGTCTCCACCCCTGCGATGATGTCACTTAGAGCTTGGAGGTGTTCTCACTGTTCTGTTTCTCCGCCCCTGTGATGAGGTCTTTACTCCTAGCTGTTTCTCCTGCGGTTGATTTTCCTGCCTTTAAATCACCCCTCCTCCTATTGCAGGGCGTGGATTATATTTCTCATTTCAGTTGTAGCTATGGCTTGAGTATCTTCACTTGTAAGCTATCAGTTCACTGGACCTGTTTTCTGCTGCAGCAAGCACTCCGGATATTGCCAGCTGTCCTTGGATCCGTCTTCTCTGCGGCTGCATCTCCTTCAGCTAAGTGTGCAGATATTGTTGTTTACCTGGTTATTTTCTGACTGGATCTGAGGTGGCCACGGTTCCCTCCATATACTGAGTAGGGCACCGGTGGCCGTGCCCCTTCCACTATTGTAGGGGTTACAGTGGCCATCAGTCTTAGGCACGCGGGCATGCCTCCTTCCACCATTTGGATCCGGGCATGTGCTTTAGCAGCATAGGGAGAGCTTTGAGGGTCTGACAGGGGTCACCCTTTATCTTCCCTAGTTTGGGTCCGGTCAGTAGCTCCTTTCACTGTGTTTGCTCTTGTTACTCTCAAACAGCCGTGACATTATAATCCACCAAAACCGTCCTTTTTTGACATGGATCCGCTCTCTGGCCTGGTTGACCGCATGCAGGGTCTTTCGTTGGAAGTAGCGGATCTCCGTCAATCTATGACTCAGTTACAAGCATTAGGCTCTGCTCCGGCTCATGGAGTCTGTTGCGAGCCAAAGGTCTCTCTTCCGGAGACGTTCTCCGGGGGCAGTGAGAATTTTGTTCGCTTCAGAGAGGCATGCAAACTCCATTTTTGCTTGTGTCCCCATTCCTCTGGTAATGAGGAACAGAGGGTGAGGATTGTCATCTCCCTGCTCAGGGGCAATGCTCAGACTTGGGCTTTTTTGCTGCCATCAGGGGATCCCTCCCTTCGATCCGTGGAAAGATTTTTTGTGGCCCTGGGGCAAATATATGATGACCCGGATCGTGTTGCTCTGGCCGAATCGAACTTACGTGCTTTATGCCAGAACAAACTGTCTGCGGAGCTTTATTGTTCTGAATTTCGGAGATGGGCAGCTGATTCAGGTTGGAATGATGCTGCACTCCTGGAGTCAGTTCTGTCATGGTCTCTCAGAGAGATTGAAAGATGCGTTTGCTTTCCATGAGAGACCAACGTCCTTAGAGTCTGCCATGTCATTGGCGGTACGCCTTGACAGACGTCTAAGAGAAAGAAACAAGACCTCTCTGTCCAGCCATTGTCAGTCTTGGGGCAATGGTGCGGACTCATTCAGTGTGCAGGGGCCTCATCCTGTCTCGCTCCCCTCTGAGGAGGAGCCCATGCAGCTAGGCCGACTTGCCCCTGATAAAAGAGGATTTAGTCCTCAGAATATGGTGTGTTTTTGTTGTGGGGGCATAGGTCATTTGGCAAATGTTTGTCCGTCTAGGAGATTCCTGAACTGTACTAAGAGTGATAATAAGAGAAAAACCTCAAAAGGTGAATCATCAGGTTCTACTTCATCTGCTACTTTGGGCAAACTTGATGTGGGAATTGATGCTTTTCCTCTGACCTGCAGTTCCCGTTTTCTCCTGTCTGCCAGGGTGGCGCTAGGGAGCAAAGTCATTTCTTGTGAGATTTTTGTCGATAGTGGAGCGGCCGTCAATCTTATTGACACTCAATTTGTAGCCATGCATGGTTTTCAGGTTTGCACATTGGAAAAGGATATACCTGTTTTTGCCACTGACTCTGCTCCACTCTCGCAGAGATCTCTGAAGGGCATTGTTCACAATATCCGGTTAGCTGTAGGTGACACTCATGTGGAGGATATATCTTGTTTTGTCCTTAACGGATTGCCTTCTCCTCTAGTTTTGGGGTTACCCTGGCTCACGAGACATAACCCCACTATTGATTGGCAAGGAAGGCAAATAAATGAGTGGCACCTCTTATACCCGCACTTATCTGTAGAAGGAGGCCTCCAAAGCAAAGGAGAGTGTACCACACATGCACTGCATGCTCCCTATTCACTTCTATAGGAGTTCCACAAGCCTGAAAACCTCAAGGCTCAGATTTTTCTGGAAGTCCCATAGAAAGTGAACGGAGCTGACAAACTCAACCTGTTGTTTCATTCAATCTGGAAATGGGACCCCCATTCTCTTGATCAGTGGGTGAACCCCACCAATCAGATACTTATCGCCACTAGGTGGGACCCACACCTATATGACATTGCTGGAATATCCCAGTGATATGCCACCAATGTGTGAGATGGGCCAACCCCACTTTGGGCCTCTGTTGCTACACTCCTGGGCACAACTTACTCTGCTTCCAATGGGGTAGGGACATCACCATACCCACCAAATTAATTGAAGGAAAATCATACCACTCATAACCTACATCTTTCTGATAATGATAATGGATCCTGTCACTGGGCACTAATTTGGGTACAGTTTCACTAAATACTCATATGGGCCATCTATAATATTCATTATGGACACTATGCAACAAAATTCCCCTTTTAACAAACTCTGTGTCCAGACAATGAATGAAGCAGCTCTCTCTGTCTTCTTAAAGCAGGAACTCCAAGCACAATTTGAAGCACCCACCAAGGGCTAGGTTACAAGAACCCAATGAGTTGCCGATGACCAATAACCCTGTGATTGGCAACGGGTGCAGTTACAGATCACAGAAAGTTTTCATTCTTCTAGATTTCAAGTTTATCTGTTCCTATCTTGGTATTTAATGTTGTTGCTGTTTATATTGCTCAGTTTACAAGCGTTTTAATCAGATATTTGGTTAAGTATCCTTTACAATGAGGTTGGGCATGTACAGATCTGATGGACTTGTGCCCACTTTTAGAGAAAAAGATAAAACCTTCGGAAGTTAGTGTGTGAACTGTGAAGTATTAAAGAAAATGAAAAACGGGGTGGGTGGGGGGAGTATTATCCTTGCAGTACATATGGACGTTAGCATGCAGATATTGGAGGCTCACATGGGAGCATAATAGCATTTGTACCAGAGCCATGGACATACACATTCCTCAATATATAGCTAATCTAAATGGTCTCAGTTAGCAGGTTCTGTATGTAGGCACCATCTAGTATATACAAAAAGGGATTTTAAAGCTCTTAAAGGTGATTTGACCTAAAATGTATACACTGAAACCCCTTTGTTGTGCAGGATTTTACTAGTGATGACCTATTCTCAGATTGAGGCCATCACGATCTGCTCAGTGTGGATCCTACATGCCGCATTCCCGCTGACAAGCCATTCTGCAGTAGGTACACCGCTCTGTCCATTGTGTAGCAGTTTCCAGCTCCAACCTCTACATGATGGATGGAGCTGCGTAGTTCCAGCATCAAATTACGGGGCTGAAGCTACTCTGAAACAACTGCTCAATGGGGGTGCAGGATGTTAGACCCCCTCCAATCAGATAGAGATAACTCATCCTGAAGATAGGCCACCAGCTGTAACATCGCTGAGGTGGTCGCACATGCTCAGTTCCATCCTTCAATCTGCCAGTAGCCGGTTCTGGAGATGGACTTACAGTTCATTTCGCTGCGAACTTTGCTCATTCGCGGTTTGCCGAAAGGGCGAACATATGGCGAGGTCCACCGGCGCCATATTCTTTTACATTGTGAAGAACTTTGACCCGTGACACATCCATCAGGTGGTACAGAACAGCCAATTGAGACGTTTCAGCACATGGACATACCCCCTACCTTATAAATAAACCTGATCTGGCCGCCATTTTACATTCAGTCTTTTGCCAGTGTAGGAGAGGTTGCTGTGTGGAGCAGGGACAGGCTGTTAGAGACACCAAACGCTAGCTAATAGGGCCACAAAAGTCCTTTTAAGGACTAGTATAGGTGAGCTATCGATAGGTGTGATACACAGAGGGGTGTGATATACTTATACTTTCTAACATAGAAAGTATATCATAGTGCATTTGTATTGTGCAGTTGTGTGCGGTTCTGCTGCGATACCGCAGGTATATAGAGGGGCAAACGCTATTGGAACAAATAATTTCTACTAGTGTGATATACTGTACCAGTTGCCCCCCCCAAAAAAAACTGATTGAAGCAGGGTGTTATATACCAATATACCTTCTATATAGTGCAGTTGGGTAGGGCAGCATTGGTTTGCTTTTTTGTTGATATACCAGTTCCTCCCCCAAAAAAGTTTTTTTTTTAAAGTGGGCTACAGTAAAATTGTTATTCAGTGACCACATAATGTACCTCCAGCCACATAATCACAATTTCTTTTATGTCAGATGAATGCCTAATTTTCTAAATAAAAAATTCTAGGCTCCAACAGGGCACATTTCAGAGAATTTCCCTTTAAGACGCATAAAAATGGCCCCTGATTAAAATACTGAATACTGAATTTTTGCCATTGATCCCCCTCTGGTATGTCACTGTCCATGTTGTTGGACTATTTGTGCACTTCTACTAAGTATTTGGCGGCTGCAAATATGAGCTGAAGGTTTTTCAGGTTTGCCTGCCATTAAAGTGAATGGGGTTTTATGGGAGTTCAGTATTGATCATGATGCCAATGACACCATATTCGTAGAACCTCTGGAAATCTCATTTTAATTGACAGCTATTGAATGGCTATCCATGCAGTATGTAGTCAGCTTGGGTCCACCAGTTTGGCCTCATCGAGGACTATCCTGTGCAGGGATCTCCCAATTTGACGTAAATATGCCTTAAAACATATATGGACAGAGGTTTGTCTTCAAGAAACAACCCATTTAATAAAGTCCCACTCTCAGTGTTCTCATTTATGGGTTGGAATGAAGAGCAACTCCGGAGGACCCGGCATGTCCATTCATTACATGGTCAGCCCACTGATTTCAATGAGGGCTATGTAATTCTTCATTTCCACTGTGGGGGTGCTGTAGGGGAATTAAACAGTTGCAGATTAAAGCCATAGCTGTGTATCCCAGCGGCAGGACACTCGGTGATTAGCTTATGATTGTGGGGATTGTCTGGTGGAGAACCCCTATCACCCCTTGTTTATTACACAGATTGATGACATGCGGTCCTCCACGTTCCTATGGTTCATGTCTCAGAAACCTAGGCTAAGCTTACAGTTACTCAACCTAGATTTTATACTTAGTAAAACCAAACTCTGACCCCATTTTGCCGTACACAATACAGCCTGACAGTTATAGCCACATCTACAGCCTGAAGTCAAGCAAAACTTTACAGGTGGGAAGCCAGCAGCTCCGCTGTACAGAAATGTCACCCAATCCCAACATATGACTGCAGTCCCCTTTATGCTACAGGGAGTTCAACGTGAATCTTTCAAGATTTTACAAGAGGCTAGTAAATATATTTTTGCCACCTGCTTTACCATACAGTAGAAATTGACATAGGCTTAGGATAGAATATCAATGTTTTATAAGTGATGGAGCCTCCACTGGAACCTCTGATGATGAACGCCATGCTGCATAAATAGCATTGGCACTTGGTGGTAGACATGTGTTCTGTCTTCATACACGTCCACACAGTGTGCAGTCTGACATTCAGCATAAACCATCCCTGTCTTCCAAATAAGAGGACTGTTCTTTGTAGTCTAACTTGTTTATTGGTCAACAGGTCGTAAATATGTGATTAATTGATTATATACGATTGATTGATTGATTGATAAAACAGGATTGTTTGGTAAAACTACAAGAATACAAATAATATGTATAAGTATTAAGCATGTATAGCATTTACTATAACATTTGCATTGACAGTGAAAGCACATGGTAAAATGGCTGCCTATACATAGGATTACATGTCTAGCTAACAGTAGTGACAACTCCCTGAGTAACAATTACAACTAACTGAACAGCTCTGCATAACATGATGTCCCTGAAACAAAGGAGTTTGAGAAGGAGACATGCATAGGACAGCTCTGTACTGTGTCCTGGAGACTGGAGACTTCTCTTTCCCAGAATGCTTTGCACTACCATAATGCAGTGCACCACCCACAATGCAGTAGTATTCGTAACAGGAAAAACAAGGTGTAATACAACTTAACACCGCTAGATGGTGCTATAACCACACTAAACACTTTCAGAAATACCAAGACTGAGGCAGACATGATCTGTAATGATTCTCTAACCCAGCTGGGCAGAACAACACGTATCCAACAATATTTTACGGCAAATTTCCTCACAATGCAAGTTAAGGACAATATCACAAAATACAATCCACAGGAAAAGTTCTGGGTGATCTCCTATAGACACATACAGCATAAGCATCTCCCGACAAAGTATTTTTAAATCGTGTTTTTTATTGAAGGCTGGTCATCTCCCACCATACCTCTTGGGACATGTGAAGTCAAGAAGGAAGGTATGGTGCTTGTCACAGCGCGTTGGCTTCTCGCTCCTTCTCTTCGGGGCCGCCAGCGCCCTGCGATAACTTTGGAGCGAGGACATGCACTGCGTCCTCGTCTCCAAGGTAACGGTGGGCGTTGCCTGCTCCCTGGTGCCGCCTTGATCTCCTGGTTTTGACCTTGCTAGTTAAACCTCTCTTTGTTTGTCTGTTTGTTTGTTACTCCGCACTTACGCAGGTTAGGGATCGCCGCCCAGTTGCACTCCGTTGCCTAGGACGGGTAAGTGCACGTAGGCAGGGACAGAGGAGTGGGTGGAGTCAGTTTGCACCTTCCCACCCCCTTCTCGTGACTGAATCACAGGCCATAAACCTGGCTCAGATTGTCCAGGAATTAGGGGAGAGATTTCAAGCTCAGGAAACTGTCAGAAACCTCTCTGTTTCTTCGTCATCCGCACTACAGGCGGAACCCTATGTTAAGCTTGCTGATCGGTTCTCGGGGGATTGCAATTGTTTTATGGCTTTTAGGGAGAGCTGCAAACTGTATTTCCGTTTGCGCCCTCACTCTTCTGGTTCTGCTCAACAAAAAGTGGGAATTATAATGTCCTTATCACAAGGCGACCCCCAGGAATGGGCATTTTCGTTACCCCCCCCCCCCCCCGACTCTCAGTGTCTCAGATCTGTCGATTTTTTCAAGCCCTCTGGATTTTGTATGATGAACCTGACAGAGCATTTGTAGTGGAAAGTCTGTTAAAATCTCTTGAGCAGGGTGACCGACCGGTAGAAGACTACTGTACTCAATTTTGTAAATGGTGCGTTCTCTCTGGTTGGAATATACCAGCTCTTAAAAGTCAGTTTAGGTCTGGCCCATCTGAGACTCTCAAAGACATGCTTGTATGTTATCCCTCTCCTGAGACTTTGGAGCAAGCCATGACTCTTGCTGTGAGACTGGACAGACGCATTAGGGAGAGACAATGGGAGCATTTGCTTTTTCTACAGGTTATGTCCAAACCAGAGACCAGTCCTATGGGGATCAAGTCCGAGCCTTGTACAGATGAACCTATGCAGCTCAGTTTGATCAGAAGAGATCAACGTCGTTGCCGTGGTACATGTTTTTAGTGTGGTGATCATTTGATCCAGCAATGTCCCAAGGTCCCTCCTTCTGGAAGATCACCCAAACCTGAGGGATCTAAAGATAAGGTACTCCCAGAAGTGATATAGCAAAAATTATTGGTACCTTTTACTATTTGATTTGGTTTGAACAAGGGGTCAGGTAGTGCCTTTGTTGATTCTGGCTCGGCCTCTAACTTTATTGATCTTACGTTTACTCTTCATGTGGGGATACCTATGTTAGCCCTTCCCAATCATATTTACATTGTAGCCATTGACTCTACCCCCTTTCTGGGGGGCACTGTTAAGTATTGTACACCTGAAATAACCCTGACTGTAGGGGTCACCCACACTGAGAATTGCTCCTTGTTGATCTTAAAAAATTTGCCCACTGAAATGGTTTTAGGTTTGCCTTGGCTCCAATTACACAAACCTGTCATTAATTGGACCAGAGGTGAGGTGGAAAAATGGGTTCCCAAATGTAATTATTGTTTACCCGTTATACAGGCGGGTATCTCTGCTGAATCAAAAACATTACCTTCATATACAGGGAGTGCAGAATTATTAGGCAAGTTGTATTTTTGAGGATTCATTTTATTATTGAACAACAACCATGTTCTCAATGAACCCAAAAAACTCATTAATATCAAAGCTGAATATTTTTGGAAGTCGTTTTTAGTTTGTTTTTAGTTTTAGCTATTTTAGGGGGATATCTGTGTGTGCAGGTGACTATTACTGTACATAATTATTAGGCAACTTAACAAAAAACAAATATATACCCATTTCAATTATTTATTTTTACCAGTGAAACCAATATAACATCTCAACATTCACAAATATACATTTCTGACATTCAAAAACAAAACAAAAACAAATCAGTGACCAATATAGCCACCTTTCTTTGCAAGGACACTCAAAAGCCTGCCATCCATGGATTCTGTCAGTGTTTTGATCTGTTCACCATCAACATTGCGTGCAGCAGCAACCACAGCCTCCCAGACACTGTTCAGAGAGGTGTACTGTTTTCCCTCCTTGTAAATCTCACATTTGATGATGGACCACAGGTTCTCAATGGGGTTCAGATCAGGTGAACAAGGAGGCCATGTCATTAGATTTTCTTCTTTTATACCCTTTCTTGCCAGCCACATTGTGGAGTACTTGGACGCGTGTGATGGAGCATTGTCCTGCATGAAAATCATGTTTTTCTTACCTTGCAGACTTCTTCCTGTACCTACTGCTTGAAGAAGGTGTCTTCCAGAAACTGGCAGTAGGACTGGGAGTTGAGCTTGACTCCATCCTCAACCCAAAAAGGCCCCACAAGCTCATCTTTGATGATACCAGCCCAAACCAGTACTCCACCTCCACCTTGCTGGCGTCTGAGTCGGACTGGAGCTCTCTGCCCTTTACCAATCCAGCCATCTGGCCCATCAAGACTCACTCTCATTTCATCAGTCCATAAAACCTTAGAAAAATCAGTCTTGAGATATTTCTTGGCCCAGTCATGACGTTTCAGCTTGTGTGTCTTGTTCAGTGGTGGTCGTCTTTCAGCCTTTCTTACCTTGGCCATGTCTCTGAGTATTGCACACCTTGTGCTTTTGGGCACTCCAGTGATGTTGCAGCTCTGAAATATGGCCAAACTGGTGGCAAGTGGCATCTTGGCAGCTGCACGCTTGACTTTTCTCAGTTCATGGGCAGTTATTTTGCGCCTTGGTTTTTCCACACGCTTCTTGCGACCCTGTTGACTATTTTGAATGAAACGCTTGATTGTTCGATGATCACGCTTCAGAAGCTTTGCAATTTTAAGAGTGCTGCATCCCTCTGCAAGATATCTCACTATTTTTGACTTTTCTGAGCCTGTCAAGTCCTTCTTTTGACCCATTTTGCCAAAGGAAAGGAAGTTGCCTAATAATTATGCACACCTGATATAGGGTGTTGATGTCATTAGACCACACCCCTTCTCATTACAGAGATGCACATCACCTAATATGCTTAATTGGTAGTA
The DNA here is from genome assembly GCF_014858855.1 of Bufo gargarizans. Lineage (NCBI taxonomy): Eukaryota > Metazoa > Chordata > Amphibia > Anura > Bufonidae > Bufo > Bufo gargarizans. The sequence goes on along the minus strand of NC_058087.1, from coordinate 168,723,648 downwards.
GGCTTTCGAGCCTATACAGCTTGGAGTAAGACAACATGCATAAAGAGGATGATGTTGTCAAAATACTCATTTGCCTAATAATTCTGCACGTAGTGTATTAAGGAATTTGCCGATGTGTTCTCCTCATCTGACCCGGGGAATCTGCCCCCCCCCCCCATAGATCTTATGACTGTGCTATTGATTTAGTGACGGGTTCCAAGTTCCCTAAGGGTTGGATATATAATTTATTTGGGCCAGAGCACAATTCTATGAGGGAGTATATTAAGTAGAGTCTAAGTAAAGGACACATCAGACCATCTGTGTCTCCTATGGGGACAGGGTTCTTTTTTGTAATAAAAAAAAAAGGATGGAGACCTCAGACCATGTATTGATTATCGTGACTTAAACAAAATCACCATTAAAAATCAATACTCTCTCCCATTGATCCCCGATCTGTTTAATCAGGTTCTGGGGGCATCATGGTTCTCCAGACTTTATTTGAAAGGGGCATATAACTTGATTCGTATCAAAGAAGGGGACAAATGGAAGACTGCTTTTAATACTCCGGAGGGGCACTTTGAATACACTGTCATGCCTTTAATGCTCCTGCAGTTTTTCAAAATTTTATGAATGACATATTCAGAGAATTTATCGGCAAATTTGTGATTGTATATCTTGATGATATTTAGATTTTTTCCCCGACTTGGCATTCTCATGTTATTCATATCAAACAAGTTCTTGAAATTGTAAGAAAAAATCAATTATCTGTAAAATTTGAAAAATTTTGTTTTTGGGGTACAAGAAATCTTATATCTAGGTTATATCCTTACTCCACACTCGTTTAAGATGGATCCTGGTAAGGTACAGGCTATTCAAGACTAGGTGAGGCCTTCTTCCCTTAAAGCATTACAGCGCTTCCTTGGGCTCTCTAATCATTATCGTAAATTTATAAAATAAAATTCAGTAATTGCCAGACCCTTAACCGACTTAACCAAGAAGGGTGCGGATCTTGTTAACTGGCCTGTAGAGGCCATAGAAGCCTTCAAAACTCTTAAGAAATCTTTTGGGAACATCCCCAGTCTTGATTCAGCCAGATCAAGAGAAACCTTTTATGGTGGAGGTCGATGCTTCTGAGGATGTGGTGGGGGCAATTCTTTCTCAGGGACCCTCTAACCTCACTAATCTAAGACCTTGTGCTTTTTTTTCACGAAAATTCTCTCCTACCGGGAGGAATTATGATATTGGCAATCGTGAATTGTTAGCCATTAAATGGGCATTTGAGGAGTGGAGACATTTTTTGGAGGGGGACAAACATTGCATCACTGTTCTTACTGATCATAAAAATGTATTATTTCTCGAATCCACGAAACGCCTGAATCCTCGTCAGGCCAGATGGGCATTTTTCTTCACACGTTTTAACTTCTCTATTTCTTTCAGGCCAGGAAGTAAGAATGTGAAAGCTGATGCTTTGTCTCAAAGCTTTTGTGCGTTTCCACCTCCTGACACTCCTCCTGAACCTATCTTGCCGGCTAACATCATTGTGGCATCTTTATCCACGGATCTTGCTTCTGACATTGAGGCAGCACAACACCTAGCTCCAGAGCAGACACCCACAGATAAGTCGTTTGTTCCTGGTCATTTCTGTTTTATGTGGTCATCTTGGTATTGCGGCCACCAGGGAACTGGTGTCCAGGTCTTATTGGTGGCCTACGTTATCTTGGGATGTCAGTTCTTTTGTCTCCACTTGCGAGGTATGTGCCAGATCCAAGACTCCTAGAACATGCCCTGCTGGTGAATTACGACCATTACCCATTCCTAGTAAACCCTGGTCACATATTTCTATGGATTTCATAACTAACTTGCCACCCTCTGAGGGGAAATCTGTGGTTTGGGTAGTGGTCGATAGGTTTAGTAAGATGGTACATTTTGTTCCTCTGGCCAAGCTCCCAAATGCCAATACTCTGGCTTCTGTTTTTGTTGAGTAAGTGGTACGATTGCATGGAGTTCCGGAGAACATTGTTTCTGACAGAGGTGTTCAGTTTGTTTCCAAGTTTTGGAGAGCCTTTTGTCAGAGGTGTGAGATATCGTTGCCCTTTTCATCAGCTTTTCATCCCGAGACTAATGGACAGACTGAACGATTGTAAGATCTTACATCTCTGATAATCAGCATTTATGGGTGAAGTATCTTCCTTTGGCAGAGTTCGCCATCAATAACCTTGTGAACTCTTCCATTGGAGTCTCGCAGTTCTTCTGTAATTTTGGTTTCCATCCTCGATTTAATTATTTTTCTTCGTTCTATTTCCTCACCTTACCCTGAAGCTGATAGTGTAACTTCAGAACTGTGCACAGTTTGGGCTCCAGTTTAATCGAACCTGGAAAAAGCTCAGGAGGTTCAGAAAATTAAAGCTAATAGGAAACGTTCCAAAGGGGTTGATTTTAAGGTTGGGGAAAAAGTCTGGTCGTCCCCAAAAAATTTGTCTTTGAAACTGTCTTCCAGGAAAATTGCGCCGCGATTTGTAGGATCATATGAAATTCTCGACATCTTTAATCCTGTATCTTTTAGGTTGAAGCTGCCAGACTCGTTTCATATCCACAACATATTTCATAAATCTCTGCTTAAAAAATATATTTCACCCGTAGTTCCGTCTCAGTCAGTCCCTCCCCCGGTACTGGTGAATGGTCAAAATTAATTTATTATTTCTAAAATCATTGATGTTAGGAAAGCTTGTAATTCGTTTCAGTACCTTGTTCATTGGAAGGGTTATGGACCCGAGGAAAGGTCCTGGGTGCCAGAGAATAAGATTCATGCTTCTAGGCTGAAATTTTTTTTTCATCTTGCTCATCCAGAAAAACCTTCTCCAGCTACTTTGGGTCCGGTGGCCTCGTAGAAGGGGAAGTACTGTGACAGGGCGCTGGCTTCACGCTCCTTCCCTTTGGGGCCACAGGCGCCCTGCGATAACTTTGGAGTGAGGACGTGGTCTGCGCCCTCATCTCCAAGGCAACGGTTGGCGGGGAGGACCCAGTCTCGCACGCCTCCTTAGCGTGACCGGCGTCCTCCTCTCCCGTAAGTTCGACGAAAAGTCTAAGCGCCGTACTGGACACTCGGCGCTCAGCAGTGTGCAGGGGGGTGAGTCATGTGACGCTGGCCACGTCACATGACTCCTTCGCTCCCCTATTTAACAGGCAGCCTGCTGGCCACAGGATGCCTGTGATTAAGGTCCTATTCCTTGTGAATATTCGGTTGGCGTCTTTGTATTTCGGCTTTACCTGACTACGCCTCTTGCTAGAACCTTTTGTACTTTTGCTTCTACTGGTATTTGACTTCTGCTTGACCTTTTGACTTGTCCTTGCATGCTCACTGGTACCGCCTTGATCTCCTGGTTTTGACCTTTCTAATTCGACCTTTCTTTGTTTGTCAATCCACATTTACGCAGGTTAGGGATAGCCTCCCAGTTGCGCTCTGTTGCCTAGGAAGGGTAAGCGCAAGTAGGCAGGGACAGGGGAGTAGGTGGAGTCAGTTTGCACCTTCCCTATCCCCTTCTCGTGACAGTGCTATAGCCACACTAAACACTTCATAAATACCAAGACTGAGGCAGATGTGATCTGTAATGATACTCTAACCCAGCTGGGCAGAACAGACAGACGCCACTACTAGATCCTTCATTCTTAGAAACCTATTTTGGTCAATGATGGGATCAAGTTTTATCAAAGCGCTATTCTTGGAGACTGTTTGACGTTTGCTGTGGTAGTCTGTTTCCTTTTCATGATATTAACATTGTATGGTGCGAATTATTATGTTCTTGGACCTTTCCAGATTAGGAACGGTAAAGGCGTGTTTGCATTGATGCCAACCTTTGCAGGGCTTCTGGCTCACAGCTAATGTCAACTTGTAAGACTGAGCTATATGAACTATACAGGATACAGCATAAACAAGCAACATCCAGGTGGAGAACCTGTCGAAACGATGGGATTTGCGTTGGTGGTCCGAAGTCACTGTACGTAGAACAGATTCTTCAGGTCGGATTTCTTCATCGGCATCTGGGTCTACCAATTCAAACGCATCGGATCCGATACTGCAAGACTTTGAACGGTACAGGAATGCAGGACCCGTAAACCATGTTGTGTTCTTAAGGTGGCTTGCTTCGACGGATCTAGTCATGTGGTCCGCAGGATTTTGCTGTGTAGGCACATAGTGCTACTGTTTAGGACAAGTGGATCTCCTGATCCTTAGCACTCAATTGCTTACATAGATGTAAAAGCATCTGGTTTCGTTCCAAATACTGTATATCCTAGGAATACCTTGCTGTCTGTGTAAAACTCGACTTCTTCGATATCCAGATTCATTCCAGATGTTATAGCTTCAGCCAACTCCACTGCAAGCACAGCAGCGCAGAGTTCCAGTTTGGGAATATGGCATTGTTCTTTAATGTCTATGGTCTTTAGGTATGCTATGGCTGCAATCGCCTTGACTGAAGCATCGCAGAAGATATATAGTCTTTGCATCTTGACTTCAGTTGATGGCATGGAAGCATAGGGTCATGCCACGTGAAGACTGGTCAAAGATTCGAGAGACTTCTTCCAACCTGTCCACTGGTCCTTTTTCTCCGTGGGAAGCGTATCCTAATCAGACGTCTTTGTGGGGAAGTCTCTTAACATCATTTTACCTTGGATGGTAACAGGCGCTATGAATCCCAGAGGATCATATAAGCTGTTTATGGTGGACAGGACTCCTCTGCGTGTGAAGGGCTTTTCTTCCTTGCTGATTTGGAAGGTGAATATGTCTGCCTTTAAATCCCAGAGCAAACATTGGCTCCGCTGCATCGGAAGGGAGTCGGTGCTAAGATCCAAGTTCTTTAGATCATTTGAATGGTCTTGGGGTGAGAAGGCCTCCATTAACTCACGGCTGTTGGAGACGATTTTGTGCAACCTCAAATTAGACAAAGTGAGCATCTCTTGAGCCTTTTTCCGGAGACTGATTGCTGTCTCGTTCGTGGGTGTGGATTTCAAGCAGTCATCTACGTAGAAATCTTTTCCCATAAAGGATCTGACATCTGATCCATACTTTGCTTCACCCTCTCGGGCTGAATGTCTGAGACCATAGATAGTGACTGCAGCGGAAGAACTGTTTCCAAAGATGTGCACTCTCATTTGGTACTCTACAATGTCTTCATTGGGGTCGTTGTTGCGGTACTAGAAGAACATCAAGTAGTTTCTATGTTTTTCCTTGACGAGGAAGCAGTGGATCATCTGTTGTATGTTGGCCATAAATGCTACGGAATCTCTGCGGAAGCGGAGAAGTACCTCTAGAAGTCTGTTGTTGAGGTTTGGACCAGACAGTAAGACATCGTTTAGCGAGATGCCTTCGCACCTGGTGCTCGAGTCGAATACTACTCATATCTGCCCTGGTTTTTTAGGATGATACACGCTGAATATGGATAGGTACCAACACTCCTCGGAGTCTTGGAGCGCGGGTGCCATTTCTACATGGTTATTCTGGAATATTCTTTCCATGAAGGTAAAGAAATGTTTTTTCGTCTCCAGTGTCCTCTGAAGTTTGTGCTTGATGGAGATGAATCGACTGTAGACAAGTTCTTTGTTGTTAAGTAAGCATTGTCTTTGGTGTTTAAATGGTAAAGGTGCGACCCAGCTTTTTGACTTGTCTTTTACTATTCCTTGATCCATGATATCCAAGAACAGCCTGTCTTCTACTGACATTGCGACCCTGTTGTCTTCTCTTGTCCTGTGGAAGACTACACCCTAAGTGATCTTGCTCATCATCGCAGGCTTGGTCTTCACAGGAGGGATCCACGAAAGGACAGGGCACAGGAGCGCTGTGTGGCAATTCTTTTATCAGGAAACTGCTTTGACATGGCAGGAATAGGGAAGGACGTCCATTTTCAAGTGTGTTGGTGAGCAAACTGTTGACTGAGGTCGGCTTGTGTGCTCCTCCTAGACAGACGTCTCCTATGATGACCCATCCTAGGTCAAGTCTCTAAGCGTATGGAGCGTTTTTGGGACCATTAATCTGTCCTCTATCCTTATGAACTCGTATTATGACTCTTCCAAGGAGTAAGACTATCGGGGCTTCTAGGTCCAGTTCTAGTGAGCTATACACCTCAAGTGGGGGTGGTCTGCTGCCACCTCTGGTGTAGGTCTCTCAGACCGGTTGTCAGGGTCAGGTATGTGATTGAACTCCAGTATGGTTGGCAGGGACAAGCAGGTCTGACCATCTATGGATTCTACCTTGTACCCAGTTGCCTTCCTCCCCGCGGTCTCAACGGTACAGCACATGTCCTTAACGAGTAGGGAGAACCGGGCCCTACAATGTTGAAGGTGTCGAAGAAGGTGGATTTAGCTAAAGACCAGTTGCTTTGATCATCTAAGATTGCATATACCTTGAGTATCACGGTGGCCCACCGGAGTGTGACTACTTGGGTATCTATGTCGGTGTCTATCAGCTTTGCTCCTCTGCTTGGGATGATACCTGAGAGGGTGGTCCAGGGTGTAAAGCTGTGTTGTGTTCTGTGCTACCGCATTCTGTGCATGTCACACTGACCTTACAGTTCCTGGTGAAGTGCGATGTTGTGGTGCAGCACTTGAAGCAGATGTTGTATTCTCTGAGGAATTCTTTGCGGTTCTCTAAAGACTTCTCCCTGAAGGCTCTGCATTTTAGTAGAGGATGTGGTTTCTTGTGCAGGGGGCATTGTTTGGTAAGATCTTTTGGTATGTTCTCTTCTTGATAAGACTTAAACGGCCTATAAGGAGAACCTGTGGAGGCAACATTAATTTTGTGGACTGTCATTGGTGTTTTATGAGGTTTGACACCAGGGGTAGTGGGACATGACAATGTAAAGTCAAAACTGGGATCATTTTTAATCCTCGCCTGTTGAGTAACAAAGTCTACAAACAGGGGAATGGTACATTATGAACCTGTTTATAATAGGAACCATGCGTGATTCACTTCTCCTGTAGATTATAAGAGAGTTTTTGGACAATCGGATTGACACCTCTGGCGGTGTCCAGAAATGCTACCCCCAGCAGATCTCCTTCTGCCTGAGCAACCTGTACCTCTATCAACAAGTCACTGAGTTCTCTGAGCTTCCGGTAACACTTACCAACTATTCTGGGAAAATTATCAATTCTCTTTTATAAAGCATTTTTTATATCTTCAATTAACCCATAACAATCATCAAGTCTTTCTCACACCATCTTTAGCCCTTTTCCCTGATAGCTTATGTTAATGTCTCTGATTCTTTTGGCGTGTTCAGCAGACCTGCTTCCAAGCCACTTTGCCAACAGATCTAACTCCTCACTACCAGAAAGATCTAACATAGTAACATAGTACATAAGGCCAAAAAAAGACATTTGTCCATCCAGTTTGGCCTGTTATCCTGCAAGTTGATCCAGAGGAAGGCAAAAAAACCCTGTGAGGTAGAAGCCAATTTCCTCACTTTAGGGGAATAAAAATTCCTTCCCGACTCCAATCAGGCATCAGAATAAATCCCTGGATCAACGATCCCTCTCTAGTAGCTATAGCCTGTAATATTATTACACTCCAGAAATACATCCAGGCCCCTCTTGAATTCCTTTATTGTACTCACCATCACCACCTCCTCAGGCAGAGAGTTCCATAGTCTCACTGCTCTTACCGTAAAGAATCCTCTTCTATGTTTGTGTACAAACCTTCTTTCCTCCAGACGCAGAGGATGTCCTCTCATCACAGTCACAGTCCTGGGGATAAATAGATGATAGGAGAGATCTCTGTACTGTCCCCTGATATATTTATACATATTAATTAGATCTCCTCTCAGTCGTCTTTTTTCTAAAGTGAATAACCCTAATTTTGATAATCTTTCAGGGTACTGTAGTTGCCCCATTCCAGTTATTACTTTAGTTGCCCTCCTCTGGACCCTCTCCAGCTCTGCTATGTCTGCTTTGTTCACTGGAGCCCAGAACTGTACACAGTACTCCATGTGTGGTCTGACTAATGATTTGTAAAGTGGTAGGACTGTGTTCTCATCACAGCATCTATGCCCCTTTTGATGCAACCCATTATCTTATTGGCCTTGGCAGCAGCTGCCTGACACTGTTTTTTGCAGCTTAGTTTGCTGTTTATTAAAATTCCTAGATCCTTTTCCATGTCAGTGTTACCGAGTGTTTTACCATTTAGTATGTACGGGTGACTTGCATTATTCCTTCCCATGTGCATAACTTTACATTTGTCAGTGTTAAACCTCATCTGCCACTTATCTGCCCAAGCCTCCAATCTATCCAGATCGCTCTGTAGTAGTATACTGTCCTCTTCCGTGTTAATTACTTTACACAGTTTAGTGTCATCTGCGAAAATTGATACTTTACTATGCAAGCCTTCTACAAGATCATTAATAAATATATTGAAGAGAATAGGGCCCAATACTGACCCCTGAGGTACTCCACTAGTGACAGTGACCCAATCTGAGTATTTACCATAAATAACCACCCTCTGTTTTCTATCACTGAGCCAGTTACTTACCCACATACAGACGTTTTCTCCCAGTCCGAGCATTCTCATTTTATATACTAACCTTTTATGTGGTACAGTGTCAAATGCTTTGGAGAAGTCCAGATACACGACATCCATTGATTCGCCGCTGTCAAGTCTAGAACTTACCTCCTCATAGAAACTGATTAAATTAGTTTGGCATGACCGATCCCTCACGAAGCCATGCTGATATGGCGTTATTTGCTTATTTCCGTTAAGATGCTCTAAGATAGCATCTCTCAGAAAACCTTCAAACAGTTTACCCACAACAGATGTTAAACTTACCGGCCTATAGTTTCCGGGGTCTGTTTTTGGACCCTTTTTGAATATTGGCACCACATTTGCCATGCGCCAATCCTGTGGGACATTCCCTGTCAATATAGAGTCTGCAAATATCAGAAATAAGGGTCTGGCTATGACATTACTTAATTCCCTTAGGATACGGGGGTGTATGCCATCCGGTCCTGGCGATTTGTCTATTTTAATCTTTTTAAGTCGCTGATGTACTTCTTCCTGGGTCAGACAGGACACTTTTAATGGGGAATTTATTTCAACATTCGGCATTTCATCTGACAGTTTATTTTCCTCAGTGAATACATTGGAGAAAAAAATATTTAACAGCTTTGCTTTCTCCTCGTCGCTCTCTGCGACTCCCCCCTCATTACTCTTTAACGGGCCGACACCTTCAGATTTATACTTTTTAACATTTATATAATTGAAGAACATTTTAGGGTTAGTTTTACTCTCTTTGGCAATTAATCTCTCGGTCTCTAGTTTGGCCGCTTTTATTTGTTTTTTACATGTTCTATTTTTTTCCTTATAGTTTTTCAGTGTTTCCGTGCTACCTTCCTGTTTTAGTGTTTTATATGCTTTCTTTTTGTTATTTATTGCTTTCTTTACAGTTCTGTTTATCCACATTGGTTTCTTTTTGTTCCTTAACCTTTTATTCCCATACGGTATGTACCTTTCACAATGAGATTTTAGGATGCTTTTAAAGATATCCCATTTTGTGGCTGTATTTTTATTTGTGAGGACTTTGTCACAGTTAGTTAGGCCTATGGCCTCTCTTAGTTGGCTAAATTCAGCTTTTTTGAAGTTTGGTATTTTTTGTTCCTCCCTGTAGAAACGCTCTTTTGAATGATAATTGGAAGGTTATTACTTTGTGGTCACTATTTCCCAGGTGTCCCCCAACCTGCACGTCTGTTGTTCTGTCAGGCCTATTGGTTAATACTAAGTCCAGTATGGCCGTCCCTCTAGTCGGGTCCTGAACCAGTTGGGAGAGGTAATTGTCTTTGGTTATTGCCAAGAACCTGTTTCCTTTATGAGATATACAAGTTTCAGTTTCCCAGTCTATATCTGGGTAGTTGAAGTCCCCCATAATAACCACCTCATTATGATTTCCTGCCTCGTCTATCTCGTTTAGTAGTAGATTTTCTGTGGACTCCGGTATATTAGGTGGTTTATAGTAAACTCCTATTAGTAATTTATTATTGTTTTTAGCGCCATGTATCTCTACCCACAGTGACTCCACATGTTCATGTCCCTCACTTATATCTTCACGGAGTGTGGTCTTTAGACCGGACTTTACATAAAGGCAGACCCCTCTCCGGTTTTGACGATCCTTTCTAAACAGACTGTAACCCTGTACTATCAACCAGCCATGTCTCAGTTATTCCCACTATGACATAGTCCTCCTCACACATCACTAATTCCAGTTCACCAGTTTTATTAGTCAGGCTTCTGGCATTAGTATACATACATTTGAGAGGCTTTGAGTCCCTTATAGCGTTCTGGAAGCAGGCTCGCCATGCCCTGTAGTTCTCGGGGCGATCAGTGAACTTTAAAGTCCTTTGGTAACCAGTTCCCATTTTGCAAAGAACTTTGTGAAGTCTATGGCAGCCTGGTTAACGTCAATACTACCCGGTGTGCTGTTGTTATGCTGCGTGTGTGGTGTATCACCCTACCTTTTAGGGGTTTCTGGCTTAGGGCAGTCTGTATAATATCATTCTGATGCGAAGGTTGTCCCTTTAAGTCAAAGTGAAGGTTGTAGCTTTCATTCTGTAGGGCGGTAGTTGTGGTCAGCATCGTTTTGTCGCATACCATTCTGCTCGAGGTTCTGCGATTCAAGGTAGGATCTTTGGCACTCTGTATAAGCTGACTGGTATACTGGATTATAGTTATCATCTGTCTTGGGATGCTGATGGACGTATTCTGAGACATGCTGTGTTGGATCTTGCTCATCTAGGTCTGGCCCAAGTACTTGGCTGTGTTTTTCACATTCGGCGAACTCCAAGGCTTCTAGGAACTGTGCTTTGGCTACTGCAGCTGCCGCTTCTTTCTCTGCGGCGAGTTTTTCCAGTGACACTTGTAGGTGTACGCTCTCCTTTTCCATTGACGCTTGGCAGCGTACTCTTTCTTCTTCCAGTGATGCTTGCAGGCGTACTCTCAACTTTTCCATTGATGCTTGCAGGCAGGCTCTCTTTGTTTCTTGATCTGCTTGCCTTAGCTTTAGTTACATCTCTTGTGTGGCGAAGGAAGACCTTACTTTTGCTGCCTCAGCTTCTGCACGGGCGAGAGCAGCAATTTCTTTTATTGAGGACTTGCTAGAGCATCTTGCTTGTGACCTGGTCCTGAATGATGATGCCTGGCTAGTTGACATTGTGTGCCTGTTTGCAGGCTGCTTAATGTTTCTGTGTAGAGTCTATGTAAAAACGGACTTCAGCACGGTCTGGATCATGCTGTATATGCTGGGAGCTGCACTCTCACTTCTTGTGACTATATGGCAGCCGCTGAAACCTTGTACGCAGGACCGCATGTGTGATGACGGCTCCATATAGTCAGATCCACTATCTCTGTTGACTAGCATTTAGTTTACTGTTCTGTCTTCATACACGTTCACTAAGTGTGCAGTCTGACATTCAGCATAAACCATTCCTGTCTTCCAAAAAGAGGACTGTTCTTTGTAGTCTAACTTGTTTATTGATCAACAGGTCGTATATATGTGATTGATTGTTTATATACGATTGATTGATTGGTAAAACAGGATTGTTTAGTAAAACGACAAGAATACAAATAACATATATAAGTAATAAGCATGTATAGGATGTACTATAACATTTGTATTGACAGTGAAAGCACATGGTAAAATGGCTGCCTATACATAGGATTGCATGTCTAGCTAACAGTAGTAACAACTCACTGAGTAACAATAACAACTAAATGAACAGCTCTGCATAACATGATGTCCCTGAAACAAAGACAGATCTCTTACCAGATATGCTTTTACAAGGATGGTGGAGTTTGAGAAGGAGACATGCATAAGACAGCTCTGTACTGTGTCCTGGAGACTTCTCTTTCCCAGAATGCTTTGCACTCCCACAATGCAGTGCACCACCCACAATGCAGTAGTATTCGTAACAGGAAAAACAAAGTGTAATACAACTTAACAGCGCTAGATGGTGCTATAACCACACTAAACACTTCAGAAATACCAAGACTGAGGCAGACGTGCTCTGTAATGATTCTCTAACCCAGCTGGGCAGTATAACATGTATCCAACATTATCTTTCGGCAAATTTCCTCACAATGCAAGTTAAGGACAATATCACAAAATACAATCCACAGGAGAAGTTCTGGGTGATCTCCTATAGACACATACACCATAAGCATCTCCCGAAAAAGTATTTTCAAATAGTGTTTTTTATTGAAGGCTGGTCATCTCCCACCATACCTCTTGGGACATGTCAAGCCAAGAAAGAAGGTAACGAGAGGGACGTTTGTATGTACATTTCGCTATGTTTATGTGTATGTAACTACTGTATATGTGTGCATTATTATATATGCATCCGCAATGACCTGCTGTACACAATTTTTACATAATTAGTAACTTATGGTGAATGCTTTTAAAAAACAAAAGCCAGAATTGCTGTTTTGTTGCTTATCAGACACTAAAAACGGAATAAAAAGAGATGAAAAAACGTTCTTTTCCCAATATTGATTCCAATGAAAACTATTAGTTGTCCTACAGCTCTGTAGAAAGAAAATTAAAAAGGTTATGGGAAGTGGTGATGCAAAAAATTTTTTTTTTTTTATTGTGCAAAAGTGGTAAAACCTAAATTTTTTTAAAGTATTTGGTATTGCGGTAATTGCAGTGAACCAGAGAATAAAGTTATCATGTTATTTAATATTCCATACAATGTACTAAATTGAAGCGGGAAAAAATAATTATTGGGGGTGGAATTAGAAAAAAATACAATTCTGCTTTTGTTCTATGGGTTTAGCATTTATGGCATTCACTGACAGCAAAAATGAACATTACCTTTAGGGCTCATTCGCACGACTGTTGCCTGTTTTGCGGTCTGGAAAATTGCAGATCCAGAAAACATGGATACTGGCCGTGTGCTTTGCACATTTATCCATCTAGCCCGTAATAGAACAGCCCTATCCTTATTCATAATGTGGCCAACAACTTGTCATATATATATATTTGCGGATCCACAGAACGGACATATGGTTGCAGACACCATACAGTGTGCTGTCTGCATCTTTTGCGGCCCTGTTGAAGTGAATGGCTCCGCATCCGACCTGCAAAAAATGCAGACAAAAAATATGTTTGTGTGCATGAGCCCTTATTCAGTGGGTCAGTGTAATTACAGCAACCTGCCTCCCAATCTCTCCTTCCCAGCAGGTCTGGCCACCAGGCTCACTCTGTGTATCCTTGCAGCTTGCAACCTACTTGTTATCTTGGCCTCTCTTCCTTTGGCTTTAGGGTGCGCATGCTAATCTACACCCTAATCTACAACTGGGGGTAGGTGCCTGAGCAATAGGTTTCCTAGCACGCTAGTATCCCACAAAGATGTATGTTCTGTTGTCTGCCTGTGTACTGACTTTCTGCCTGTTTACTGGATTCTGACCCTTCACTGACTGACTTGACCTCGAACCATCTACCTTTTACATAGCCCTTGCATAGCCTGGAGGTGTGTTTGGGATCATCAACCTGGTGAAAAACAAATGATGGTCCCACTAACTTCAGGCCAGATGGGACTTTACATCTCTGCAGAAGACTATAATAGCCACACTGGTTAAGTGTGCCTTGAATTTTGAAAAGAGTTTCTGCACATTCCACAAATTTCATTGCAGAAAATTTCTGTGACTGAATTAGTTCCATTGATCTGAATAGGATTGTTTTGGCAGCGAGCACACGGGTTTCTGCAAACCCAATTTAGATGGCTGGAACTAATTTTCTGTTGTAGAATCTTTTGGCAACAAACCCCGCTGTGTGTAGGAAGCCAAACTCATCAAAAGTGTTGTCTGCAAAGCCAGCCCCCCCGACCCCCCCCCCCCCCAACACACCTCCTCCTCCATGCTTCACGGTGGAAACCACACTTGTAGTAACCATCCACTCACCTTTTTTGAGTCTCACAAAGACATGGCGGTTGGAACAAAAAATCTCAAATTTTGACTCACTTGACCACATGACAGATTTCCACAGTTTTTTTTGGCCAAAGCAATTCTCTTCTTAATGTCAGTTAAGCATTTGGAATACCCCAAAGGGACTACTGCAAAGGGTTAATTGTTGTAATGCTATGTCATTGTATTGTAAATCACACTGTTTATTATCACTGTACTGTGACATCACTGTGTTTATTATCTCTGTACTGTGACATCACTGCGTTTATTATCTCTGTACTGTGACATCACTGTGTTTATTATCCCTGTACTGTGACATCACTGAGTTTATTATCCCTGTACTGTGACATCACTGTGTTTATTATCCCTGTACTGTGACATCACTGCGTTTATTATCTCTGTACTGTGACATCACTGTGTTTATTATACCTGTACTGTGACATCACTGTGTTTATTATCTCTGTACTGTGACATCACTGTGTTTATTATCCCTGTACTGTGACATCACTGTGTTTATTATCTCTGTACTGTGACATCACTGTGTTTATTATCCCTGTGCTGTGACATCACTGTGCTTATTATCTCTGTACTGTGACATCACTGTGTTTATTATCCCTGTGCTGTGACATCACTGTGCTTATTATCTCTGTACTGTGACATCACTGTGCTTATTATCTCTGTACTGTGACATCACTGTGTTTATTATCCCTGTACTGTGACATCACTGTGTTTATTATCCCTGTACTGTGACATCACTGTGTTTATTATCCCTGTACTGTGACATCACTGTGTGTATTATCCCTGTACTGTGACATCACTGTGTGTATTATCCCTGTACTGGTAGCCTGATTATTTATTGCAATCAAATCTTTCAGCAAATTTTTAAATCCGGAATTTTGGTCTTTTTTCTATATGTTGATAAAATGCAGAGAATGAAAAGTCAAATGCTAGTATCAGAAATGGGGAAACATAGAAGCACCTGATGTAAAGCGAGATAAAAATCAGAAGACTCATTGGAGAAAACCACGACCCACTTCCACTGTGACGTATTGTCTATTAATATGCAAATCTGTTACTGAATTCTTCACCCCGGACTCCCTGACGGGGCAACTATCAGCAGATTCCAGCTCAGGAAGCCTATCGCTCTCTATGATTTATCAGCTAAGATTTTCCTACTTGACAAGAACCTGAAACCACAGGCTGAACCAGATATGGAAGGCGTGCTCTCTATATAATGCCGGGTCTAGACCTCAGCACATCACAGCAATCACCTGCTCAAGACTAGAAAGCAGCCAGAGATCAAACAGCAGCAGAACCATGGACATCCTGACAGGAACCTGCAAGGTGAGAAGCGGACCCACCGCCACAGAGAGCACCGACAATGACCTCTTCCTTTACTTTATTAGGATTTATTTTATGTTATATACTTTATTTTAATAGATATTATTTATTTAAACTTTTCTTTATGATTGTGTTACATATTAATATTTTGTTTTCTATATTTAGTTTTTTATTTTAGCTATTATGTATTATTTCCATTATGCACTGCTTAGATTTCTTATTGTTTATTACTTTATATAATTTCATTTTATCTATTATTCCATGCATCATTTTCATAATGTTATATTATTCAACATAATTTAGAATACATTTAGACAGTATTTGTTTTTCTTTCTTTTTAGCTTGTCAACAGAGAATTGTAATTTTTGTAACTAAATCTATTGTCTGTATCTATCTATCTATCTCATATCTATCTACAGTATCTATCTATATATCTATCCATCAATCTAATATCTATCTATCTAATATTTATTTATCTATCTCTTATCTTTCTGTCTGTATCTATGTATGTAAATTATTATTCTTTAGGCTAATCTTTGTTATTTTCTGCATGTCTTGTGGTTGAGCTTTTTATGTTCCGCACACTGGCAGTAAATGGGATAAATATATTGTCATCTAATCGTCTTCTTACATTCAGTTCACAGCGGTGCTGCTGCTCCTTGGAGTCACCACTTTGATGTCTGTCCAATGCCTGGATCTTCATCGTCATAAAGGATGTCCACCTGCCACTAAATTCCCATCTACGGTGAAAGTCAGCCTAAATATGAGTGGACAGGACTCGCCTCTCCTGAGTGGTGATGTGAGGAAGCGCTCCACCTCTCCATGGGAGTACAGGTAATGTACATTTGCCTATATAATCAAATATTGATTATTCATAAATGAAATCAGCAACCATGGATTAACATTGCACTAAGCAGGGGCGTGACTAGGATTCATGCCGCCCCAGAGCAATTCCTGGAAGCCCCGCCCCTGCCTTGTTAATAGTAAGCTTAACTGAAGTAATGGAAATAGTTGCAAAATTGCATATAAAGGATAGAGTAATAGAAGAACGTTGCACAGGTCCCATCCTGCTCCAGGATTCATGGCAATATGGATAATGTGAAGAAAATGACCATCATGCTTTGCACTGTACACCATTTTCTATGTGATGCAGTAAAGTCTACTTGCCCTTTACTACTTTGTGGGGGATGGGAGGTGGCAACCGTCCTGACCAAATGTTGGCTTTACTGCAATGGTTGACACTTTCAAATCCTACCAAGGGCGTAGTCCCTGTAAAAAAGTAGGGGGCGCTCACTACATAGGCGGAGCTATCAGGGTAGTGCCACACTGTGGGCATAGATATAATAATAGAAGGTGTGGTTCAGCAAAACGGGGTTTCTGGTGCCTCCTACCCCTTACAGCATGAGAGAGGGACAGGCCAAGATAGTGCCCTGGCATGTGTTGGCCCCATTCAGTGTGTTCTGGCCCCATCTCTCCAGGGGGCCCAATGACCCGCATGGGTCCATAGGAGCTTTAGTCAAAGTTTAATCAATATCTCCATGTATTTATTTATTTTTTCTTTTGGTCCACAGCTATGACAAAAACATCCACCGACACCCTGTGGTTATTGCCGAGGCCAAGTGTGAACTTTCCGGATGCATAGACGCCGAGGGCAAAGTGGACAACAACTTAAATTCCGTCCCCATCAAACAAGAGATCCTGGTCCTTCACCGTGAGATGAAGGGGTGCGTCCCCGTCTTCACGCTGGAGAGAAAGATCGTGACCGTGGGCTGCACCTGCATACGACCCGTCATCCAAGAGCAGCAATAGAGAGGAGAGGATCCAGCTCCGGCATAAAGAGAAGTCCCCATACCAGGATGTTTATCTATTGTGTTTAATGGATGGAGCAAAATTTAGAAAAATGAAGAAGTCAAGCAAAAGTAGCACTGGTAAAGTGCGGGTATTAGGTAGCAATGTACATTGCAAATTCTCAGTCAATATTTTTAACATTTTTTGTATTTATATATTTATACTTTTATATGTAACAGGAGTTCGATACAATGTATTTATTCTCAAATGCAATGAAATAATAAATGTAAGATGTAAAGAACAATTGGTGGCTGATTGGTGTTAACAATCACAATCATGACACGTTAACTAGATGTGAGAACTCACCAAATGTGACGGTAAACTCTGCTACGTCTGTACATGATTCACTTTGTTTACCAGGTCAAGGGTTAGGCAACAGAGGCAGCTGCTTAAGGCTCCTCCCAAGGCATACCAAAGAAAATACTGTAACAGCCCCCCCCCCCCCCCTTCCATTACCAACTACCGTGTGACATTTATTTCTTTGGGCCATCTTAAAGGGGAGAAGTATTTGATTGATTTGGGTCCCATTTCTCCCAATGAATGGAATGACAGGAGTAACATGGACTCTGCTGCTCCCTTCCTTCTCTATGGGACTCAGTGCTCAGCTTTTTCTGGAAAGTGACTGCAGCGGCATACTCGACCAGTCTGGAAATCGGGCCCTTTCTGATGACATTGGTTGATCCCGCACCAATCAGATACTTAGCACCTATCCTGTGGTCAGGGGATAAGTTTGTATTGTGGGAAAACTCCTAGGGGTTGGCCCATCTCACATGTTGGTGCCATATCGCACCGATAGGTGCAGGTGCCACCTCTTATACCCGCACTTATCTGTAGAAGGAGGCCTCCAAAGCAAAGGAGGGTGTACCACACATCCACTGCATGCTCCCTATTCACTTCTATAGGAGTTCCACAAGCGTGAAAACCTCAAGGCTCAGATTTTTAAGTCCCATAGAAAGTGAACGGAGCTGACAAACTCAACCTGTTGTTTCATTCAATCTGGAAATGGGACCCCCATTCTCTTGATCAGTGGGTGAACCCCACCAATCAGATACTTATCGCCACTAGGTGACATTGCTGGAATATCCTAGCGATATGCCACCAATGTGTGAGATGGGCCAACCCCACTTTGGGCCTCTGTTGCTACACTCCTGGGCACAACTTACTCTGCTTCCAATGGGGTAGGGACATCACCATACCCACCAAATTAATTGAAGGAAAATCATACCACTCATGACCTACATCTTTCTGATAATGATAATGGGATCCTGTCACTGGGCACTAATTTGGGTACAGTTTCACTAAAGACTCACATGGGTCATCTGTCATATTCATTATGGACACTATGCAGCAAAATTCCCCTTTTAACAAACTCTGTGTCCAGACAATGAATGAAGCAGCTCTCTCTGTCTTCTTAAAGCGGGAACTCCCAGCACAATTTGAAGCACCCACCAAGGGCTAGGTTACAAGAACCCAATGAGTTGCCGATGACCAATAACCCTGTGATTGGCAACGGGTGCAGTTACAGATCACAGAAAGTTTTCATTCTTCTAGATTTCAAGTTTATCTGTTCCTATCTTGGTATTTAATGTTTTTGCTGTTTATATTGCTCAGTTTACAAGCGTTTTAATCAGATATTTGGTTAAGTATCCTTTACAATGAGGTTGGGCATGTACAGATCTGCTGGACTTGTGCCCACTTTTAGAGAAAAAGATAAAACTTTCGGAAGTTAGTGTGTGAACTGTGAAGTATTAAAGAAAATGAAAAACGGGGTGGGTGGGGGGAGTATTTTCCTTGCAGTACAGATGGACGTTAGCATGCAGATATTGGAGGCTCACATGGGAGCATAATAGCATTTGTACCAGAGCCATGGACATACACATTCCTCAATATATAGCTAATCTAAATGGTCTCAGTTAGCAGGTTCTGTATGTAGGCACCATTTAGTATATACAAAAAGGGATTTTAAAGCTCTTTAAGGGGATTTGACCTAAAATGTATACACTGAAACCCCTTTGTTGTCCAAGATTTTACTAGTGATGACCTATCCTCAGATTGAGGCCATCACGATCTGCTCAGTGGGGATCCTACATGCCGCATTCCCGCTGACAAGCCATTCTGCAGTAGGTACACAGCTCTGTCCATTGTGTAGCAGTTTCCAGCTCCAACCTCTACATGATGGATGGAGCTGCGTAGTTTCAGCATCAAATTACGGGGCTGAAGCTACTCTGAAACAACTGCTCAATGGGGGTGCAGGATGTTAGACCCCCTCCAATCAGATAGAGATAACTCATCCTGAAGATAGGCCACCAGCTGTAACATCGCTGAGGTGGTCGCACATGCTCAGTTCCATCCTTCAACTGCCAGTAGCCGGTTCTGGAGATGGACTTACAGTTCATTTCGCTGCGAACTTTGCTCATTCGCGGTTTGCCGAAAGGGCGAACATATGGCGAGGTCCACCGGCGCCATATTCTTTTACATTGTGAAGAACTTTGACCCGTGACACATCCATCAGGTGGTACAGGACAGCCAATGGAGACGTTTCAGCACATGGACATACCCCCTACCTTATAAATTAACCTGATCTGGCCGCCATTTTACATTCAGTCTTTTGCCAGTGTAGGGAGAGGTTGCTGTGTGGAGCAGGGACAGACTGTTAGGGACACCGAACACTAGCTAATAGGGCCACAAAAGTCCTTTTAAGGAGTAGTATAGGTGTGCTATCGATAGGTGTGATACACAGAGGGGTGTGATATACTTATACTTTCTAACATAGAAAGTATATTATAGTGCATTTGTATTGTGCGGCAGTTGTGTGCGGTTCTGCTGCGATACCGCAGGTATATAGAGGGGCAAACGCTATTAGAAAAAATAATTTCTACTGGTGTGATATACTGTACCAGTTGCCCCCCCCAACAAAATGATTGAAGCAGGGGTGCTATATACCAATATACTTTCTATATAGTGCAGTTGGGTAGGGCAGCATTGGTTTGCGGTTTTGTTGATATACCAGTTGCCCCCCCCAAAATGTTTTTTTTTTAAAGTGGGCTACAGTAAAATTGTTATTCAGTGACCACATAATGTACCTCCAGCCACATAATCACAATTTATTTTATGTCAGGTGAATGCCTAATTTTTAAGCCCGTACTACTGTGGCCTAAAACAGGGCACATTTCAGAGAATTTCCCTTTAAGACGCATAAAAATGGCCCCTGATTAAAATACTGAATACTGAATTTTTGCCATTGATCCCCCTCTGGTATGTCACTGTCCATGTTGTTGGACTATTTGTGCACTTCTACTAAGTATTTGGCGGCTGCAAATATGAGCTGAAGGTTTTTCAGGTTTGCCTGCCATTAAAGTGAATGGGGTTTTATGGGAGTTCAGTATTGATCATGATGCCAGTGACACCATATTCGTAGAACCTCTGGAAATCTAATTTTAATTGACAGCTATTGAATGGCTATCCATGCAGTATGTAGTCAGCTTGGGTCCACCAGTTTGGCCTCATCGAGGACTATCCTGTGCAGGGATCTCCCAATTTGACGTAAATATGCCTTAAAACATATATGGACAGAGGTTTGTCTTCAAGAAACAACCCATTTAATAAAGTCCCACTCTCAGTGTCCTCATTTATGGGTTGGAATGAAGAGCAACACTGGAGGACCCGGCATGTCCATTCATTAAATGGTCAGCCCACTGATTTCAATGAGGGCTATGTAATTCTTAATTTCCACTGTGGGGGTGCTGTAGGGGAATTGTACAGTTGCAGATTAAAGCCATAGCTGTGGATCCCAGCGGCAGGACACTCTGTGATTAGCTTATGATTGTGGGGATTGTCTGGTGAAGAACCGCTATCACCCCTTGTCTATTACACAGATTGATGACATGCGGTCCTCCACGTTCGTATGGTATATGTCTCAGAAACCTAGGCTAAGCTTACAGTTACTCAACCTAGATTTTATACTTAGTAAAACCAAACTCTGACCCCATTTTGCTGTACACAATACAGCCTGACAGTTATAGCCACATCTACAGCCTGAAGTCAAGCAAAACTTTACAGGTGGGAAGCCAGCAGCTCCGCTGTGCAGAAATGTCACCCAATCCCAACATATGACTGCAGTCCCCTTTATGCTACAGGGAGTTCAACGTGAATCTTTCAAGATTTTACAAGAGGCTAGTAAATATATTTTTGACAACCTGCTTTACCATACAGTAGAAATTGACATAGGTTTAGGATAGAATATCAATGTTTTATAAGTGATGGAACCTCCACTGGAACCTCTGATGATGAACGCCATGCTGCATAAATAGCATTGGCACTTGGTGGTAGACATGTGTTCTGTCTTCATACACGTCCACACAGTGTGCAGTCTGACATTCAGCATAAACCATCCCTGTCTTCCAAATAAGAGGACTGTTCTTTGTAGCCTAACTTGTTTATTGGTCAACAGGTCGTAAATATGTGATTAATTGATTATATACGATTGATTGATTGATTGGTAAAACAGGATTGTTTGGTAAAACTACAAGAATACAAATAATATGTATAAGTATTAAGCATGTATAGCATTTACTATAACATTTGCATTGACAGTGAAAGCACATGGTAAAATGGCTGCTTATACATAGGATTACATGTCTAGCTAACAGTAGTGACAACTCCCTGAGTAACAATTACAACTAACTGAACAGCTCTGCATAACATGATGTCCCTGAAACAAAGGAGTTTGAGAAGGAGACATGCATAGGACAGCTCTGTACTGTGTCCTGGAGACTGGAGACTTCTCTTTCCCAGAATGCTTTGCACTACAATAATGCAGTGCACCACCCACAATGCAGTAGTATTCGTAACAGGAAAAACAAGGTGTAATACAACTTAACACCGCTAGATGGTGCTATAACCACACTAAACACTTTCAGAAATACCAAGACTGAGGCAGACATGATCTGTAATGATTTTTTAACCCAGCTGGGCAGAACAACACGTATCCAACAATATTTTACGGCAAATTTCCTCACAATGCAAGTTAAGGACAATATCACAAAATACAATCCACAGGAAAAGTTCTGGGTGATCTCCTATAGACACATACAGCATAAGCATCTCCCGCCAAAGTATTTTAAAATCGTGTTTTTTATTGAAGGCTGGTCATCTCCCACCATACCTCTTGGGACATGTAAAGTCAAGAAGGAAGGTATGGTGCTTGCCACAGGGCGCTAGCTTCTCGCTCCTTCCCTTCGGGGCCGCTGGCGCCCTGCGATAACTTTGGAGCGAGGACATGCGCTGTGTCCTCGTCTCCAAGACAACGGTGGGCGTTGCCTGCTCCCTGGTACCGCCTTGATCTCCTGGTTTTGACCTTGCTAGTTCAACCTCTCTTTGTTTGTCTGTTTGTTTGTTACTCTGCACTTACGCAGGTGAGGGATCGCCGCTCAGTTGCACTCCGTTGCCTAGGACGGTTAAGTGCAAGTAGGCAGGGACAGAGGAGTGAGTGGAGTCAGTTTGCACCTTCCCATCCCCTTCTCGTGACAGAATCACAGGCCATAAACCTGGCTCAGATTTTCCAGGAATTAGGGGAGAGATTTCAAGCTCAGGAAACTGTCAGAAACCTCTCTGTTTCTTCGTCATCCGCACTACAGGCGGTACCTTATGTTAAGCTTGCTGAATTATGATATTGGCAATCGTGAATTGTTAGCCATTAAATGGGTATTTGAGGAGTGGAGACATTTTTTGGAGGGGGACAAACATTGCATCACTGTTCTTACTGATCATAAAAATGTATTATTTCTCGAATCCACGAAACGCCTGAATCCTCGCCAGGCCAGATGGGCATTTTTCTTCACACGTTTTAACTTCTCTATTTCTTTCAGGCCAGGAAGTAAGAATGTGAAAGCTGATGCTTTGTCTCAAGCTTTTGTGCGTTTCCACCTCCTGACACTCCTCCTGAACCTATCTTGCCGGCTAACATCATTGTGGCATCTTTATCCACGGATCTTGCTTCTGACATTTAGGCAGCACAACACCTAGCTCCAGAGCAGACACCCACAGATAAGTCGTTTGTTCCTGGTCATTTCCATCTCCAGCTGCTGGGTGAGTGCCATGATTCTGTTTTATGTGGTCATCTTGGTATTGCGGTCACCAGGGAACTGGTGTCCAGGTCTTATTGGTGGCCT
This sequence comes from Bufo gargarizans, assembly GCF_014858855.1. Taxonomy (NCBI): domain Eukaryota; kingdom Metazoa; phylum Chordata; class Amphibia; order Anura; family Bufonidae; genus Bufo; species Bufo gargarizans. The sequence continues at coordinate 168,700,380 of NC_058087.1, read as the reverse complement.
ACGTTATCTTGGGATGTCAGTTCTTTTGTCTCCGCTTGAGAGGTATGTGCCAGATCCAAGACTCCTAGAACATGCCCTGCTGGTGAATTACGACCATTACCCTGTCCTAGTAAACCCTGGTCACATATTTCTATGGATTTCATTACTAACTTTCCACCCTCTGAGGGGAAATCTGTGGTTTGGGTAGTGGTTGATAGGTTTAGTAAGATGGTACATTTTGTTCCTCTGGCCAAGCTCCCAAATGCCAATACTCTGACTTCTGTTTTTGTTGAGTAAGTGGTACGATTGCATGGAGTTCTGGAGAACATTGTATCTGACAGAGGTGTTCAGTTTGTTTCCAAGTTTTGGAGAGCCTTTTGTCAGAGGTGTGAGATATCGTTGCCCTTTTCATCAGCTTTTCATCCCGAGACTAATGGACAGACTGAACGATTGTAAGATCTTACATCTCTGATAATCAGCATTTATGGGTGAAATATCTTCCTTTGGCAGAGTTCGCCATCAATAACCGTGTGAACTCTTCCACTGGAGTCTCGCAGTTCTTCTGTAATTTTGGTTTCCATCCTCGATTTAATTCCTTTTCTTCATTCTATTTCCTCACCTTACCCTGAAGCTGATAGTGTAACTTCAGAACTGTGCACAGTTTGGGCTCGGGTTTATTCGAACATGGAAAAAGCTCAGGAGGTTCAGAAAATTAAAGCTAATAGGAAACGTTCCAAAGGGGTTGATTTTAAGGTTGGGGAAAAAGTCTGGTCGTCCCCAAAAAATTTGTCTTTGAAACTGTCTTCCAGGAAAATTGTGCCGCGATTTGTAGGATCATATGAAATTCTCGACATCTTTAATCCTGTATCTTTTAGGTTGAAGCTGCCAGACTCGTTTCATATCCACAACATATTTCATAAATCTCTGCTTAAAAAATATATTTCACCCGTAGTTCCGTCTCAGTCAGTCCCTCCCCCGGTACTGGTGAATGGTCAAAATTAATTTATTATTTCTAAAATCATTGATGTTAGGAAAGCTTGTAATTCGTTTCAATACCTTGTTCATTGGAAGGGTTATGGACCCGAGGAAAGGTCCTGGGTGCCAGAGAATAAGATTCATGCTTCTAGGCTGAAATTTTTTTTTCATCTTGCTCATCCAGAAAAACCTTCTCCAGCTACTTTGGGTCCGGTGGCCTCGTAGAAGGGGAAGTACTGTGACAGGGCGCTGGCTTCACGCTCCTTCCCTTTGGGGCCACAGGCGCCCTGCGATAACTTTGGAGTGAGGACGTGGTCTGCGCCCTCATCTCCAAGGCAACGGTTGGCGGGGAGGACCCAGTCTCGCACGCCTCCTTAGCGTGACCGGCGTCCTCCTCTCCCGTAAGTTCGACGAAAAGTCTAAGCGCCGTACTGGACACTCGGCGCTCAGCAGTGTGCAGGGGGGTGAGTCATGTGACGCTGGCCACGTCACATGACTCCTTCGCTCCCCTATTTAACAGGCAGCCTGCTGGCCACAGGATGCCTGTGATTAAGGTCCTATTCCTTGTGAATATTCGGTTGGCGTCTTTGTATTTCGGCTTTACCTGACTACGCCTCTTGCTAGAACCTTTTGTACTTTTGCTTCTACTGGTATTTGACTTCTGCTTGACCTTTTGACTTGTCCTTGCATGCTCACTGGTACCGCCTTGATCTCCTGGTTTTGACCTTTCTAATTCAACCTCTCTTTGTTTGTCAATCCACATTTACGCAGGTTAGGGATAGCCTCCCAGTTGCGCTCTGTTGCCTAGGAAGGGTAAGCGCAGGTAGGCAGGGACAGGGGAGTGGGTGGAGTCAGTTTGCACCTTCCCTATCCCCTTCTCGTGACAGTGCTATAGCCACACTAAACACTTCATAAATACCAAGACTGAGGCAGATGTGATCTGTAATGATACTCTAACCCAACTGGGCAGAACAGACAGACGCCACTACTAGATCCTTCATTCTTAGAAACCTATTTTGGTCAATGATGGGATCAAGTTTTATCAAAGCGCTATTCTTGGAGACTGTTTGACGTTTGCTGTGGTAGTCTGTTTCCTTTTCATGATATTAACATTGTATGGTGCGAATTATTATGTTCTTGGACCTTTCCAGATTAGGAACGGTAAAGGCGTGTTTGCAGTGATGCCAACCTTTGCAGGGCTTCTGGCTCACAGCTAATGTCAACTTGTAAGACTGAGCTATATGAACTATACAGGATACAGCATAAACGAGCAACATCCAGGTGGAGAACCTGTCGAAACGATGGGATTTGCGTTGGTGGTCCGAAGTCACTGTACGTAGAACAGATTCTTCAGGTCGGATTTCTTCATCGGCATCTGGGTCTACCAATTCAAACGCATCGGATCCGATACTGCAAGACTTTGAACGGTACAGGAATGCAGGACCCGTAAACCATGTTGTGTTCTTAAGGTGGCTTGCTTCGACGGATCTAGTCATGTGGTCCGCAGGATTTTGCTGTGTAGGCACATAGTGCTACTGTTTAGGACAAGTGGATCTCCTGATCCTTAGCACTCAATTGCTTACATAGATGTAAAAGCGTCTGGTTTCGTTCCAAATACTGTATATCCTAGGAATACCTTGCTGTCCGTGTAAAACTCGACTTCTTCGATATCCAGATTCATTCCAGATGTTTTAGCTTCAGCCAACTCCACTGCAAGCACAGCAGCGCAGAGTTCCAGTTTGGGAATATGGCATTGTTCTTTAATGTCTATGGTCTTTAGGTATGCTATGGCTGCAATCGCCTTGACTGAAGCATCGCAGAAGATATATAGTCTTTGCATCTTGACTTCAGTTGATGGCATGGAAGCATAGGGTCATGCCACGTGAAGACTGGTCAAAGATTCGAGAGACTTCTTCCAACCTGTCCACTGGTCCTTTTTCTCCGTGGGAAGCGTATCCTAATCAGACGTCTTTGTGGGGAAGTCTCTTAACATCATTTTACCTTGGATGGTAACAGGCGCTATGAATCCCAGAGGATCATATAAGCTGTTTATGGTGGACAGGACTCCTCTGCGTGTGAAGGGCTTTTCTTCCTTGCTGATTTGGAAGGTGAATATGTCTGCCTTTAAATCCCAGAGCAAACAGAGGCTCCGCTGCATCGGAAGGGAGTCGGTGCTAAGATCCAAGTTCTTTAGATCATTTGAATGGTCTTGGGGTGAGAAGGCCTCCATTAACTCACGGCTGTTGGAGACGATTTTGTGCAACCTCAAATTAGACAAAGTGAGCATCTCTTGAGCCTTTTTCCGGAGACTGATTGCTGTCTCGTTCGTGGGTGTGGATTTCAATCAGTCATCTACGTAGAAATCTTTTCCCATAAAGGATCTGACATCTGATCCATACTTTGCTTCACCCTCTCGGGCTGAATGTCTGAGACCAAAGATAGCGACTGCAGCGGAAGAACTGTTTCCAAAGATGTGCACTCTCATTTGGTACTCTACAATGTCTTCATTGGGGTCGTTGTTGCGGTACTAGAAGAACATCAAGTAGTTTCTATGTTTTTCCTTGACGAGGAAGCAGTGGATCATCTGTTGTATGTTGGCCATAAATGCTACGGAATCTCTGCGGAAGCGGAGAAGTACCTCTAGAAGTCTGTTGTTGAGGTTTGGACCAGACAGTAAGACATCGTTTAGCGAGACGCCTTCGCACCTGGTGCTCGAGTCGAATACTACTCATATCTGCCCTGGTTTTTTAGGATGATACACGCTGAATATGGATAGGTACCAACACTCCTCGGAGTCTTGGAGCGCGGGTGCCATTTCTGCATGGTTATTCTGGAATATTCTTTCCATGAAGGTAAAGAAATGTTTTTTCGTCTCCAGTGTCCTCTGAAGTTTGTGCTTGATGGAGATGAATCGACTGTAGACAAGTTCTTTGTTGTTAAGTAAGCATTGTCTTTGGGGTTTAAATGGTAAAGGTGCGACCCAGCTTTTTGACTTGTCTTTTACTATTCCTTGATCCATGATATCCAAGAACAGCCTGTCTTCTACTGACATTGCGACCCTGTTGTCTTCTCTTCTCCTGTGGAAGACTGCACCCTAAGTGATCTTGCTCATCATCGCAGGCTTGGTCTTCACAGGAGGGATCCACGAAAGGACAGGGCACAGGAGCGCTGTGTGGCAATTCTTTTATCAGGAAACTGCTTTGACATGGCAGGAATAGGGAAGGACGTCCATTTTCAAGTGTGTTGGTGAGCAAACTGTTGACTGAGGTCGGCTTGTGTGCTCCTCCTAGACAGACGTCTCCTATGATGACCCATCCTAGGTCAAGTCTCTGAGCGTATGGAGCGTTTTTGGGACCATTAATCTGTCCTCTATCCTTATGAACTCGTATTATGACTCTTCCAAGGAGTAAGACTATCGGGGCTTCTAGGTCCAGTTCTAGTGAGCTATACACCTCAAGTGGGGGTGGTCTGCTGCCACCTCTGGTGTAGGTCTCTCAGACCGGTTGTCAGGGTCAGGTATGTGATTGAACTCCAGTATGGTTGGCAGGGACAAGCAGGTCTGACCATCTATGGATTCTACCTTGTACCCAGTTGCCTTCCTCCCCGTGGTCTCAACGGTACAGCACATGTCCTTAACGAGTAGGGAGAACCGGGCCCTACAATGTTGAAGGTGTCGAAGAAGGTGGATTTAGCTAAAGACCAGTTGCTTTGATCATCTAAGATTGCATATACCTTGAGTATTACGGTGGCCCACCGGAGTGTGACTACTTGGGTATCTATGTCGGTGTCTATCAGCTTTGCTCCTCTGCTTGGGATGATACCTGAGAGGGTGGTCCAGGGTGTAAAGCTGTGTTGTGTTCTGTGCTACCGCATTCTGTGCATGTCACACTGACCTTACAGTTCCTGGTGAAGTGCGATGTTGTGGTGCAGCACTTGAAGCAGATGTTGTATTCTCTGAGGAATTCTTTGCGGTTCTCTAAAGACTTCTCCCTGAAGGCTCTGCATTTTAGTAGAGGATGTGGTTTCTTGTGCAGGGGGCATTGTTTGGTAAGATCTTTTGGTATGTTCTCTTCTTGATAAGACTTAAACGGCCTATAAGGAGAACCTGTGGAGGCAACATTAATTTTGTGGACTGTCATTGGTGTTTTATGAGGTTTGACACCAGGGGTAGTGGGACATGACAATGTAAAGTCAAAACTGGGATCATTTTTAATCCTCGCCTGTTGAGTAACAAAGTCTACAAACAGGGGAATGGTACATTATGAACCTGTTTATAATAGGAACCATGCGTGATTCACTTCTCCTGTAGATTATAAGAGAGTTTTTGGACAATCGGATTGACACCTCTGGCGGTGTCCAGGAATGCTACCCCCACCCCAGCAGATCTCCTTCTGCCTGAGCAACCTGTACCTCTATCAACAAGTCACTGAGTTCTCTGAGCTTCCGGTAACACTTACCAACTATTCTGGGAAAATTATCAATTCTCTTTTATAAAGCATTTTTTATATCTTCAATTAACCCATAACAATCATCAAGTCTTTCTCACACCATCTTAAGCCCTTTTCCCTGATAGCTTATGTTAATGTCTCTGATTCTTTTGGCGTGTTCAGCAGACTTGCTTCCAAGCCACTTTGCCAACAGATCTAACTCCTCACTACCAGAAAGATCTAACATAGTAACATAGTACATAAGGCCGAAAAAAGACATTTGTCCATCCAGTTCGGCCTGTTATCCTGCAAGTTGATCCAGAGGAAGGCAAAAAAACCCTGTGAGGTAGAAGCCAATTTCCTCACTTTAGGGGAATAAAAATTCCTTCCCGACTCCAATCAGGCATCAGAATAACTCCCTGGATCAGCGACCCCTCTCTAGTAACTATAGCCTGTAATATTATTACGCTCCAGAAATACATCCAGGCCCCTCTTGAATTCCTTTATTGTACTCACCATCACCACCTCCTCAGGCAGAGAGTTCCATAGTCTCACTGCTCTTACCGTAAAGAATCCTCTTCTATGTTTGTGTACAAACCTTCTTTCCTCCAGACGCAGAGGATGTCCCCTCGTCACAGTCACCGTCCTGGGAATGAATAGATGATGGGATAGATCTCTGTACTGACCCCTGATATATTTATACATATTAATTAGATCTCCTCTCAGTCGTCTTTTTTCTAAAGTGAATAAACCTAATTTTGATAATCTTTCAGGATACTGTAGTTGCCCCATTCCAGTTATTACTTTAGTTGCCCTCCTCTGGACCCTCTCCAGCTCTGCTATGTCTGCTTTGTTCACAGGAGCCCAGAACTGTACACAGTACTCCATGTGTGGTCTGACTAATGATTTGTAAAGTGGTAGGACTGTGTTCTCATCACGACATCTATGCCCCGTTTGATGCAGCCCATTATCTTATTGGCCTTGGCAGCAGCTGCCTGACACTGGTTTTTGCAGCTTAGTTTGCTGTTTATTAAAATTCCTAGATCCTTTTCCATGTCAGTGTTACTGAGTGTTTTACCATTTAGTCTGTACGGGTGACTTGCATTATTCCTTCCCATGTGCATAACTTTACATTTGTCAGTGTTAAACCTCATCTGCCACTTATCTGCCCAAGCCTCCAATCTATCCAGATCGCTCTGTAGTAGTATACTGTCCTCATCAGTGTAAATTACTTTACACAGTTTAGTGTCATCTGCGAAAATTGATATTTTACTATGCAAGCCTTCTACAATATCATTAATAAATATATTGAAGAGAATAGGGCCCAATACTGACCCTTGAGGTACTCCACTAGTGACAGTGACCCAATCTGAGTATTTACCATTAATAACCACCCTCTGTTTTCTATCACTGAGCCAGTTACTTACCCACATACAGACGTTTTCTCCCAGTCCGAGCATTCTCATTTTATATACTAACCTTTTATGTGGTACAGTGTCAAATGCTTTGGAGAAGTCCAGATACACGACATCCATTGATTCGCCGCTGTCAAGTCTAGAACTTACCTCCTCATAGAAACTGATTAAATTAGTTTGGCATGACCGATCCCTCACGAAGCCATGCTGATATGGCGTTATTTGCTTATTTCCGTTAAGATGCTCTAAGATAGCATCTCTCAGAAAACCTTCAAACAGTTTACCCACAACAGATGTTAAACTTACCGGCCTATAGTTTCCAGGCTCTGTTTTTGGACCCTTTTTGAATATTGGCACCACATTTGCCATGCGCCAATCCTGTGGGACATTCCCTGTCAATATAGAATCTGCAAATATCAGAAATAAGGGTCTGGCTATGACATTACTTAATTCCCTTAGGATACGGGGGTGTATGCCATCCGGTCCTGGCGATTTGTCTATTTTAATCTTTTTAAGTCGCTGTTGTACTTCTTCCTGGGTCAGACAGGACACTTTTAATGGGGAATTTATTTCAACATTTGGCATTTCATCTGACAGTTTATTTTCCTCAGTGAATACATTGGAGAAAAAAATATTTAACAGCTTTGCTTTCTCCTCGTCGCTCTCTGCGACTCCCCCCTCATTACTCTTTAACGGGCCGACACCTTCAGATTTATACTTTTTAACATTTATATAATTGAAGAACATTTTAGGGTTAGTTTTACTCTCTTTGGCAATTAATCTCTCAGTCTCTAGTTTGGCCGCTTTTATTTGTTTTTTACATGTTCTATTTTTTTCCTTATAGTTTTTCAGTGTTTCCGTGCTACCTTCCTGTTTTAGTGTTTTATATGCTTTCTTTTTGTTATTTATTGCTTTCTTTACAGTTCTGTTTATCCACATTGGTTTCTTTTTGTTCCTTAACCTTTTATTCCCATACGGTATGTACCTTTCACAATGAGATTTTAGGATGCTTTTAAAGATATCCCATTTTGTGGCTGTATTTTTATTTGTGAGGACTTTGTCACAGTTAGTTAGGCCTATGGCCTCTCTTAGTTGGCTAAATTCAGCTTTTTTGAAGTTTGGTATTTTTGTTCCTCCCTGTAGAAACGCTCTTTTGAATGATAATTGGAAGGTTATTACTTTGTGGTCACTATTTCCCAGGTGTCCCCCAACCTGCACGTCTGTTGTTCTGTCATGCCTATTGGTTAATACTAAGTCCAGTATGGCCGTCCCTCTAGTCGGGTCCTGAACCAGTTGGGAGAGGTAATTGTCTTTGGTTATTGCCAAGAACCTGTTTCCTTTATGAGATATACAAGTTTCAGTTTCCCAGTCTATATCTGGGTAGTTGAAGTCCCCCATAATAACCACCTCATTATGATTTGCCGCCTCGTCTATCTCGTTTAGTAGTAGATTTTCTGTGGACTCTGGTATATTAGGTGGTTTATAGTAAACTCCTATTAGTAATTTATTATTGTTTTTAGCGCCATGTATCTCTACCCACAGTGACTCCACATGTTCATGTCCCTCACTTATATCTTCACGGAGTGTGGTCTTTAGACCGGACTTTACATAAAGGCAGACCCCTCCCCCTCTCCGGTTTTGACGATCCTTTCTAAACAGACTGTAACCCTGTACTATCAACCAGCCATGTCTCAGTTATTCCCACTATGACATAGTCCTCCTCACACATCACTAATTCCAGTTCACCAGTTTTATTAGTCAGGCTTCTGGCATTAGTATACATACATTTGAGAGGCTTTGAGTCCCTTATAGCGTTCTGGAAGCAGGCTCGCCATGCCCTGTAGTTCTCGGGGCGATCAGTGAACTTTAAAGTCCTTTGGTAACCAGTTCCCATTTTGCAAAGAACTTTGTGAAGTCTATGGCAGCCTGGTTAGCGCCAATACTACCCGGTGTGCTGTTGTTATGCTGCGTGTGTGGTGTATCACCCTACCTTTTAGGGGTTTCTGGCTTAGGGCAGTCTGTATAATATCATTCTGATGCGAAGGTTGTCCCTTTAAGTCAAAGTGAAGGTTGTAGCTTTCATTCTGTAGGGCGGTAGTTGTGGTCAGCATCGTTTTGTCGCATACCATTCTGCTCGAGGTTCTGCGATTCAAGGTAGGATCTTTGGCACTCTGTATAAGCTGACTGATATACTGGATCATAGTCGTCATCTGTCTTGGGATGCTGATGGACGTATTCTGAGACATGCTGTGTTGGATCTTGTTCATCTAGGTCTGGCCCAAGTACTTGGCTGTGTTTTTCAGATTCGGCGAACTCCAAGGCTTCTAGGAACTGTGCTTTGGCTACTGCAGCTGCCGCTTCTTTCTCTGCGGCAAGTTTTTCCAGTGACACTTGTAGGTGTACTCTCTCCTTTTCCATTGACGCTTGGCAGCGTACTCTTTCTTCTTCCAGTGATGCTTGCAGGCGTACTCTCAACTTTTCCATTGATGCTTGCAGGCAGGCTCTCTTTGTTTCTTGATCTGCTTGCCTTAGCTTTAGTTACATCTCTTGTGTGGCGAAGGAAGACCTTACTTTTGCTGCCTCAGCTTCTACACGGGCGAGAGCAGCAATTTCTTTTATTGAGGACTTGCTAGAGCAGCTTGCTTGTGACCTGGTCCTGAATGATGATGCCTGGCTAGTGGACATTGTGTGCCTGTTTGCAGGCTGCTTAATGTTTCTGTGTAGAGTCTATGTAGAAGCGGACTTCAGCACGGTCTGGATCATGCTGTATATGCTGGGAGCTGCACTCTCACTTCTTGTGACTATATGGCAGCCGCTGAAACCTTGTACGCAGGACCGCGTGTGTGATGACGGCTCCATATAGTCAGATCCACTATCTCTGTTGACTAGCATTTGGTTTACTGTTCTGTCTTCATACACGTTCACTAAGTGTGCAGTCTGACATTCAGCATAAACCATTCCTGTCTTCCAAAAAGAGGACTGTTCTTTGTAGTCTAACTTGTTTATTGATAAACAGGTCGTATATATGTGATTGATTGTTTATATACGATTGATTGATTGATTGGTAAAACAGGATTGTTTAGTAAAATGACAAGAATACAAATAACATATATAAGTAATAAGCATGTATAGGATGTACTATAACATTTGTATTGACAGTGAAAGCACATGGTAAAATGGCTGCCTATACATAGGATTGCATGTCTAGCTAATAGTAGTAACAACTCACTGAGTAACAATAACAACTAAATGAACAGCTCTGCATAACATGATGTCCCTGAAACAAAGACAGATCTCTTACCAGATATGCTTTTACAAGGATGGTGGAGTTTGAGAAGGAGACATGCATAAGACAGCTCTGTACTGTGTCCTGGAGACTTCTCTTTCCCAGAATGCTTTGCACTCCCACAATGCAGTGCACCACCCACAATGCAGTAGTATTCGTAACAGGAAAAACAAAGTGTAATACAACTTAACAGCGCTAGATGGTGCTATAACCACACTAAACACTTCAGAAATACCAAGACTAAGGCAGACGTGCTCTGTAATGATTCTCTAACCCAGCTGGGCAGAATAACATGTATCCAACATTATCTTTCGGCAAATTTCCTCACAATGCAAGTTAAGGACAATATCACAAAATACAATCCACAGGAGAAGCTCTGGGTGATCTCCTATAGACACATACAGCATAAGCATCTCCCGAAAAAGTATTTTCAAATAGTGTTTTTTATTGAAGGCTGGTCATCTCCCACCATACCTCTTGGGACATGTCAAGCCAAGAAAGAAGGTAACGAGAGGGACGTTTGTATGTACATTTCGCTATGTTTATGTGTATGTAACTACTGTATATGTGTGCATTATTATATATGCATCCGCAATGACCTGCTGTACACAATTTTTACATAATTAGTAACTTATGGTGAATGCTTTTAAAAAACAAAAGCCAGAATTGCTGTTTTGTTGCTTATCAGACACTAAAAACGGAATAAAAAGAGATAAAAAAACGTTCTTTTCCCAATATTGATTCCAATGAAAAACTATTAGTTGTCCTACAGCTCTGTAGAAAGAAAATTAAAAAGGTTATGGGAAGTGGTGATGCAAAATTTTTTTTTTTTTTATTGTGCAAAAGTGGTAAAACCTAAATTTTTTTAATGTATTTGGTATTGCGGTAATTGCAGTGAACCAGAGAATAAAGTTATCATGTTATTTAATATTCCATACAATGTACTAAATTGAAGCGGGAAAAAATAATTATTGGGGGTGGAATTAGAAAAAAATACAATTCTGCTTTTGTTCTATGGGTTTAGCATTTATGGCATTCACTGACAGCAAAAATGAACATTACCTTTAGGGCTCATTCGCACGACTGTTGCCTGTTTTGCGGTCTGGAAAATTGCAGATCCAGAAAACATGGATACTGGCCGTGTGCTTTGCACATTTTTCCATCTAACCCGTAATAGAACAGCCCTATCCTTATTCATAATGTGGCCAACAACTTGTCATATATATATATTTACGGATCCACAGAACGGACATATGGTTGCAGACACCATACAGTGTGCTGTCTGCATCTTTTGCGGCCCTGTTGAAGTGAATGGCTCCGCATCCGACCTGCAAAAAATGCAGACAAAAAATATGTTTGTGTGCATGAGCCCTTATTCAGTGGGTCAGTGTAATTACAGCAACCTGCCTCCCAATCTCTCCTTCCCAGCAGGTCTGGCCACCAGGCTCACTCTGTGTATCCTTGCAGCTTGCAACCTACTTGTTATCTTGGCCTCTCTTCCTTTGGCTTTAGGGTGCGCATGCTAATCTACACCCTAATCTACAACTGGGGGTAGGTGCCTGAGCAATAGGTTTCCTAGCATGCTAGTATCCCACAAAGATGTATGTTCTGTTGTCTGCCTGTGTACTGACTTTCTGCCTGTTTACTGGATTCTGACCCTTCACTGACTGACTTGACCTCGAACCATCTACCTTTTACATAGCCCTTGCATAGCCTGGAGGTGTGTTTGGGATCATCAACCTGGTGAAAAACAAATGATGGTCCCACTAACTTCAGGCCAGATGGGACTTTACATCTCTGCAGAAGACTATAATAGCCACACTGGTTAAGTGTGCCTTGAATTTTGAAAAGAGTTTCTGCACATTCCACAAATTTCATTGCAGAAAACTTCTGTGACTGAATTAGTTCCATTGATCTGAATAGGATTGTTTTGGCAGCGAGCACACGGGTTTCTGCAAACCCAATTTAGATGGCTGGAACTGATTTTCTGTTGTAGAATCTTTTGGCAACAAACCCCGCTGTGTGTAGGAAGCCAAACTCATCAAAAGTGTTGTCTGCAAAGCCCCCCCCCCCCCCAACACACCTCCTCCTCCATGCTTCACAGTGGAAACCACACTTGTAGTAACCATCCACTCACCTTTTTTGAGTCTCACAAAGACATGGCGGTTGGAACAAAAAATCTCAAATTTTGACTCACTTGACCACATGACAGATTTCCACAGTTTTTTTTGGCCAAAGCAATTCTCTTCTTAATGTCAGTTAAGCATTTGGAATACCCCAAAGGGACTACTGCAAAGGGTTAATTGTTGTAATGCTATGTCATTGTATTGTAAATCACACTGTTTATTATCTCTGTACTGTGACATCACTGTGTTTATTATCTCTGTACTGTGACATCACTGTGTTTATTATCCCTGTACTGTGACATCACTGTGTTTATTATCTCTGTACTGTGACATCACTGTGTTTATTATCCCTGTACTGTGACATCACTGTGTTTATTATCCCTGTACTGTGACATCACTGTGTTTATTATCCCTGTACTGTGACATCACTGTGCTTATTATCTCTGTACTGTGACATCACTGTGCTTATTATCTCTGTACTGTGACATCACTGTGTTTATTATCTCTGTACTGTGACATCACTGTGTTTATTATCTCTGTACTGTGACATCACTGCGTTTATTATCTCTGTACTGTGACATCACTGTGTTTATTATCCCTGTACTGTGACATCACTGTGTTTATTATCTCTGTACTGTGACATCACTGTGTTTATTATCCCTGTACTGTGACATCACTGTGTTTATTATCCCTGTACTGTGACATCACTGTGTTTATTATCTCTGTACTGTGACATCACTGTGTTTATTATCTCTGTACTGTGACATCACTGTGTTTATTATCTCTGTACTGTGACATCACTGTGTTTATTATCCCTGTACTGTGACATCACTGTGTTTATTATCCCTGTACTGTGACATCACTGTGCTTATTATCTCTGTACTGTGACATCACTGTGCTTATTATCTCTGTACTGTGACATCACTGTGTTTATTATCTCTGTACTGTGACATCACTGTGTTTATTATCTCTGTACTGTGACATCACTGCGTTTATTATCTCTGTACTGTGACATCACTGTGTTTATTATCTCTGTACTGTGACATCACTGTGGTTATTATCCCTGTACTGTGACATCACTGTGTTTATTATCTCTGTACTGTGACATCACTGTGTTTATTATCCCTGTGCTGTGACATCACTGTGTTTATTATCCCTGTGCTGTGACATCACTGTGCTTATTATCTCTGTACTGTGACATCACTGTGTCTATTATCCCTGTGCTGTGACATCACTGTGCTTATTATCTCTGTACTGTGACATCACTGTGTGTATTATCCCTGTACTGTGACATCACTGTGTTTATTATCCCTGTACTGTGACATCACTGTGTGTATTATCCCTGTACTGTGACATCACTGTGTGTATTATCCCTGTACTGTGACATCACTGTGTGTATTATCCCTGTACTGGTAGCCTGATTATTTATTGCAATCAAATCTTTCAGCAAATTTTTAAATCCGGAATTTTGGTCTTTTTTCTATATGTTGATAAAATGCAGAGAATGAAAAGTCAAATGCTAGTATCAGAAATGGAGATACATAGAAGCACCTGATGTAAAGCGAGATAAAAATCAGAAGACTCATTGGAGAAAACCACGACCCACTTCCACTGTGACGTATTGTCTATTAATATGCAAATCTGTTACTGAATTCTTCACCCCGGACTCCCTGACGGGGCAACTATCAGCAGATTCCAGCTCAGGAAGCCTATCGCTCTCTATGATTTATCAGCTAAGATTTTCCTACTTGACAAGAACCTGAAACCACAGGCTGAACCAGATATGGAAGGCGTGCTCTCTATATAATGCCGGGTCTAGACCTCAGCACATCACAGCAATCACCTGCTCAAGACTAGAAAGCAGCCAGAGATCAAACAGCAGCAGAACCATGGACATCCTGACAGGAACCTGCAAGGTGAGAAGCGGACCCACCGCCACAGACAGCACCGACAATGACCTCTTCCTTTACTTTATTAGGATTTATTTTATGTTATATACTTTATTTTAATAGATATTATTTATTTAAACTTTTCTTTATGATTGTGTTACGTATTAATATTTTGTTTTCTATATTTAGTTTTTTATTTTAGCTATTATGTATTATTTCCATTATGCACTGCTTAGATTTCGTATTGTTTATTACTTTATATAATTTCATTTTATCTATTATTTCATGCATCATTTTCATAATGTTATATTATTCAACATAATTTAGAATACATTTAGACAGTATTTGATTTTTTTTCTTTTTAGCTTGTCAACAGAGAATTGTAATTTTTGTAACTAAATCTATTGTCTGTATCTATCTATCTATCTCATATCTATCTACAGTATCTATCTATATATCTATCCATCAATCTAATATCTATCTATCTAATATTTATTTATCTATCTCTTATCTTTCTGTCTGTATCTATGTATGTAAATTATTATTCTTTAGGCTAATCTTTGTTATTTTCTGCATGTCTTGTGGTTGAGCTTTTTATGTTCCGCACACTGGCAGTAAATGGGATAAATATATTGTCTATATTGTCATCTAATCGTCTTCTCACATTCAGTTCACAGCGGTGCTGCTGCTCCTTGGAGTCACCACTTTGATGTCTGTCCAATGCCTGGATCTTCATCGTCATAAAGGATGTCCACCTGCCACTAAATTCCCACCTACGGTGAAAGTCAGCCTAAATATGAGTGGACAGGACTCGCCTCTCCTGAGTGGTGATGTGAGGAAGCGCTCCACCTCTCCATGGGAGTACAGGTAATGTACATTTGCCTATATAATCAAATATTGATTATTCATAAATGAAATCAGCAACCATGGATTAACATTGCACTAAGCAGGGGCGTTAATAGGATTCATGCCGCCCCAGAGCAATTCCTGGAAGCCCCGCCCCTGCCTTGTTAATAGTAAGCTTAACTGAAGTAATGGAAATAGTTGCAAAATTGCATATAAAGGATAGAGTAATAGAAGAACGTTGCACAGGTCCCATCATGCTCCAGGATTCATGGCAATATGGATAATGTGAAGAAAATGACCATCATGCTTTGCACTGTACACCATGTTCTCATTTTCTATGTGATGCAGTAAAGTCTACTTGCCCTTTACTAATTTGTGGGGGGTGGGAGGTGGCAACCGTCCTGAGCAAATGTTGGGTTTACTGCAATGGTTGACACTTTCAAATCCTACCAAGGGCGTAGTCCCTGTAAAAAAGTAGGCGACGCTCGCTAGATAGGTGGAGCTATCAGGGTAGTGCCACACTGTGGGCATAGATATAATAATAGAAGGTGTGGTTCAGGGTCTATGGTGCCTCCTACCCCTTACAGCATGAGAGAGGGACAGGCCAAGATAGTGCCTGGCATGAGTTGGCCCCATTCAGTGTGTTCTAGCCGCATGGTACATTGAACTCTGACATTAAGGTTTGGTCCATAGGAGCTGTAGTCAACGTTGAATCAATATCTCCATGTATTAGATATTTATAACAATTTTCATTTTGTCCACAGCTATGACAAAAACATCCACCGACACCCTGTGGTTATTGCCGAGGCCAAGTGTGAACTTTCCGGATGCATAGACGCCGAGGGCAAAGTGGACAACAACTTAAATTCCGTCCCCATCAGACAAGAGATCCTGGTCCTTCACCGTGAGATGAAGGGGTGCGTCCCCGTCTTCACGCTGGAGAGAAAGATCGTGACCGTGGGATGCACCTGCGTACGACCCGTCATCCAAGAGCAGCAATAGAGAGGAGAGGATCCAGCTCCGGCATAAAGAGAAGTCCCCATACCAGGATGTTTATCTATTGTGTTTAATGGATGGAGCAAAATTTAGAAAAATGAAGAAGTCAAGCAAAAGTAGCACTGGTAAAGTGCGGGTATTAGGTAGCAATGTACATTGCAAATTCTCAGACAATATTTTTTACATTTTTTGTATTTATATATTTATACTTTTATATGTAACAGGAGTTCGATGCAATGTATTTATTCTCAAATGCAATGAAAAAATAAATGTAAGACGTAAAGAACAATTGGTGGCTATTGGTTTCTCAATGTTTACGTCGGGGGGATAGTAAACACAAAGCCTACCCACTAAAAGCATAGCCCTACAGATGTAGCAGTGTTAACAATCACAGTCATGACACGTTAACTAGATGTGAGAACTCACCAAATGTGACGGTAATCTCTGCTACGTCTGTACATGATTCACTTTGTTTACCAGGTCAAGGGTTAGGCAACAGAGGCAGCTGCTTAAGGCTCCACCCAAGGCATACCAAAGAAAATACTGTAACAGCCACCCCCCCATCACCAACTACCGTGTGACATTTATTTCTTTGGGCCATCTTAAAGGGGAGAAGTATTTGATTGATTGGGGTCCCATTTCTGCCAATGAATGGAATGACAGGAGTAACATGGACTCTGCTGCTCCCTTCCTTCTCTATGGGACTCATTGCTCAGCTTTTTCTGGAAAGTGACTGCAGCGGCATACTCGACCTGTCGTTCTGTTCAGTCTGGAAAACGGGCCGCCATTCCGGTTAATTATTGGTTCAACCCCCACCAATCAGATACTTAGCACCTATCCTGTGGACAGGGGACAGGTTTGTATTGTGGGAAAACTCCTAGGTGTTGGCCCATCTCACATGTTGGTGCCATATCGCACCAATGTCTGATAGGTGCAGGTGTCACCTCTTATACCCGCACTCCTCTGTAGAAGGAGGCCTCCAAAGCAAAGGAGAGTGTACCACACATCCACTGCCTGCTCCCTATTCACTTCTATAGGAGTTCCACAAGCGTGAAAACCTCAAGGCTCAGCTTCTTCTAGAAGTCCCATAGAAAGTGAATGGAGCGGCAGCTGACAAACTCAACCTGTTGTTTTATTCAATCTGAAAATGGGACCCCCATTCTCTTGATCAGTGGGTGAACCCCACCAATCAGATACTTATCGCCACTAGGTGACATTGCTGGAATATCCTAGCGATATGCCACCAATGTGTGAGATGGGCCAACCCCACTTTGGGCCTCTGTTGCTACACTCCTGGGCACAACTTACTCTGCTTCCAATGGGGTAGGGACATCACCATACCCACCAAATTAATTGAAGGAAAATCATACCACTCATGACCTACATCTTTCTGATAATGATAATGGGATCCTGTCACTGGGCACTAATTTGGGTACAGTTTCACTAAAGACTCACATGGGCCATCTGTCATATTCATTATGGACACTATGCAACAAAATTCCCCTTTTAACAAACTCTGTGTCCAGACAATGAATGAAGCAGCTCTCTCTGTCTTCTTAAAGCGGGAACTCCCAGCACAATTTGAAGCACCCACCAACGGCTAGGTTATAAGAAACCAATGAGTTGCCGATGACCAATAACCCTGTGATTGGCAAGGGGTGCAGTTACAGATCACAGAAAGTTTTCATGCTTCTAGACTTCAAGTTTATCTGTTTCTATCTTGGTATTTAATGTTGTTGCTGTTTATATTGCTCAGTTTACAGTCGTTTTAATCACATACTGTATTTGGTTAAGTATCCTTTACAATGAGGTTGGGCATGTACAGATCTGCTGGACTTGTGCCCACTTTTAGAGGAAAAGATAAATCCTTCGGAAGTTAGTGTGTTAACTGTGGAGTATTAAAGAAAATGAATAACGGGAAGGGGGGGCCTTGAGAGGGAAGGGGGGGGGGGCCTTGAGAGGGCAGGGGTAGGATTATCCTTGCAGTACAGATAGAAGCTAGCATGCAGATATTGGGGGGGGGGGGGGGTTGGCTAGGATTTTACTAGTAATGACCATGATCTGCTCAGTGTGGATCTGACATGCCGCATTCCCTCTGACAAGCCATTCCGCAGTAGGCACACTCTGTCCATTGTGTAGCAGTTACCATCTCCAACCTCTACATGATGGATGAAGTGCGTTGTGTTGTGTTCTAGCATCAAATTCCAGGGCTGAAACCGCTGCTCAATGGGGGTGCAGGATGTTAGACCACCTCCAATCAGATAGAGATAACTCATCCTGAAGATAGGCCACCATGTGTAACATCGTTGAGGTGGTCGCACATGCTCAGTTTCATCCTTCAATTGCCAGTAGCCGGTTCTTGCGGTTCGCCCGGCGGTCGTTTCACAGCAAACTTTGCTCGTTTGTTGATGTTCGCCGGCGCCATATTCATTTACATTGTGAAGAACTTTGACCCATGACACATCCATCAGGTGGTACAGGACAGCCAATTGAGACGTTTCAGCACATGGACTCACCCCCTACCTTATAAATTAACCTGATCTGGCCGCCATTTTACCTTCTGTCTTTTGCCAGTGTAGGGAGAGGTTGCTGTGTGGAGCAGGGACAGGCTGTTAGGGACACCAAACGCTAACTAATAGGGCCACAAAGGTCCTTTTAAGGACTGGTATAGGTTTTCTATCGATAGGTGTTATACACAGAGGGGTACGATATACTTATAATATACTTTCTAATATAGAGAGTATATAATAGTGCATTTGTATTGTGCAGCAGTTGTGTGGGGTTCTGCTGCGATACTGCAGCTATATAGAGGGACAAACGCTATTGGAACAAATAATTTCTACTGGTGTGATATACCAGTCGCCCCCCAAAAAACTGATTGAAGCAGAGGTGTGATATACCAATAATATACATTCTATATAATGCATTTGGGTAGTGCAGCGTTTGTTTGCGGTTTTGCTGCGTTACCACAGCTACAGATAGTGACAAATGCCATTGGAACAAATAATTTCTTTTGCTGATATACCAGTTGCCCCCCAAAAAAGTGAAAAAAAAAAGTGGGCTAAAGTAAAATTGTTATTCAGTGAACACATAATGTACCTCCAGCCACATAATCACAATTTCTTTTCTTTCAGGTGAATGCCTAATTTTTAAGGCCCGCACAATTTCTAGACTCCAACAGGTCACGTTTCAGATAACTTCCCTTTAAGACGCCTTAAAATTGCCCATGATTAAAATATTTTTTGTGGGAAATTTTGCCATTGATCCCCCTCTAGTATGCCACTGTCCATGTTGTGGGACTATTTGTGCACTTCTGCTAAGTATTTGGTGGCTGCAAATATGAGCTGAAGGTTTTTCAGGTTTGCCTGCCATTAAAGTGAATGGGGCCCACCGCGAACTTGCGGTTCGCAAACATTTGATTGCATTCGCGAACCGTCCTGGCCGATGTTCGGCCATCACTAGCCTGTTCTTCTGTTCGAAGGTGTGACATATTTGCACAAGCAATCACATCATGTGAGGTCATTCCACCAAAGTCTCACATTCACAAAAACCTCCAACACTGTTGTTTTTTTGTTTAAATCGCAAATTATATTTTTTTCCCTCCTCACGACTCCTCCAATGGTGAGTTGTGAGCACATTTGCGCCTCTTTTCATGCATTATGTCGCTGTGGAGCACCAGCTTTACAGTTAGGTTTTTACAGTGGATCTGATTGCAATTGAGCTGTAGGGAAGTAATATGGACCTAATGGCAATGATGCAGTGGTGAAGTGTACGGGCTTAATGCAAGGGGCGGGTTTAATGATTCTGGTCTTCTATAGAGCAGCGGGGGAGAGCTCCTGCTGCATTCTGCTGCCTCACAGCCAGAGATGAGGTTTTTTCAGCTTTGTGATAATATTGAGGAGAAAAAGTACCTCCCAGGTAAAAAAAATAGCAAAATCTTTGCTCGATCCAGAGACATGATGGTCGTGAATTTTGGAGTATTAAAGAGGTTTTATGGGAGTTCAGTATTGATCATGTTCTATCCTCAGGACAGGTCAACAATTTCTGATCTGTGGGGGTCCAAGCCTCCGGCGCCCCCGCCAATCATCTGTTTGAAAAGAGCAGGTAGTCAGAACTACGACCTCTTCCTATGCCAGTGACACCATATTCGTAGAACCTCTGGAAATCTTATTTTAATTGACAGCAATTGAATGGCTATCTATGCAGTATGTAGTCAGCTTGGGTCCACCAGTTTGGCCTCATCCAGGACTATCCTGTGCAGGGATCCCCCAATTTGACGTAAATATGCCTTAAAACATATATGGACAGAGGTTTATCTTCAAGAAACAACTCATTTAATAAAGTCCCACTCTCAGTATACTCACTTATGGGTTGGAATGAAGAGCAACTCTGGAGGACCCGGTATGTCCATTCATTACATGGTCAACCCACTGACTTCAATGAGGACTATGTAATTCTTCATTTCAACTGTGGGGGTGCTGTAGGGGTATTAAACAGTTGCTTCCAGTTGGCATCGCAGATTAAAGCCATAGCTGTGGATCCCAGCGGCAGGACACTCGCTGATCAGCTTTTGATTGTGGGGATTGTCTGGTGGAGAACCCCTATCACCCCTTGTTTATTACACAGATTGATGACATGTGGTCCTCCACGTTCGTCTGGTTCATGTCTCAGAAACCTAGGCTAAGCTTACAGTCACTCAACCTAGATTTTATACTTTGACCCCATTTTGCCGTACACAATACAGCCTGACAGTTATAGCCACATCTACAGCCTGAACTCAAGCAAAACTTTACAGGTGGAAGTCAGCAGCTCCGCTGTACAGCAATGTCACTCAGTCCCAACATATGACTGCAGTCCCTTTTATGCTACAGGGAGTTCAACATGAATCTTTCAAGATTTTACAAGAGGCTATTAAATATATTTTTGTCACCTGCTTTACCATACAGTAGAAATTGACATAGGCTTAGGATAGACTATCAATGTTTTATCAGTGATGGAATCTCCACTGGAACCTCTGATGATGAACGCCATGCTGCAGAAATAGCATCGGCACTTGGTGGTAGACATGTGTTCTGTCTTCATACACGTCCACACAGTGTGCAGTCTGACATTCAGCATAAACCATCCCTGTCTTCCAAATAAGAGGACTGTTCTTTGTAGTCTAACTTGTTTATTGGTCAACAGGTACATATGTGACTGATGGATTATATATACGATTGATTGATTGTTTGGTAAAACTACAAGAATACAAATAATATGTATAAGTAATAAGCATGTATAGCATTTACTATAACATTTGCATTGACAGTAAAAGCAGATCGAGAAAACATGGATACTGGCCGCGTGCTTTGCGCATTTTTCCGTTTAGCCCACAATAGAAAAGTCCTATCCTTGTTCGTAATGTGACCAACAATAGGACCTGTTATATATATTTGCGGAGCCACAGAACGGACATATGGTTGCAGACACCATACAGTGTGCTGTCTGCATCTTTTGCGGCCCTGTTGAAGTGAATGGCTACGCATCCGACCTGCAAAAAATGCAGACAAAAAATATGTTTGTGTGCATGAGCCCTTATTCAGTGTGTCAGTGTAATTACAGCAACCTGCCTCCCAATCTCTCCTTCCCAGCAGGTCTGGCCACCAGGCTCACTCTGTTTATCCTTGCAGCTTGCAACCTACTTGTTATCTTGGCCTCTCTTCCTTTGGCTTTAGGGTGCGCATGCTAATCTACACCCTAATCTACAACTGGGGGTAGGTGCCTGAGCAATAGGTTTCCTAGCACGCTAGGATCCCACAAAGATGTATGTTCTGTTGTCTGCCTGTGTACTGACTTTCTGCCTGTTTACTGGATTCTGACCCTTCACTGACTGACTTGACCTCGGACCATCTACCTTTTACATAGCCCTTACATAGCCTGGAGGTGTGTTTGGGATCATCAACCTGGTGAAAAACAAATCATGGTCCCACTAACTTCAAACCAGATGGAACGTCATATCTCTGCAGAATACTATGATAGCCACGCTGGTTAAGTGTGCCTTGAATTTTGAAAAGAGTTCCTGCACATTCCACAAATTTTATTGCAGAAAACTTCTGTGACTGAATTAGTTCCATTTATCTGAATAGGATTGTTTTGGCAGCGAGCACACGGGTTTCTGCAAACCCAGAACTGATTTTCTGTAGCAGAAGTTTTTGGCAACAAACCCCACTGTGTGAAGGAAGCCAAACTCACCAAAAGTGTTGTCTGCAAAGCCCCCCCCCCCCCCCCCCCACACCAACACACCTCCTCCTCCATGATTCCTCCTTTTTTGAGTCTCACAAAGACATGGCAGTTGGAACCAAAAATCTCAAATTTTGACACATCAGACCACATTACAGATTTCCACTGGTTTCTTTGCCAAAGCAATTCTCTTCTTGATGTCAGTAAAGCATTTGCAAAGGGTTAATTGTTGTAATGCTATGTCATTGTATTGCACATCACTGTGTTTACTATCTCTGTACTGTGACAACTTTCATTTTATTATCTCTGTTCTGTGACATCACTGTATTTATTATCCCTGTACTGTGACAACTTTCATTTTATTATCTCTGTTCTGTGACATCACTGTATTTATTATCCCTGTACTGTGACATCACTGTGTTTATTATCCCTGTACTGTGACATCACTGTGTTTGTTATCCCTGTACTGTGACATCACTGTGTTTATTATCCCTGCACTGTGACATCACTGTGTTTATTATCCCTGTACTGTGACATCACTGTGTTTGTTATCTCTGTACTGTGACATCACTGTGTTTATTATCCCTGCACTGTGACATTGCTGTGTTTATTATCCCTGTACTGTGACATCACTGTGTTTGTTATCCCTGTACTGTGACATCACTGTGTTTATTATCCCTGTACTGTGACATCACTGTGTTTGTTATCTCTGTACTGTGACATCACTGTGTTTATTATCCCTGCACTGTGACATTGCTGTGTTTATTATCCCTGTACTGTGACATCACTGTGTTTGTTATCCCTGTACTGTGACATCACTGTGTTTATTATCCCTGCACTGTGACATCACTGTGTTTGTTATCCCTGTACTGTGACATCACTGTGTTTATTATCTCTGTACTGTGACATCACTGTATTTATTTTCCCTGTACTGTGACATCACTGTGTTTATTATCCCTGTACTGTGACATCACTGTGTTTATTATCTCTGTACTGTGACATCACTGTATTTATTATCCCTGTACTGTGACATCACTGTGTTTATTATCTCTGTACTGTGACATCACTGTATTTATTATCCCTGTACTGTGACATCACTGTGTTTATTATCCCTGCACTGTGACATCACTGTGTTTATTATTTCTGTACTGTGACATCACTGTGTTTATTATCCCTGCACTGTGACATCACTGTGTTTATTATCTCTGTACTGTGACATCACTGTGTTTATTATCCCTGTTCTGTGACATCACTGTGTTTATTATCTCTGTACTGTGACATCACTGTGTTTATTATCCCTGTACTGTGACATCACTGTGTTTATTATCCCTGTACTGTGACATCACTGTATTTATTTTCCCTGTACTGTGACATCACTGTGTTTATTATCCCTGTACTGTGACATCACTGTGTTTATTATCTCTGTACTGTGACATCACTGTGTTTATTATCCTTGTACTGTGACATCACTGTGTTTATTATCCATGTACTGTGACATCACTGTGTTTATTATCCCTGTACTGTGACATCACTGTGTTTATTATCCCTGTACTGTGACATCACTGTGTTTATTATCTCTGTACTGTGACATCACTGTGTTTATTATCCCTGTACTGTGACATCACTGTGTTTATTATCTATGTACTGTGACATCACTGTGTTTATTATCTCTGTACTGTGACATCACTGTATTTATTTTCCCTGTACTGTGACATCACTGTGTTTATTATCCCTGTACTGTGACATCACTGTGTTTATTATCACTGTACAGTGACATCACTGTGTTTATTATCCCTGTACTGTGACATCACTGTGTTTATTATCCCTGTACTGTGACATCACTGTGTTTATTATCACTGTACAGTGACATCACTGTGTTTATTATCCCTGTACTGTGACATCACTGTATTTATTTCCCTGTACTGTGACATCACTGTGTTTATTATCCCTGTACTGTGACATCACTGTGTTTATTATCACTGTACAGTGACATCACTGTGTTTATTATCCCTGTACTGTGACATCACTGTGTTTATTATCCCTGTACTGTGACATCACTGTATTTATTTTCCCTGTACTGTGACATCACTGTGTTTATTATTCCTGTTCTGTGACATCACTGTGTTTATTATCTCTGTACTGTGACATCACTGTGTGTATTATCTCTGTACTGTGACATCACTGTGTTTATTATCTCTGTACTGTGACATCACTGTATTTATTATCTCTGTACTGTGACATCACTGTGTTTATTATCCCTGTACTGTGACATCACTGTGTTTATTATCTCTGTACTGTGACATCACTGTATTTATTATCTCTGTACTGTGACATCACTGTGTTTATTATCCCTGTACTGTGACATCACTGTGTTTATTATTCCTGTTCTGTGACATCACTGTGTGTATTATATCTGTACTATGACATCACTGTGTTTATTATCTCTGTACTGTGACATCACTGTGTTTATTATCTCTGTACTGTGATATCACTGTGTTTATTATCCCTGTACTGTGACATCACTGTGTTTATTATCTCTGTACTGTGACATCACTGTGTGTATTATCCCTGTACTGTGACATCACTGTGTGTATTATCTCTGTACTGTGACATCACTGTGTGTATTATCTCTGTACTGTGACATCACTGTGTGTATTATCTCTGTACTGTGACATCACTGTGTTTATTATCTCTGTACTGTGACATCACTGTGTTTATTATCTCTGTACTGTGACATCACTGTGTGTATTATCTCTGTACTGTGACATCACTGTGTGTATTATCTCTGTACTGGTAGCCTGATTATTTATTCCAATTAAATCTTTCTGCGAATTTTCAAATCTGGAATTTTTGTATTTTTTCTATATGTTGATATAGAAAAATTGAGAAATGGGGAAACATAGAAGCACCTGTTATAAAGCGAGATAAAAATCAGAAGACTCATTGGAGAAAACCACGACCCACTTCCACTGTGACGTATTGTCTATTAATATGCAAATCTGTTACTGAATTCTTCACCCCGGACTCCCTGACGGGGCAACTATCAGCAGATTCCAGCTCAGGAAGCCTATCGCTCTCTATGATTTATCAGCTAAGATTTTCCTACTTGACAAGAACCTGAAACCACAGGCTGAACCAGATATGGAAGGCGTGCTCTCTATATAATGCCGGGTCTAGACCTCAGCACATCACAGCAATCACCTGCTCAAGACTAGAAAGCAGCCAGAGATCAAACAGCAGCAGAACCATGGACATCCTGACAGGAACCTGCAAGGTGAGAAGCGGACCCACCGCCACAGACAGCACCGACAATGACCTCTTCCTTTACTTTATTAGGATTTATTGTTTATTTTATGTTATATACTTTATTTTAATAGATATTATTTATTTTAACTTTTCATTATGATTGTGTTACATATTAAGATTTTTTTCTATATTTTGTTTTTTATTTTAGTTATTATATATTATTTCCATTATGCACTGCTTAGATTTCTGATTTTTTAGTACTTTATATAATTTCATTTTATCTATTATTCCATGCATCATTTTCATATTATTCAACATAATACATTTAGACAGTATTTGATTTTTTTTTCTTTTTAGCTGGTCAACAGAGAATTGTAATTTTTGTAACTAAATCTATTGTCTGTATCTATCTGTCTGTCTGTTTTATCTATCTATCTATCTATCTATCTATCTATCTATCTATCTACCTATCTCATATCTATCTTTCTATCTATTTATCTATCTATCTATCTATTATTTATATATCTATCTAATATCTATCTATTTATCTATAATCTATCTATCTAGAGAAAAAAGGAAGGCTACATTTCTTTTTTTCTCAAGATTGTTTAACAAGACCTTGGTCGTTGGTCTTTTGGAGAATTTGTTTTGCACCCACATTTACCGTCTGTGTGCTGCTCTCCACTTTTTTTGTTTCTTCTATCTATCTATCTATCTATCTATCTATCTATCTATCTATCTATCTATCTATCTAATATCTATTTATCTATCTCTTATCTTTCTGTCTGTATCTATGTATGTAAATTATTATTCTTTAGGCTAATCTTTGTTATTTTCTGCATGTCTTGTGGTTGAGCTTTTTATGTTCCGCACACTGGCAGTAAATGGGATAAATATATTGTCTATATTGTCATCTAATCGTCTTCTCACATTCAGTTCACAGCGGTGCTGCTTCTCCTTGGAGTCACCACTTTGATGTCTGTCCAATGCCTGGATCTTCATCGTCATAAAGGATGTCCACCTGCCACTAAATTCCCACCTACGGTGAAAGTCAGCCTAAATATGAGTGGACAGGACTCGCCTCTCCTGAGTGGTGATGTGAGGAAGCGCTCCACCTCTCCATGGGAGTACAGGTAATGTACATTTGCCTATCTAATCAAATATTGATTATTCATGAACGAAATCAGCAACCATGGATTAACATTGCACTAAGCAGGGGCGTGACTGGGATTCATACCGCCCCAGAGCAACTCCTGGAAGCCCCGCCCCTGCCTTGTAAATAGTAAACTAAACGGAAGTAATGCAAATAGCTGCAAAATTGCATATAAAGGATAGAGTAATAGAAGAAAGTTGCACAGATCCCATCATGCTCCAGGATTCATGGCAATGTGGATAATGTGAAGAAAATGACCATCATGCTTTGCACTGTACACCATGTTCACATTTCCTATGTGATGCAGTAAAGTCTTCTTGCCCTTTACTAATTTGTGGGGGAAGGGAGGTGACAACCGTCCTGAGCAAATGTTGGGTTTACTGCAATGGTTGACACTTTCAAACCCTTCTAAGGGTGTAGTTCCTGTAAACAAGTAGGCGGAGCTCACTACATAGGCGGAGCTATCAGGGTAGGCATAGATATAATAAACGCGGTCTCTGGTGCAGGGCCGATGCAAGGATTTTTGCCTCCCTAGGCAAAGATCCATTTTGCCCACCTCTCATGTCACTCACTTACTGTCAGCAGTGATGGCTAGTTCGCATTGTTCGCCCGCGAACATATGCGGGCTGCCATCTTTTTTCACAAGTCCAGCGAGGCACAGGTAAGCCCTTACCTGTGCGCGAGCCGGTCTGAAAACAAGTGCGGTCAGCAGGAGCAGGCAGTTCCGAGAACAGCCACCGGGGCCTTCATCGGGCTGTTGTCGGAACTGCCTGCTCCCGGTGACCGCATTTGTTTTCAGACCGGCTCGCGGCATAAGCACAGATAAGGGCTTACCTGTGTCTCGCCAGACTTGTGAAAAAAGATGGCAGCCCGCATATGTTCGCGGGCGAACAATGCGAACTAGCCATCACTGCTGACAGACACACACACTGACAGACAGACAAGTACTCAGACACTCACTGAATGACGTACACATACACTCATTCAAACACTCACTGATAGACACACATTCACTGACAGACATACACATACCCACTGAAACACACACACTGAGAAACTCACTGACAGACACTCACTCACTGACAAACACACACATATACTCTCACACAGACACTCACTGACAAACATACACACACTTACTGACCGACAGACATCCACACTCACTGACATACACTCACTCACTGACATATACACACAAACACTCAATGACAGACACATATACATTTACTGACAGACAGATAGACATACATACACTCTCTCACTGACATAAATACTCAGTCAAACACTTAAACACTCCAGTGTGGTGCAGCTCCTCAGTCCTCCAGCGCGCCGTTTAGTATGCCGGGGCCGGAATGACGTCATATTCCGGCATCACAGAGGGCGCACGAGGGAGGAGTGGGGAGCTGCTAGAACAGCCTCCTTTGCCGCCCGCCTCCTCTCCTCCAGTAATTTACTGGCAGAGCAGGAACCAGCCATCAGGGTAAGCAGATGCCTGCTCTGCCATATTTTAGAAGGACCTCCACCTCCTGGCCCCCCTGTAACGGCGCTGGGGGGCGGCTCAAGAGCCGCTCACCCAGGGATGCAGCCCCAGACAGGGGGAGCCCACCAGGGCTGCTCTGGTGCCTCATACCCCATTACAGCATGAGAGAGGGACAGGCCAAGATAGTGCTTGGCATGAGTTGGCCCCATTCAGTGTGTTCTAGCCCCATCTCTCCAGGGGGCCCAACGAGCTGCATGGTACATTGAACTCTGACGTTAAGGTTTGTTCCATAGGAGCTTTAGTTAAAGTTGAATCAATATCTCCATGTATTTATTTATTTTTTCTTTTTGTCCACAGCTATGACAAAAACATCCACCGACACCCTGTGGTTATTGCCGAGGCCAAGTGTGAACTTTCCGGATGCATAGACGCCGAGGGCAAAGTGGACAACGAATTAAATTCTGTCCCCATTAGACAAGAGATCCTGGTCCTTCACCGTGAGATGAAGGGGTGCGTCCCCGTCTTCACGCTGGAGAGAAAGATCGTGACTGTGGGCTGCACCTGCGTACGAGCCGTCACCCAAGAGCAGCAATAGAGAGGAGAGGATCCAGCTCCGGCATAAAGAGAAGTCCCCATACCAGGATGTTTATCTATTGTGTTTAATGGATGGAGCAAAATTTAGAAAATGAAGAAGTCAAATAAAAGTAGCACTGGTAAAGTGCGGGTATTAGGTAGCAATGTACATTGCAAATTCTCAGACAATATTTTTTAAATTTTTTGTATTTATATATTTATACTTTTATATGTAACAGGAGTTCGATGCAATGTATTTATTATCAAATGCAATGAAAAAATAAATGTAAGATGTAAAGAACAATTGGTGGCTATTGGTTTCTCAATGTTTACATCGGGGGGGGGGGGGGGGGGGGGATAGTAAACACAAAACCTACCCACTAAAAGCATAGCCCTACAGATGTAGCAGTGTTAACAATCACAGTCATAAAGCATTAACTAGATGTGAGAACTCACCAAATGTGACGGTAAACTCTGCTACGTCTGTACATGATTCACTTTGTTTACCAGGTCAAGGGTTAGGCAACAGAGGCAGCTGCTTAGGACTCCACCCAAGGCATACCAAAGAAAATACTGTAACAGCCCCCCCCCCCCCCCCCATCACCAACTACTGTGTGACATTTATTTCTTTGGACCATCTTAAAGGGGAGAAGTATTTGATGATTGGGGTCCCATTTCTCCCAATGAATGGAATGACAGGAGTAACATGCGCTCTGCTGCTCCCTTCCTTCTCTATGGGACTCATTGCTCAGCTTTTTCTGGAAAGTGACTGCAGCGGCATACTCGACCTGTCGTTCTGTTCAGTCTGGAAAACGGGCCGCCTTTCTGGTGATCATTGGTTGAACCCCCACCAATCAGATACTTAGCACCTATCCTGTGGACAGGGGATAGGTTTGTATTGTGGGAAAACTCCTAGGTGTTGGCCCATCTCACATGTTGGTGCCATATCGCACCGATAGGTGTAGGTGCCACCTCTTATACCCGCACTTATCTGTAAAAGGAGGCCTCCAAAGCAAAGGAGAGTGTACCACACATCCACTGCATGCTCCCTATTCACTTCTATAGGAGTTCCACAAGCGTGAAAACCTCAAGGCTCAGCTTTTTCTGGAAGTCCCATAGAACGTGAATGAAGCACATTTCTCAATATATAGCTCATTGGGGAGGTCTAAATGGTCTCAGTTAGCAGGTTCTGTATGTAGGCACCATCTAGTACAGTGATGGCGAACCTTTTAGAGACCGAGTGCCAAACTTCAACCAAAAACCCACTTATTTATCGCAAAGTGCCAACACAGCAATTTACCCTGAATACTACAGTCCAATATAGTACATCTTCTATGTACTTTATCATTTAGCTATAATAACCTGCCTACATTTAGTGCGCTGTTTGTGCTGTACATAGTGCGCCCTGCGCTGATGAATGTAAAATCTAAGGAATATTGGTATGCCTTAGACTTTTTCCAGGGTGCGGGTGCTCACAGACAGGGCTCTGAGTGCCGCCTCTGGCACCAGTGCCATAGGTTCTCCACCACTGATCTAGTATGTACAAAAAGGGATTTTAAAGCTCTTAAAGGGGATTCGACCTAAAATGTATACACTGAAACCCCTTTCAGGGGTTGTCCAGGATTTTACTAGAGATGACCTATTCTCAGATTGAGGCCATCACGATCTGCTCAGTGGGGATCTGACATGCCGCATTCCCTCTGACAAGCCATTCCGCAGTAGGTACACCACTCTCTCCATTGTGTAGCAGTTACCAGCTCCAACCTCTACATGATGGATGGAGCTGCGTAGTTTTAGCATGAAATTCCGGGGCTGAAGGTACTCTGAAACAGCTGCTCAATGAGACCCCCTCCAATCAGATAGAGATAACTCATCCTGAAGATAGGCCACCAGGTGTAACATCGCTGAGGTGGTCGCACATGCTCAGTTCCATCCTTCAACTGTCAGTAGCCGGTTCTTCTGTTCGAAGGAGTAACACATTTGCACAAGCAGGCACATCATGTGAGGTCATTCCTCCACAGTCTCACAATCACAAAAATTTAGAACACTGTTGTTTTTTTGTTTAAATCGCAAATTATATTGGTTTACCTCCTCACGACTCCTACAATGGTGAGTTGTGAGCACATTTGTGCCTCATTTCATGCATTATGTCGCTCTGGAGCCCCAGCCTTACATTTAGGTGTTTACATTGGATCTGATAGCAATTGAGCTATAGGGAAGTAATATGGACCTAATGGCAATGATGCAGTGGTGAAGTGTACGGGCTTCGGCAAGGGGAG
The DNA here is from genome assembly GCF_014858855.1 of Bufo gargarizans. NCBI lineage: Eukaryota > Metazoa > Chordata > Amphibia > Anura > Bufonidae > Bufo > Bufo gargarizans. The sequence continues at coordinate 168,669,491 of NC_058087.1, read as the reverse complement.
GGTTTAATGATTCTGGTCTATTATAGAGCAGCGGGGGAGAGCTCCTGCTGCATTCAGCTGCCTTACAGCCAGAGATGAGGGTATTTTCAGCTTTGTGATAATATTGAGGGGTAGAAGTACCTCCCAGGTAAAAAAGAATGTGAAATCTTTGCTCGATCCAAAGACATGATGGTCATGAATTTTGGAGTATTAAAGAGGTTTTATGAGAGTTCAGTATTGATGATGACTAGAGATGAGCGAATTTCTCAAAAATTTGATTCGGCCGTGTCACAATGACAGAGTATGGAGTTGGCAGCATCAGGATAAGTGTGGCAGGTGCAGCGGGTGCAGCGGCAGTGTGAGATAAGTGTGGCAGGTGCAGCGGCAGTGTGGCAGGCACAGCACTATGAAGTGCCTTTTGCGCTGTGGCATTAGAAGAATTTTGATATCTCTGACTTTTAGTCTAACCAGACTGTCTATTACCCTGTAATTCCTCTAGTGCCGTTTTGTGGAAACAGTAGGTTTAAAGAGCACACCAAATGCTTGAAATAACCTCTTTATTAACTTATAACATATAACACTGCCGCCTCCGCAGCAGATAGTCAATGTAGATAACACATGTTGAAAAGATATCACAAAATGGCGGTATGATTAAGATCGTGGTTCAACTGCTCAATCTTGTCATTCAACATAAAATGGTGGATATATTTCTCTCTTCAGTATCTGTACTCTCACTTTAAGTTATTTAAGCACTTTATGATCTCTTTGAGCGCTATATCTGAGGTCTAACTAATAGTTCACTTGCAGTATGCAGTTAGCAGTGACTGTTTGCAGATTGGTTGAGTATGATCTGGTATGGCTGTAATTGGTGGAGCTGTAAGTAAACACATATATATCTAGTTCAGTATACAGTTCCAATCACAATACTAACAACAGGAACCTTATATAACTGTTTTAAATACCTATTTTGGCCTCTCCTGCTTCCATAAAAACACAGCTCTCAGTGGAGTGATTGTCTCTTCAACTCCTGTCTCTGGTGAATAATGATTCTAGCAGCAGGAGCTGGGGTTATTCCCAGACAGGCTGTGTGTGAGGCTGGCTGTGATTGGTGAAAACTCTTGCTGTGTGAGAACCTGGCTGTGATTGGTCTAGACATCTACCCAGCAACAACAGATTAACACTATGCTTTCTGTTGTTTTTGCTGTGTCACTGAGCTTACCTTACACAATAATTTGAATCTTAAAGGCATATTATCTTTTTCTGCTTCTGTGAACACAAAATATATAACAGTTATATGGCATCCAAAACATGATGTCACAGTAAATAACTCTGCTTTTGTCTTTAACACATAAACATAGGAACTGTATTGGCAGGTCTAGCTGTATACACATGTAAGCTATACTAGCAACCTAGGACAGGTCTTAGCTGGCCAGCTACAGGCAGTATGAGGAGGCCACCGAGTGGCACAATGACTGAGTCTGCAGGTGGAGGCAGCAGCAGCATCAGGAGAAGGCCACCGAGTGGCACAATGACAGAGTATTGAGTTGGCAGCATCAGGAGAAAGCCACCGAGTGGCACAATGACCGAGTCTGGAGTTGGCAGCAGTATGAGGAGGCCACCGAGTGGCACAATGACCTACTCTGGAAGTGGAAGCAGCAGCATCAGGAGAAGGCCAACGAGTGGCACAATGACAGAGTATGGAGTTGGCAGCAGTATGAGGATGCCGCAGAGTGGCACAATGACCGAGTCTGGAGGGGGCAGCAGCAGCATCAGAAGAAGGCCACCGAATAAGAAAAATAAAGAATTTACAAAAGAAGAAGGCCACCGAGTGGCACAATGACAGAGTCTGGAGTTGGCGGCAGCAGCAGCATCAGGAGGATACCACAGAGTGGCAAGGTGACATAGTGTGGATATGGCTGCAGCAGCAGCATCAGGACACCACAGGTTGGCAAGGTGACATAGTGTGGATATGGAAGAAGCACCATCAGGAGATCACAAAGTGACCCGGTGACAGAGTGGGGCGGTGGGTGGCAATACCAGTACCCGCTGACGACTGGTGACGTGGGGGGGGGGGCAGCAGAGCACAGGTACATAAGTGCTTCCATTGTGGAAGTGCTCATCTCCATAGTCATCTGTATCGCCGTCCTCAGGACAGGAAGTGCTGCGGCTGGGCAGGGGAGGGAGAGGCGTCTCCCTTCCCCGTTCCTCTGATAGACTGCAGGCACTAGGCCTGCAGCCTATCAGAGGCTGATGCAGGCGGCGCAATGACTTCATCGCGCCACCTGAGCCGTACAGCGCGGGACACAGGCTGGAAGAGGCCTGCATCGCTGCCAGCCTGATGGAGGTAAGTATAAGTGTTTATTTTTTTTATAAGATACTACTACTGGCACATGATTGGGGGCATCTATGGGGGCACCTGTTACTGGCACATGATTGGGGGCATCTATGGTGTAGCTGCCTGCTGGAGGGAGGCCTTCTGCCTCTCTGCTTTCTCCCTAATGGCTTCACAGTCTAGGGTTAAAGCCCACAAGATTCAACCTAGAGGTGAGAAACCTACTTCTTCAGCTCTCTCCTCTAGGGTGACCAGTGACAAGCTTCTACAGCAAGTATTTAAGGGGATTAGTATATTTTATTCAAGTCAAAGGATAGCAAACGGCATCCACACCTCCAGTTTAAACCCTGAGGACAGTTAGGCCATCTGTCAGAAAAGCGCTGGAAATAGAGGTTCAAGGATTCTGAAAAACACCTTCAATTCAGGTTAGAATAAGTCGAGAGTTAATACCAGCCTAAGACTTTTTATACTTCAAAAGCCTAGTCTGAATCAGTAGCTTTCATATATATAAAAGACAAAGAGCCTGTTTTATCTGAGGACTTACAATATCCTACCCTCGTATGCAGGAGAGACTATATTGCATATCTGGATGTACTAAAGACCGTTTTATACTTGGAAGTAACCGTTATCAGGAATAACGCTCAGTAAAATTTATAAACTGGATTGCACCATCCTTGTCTCAGTCTCCAATTCCTCAGTTAACACTACAGTAAATGGTTGTACCACCATAAAAGGTACTGGCGTCACGACTACAAGGGACCTTGCCATAGGCACATTAATACAGACCATCAAGGGCACCTCGAACCACCATCTGGCCAGTGTCCCTTACACCAGAGTGTGCCCCAGAGAATCCCTGTGCCGTTCTCCTCATCACTTGTGCAGGCCTGCCCAGGGACGACATACCTGTGAGTAACCAGAACTGTATTTACCTCGGCCCACCTATTGCTCACACCGAGACCTCACGTATAATTCCCCTGTCGGTCTGGCATACCGCACCTGCTGCTGCTTGTGAGTAGCTTCTTCACTATGCGGGTGAAGAAAGCTACTCATCAGCGACTGTAGACTCAGGCTGATGCTGATGAAGCTGGTACTGCTTCTGCCACCCCTCCCCAGCAGCCATGGCAGTGGAACGTCAGCGCAGAGGGCCCCCTTGGTCAGACCTGCGAGAGGATGGACGATGGCGCAGATAGGCAGAGTCCAACTGACTACATAGGATGTCTCTATATTAGTTCAGTTTGTCCTCCCTCTCAGTGGGTGTAAAAAAGGCCCCCATTTTGGACCGGTAGCAAGGGTCCAACAAGGTAGAGAGCCAGAATCATCCCTCTGCCGAATAGTGACAATTCAGCTGTCACTACACAAGCATGTGAGCATGCATCGGGCCGTTTGTGCAGGTGACTCGGAGGGACTCCCTGCCTCCATCTCCACTGCATATTGCCACCGTGTGTCTGGGTCCTCTGTCTCATCTTCCTCATCACCCTGTAGCTCCTCTGGCTGCTCCTGCTCCTCCTCTCATGTTACCTGTGTAGAAAAACCACCCATTTCGCTACACATTGCTTATGGCCCACCTTCTGTTCTACATATTTGTGCAGGACTGGTACTGCATTTTTCGCAAAGAAATGACGGCTTGGGACTCTCCACCTCGGTTCGGCACAAGCCATCAGTTCTGTGAAAGGTGCTGAGTCCACCACTTGGAAAGGGAGGGACTGCAGCACCAGCAACTTGGCCAGGAGCACGTTCAGCTTCTGCGCTGTTGGATGCGTGCACACATACTGCTGTCTCTTGGCAATCGCTTCGGTGATCGATTGCTGATGGAATGAGCAGGAGGAGCAGGAGCATCAGGAACAGCAGACGATGGGAAGGACAGACAGCTCCCTTCGGCTGAGGTGGTGGAGCCTTGACTGCCTGAAATCAGGTGCGTGCCACTGGGTGATGCAGCGTTTGCTGCGGCAGGCTGGACCACCACATCAGAGCCACGGTTCTCCCAAGCCACTGGGTGGTGATGCTGCATATGTTGACGCAGGGCCGTAGTGCCAACATTGGCACCCTGGCCACGCTTCACCTTCTGCCCACAGATTCTACATATGGCCACGTTCACCTCCTCCGGTGGCTTAACAAAAAACTGCCACACCACCGAGTAGGTGATTTCACCCCCAACAGTACGCACTGAATAACTGCTACTGCCGCTGCTTTCTTGAACCCGTGCACCACTCCTTTCCGGGCAGGTAGGCTGCTGCCACAGCCCCTTACTCTGCTGCAACCTATGCCTGCACCAGAAACATTTAGGCCACTCCTCTGTGCATGGCCTGGCACTTCTCTGTCTGACATACTTTTAGCTGAACTAAATTAATTAAAAGCAAATTAAATCACCCCTAAAAGCGACAAATATATTTTTCTTTTTCTATTGAAATAGGCCACTAAATGCTTTCACCACAAATAACTGCAACAGTGAACTGCGTATATCTTTTTCCTTTTGTACTGAAGTGCATATATATTTTTATTTCTGTACTGAAATAGGCCACTAAACATTTTCAATAAAAATAACTGCAACAGTTAACTGGGTATATCTTTTTCCTTTTGTACTGAAATACATTATTCTTTTTGTATTGAAATACGCCACTAAACGCTTTCACCACATATAGCTGCAGAAGTGAACTGCGTATATATTTTTCTGTTTGTACTGAAATGCGCCACTAAATGCTTTCACCACATATAACTGCAGAAGTTAACTGCTTATAAATTTTTATTTTTGTACTGAAATATGTAACTAAACGCTTTTACTGCAAATAACTGCAACAGTGAAGTGCGTATATATTATTCTTTTAGTACTTAAATACGCCACTAAACGCTTTCACCATATACAGTTGCAATAAAAAGTATGTGAACCCTTTGGAATGATATGGATTTCTGCACAAATTGGTCATAAAATGTGATCTGATCTTCATCTAAGTCACAACAATAGACAATCACAGTCTGCTTAAACCAATAACACACAAAGAATTAAATGTTACCATGTTTTTATTGAACACACCATGTAAACATTCACAGTGCAGGTGGAAAAAGTATGTGAACCCCTAGACTAATGACATCTCCAAGAGCTAATTGGAGTGAGGTGTCAGCCAACTGGAGTCCAATCAATGAGATGAGATTGGAGGTGTTGGTTACAGCTGCTCTGCCCCATAAAAAACACACACCAGTTCTGGGTTTGCTTTTCACAAGAAGCATTGCCTGATGTGAATGATGCCTCGCACAAAAGAGCTCTCAGAAGACCTACGATTAAGAATTGTTGACTTGCATAAAGCTGGAAAGGCTTATAAAAGTATCTCCAAAAGCCTTGCTGTTCATCAGTCCACGGTAAGACAAATTGGGCCAGATTTATCATTAGCTCAGGTCAGAATAATGGAGTGAAAAAGTCCCAAAAAAAGTCCCAAACGCTAAAACTGCAGACAAATTTGCGACTTTTTTCTGCTCTGCACTATGCTCGCCAGTTTTCTGAAAGTGGGCATGTTTTCTTATGTAAATGAATCTCTAGACAGATTTACTATTGGGACTATTTAAAAAGTCGCAAACAAGTCGCAAAAAAGTTGCAATTTCACTCCAGTGAGGACCATGCTTATCTTATAAGACTTTTTAATAGAACATGCAACTTTTTCATAAAAACGTGCAACTTTTTCGTAAAGATATGCGACTTTTGTAAAGCTGCTTACTGACAGATAAACTGCTACCGTCAAACCACATTTATTACAGTCTTAAAGGGCCAATCAAAAATCTGACTTGGCTAAAACTGACTTTAGCCATATGTGAAAGTGGAGTGAGCTGTCAGAGTCATGATAAATCTGGCCCTATGTGTGGAGAAAAAGAGGTACAGCACACCAACATCAAAAACTCATCCCAACTGTGAAGTATGGTGGTGGGGGCATCATGGTTTGGGGCTGCTTTGCTGCGTCAGGGTCTGGACGGATTGCTATCATCGAAGGAAAAATGAATTCCCAAGTTTATCAAGACAATTTTGCAGGAGAACTTAAGGCCATCTGTCCACCAGCTGAAGCTCAACAGAAGATGGGTGTTGCAACAGGATAACAACCCAAAGCATAGAAGTAAATCAACAACAGATGTCACAACCAGACATCTGAAAAGCTCTGACAGATGCCTTTCAGAACCTCCTCCTTGAGCTTTCTTTGTTTTGGTTTTCAGTTCCTCATCTCGTTAGCCTCTCTCAGCTGTCTTGTAGTTGGACTGATTGCATCCCTTTAAATTCCTCCCCATAATGCATTAGTCTGCGGTTTATACAACTTCATGGAGTGTGTGTGCATGCTGATCCTATTTCCCAGTCTTCTACAAGATAAGTGTTGTACATTCATTTGTGATTTTCTGTTTGCTGGATCCCAGGTGACCCTGACTCCCTCCGTGTCTAGAGTAGGGAGCCGGTGGTCGTGTCCCCTCACTATTGTAGGGTGTTCAGGTGTTATATAGTCGAGGTACGAGGATATGCGATCATCCACCATTGGGGTTTTCGCATAGGCTGAGCAGTCAGGGAGAGTGCCAGGTCTTATGCAGGGGTCTCCCTTTTGTTCCTTAGTTTTGGATCCAGTGAGTCATATATTCATTTTGCATTGTCTTGTTTCCTGTACACCTTCCGTGACAACAGAATGGCTTAAACAGAAGAGAATATGCCTTCTGGAGTGGCCCAATCAGAGTCCTGACCTCAAACCGATTGAGATGCTGTGGCATGACCTCAAGAAAGCGAATCACACCAGAAATCCCAAGAATATTGCTGAACTGAAACGGTTCTGTAAAGAGGAATGGTCAAGAATGACTCCTGACCGTTGTGCACGTCTGATCTGCAACTACAGGAAACGTTTGGTTGAAGTTATTGCTGCCAAAGGAGGTTTAACCAGTTATTAAATCCAAGGGTTCACATACTTTTTCCACCTGCACTGTGAATGTTTACATGGTGTGTTCAATAAAAACATGGTAACATTTAATTCTTTGTGTGTTATTAGTTTAAGCAGACTGTGATTGTCTATTGTTGTGACTTAGATGAAGATCAGATCACATTTTATGACCAATTTGTGCAGAAATCCATATCATTCCGAAGGGTTCACATACTTTTTCTTGCAACTGTATAGCTTCAGAAGTGAACAAAGTATATATTTCTCTTTTTCCACAGATATAAGCCACTAAAGGCTTTTTAACATAACACTTGCACCCCAAGAACAAATTGCTGGAATGACAGAGCTGTATAATGGCTATTTGGATCCCCAAATAATCTTTCCCTGCACTTGTAAATCGCATTTCTAGCACTGTCCCTAGCGCCTTCTGACGTCTCTCCCTGCACTAAAATGCTGTGCAATGATTCATCCCTATCTTTCCTGCACTTATACATTGTTTTATCAGGTTTTCTTTTGACAGTCAGGTTTTTCCTATTGCAGTCCCTAGCGCCTTCTCACGTCTGTCCCTGCACTCAGAATGCTGGAAAATGTCTGACTCCAAGATGGCTGCCGTATTTATTGGACTGTAACATCACAGGGCTGGCTGGCTGCTAATTGGCTGCATGCATGCATGGCATTGTGGGTGATCCCGCGTTACTAGAGTTCTTTTCTCCATGTCCTCACACGTGCAGCAGCCATTTTAGGAAAAATATGATTCGTTACCACAAAGCGCGAGGAAATTTGCATCAGTTTCGATTCGCTCATCTCTAATGATGACCTATCCTCAGGACAGGTCAACAAATTCTGATTTGTGGGATATGGACAGCGGTTTGTCTTCAAGAAACAACCCATTTAATAAAGTCCCGCTCTCAGTGTTCTCGTTTATGGGTTGGAATGAAGAGCAACTCTGGAGGACCCGGCATGTCCATTCATTACATGGTCAGCCCACTGATTTAAATGAGGGCTTTGTAATTCTTCATTTCCCCTGTTGGGGTGCTGTAGGGCAATTAAACAGTTGCTTCCAGTTTGCCTCGCAGATTAAAGCCATAGCTGTGGATCCCAGCGGCAGGACACTCGGTGATTAGTTTATGATTGTGGGGATTGTCTGAAGTGGAGAACCCCTATCACCCCTTGTTTATTACACAGATTGATGACATGCGGTCCTCCACGTTCCTCTGGTTCATGTCTCAGAAACCTGGGCTAAGCTTACAGTTACTCAACCTAGATTTTATACTTAGTAAAACCAAACTCTGACCCCATTCTGCTGTACACAATACAGTCTGACAGTTATAGCCACATCTACAGCCTGAAGTTAAGCAAAACTTTACAGGTGGGAAGCCAGCAGCTCCGCTGTACAGCAATGTCACCCAGTCCCAACATATGACTGCAGTCCCCTTTATGCTACAGGGAGTTCAACATGAATCTTTCAAGATTTTACAAGAGGCTATTAATTATATTTTTGCCACCTGCTTTACCATACAGTAGAAATTGACATAGGCTTAGGATTGATGTTTTATCAGTGATGGAACCTCCACTGGAACCTCTGACGATGAACGCCATGCTGCAGAAATATCATTGGCACTTGGTGGTAGACATGTATCCAACATTACCTTTCGGCAAATTTCCTCACAATGCATGTTAAGGACAATATCACAAAATACAATCCACAGGAGAAGTTCTGGGTGATCTCCTATAGACACATACACCATAAGCATCTCCCGACAAAGTATTTTCAAATCAGTGTTTTTTATTGAAGGCTGGTCATCTCCCACCATACCTCTTGGGACATGTGAAGCCAAGAAGGAAGGTAACGAGAGGGATGTTTGTATGTACATGTCGCTATGTATATGTGAATGTAAGTATATGTGTGCATTATTGTATATGCATCCACAATGACCTGCTGTACACAATTTTCACATAATTAGTAAATTACGGTGAATGCTTTAAAAAAAAAAAAAAAAAAAGCCAGAATTGCTGTTTTGTTGCTTATCAGACACTAAAAACTGAATAAAAAGAGATCAAAAAGTGTTATTTTCCCAAACATTATTCTAATGAAAACTACTAGTTGCCCTGCAAAAATCAAGCCCTCACACAGCTCTGTAGAAAGAAATTAAAACGGTTATGGGAGGTGGTGATGCAAGAAAAAAAATAGTTTTTTATTGAGCAAAAGTGGTAAAACCTAAAAAATATATGTATTTGGTATTGCGGTAATTGCAGTGAACCAGAGAATAAAGTTATCATGTTATTTAATATTCCATACAATGTACTTAATTGAAGCGGGAAAAAAATAATTATTGTGGTTGGAATTAGAAAAAAATACAATTCTGCTTTTGTTCTATGGGTTTAGCATTTATGGCATTCACTGACAGCAGAAATGAACATTACCTTTAGGGCTCATGCACACGACCGTTGCCTTTTTTTCGGTAGGCAAATTGCAGAACCAGAAAACATGGATACTGGAAACACGGCGTGCTTTGCGCATTTTTCCGTTTAGCCCACAATAGAAAAGTCCTATCCTTGTTCGTAATGTGGCCAACAATAGGACCTGTTATATATATTTGAGGAGCCACAGAACGGACATATGGTTGCAGACACCATACAGTGTGCTGTTCGCATCTTTTGCGGCCCTGTTGAAGTGAATGGCTCCGCATCCGACCTGCAAAAAATGCAGACAAAAAATATGTTTGTGTGCATGAGCCCTTATTCAGTGTGTCAGTGTAATTACAGAAACCTACCTCCCAATCTCTCCTTCCCGGCAGGTCTGGCCACCAGGCTCACTCTGTTTATCCTTGCAGCTTGCAACCTACTTGCTATCTTGGCCTCTCTTCCTTTGGCCTTAGGGTGCGCACGCTAATCTACACCCTAATCTACAACTGTGGGTAGGTGCCTGAGCAATAGGTTTCCTAGCACGCTAGTATCCCACAAAGATGTTGTCTGCCTGTGTATTGACTTTCTGCCTGTTTACTGGATTCTGACCCTTCACTGACTGACTTGACCTCGGACCATCTACCCTTTACATAGCCCTTACATAGCCTGGAGGTGTGTTTGGGATAATCAACCTGTTGAGAAACAAATGATGGTCCCACTAACTTCAAGCCAGATGGGACTTTACATCTCTGCAGAAGACTATGATAGCTATGCTGGTTAAGTGTGCCTTGAATTTTGAAAAGAGTTTCTGCACATTCCACAAATTTCATGGCAGAAAATTTCTGTGACTAAATTAGTTCCATTTATCTGAATAGGATTGTTTTGGCAGCGAGCACACGGGTTTCTGCAAACCCAATTTAGATGGCTGGAACAGACTTTCTGTTGCAGAAGTTTTTGGCAACAAACCCCGCTGTGTGAAGGAAGCCAAACTCACCAAAAGTGTTGTCTGCAAAGCTTTCTCCTCCATGCTTCACAGTGGGAACCACACTTGTAGATACTATCCGCTCACCTTTTATCAGTCTCACAAAGACATGGCGGTAAAGACCAAAACTCTTAAATTTTGACTCATCAGACCACATTACAGATTTACACTGGTTTCTTGGCCAAAGCAATTCTCTACTTAATATCAGTAAAACATTTGCAATACCCCAAAGGGACTACTGTAACATAGTAACATAATAACATAGTACATAAGGCCGAAAAAAGACATTTGTCCATCCAGTTCGGCCTGTTATCCTGCAAGTTGATCCAGAGGAAGGGAAAAAAAAACCTGTGTGGTAGAAGCCAATTTTCCCCACTTTAGGGGAATAAAAAATTCCTTCCCGACTCTGTTGAGTTTGTAGTCACAGTTTAAGCCCATCGGCTCCAAAGTTTAGAGCCGATGGATCCAATATGCCTCTCGTCTCATCAGTAACTGATTCCTGTCTCCTCCTCGTCTCGGCTGTGCTACACCTTCGATAAACCTGTCTTTTATTCGTGTGGATGCTTCTCCTACATATAGAAGTCCACATGGGCACTTCAAAACGTATATGAGTGAGTGGGTGAGTGAGGAAAGAGCCCTTAATAACGCTAGAGCAGTGTATACATTCAAGTCAGTTCCCTGTCTCGGGGTGGCAAGAACTTTTTGTTCCCTCTTGTCGCTGCCTATGTCAGCTTTAACAATCTTATCGAGGACATTCTCCGCTCTTTTGTAACATATCATAGGTCGACTCTGGAACTCATCAATTGTAGGGTTAGATTCACTTACAATATGCCAATGTTTACTTATTACCGCTCTGATTTTATGTACCCATGGATGGTACTTAACAATAAGGGGTATAAATGGCTTCTTTTTGGGTTTTTTTCAGCTGTATATGGGCTTCTGTCCCTTTGTTCCTGTAACAGATGTGGGGGATATCCCCTTTCTCTGAATTTAGCAGACATTTCCTTCAATCTGATTTCACACTGTTCAGGATCACCCACAATACTTCTCACCCGCTGGTATTGGGAATAGGGTAACGATCGCTTTGTGGTGGTGGGGTGATTGCTGGTATAAAAAAGTATACTATCGTGGTCAGTATCCTTAATGTACAAATCAGTGTCAACATTGTTACCTTCACCCCTAATTACCCACCTGTCAAGAAAGGAGATCCGATCTCTATCGAAATGCAGAGTAAGCTGTAACTCTGGCCGCATGGAATTAATAGAATCGGTGAATTGCAACAGGGTTCGAACGTCACACCGCCACACGCAGAACACATCGTCGCCAAAAAATACAATATTGTATATATAATATATTGGAATAAATAAAATCATGTTCTAACTGTGCCATATAGCAATTTGCATATGGCGGTGCGGCGCTCGAGACCATCACGGTCCCGCGTTGCTGTTGGTAGAAAGTGTCCTGAAACAAAAAATAATTCTGTTCCAGCACAATGGTTAGGAGAGAGAGAAATAAGTATTTTTCTTCCTCTTTATATGTACTCCTATCGAGCAGCCTTCTCACAGCCTCCAGACCTTTTATGTGTGTAATTGAAGTATAGAGGCTGCAGACATCAAATGTCACTAAGGCTACTTTCACACTAGCGTTCGGCTAGCGTTCGATCGGATCCGTTCTGAACGGATCCGATCATAATAATGCAGACGGAGGCTCCGTTCAGTACGGATCCGTCTGCATTATTTTAGCAAAAAAAAGCTAAGTGTGAAAATAGCCTGGGACGGATCCGTCCAGACTTTCAATGTAAAGTCAATGGGGGACGGATCCGCTTGAAGATTGAGCCACATTGTGGCATCTTCAAACGGATCCGTCCCCATTGACTTACATTGAAAGTCTGGACGGATCCGCACGGATCCGCACGCCTCCGAACGGCCAGGCGGACACCCCAAAGCAGCAAGCAGCGTTCAGCTGTCCGCCTGTCCGTGCGGAGGCGAGCGGAGCGGAGGCTGAACGCCACCAGACTGATGCAGTCTGAGCGGATCCGCCTCCATTCAGACTGCATCAGGGCTGGACGGCTGCGTTCGGGTCCGCTCGTGAGCTCCTTCAAACGGAGCTCACGAACGGAAACCCGAACGCTAGTGTGAAAGTAGCCTAAGATGCATTCTGTGTCAAGTTGCATAGATTTAACTTCATTCAAAAAGTGCTGAGTATCTTTCAGGTAAGACTGAGCTAACCTCGTGAGTGGGGTTAATATTTTTTCTAGGAGTATCGCCAGAGGAGAGAGAATGGAATCAATAGCAGCCACCATGGGACGATCGATAAGGTGTAAAACACCGGTATAATGGGGTGCCAATTGATCAAAACTCGGTGTCTATTGTTCCATCCTCTTTGTATTGTTCCCCCAAAGTTAATAGCATTTGTTTAATGTAACCTGTGGGGTCTGATTGCAGTACACGATATGTTTCCTTGTCCTGCAGCTGTCCCATGATCTCTGAGACATAATAAGATTTTTAAAGGACCACCAGGGATCCCCTTTTATCTGCAGGTTTGAAGACAAGGGATTTATCTTCCACTAACTGGGATAGGGCATTTCTTTCTTCTATAGTCACATTGTGATGTATGTGGAAAACGAAATTTCTCTAAAAGTGTAGATAAATCCCGTTGGACAAGTGCAATGAGCAGGACCGTGGTACGGTTACACTGACGCCAAATTAGGCAGTGGGTCAGAATATGGATATAATAGTCTATAGTTTTGTTTGTGACGCCAATTGTAGCATGCGCAGGGTACTGTCACAGGGCCCTGTAAGGTGTTATAACACACGTCCCAGGTTTGGAATGCCACAGTGGTGTAATGTCTCTGTATGGTGGTGGTAATGGTGTCAGCGGTGTCTCCTACCTGGGTACGACTGGACTCCTGGATCCTGGCTCACTTAAAATAAAATGAGTGTAGTGCTAGTAGGAGTAATAGAGGGATTCGCAGCAGAAATTGAGATCCAGACCTTTGTTTATTTTTTACCTGTGACAGCATTTACGTAATATACGTTTTGAAGTGCCCATGCGGACTTCTATATGTAGGAGAAACATCCACACGAATGAAAGACAGGTTTAGTAAGCACAAATCCACTATCAGGAAAAAGAAGCTGCTGTTACCGGTACCGCATCATTTCCATCAGCAGAGACATAACATAGCGCAATTGCGATTACAAATTATCGAAGGTGTAGCACAGCCGAGACGAGGAGGAGACAGGAATCAGTTACAAACTTTGGAGCCGATGGGCTTAAACCGTGACTACGAACTCAACAGCTTTTTGTGATTTATGTTTTATATTTCTGTACAAATGAATAGGGGGCAGCATTTTAATATGTGTATATGCGTTTCTTCACAGTTTAAATAGCGTGAGACTTCGCTGCATATCAACACTGATAATTGAGAGGACTATCCCCATTCATTGTGTGCACGGTTTTCTTTTCTTTCTTTTCCTTTCGTTGCTAAGTTGTGGGGCTTGTCTTAAGACATCACGATCATGTGATGCCTTCACCTTGTTTGGGGTTGGGCTATTGAAAGGTCACTAGTAATGTGATTTTTACTGTTTGAGAAAGACACAATGAGTGTCGAAACGCGTCACAGGAACATATGTGACAATAAACACAATTGTTGAGAACATCTGGAAGTGAGTGCCGGTCCTTCATTGCTACTATAACATGGGATGCCGATCCTAGGACGCGAGCACCGCGAGATTTTACCTGCAGTGCCGACCTATTGGACAAAATATATCACTGTAGTCTAAGTCTGCAGACATATTTTATATGTATACATATCTTTCCTCTACTTCTGTCTAACCTACACAATTCCAGCTAAGTCAATTAACATAGATATAATGGGGTATAAAGAGTATAAATCTAGACTTAACTCCATTTTCCCATCTAGCTCGCCCTTATGCTGGCGATGTGGCTCTGAGAGGGGTACATTACTACATATATTCTGGTCTTGTCCCCTTCTCTCGGCTTTCTGGGACTCTGTATGGAGAATTACGTCTAAGTTCACTACATATACCCTCCCTAAGACACCTGCTTTTTCCCTGCTCCATCAGTGCGAGATTCCTTTGGCATCCTACAATAAGTCTGTGGTAAGGCACTTGGTAAACGCGGCAAGAGTGTAGGTTCGTGACTGCTGTCCCCTTTCCTTTTTCCCTCCCCCCCCTTTCTTCCCTCCCCTGCCTCCCCCTTTCCTTGTCTTCACGACATTGTATTTGAAATCGGTTTGCTTTTTACTGTTCCACATTTTAGTGTGGTTGTCCCGAGTAGGGCGCTATAATTATATGACTTGTCGATTGTCATTTATTGTACTCATGCTTTATTACTGAGTTGTATTCAATATCAGTCCCATTGCTCGTCAGGCTTTGGACTATTGAAAAATTGAAAAATCCTAAATAAAAAATTTACAAAAAAAAAATAGAGTATAAATCTAAGTTCCAGCAGAAAAGAACCCCTAAAATCACAATTTTAATGATATACCTTAAAAAGGATCCCAAATGGACCTTCTATTCCAATGAAAAACAAAAAATACATACAAGGTATGTGACTGATATATTGCATCCAGAGACTTGATAATACACCTGGGGTACGGGAGTAAATTATCCCTATGTCTACCCCTATCCTAAAACCTCAGCCCAGGGAAGACTCCTGATGGTGGAGGCATCCTGTCCACGTTCCTAGACTATTATCCCTAAGTCGTCCCTGCAAGGGTGAAAACAGGAAATAATCTGGAGTGCCCCAGGTATGAGGTGAGGATAATGAGGTACCAATGGTACAGCAATTAGCTGGATGCAAGAGACAAAGTACAAACACAAAAAAAAAAAAAAAGATAGTCAGGGTTGACAGGGGGAGAGGTAACTGAGGGGAGGCCTCCAGGATTGTGGGTCTTACCAAGACTCTCTCGCAGTGACACAACAGGAACGCTGTCTGGCTGGGGTGTATCATACCTTCTAACTGATGCGGAGTACACCTTCCTTTTGGCCTCCAGGACTTGGACCAAGGCACCATAACCACATATGATATTGTTGGTCTGTGACCGGCCTGGAATGGTGCCACACCATATGTGGACTGGTTTTAAAGCGGCACCCCCTGTATTAATTATATGTAGAGCGATGATCTGAATTTGACTATGTAACCTGGCTATAAGCTAGTATATATCATGTTACATCAGCATTTTATAGATTATTAGTGTTTTTGTTATCATACCTCCTGATGATCCTGTAGCACTGTGTAGGGGGAAACACGTCGAGGTAATCCAGGTGTGTGACTATATTGTCAACCCTGACTATCTGTATTTTTTTTTGTGGTTGTACTTTGTCTCTTGCATCCAGCTAATTGCTGTACCATTGGTACCTCATTATCCTCACCTCATACCTGGGGCACTCCAGATTATTTCCTGTTTTCACCCTAGCAGGGACGACTTAGGGATAATAGTCTAGGAACGTGGACAGGGGGCCTCCACCATCAGGAGTCTTCCCTGGGCTGAGGTTTTAGGATAGGGGTAGACATATGGATAATTTACTCCCGTACTCCAGGTGTATTATCAAGTCTCTGGATGCAATATATCAGTCACATACCTTGTATGTATTTTTTGTTTTTCATTGGTATAGAAGGTCCATTTGGGATCCTTTTTAAGGTATATCATTAAAATTGTGATTTTAGGGGTTCTTTTCTGCTGGAACTTAGATTTATAACCTACACAATTATCAGACTGCAGGGTCGTACTACACAAAATCTGTTTCACCATTACGGTAGTTCATCACGAGATCTGCCTTCTTGAAGATATTCTGGACCAGTCGTCTGGACATCACTATTTGGTGTTTGTCAAAGTCGCTCAGATACTAACGATTGTTCATTTTTCCTACTTTCAAAACATGAACTTCAAAAATTGACTTTTTACTTTTTGCCCACTATGTCACCAGTTATCCATAATATTCACTTCACTAGTCCGTGGCTTTAATGTTATAGTTGCTTGATACATAATCTATATATATATAGTATATAGTGTATATATATAGTACATGATAAAATGTGTTTAGATTAAAATTTTATTAGGAAACAAAAAGCGCACGAGGTGGTGAATACTCAGAACGTCCCTGTAATAAGACCTCATTTCAACCTTTTACTGTATTTTATAAGAAATGCGGGATGCAAAAGATTTCATCAGTAATGTCACCACATTCACACTATTCTGGCTTCAGATTTCCTCAGGTACTAGGAACACGACCTAAATACTGTTGGTGGCAGCGGTCACATGCAAATGCGTGACCCAATTCTTCTGGGAAATTTGATATGTCTGGTCAATGGAGGTAGATTATTAGATGATTATTATAGGGTTATGAGGTTTCCATTACAGTGCGGAGGGATTGATGATGTCACAGGGTAGATGACGGGAAATCCCTGCATTGGTGGATGGCGGTATAAATAATATGGGCTCTTTCAGGAGGATGACACATGAGAAGAACTGTCTCCAAGTTATAGACATCAAAAATGTATCCACCAAGGCCGACATTACTGGTGAGTGATGGGAACAGGGCCGGTATAGACTTCTGAGAGGTGGGTGGGTAGATAGATGGTGGGGGGGACGGGGGGACGGGGGGACGGGGGGACGGGGGGACGGGGGGACGGGGGGACGGGGGGACGGGGGGACGGGGGGACGGGGGGACGGGGGGACGGGGGGACGGGGGGACGGGGGGACGGGGGGACGGGGGGACGGGGGGACGGGCTAAGTGTTTGCTCTCAAAAGTAACCTTGAGGAGATTCAGAGATAGGTAAGGAATCTTACAAGAAGTATCTGATCTTAGAGCATTCTGGCCGATTGCTATAACGTTCTGATCGATGGTGTGACCTCTGTGACCACCCACGATCCCAAGAATGAAGCTGTGCTGCAGTTCCCACTTCTTGTGGTTTGAAAAAGCAATTTTAAGGCAATGCACCCTGGGAAAAGTATGCAAAATAGCGGTCTCTTTAGTGCCACCTATAGGTGATTACCCTGCAACTGCAAATTTAAAGAGTTAGAGGGAAATTAGGAGGAGACTTTGAGGAGAGGACATGGTCACATTTATGAATGAATGAAGGCATGAAACCTAAAAACAGTGCACATTTTGGTGCAAAACCTCTTTTAGACAGGCTCAAATGCAGCAAATTTATTAAGAGGGGTGCGCCTTTTATTAACTGTGGTGGCACAAAACACTCAGGATGCTCTGGTTTTAGCAAGTAACAGCTTTTGTTTTATTCTTTTATATACGTTATATACTATTCTTTCTTATACATTCCTCACAGCCTTAAAATCTCTGCTTGGTTTCCATCAATTAGAACTTTCATTGTTTCCTTCAGTTACACTGCTGGCATTAGAGACGCCACCTGTGTAAACAATGACGGTTTCTATTGAATGACAGCAAGCAGAGATCTTGAAATTGATACAAAAAGTATTTTAGAATTTTTTATAATAAATATATAAAGAATGACCTTTATTTGCTGAAACTGTAATATCCCTTTAAGAGGTAGAAAATGACTGACATGATAGTCACCTATAGGGGGCACTGAAGAGATAAAGGGGAAGAAAAAAATATACGCTGTGAAAATAAATAAAAGTGAGCTTCAGCCATATTGGTTACTATGGGCACTATAGGGCAGTAGTACTACTTGGCATTAGTTGGGTATGTCTACAGCTCACCTCTCCGCCCTCTTGTGTTCCATCTTCAGGTTTCTCTGCTGCTCCTGTTTCTTGGGGTTTCCTTTGGCAAAAAATGTCCTATTCCCAAAGAACTGAAACTGATGCAAAATATGAAGGTCACTCTAAACAGCAGCAATATAGCGTTCATCAGCACGGTGCAAGACGACATCCGGCTGCACTCCCTCTCGCCCTGGAGCTACAGGTAAGGCCTGCACTCTGTATACTTAATAATACATACAGGATCCATGCTTCAAGGGGTTTTCCAGCCTGGGGCACTTACCTATCCATAGACTGGTTATAAATGGTAGATTGGTGGAGGTCTGACCTCTGTGATCCCCATCGATCAGAAGATCAAGACTAGGGAGGCTGCACCCCGATACTCCATTCTACGTCTATGACACTGATGGAGACCTCCAAACACAATGGTCTTTTTTAGGATCGCGGGACCAGGATCTCCCATTCAGGCAATTGGTGGGGAGCACCGATCTAATGGATAGGTAATAATTACTTCTGGCTGAAGAACCCCATTGGTTGTCACCTTGCCTCTTCCTCTTGAGTATTTTGCGGTCTGTAAGGATGTGTTCACAACTTGATCATTTCCTTTATTAGAACACCCAAAATTGGACTTGGTAACACTCACTTTTGGGAGGGGTTTGCATAAACCCTGCCTCTTTTGAAGTAAGGATCACAGATAAATTGGGACTCTTGGTGTGTATGTTGGTGCCTGTCATCCAGAGTGGAAAAATAATATCGCATAGACAAATTTGATGACATTTGCAATGGAGGCACCAAACTGTGCAGCCCACACAAATGTCAACATAGCCTTATTAGTTTTCTCTATGTTTCTCAACAACCTCTTGACTTAAACGGGTTGTCTCACCTCTAATTTTTGGTGCCATATCGCTAGGATATGCCACCAATGTCAGATAGAATGGAACCCGCACCTATCTCTAGAATGGAGCTCCCAAAGTGAACCGCATGCACACTGCGCATGCGCGGTCTCCCTCCATCCATTTATATGGGAGTGCCTAAAATACTGTAGGCTATTTCAGCAGCTCCATAGAAGTGGTGCGCTCTCCATTTATTTCTATGGGACTTCCGAAAATAGCCATAGAAATGAATGGAGAGCAGCCACGCATACGCGGTGTGCTCATGTTCACTTTAGGAGCTCCGTTATAGTGATAGGTCGGGTCCCAGAGGTGGGACCGGCATCTATCTGAAATCAATGGCATATCCTAGCATATTGCCACCAATGTTGGCAGCGAAATAACCCCTTTAATGTGACCACCAGAAAATCTTTACATTACATAACCTAAGTGAGGAAGATTGTAAGCCCTGCCCGATTCCACCCAGAATTAGCATAAACCCGCCCTGTTGTGTTCTTGAAAATCAGGACCATTGGCGCCTATGGATATAGATAGTCCCATTTTTAGCAGGACAGTCCCATGAATTGGACAACATTAAGGGTCAAGAAATGCAAAGCACAATAGGAAGTTGCGGAATTTTTCATTATATAATGATTAAAGGGAAAGACAACTCTTTTCCAAATGTTCTGTTAGCTCCTGCTCGGTACCACCTTCCTCTGCTGGTCAGAGCAGAAAGCTGCTCACAAAGAGCAGCTACAGCTCTGATGGTCCCAGCCTGTCCATGTATTACATGAATAGAAGACATGCAATACTACATTTCTCCTGCAGATGGCACTGTAGGGAAAAACGTATGGATAACAGACGATCATCAGGGTCTTAAGAAGATGGACCTCGCATGATCAAGTGCTCACCCTACTAGCTTTAATACATCTTAAAAGGGAATGTGTTCACCACACATCCTCTTTAGGTTTAATGAGATTTAGTGACCCCCTTTAAGACTGCAATGATATTGGATCCATTTATGCCTCATATTCCATTCACCTGCAAATGTGCATTTAGTATTATTCTAGGGGCTTCTTGGGATCTGTCAGCATTTTTCCGACTTCCCACATCCCACAGAAGAATGGTTGAGTAAGTTCCTTCAACCTGAGAGCTAACAGCAAAGCAGCATATGTGAATGTAGCTCTTGGTGTGATTGGAGCAGAAGACATGATGTAATGCATCATTATATGTCGATTTTTTTTTTGTATAATCGATTGACAAAATTAATCAAATTTTTTTCCTAGACTGGATGAAGATGAGAACAGATATCCTGCTGTCATCGCTGAGGCTGTATGTAGCCACCACAACTGGTGCCTAGACTCAGAGGGTAAAAAGGACCACAAGAGGAAGTCTATCCCCATCACACATAATACGCTGGTCCTTCGTCGGGAGGTCACAAACTGCCACCATAATTTCCGCCTTGAGTACCAGCTGGTCACAGTGGGCTGTACCTGTTCTGAACCTAATGTTCGTGTTGTTTCATAAAACACCTGTGATGTCAGTGCCAACATTTACCCCATGGATCTTATTTAATATATACTTAAACGGGCAATTAAAGTAGTTTAGGAAAATAAAAAAAGTTCAATGAGAGAATTCCTTTTGTCCCCACTAGGTGGAGCTCCTATAATAGAGCTTACCCCAATCTTTATGCAATGAGCTCCCTCTAGTGGTGACAAAAGGCAGAGAGAATTTTACCATTTGACTGGATGGTTGCAGCTTATCTTGAATTAAAGAAAAGTTAGTTTTCTAGTGATTATTTGACAGCAATTCTTAGCTTATTTTCCTTCCAGGGACATCATGATCTAGTTAAATCTGTTTTTTCTGTTTTCACTAATTTATACCGAATCATCCTTTTTTCTAATGTCTTATTTTCTGAGTTCATATTTAAGTAATTATGGGGGCAGCCATTTTACCTGTTTTATTGTAAATTCTGAAATTAAAGATGCCTTTGTGAGAAGAGCACATCTTTGTTTCTTTGATAAAAATGTCCTGCTCATTTGCTCTGTTTAAAGGAACATTCCAGGCAAAACCTGGGGCAATTGAAATGCTTGCATAAGCTGTTTATATATACCACTTGTTAAATGTGGTGCATTTGGGGTGTTCAAAAACCAGAAAATGTAATCTAGTGCAGTGAGGAAAAAATAGCGAGCATAAAGTTGCAATTTTTTTGTGCAAAAATGTGAGACCTTTTTTCAACAGTTTTTGACATAGAATTTCCCTCTATACATATGTAAAGACAGTACATAAGAGGTTCCTGAGCTCCTCCTAGTGGTGGCTGCAGGAAGCCAGAACTTCATGGGCTAAATTATTGACTAGATGCTGCTTAGCTGTCATGCGCACCAAATTTATCAAATGTTGTAGAGCTGTTAGGGCTCTTTTACACTTGCGTTGTCCGGATCCGTCGTGTACTCCATTTGCCGGAATTACACGCCGGATCCGGAAAAATGCAAGTGAACTGAAAGCATTTGAAGACGGATCAGTCTTCAAAATGCGTTCAGTGTTACTATGGCAGCCAGGACGCTATTAAAGTCCTGGTTGCCATAGTAGTAGTGGGGAGCGGGGGAGCGGTATACTTACAGTCCGTGCGGCTCCCGGGGCGCTCCAGAATGACGTCAGAGCGCCCCATGCACATGGATGACGTGTCCATGCGCGTGGGGCGCCCTGACGTCACTCTGGAGCGCCTCGGGAGCCGCACGGACGGTAAGTATACTGCTCCCCACTACACTTTACCATGGCAAACAGGACTTTAGCGTCCTGGCAGCCATGGTAACCATTCAGAAAAAGCTAAACGTCGGATCCGGTCATGCGCCGAAACAATGTTTAGCTTAAGGCCGGATCCGGATTAATGCCTTGTAATGGGCATTAATTCCGGATCCGGCCTTGCGGCAAGTCTTCAGGATTTTTGGCCGGAGCAAAAAGCGCAGCATGCTGCGGTATTTTCTCCGGCCAAAAAACGTTCCGGTCCGAAACTGAAGACATCCTGATGCATCCTGAACGGATTTCTCTCCATTCAGAATGCATGGAGATAATTCTGATCAGGATTCTTCCGGCATAGAGCCCCGACGACGGAACTCTATGTCGGAACAGAACAACGCAAGTGTGAAAGAGCCCTTGCTCCATTTTTTTACTGTTACTCCCCTATTGGACTGTTAGTATGCCTTTTTAAAGACTTTTTAAAAAGTCACAGTTGATAAATCAGACATAACTTAGCTACCCCAACCCACTTTCGAAAGCGGAAATAACGGACAAAAATTTTAACAAAAATTTGCTGGGTCAAATCTAATCCTAAATTCCACCCTTTGCCTATGTGGGTCATTTGGAGCTCTTTATCTGAAAAACTGAGCTCTGATATAGATATAATAAGACATGTAGAGGGGTTTCCAGGGGACTTTATTTATTTTTAAACAGGGGGGGAATGGGTTAAAAAATCATCAATATTCACCCTCCCTGATCCACCATCCCTTTCATTCCAGTGCTCCTCTGGTCCCTGCTTCTCCCCACTTCCTGGTATTGACACACAGTAAAATGGTTTTGACCACCTGTTGAGCCAATCACTGGCCACAGAAGGGACCCAGTGATTGGCTGAGTGGTCAGTCCAAGCCATTTCCTGTGTGTCGAGACTGGACCAGGAAGTAGGGAGTGGCGAGGACTGCAGTAGCATGGACCGGCAGTGGCAGCCATATTGTTGCTTGGCGTTCGGATATTGCATGGCATCGGCCTATGTGATAGGACCCTTCCAAACACCATGATACTTGCTGAGTATGAAGTAGATATTACAAAAAACAAAAGACGCACAGAATGTCCCTCTAGCTATGCCTGGTGTCTTGCTCCCCGGTTACTCGTCTAGACCACTCTAATACTTGAAGATTGCCAAGAGAAAATGTAGAGGAGACATTTATTCTTTATTTCTGGCTATAGATCACACAGAAAATTCTTGGGAAAAATGTCCATTTTTGAGACATAGAGGCAAAGGTATTATTGCAAAACTTTTTGGGAGCACACTGAAAGGCTTCCATCGCAGAATCACAAATGACTACCTGTACTATACCTACTGTATAGATCGCCCTCGTGCCACCAAAACAACCCTGATCCATCATAGCATGGACTACACAAGACCTTTGAGGAGTCCTGTGTTATCAGGCAGCAGATTCTGTAAGTTCCTCGGTACGAGGTCCGTGGATTGGACTTGTTTTCCAGCACACCCCACAAATGATCAGGTTCAGATTTGGAGAATTAAGAGACAGGTCATCACCTTCATCTTTTTGTCATGTTCCTCATTCCAGGGTAGTGCTTGCCATGTGGCCGTGGCTTTATCCTGTTGATAGAGGCCACTACCTTTAGGGGGCACCGCTGCCATTAAGAGCGGTACTTATCTGTACAATGATTAGGTAGGTGTCACATCCACGTGATGTTAGGACCCACGGTTTCCCAGCAGAACATTGTCCAAGGCATCAAGCTGTCTCTGTCGGCTTGTCTTCTTCCTCATAGTGCACCAGGTGCCATCTCTTCCCCAGGTAAGTGACGCTCACACTCTTTGCTGTCCACATGATGTAACCTGATTTACCAGACCAGGCCGCCTACTTCCATTGCTCCACAGTCCAATTCTGATATGTATAGGCACTCTCAGTGGTGTACAGGGGTCAGCATAGGCGCTCTCACCGATCTTCTGCAGAATCGGAACAGATAGGGCTAACCTTCACTCCCCATGCATATCTATGAGCCTAGGATAGCCATGATCCTCTTACTGGTTGTCCTTCCTTGGACCAAATTTGGTAAGTATTAACTACTACCAGGAGCATCCCACAAGACTGGTCATATTGGAAGTGCTCCGACCAGTCGTCTAGACATCACAACTTGGCCCTTGTTAGAATCGCTAAGATCCTTAAAGGGGCTTTTCAGTGTGACCAGATAGGTCACGAGTATCTGATAAAACAAAACAAAAAATAAACAGCACCCAATGTCTCCATAAAAATCCAAGATTTAACGAATAACCATTAAAAAGCTTGTGTGAACAGGTACCGCAACACGTTTCGGATTAAAAATATTTACTCATGACCTCATGAACAAACACACATAGGCATCTGAATGAAAATCAGCAGCCCCTTGACCGCAAACACAGGTGTACCTCCCGAGCTGTCCATGGGGACTCATAGCAGCAAATAAAGTCCAGCCCTCAGGGGGGCTCTAGTTTGCAGCAAAAACATCTGGTAATTATCCCGTATGAACAGCACCTGAATGTGTGTTACAGATGTCATAATCAGTGCTGAACGCGGCATCTGAGGGGTTAAATGATGGGGGCAGAGCGATTGGCATTGCCCATCATTGCACCCACTCCATACAATAAAAAGTGATTCGTGAAAAAGTAATTAGTGACGAATCAAATTTTTGGGTGAAGTTTGCCAGTTTCCCTTTCCCTTGATAACTCCTCCCTTATGACTTTCAAGCACATAATAAACGATGAGACCTTTAACGATGGAGTCAAGACGTCAGTTTCCACCAGACACATGAGTTTAGACATGTTGAGACATATGACAACCCCTCCCGGCCGAGCTGTCATGTTCCTCCTCAGCTTTACCACATAAAAAGTATTGCGGCTGCTCAGAAGATTCACAGAAACCACAGAATAAAAATAAAAAAATGCTGAATCAGTTCCTGCCGTACGTCCTCACATTAAGGGCTCATGCACACGACAGTATTTTGCGTTCAGTATACGGGCCGATTTTTTAGTTCAGTATGCGGTACATATACTGAACCATTCATTTCAATGGTTCAGCAAAAAAAACTGAAGTGTCTCCGTGTGAATTCCGTTTCAGTATTTCCGAATTTCCGTACCGTGAAAAGATAGAACATGTCCTATTCTTGTCCGCAAATCACTGTGCTTGGCTCCATTCAAGTCAATGGGTCCGCAAAAAAAACACATACGGAAATGAAAAACGGAACAACGGATACGTAAAAAACGGACCTCAAAACACTGAAAAAGCCATAAGGTCGTGTGCATGAGCCCTTACCGTCTGTGTTTAGGTAGAAAACGACTTGCTGAAAGTGACAATCCGTAGTCTGACACAGATGAGACGAGGGGCGCAACATTTAAAAAAAAAGCTTTTTATTCTGTCGGAAGTTGTTTACACCATAGTTGTCTGCGCGAGAACGTATCGGAAAAATGGCGTCCTTCACAAAATTTGATGAAATCTCCATTCCCCTGTGTCAAAAACCATTTATGTCATACATCAAAATGACCACAGAAGAATCGGGAACTCATTAACCCTTCAGCAACACTTTCCAAGAGCCAGAACTTTTTTATTTTTCTGTCGAGGAAGCTGTGTGAGGGCTTGCAGGAGAAGATGTAATTTTTTAATACCGCAGTTTGAAAGTTATATAAATTATGGAAAGATTGGCTAAAAACAGCAATTCCACCATTATTTTTAACTCTTTACATGTGTTTTGTGTCCTTGACCATGTGGCATTAATCAGAGTATAACTTTATTTTTAGGGTCTATACAATAACAATAGTGTCAAATGTTTATAGTTTTTATGTTTTTCCGCAATGAAAAAACACCGCCATAAATTTTTTTTTTACTACTCTTTTTAAAAAAAATTTGTCCCGCTCGGGCATTTGCTCGCTCATATAACAGCCTCAACACATTATGTTTAAAACAGACCAGCGTCCGGTTTAGTAAGATGGCGGACCTGGAGGCAGCAGTTGTTTTTTCAAATTACTTTTATGGTGTTTTAAAGGAATATGTGGGGTCATTTATCAAACTGGTGTAAAGTAGACCTGGCTTAGTTGCCCCTAGCAACCAGATTCCTCCTTTCATTTATGACAGCTCCTTTGGAAAATGAAAGGTGGAATCTGATTGGTTGCTATGGGAAACTAAGCCAGGTCTACTTTACACCAGTTTGATAAATGACCCCAATGGGGTTCTGGAGTAGAGTTGAGGGATTCAATTCATTAGAGTTGAAATTCGAATCGAATCAGTAGAATCAAAATTTCTTCAGAGTCAGTTGGGTAGAATTTTTCGAGAGAGAGACCAATACTAACCTAAAAGGAAAATGAAATGTAGGGATTGTCACGCCAAGAGTTGTCTGTATAAATAGACAGATAGATACACAGATAGATCTTAGATAGATAGATAGATAGACAGATCACCTTTAGAGAAGGCAGACCACTCAACTGCAGCAGGGCCAGTGCTGAGCTCCTTTTTCCAATGTGAAAAAACTGTATTTTTATGCAGCCACCACTAGGGAAAGCTCAGTGCAAACACATGACTACACTGTAAGATACCAGCATCACTTCTTGGAGGCATGCACTGTAGGGGTACCTCAGAATGTCTTCAAATACAACATAGCACCTGAAAATGATCTCAGTGAAATTTGCCCTCCAAAAACCACATGGTGCTCCTGCCCTTCTGAGCCCTGCTGTACGCCCATACAACAGTTTATGAACACACATAAACTGCAGAATCAGGTTAATAAATATTGAGTTTTGTTTGGCTGTTAACCCTTGTTTTGTTACAGGAAAACGGATTAAAATTGAAAATCTGAAAAATAAACTGCAGAATCAGGTTAATAAATATTGAGTTTTGTTTGGCTGTTAACCCTTGTTTTGTTACAGGAAAACGGATTAAAATTGAAAATCTGAAAAAAAAAAAGTCATAGTAAAGATGTCTCAATAAATCACCCCCTTAGGCCTATTGCACAAGGCCGTTTTTTTTTCCCGTTTACTGGCCGTTTTTTGCGTTCCGTATACGGTCCGTATACGGAACCATTCATTTCAATGGTTCCGCAAAAAAAACGGAATGTACTCCGTATGCATTCCGTTTCCGTATTTCCGTTTTTCCGTTCCGTTTTAACATAGAACATGTTCTATTATTGCCCGCAAATCACAGTCCGTGGCTCCATTCAAGTCAATGGATCCGCAAAAAAAACTGAACACATACGGAAATGCATCCGTATGTCTTCCGTTTCCGTTCCGTTTTTTCCTGAACCATCTATTGAAAATGTTATGCCCAGCCCAATTTTATCTATGTAATTACTGTATAATGTATATGCCATACGGAAAAACGGAACAGAAACGGAAACAAAAAACGGAACAACGGATCCATGAAAAACGGACCGCAAAACACTGAAAAAGCCATACGGTCGTGTGCAATAGGCCTTAGCCTGTATATTCAGGCTCAAAATACTAGTCCACCACTGCTCGGTGCTAGCTAAACATATAAGTCTCCCTGACTATACTAGTGGGTTACTACCAACCACTCGAACAAAGTTTCATTAACATGTCTGTCACGTTAAGGTGTGGGAGGGAAACACCACACCAAACATAGGAGGGAAAGGAGTGAGGGAATACGGCCTGGAAAATAGGGAAAGGAGATGGACACCTCCTAGTAAAACCCTAATTAAAGTCCTGACTAAGTACCAGTATGAACAGACCCCAGAGGTAGGTGAGTTCATACACAGGAATACCTAATGTCCAAACTCACCTTATAGGACCCTGGTACTAATGTCATGACTGAGACAACCTGTTCCTCCAAAAGGAGGGACGAACAGGAGTCTCCCTCAGGCCTTAATACAAATGACAGGGAAATGCAACACACAAAATAACCCAAACAAAATGCAAAAGGGAAAGGAAACACTTAACTTCAAGTGGCTATGGCAGCACCAGGAACTCAGCCAAGATCCACACACCAGCTAGCCACAACTCAAACTGAAGCTATAAACCGCATTGCATAGTGGGAGAAACAACAATAAATAGAGAAGGTTAAATGACCATAAAAGCCACACCTGGGGAAAGAAGGTGTGGCAAGCACCAGAAACAACAGATTAAATATTTTATCGTCTGGGCCCCCTCAACAGTACTATACAATGACTTTATATACAGAAACACTGTAGGAAACGGATGGAGCTTGTAGCTGGCCAGCTAAGACCTGTCCTAGGTTGCTAGTATAGCTTATATGTGTATACAGCTAGACCTGCCAATAGCCTTAATACAGTTCCTATGTTTATGTGTTAAAGACAAAAGCAGAGTTATTTACTGTGACATCATGTCTTGGATGTCATATAACTGTTATATTTTGTGTTCACAGAAGCAGAAAAAGATAATATGCCTTTAAGTTTCATTTTGTAATGTAAGGTAAGCTCAGTGACACAGCAGAAACAGCTGAAAACATAGTGTTAATCTGTTGTTGCTGGGCAGAAGTCTAGACCAATCACAACCAGCTTCTCACACAGCAAGAGTTTTTACCAATCACAGCCAGCCTCACACACACAGCGTGTCTGGGAATTCCCCTAGCAGGAGCTGCTGGAATCATTACTCACCAGAGAGAGGAGCTGAACAGACACACAGTTCCAGTCAGAGTCCAGTTTTATGGGAACAAGAGGCCAAAATAGGTATTTAAAACAGTTATATAATGTTCCTACTGTTAGTATGGTGATTAGAACTGTATACTGAACCAGTTATATGTGTGTTTACTTACAGTTCCACCAAATTCAAATTGCAAATACAAATTGAAAGCTACAAATTGCAAGCATTCAGATTCCATATTGCAATCCAAATTGCATACAACCATACCAGATCATACTCAACCAATCTGAAAATAGTTACTGCGAACTGCATATTGCAAATTGCTACCAAATTCAGCAAGTGAACTATTGGTTAGACCTCAGATATACTTCTCAGAGAGATCATACAGTGCTTAAATAACTTAAAGTGAGAGTACAGATACTGAAGAGAGAAATATATCCACCATTTTATGTTGAATGACAAGATTGAACAGTTGAACCACCATCTTATGCATACCGCCATTTTGTGATACTTTATTCAACACGTGTTTTGTACATGGACTATCTGCTGCGGAGGCGGCAGTGTTATATATGAAGAAAAGTTGAAGTTAATAAAGAAGTTATTTGAAGCATTTGGAGTGCTCTTTAAACATACTGTTTCCATAGAACAGCGCTAGAGGAATTACAGAGTAATAGACAGTCTGGTTAGACTAAAAGTCAGAGATATCAAAATTCTTCTAATGCCACAGGGCAAAAAGTACTTCATAGTGCTGCGCCTGCCACAGAGCTGCTGCTGGGCATAGTCTGAGAGAGCAATCTTGACTAGCCTCAGGAGTGGGGGTTGCACAGGAGACAAGGGTTGCAAAGAAGTTACTAGGGGAGGCCCCATTCAAAAATTTGCTTGTGGCCCAGTCATTTCTAGTTACGCCACTGTTTCCCCGGAAGTGATATATACAGTAAGGAACAGAAGTATTTGAACACCCTGCGATTTTGCAAGTTCTCCCACTTAGAAATCATTGAGGGGTCTGAAATTCACATTGTAGGTGCATTCCCACTCTGAGAGACAGAATAAAAAATAAAAAAACAGGAAATCACATGTATGATTTTTAAAGAATGTATTCCTCTTGGACTGCTGAACATAAGTAGTTGAACACCTCAGAAAATCGGTGTTAATATTTGGTACAGAAGCCATTGTTTGCAATTACAGAGGTCTAACGTTTCCTGTAGTTCTTGACCAGGTTTTCACACACTGCAGCACTCCTCCACACAGATCTCCTCTACATCTGTCAGGTTTCGGGGCTTTCGCTGAGCAACACGAAGTTTCAGCATCCTCCAAAGATGTTCTATTGGATTTAGGTCTGGAGACTGGCTAGGCCACTCAAGAACCTTGATATGCTTCTTACGGAGCCACTCCTTGGTTATCCTGGCTGTGTGCTTCGAGTCGTTGTCATGTTGGAAGACCCAGCCACGACCCATCTTCAATGCTCTGACTGAGGGAAGTAGGTTATTGCTCAAAATCTCACAATAAATGACCCATTCATCCTCTCCTTAATACAGTGCAGTCGTCCTGTCCCTTTCACAGAAAAGCACCCCTAAAGCATGATGTTACCACCCCCATGCTTCACAGTAGCGATGGTGATCTTGGGATGCAATTCATCCTTCTTTTTTCTTCAAACACGAGGAGTGAAGTCTAGACCAAAAAGTTCTACTTTGGTCTCATCTGACCACATGACTTTCTCCCATGCCTCCTCTGGATCATCCAGATGGTCATTGGCAGACTTCAGACGGGCCTGGACATGTGATGACTTGAGCAGGGGAACCTTCCGTGCAATGCATGATTTGAAACCATGACGGTGTAGTGTTCTACCGACAGTGACCTTTGAAACTGTGGTCCCAGCTCTCTTCATGTCATTGACCAGCTCCTCCCTTTTAGTTCTGGGCTGATTCCTCACCTTTCTTATCATCAGTGATACCCCACGAGGTGGGATCTTGCATGGAGCCCCAGTCCAAGAGGAGACTGACAGTCGTCTTTAGCTGAACAAATTCTGGAGTCTCCAGCATCCGAAAAAATCTGCGTCGCCTTTATTTCAATTCCGGTTAAAAGTACATAGGTAAGACTTCACCACCCTCCACCACAGGTTAACATGTTTCAAACGCAATGTTCTTAATCATAACTACTAAATAGTTATGATTAAGAACATTGCGTTTGAAACATGTTAACCTGTGGTGGAGGGTGGTGAAGTCTTACCTATGTACTTTTAACCGTAATTGAAATAAAGGTGACACAGCTTTTTTTGGATGCTAGAGACTCCAGAATTTGTTCAACTATCCAAAGGACGAGTCCGGTCTACTCCGTGCACCGAACAGGTATGGTGGGCTGGAACTTTTTTACTTATGAGCATAGTCGTCTTTAGCCTCTTCCAAATTCTAACAGTTGCTCCAACAGTTGATCTATTTTCACCAAGCTGCTTGGCAATTACCCCGTAGCCGTTTCCAGCCTTGTGGAGGTCCACAATTTTATCTCTGGTGTCTTTTGACAGCTTTTTGGTCTTGCCCATGGTAGTAGTTGGCGTCTGACTGACTGTGGGGTGGACAGGGGTTTTTAAATAGCTCAGAGAGGTGCTACTAAGTTAGATTAATTAGTGGAGTAGAAGTGGATGTTTTAAAGGCTCAGTAACAGGTCTTTGAAAGCCAGAATTCTTGCTGTTTCTCAGGTGTTCAAATACTTATGTTCAGCAGTGCAAGACAAATGAATTCTTTAAAAATCATACAATGTGATTTCCTGAATTTAAAAAAAAAAAAAATCTGTCTCAGAGTGGGAATGCACCTACAATGTGAATTTCAGACCCCTCCATGATTTCTAAGTGGGAGAACTTGCAAAATCGCAGGGTGTTCAAATACTTCTGTCCCTCACTGTATATACTTCCTGGAGCCTAGTACATATATGAGAGGAATCTTGGGGAAATATAATGATCCCTGATCACTTTTTCTGTCACACAATAGATATGTAGATAGATAGATAAATAGATAACAATTAGATGGCTAGATATATTTTACAAAGAGATAGATAGATAGATAGATAGATAGATAGATAGATAGATAGATAGATAGATAGATAGATAATACAGTGCTAGGCAGGGTTAGCACATGAGGTGATATGATCTATTACCAGTACAGTTTAGAAAACATGAATGTGCAGGAAGTTACCAGAAGACCTTTATCTAGAAAGCTTTTACCGAAAAAGCCCTGTAAGTGGGTCAAGTGGCTTTCCATTTCTCAATCATACACTCACATCCTGCGGCTTCTTATACTCACTTGTGTAATATCATACCCGCTCCGTGGAATCTGCGCTCCGCCTGTGTTCTCCCTGTGGTCACAGGTGGGAGCCATCGGCTAAATTAAAGTATTGGGAGGGAAAGATGTGACAGCCTTTAAGTAAGTCAGGTGGAAACATTATGTGAGCATAAGTGTGTGTCAAAAGGTGAACAAAATGGCCGTTCCCAGTTAACAGTGCCTAT
The DNA here is from genome assembly GCF_014858855.1 of Bufo gargarizans. Classification (NCBI taxonomy): domain Eukaryota; kingdom Metazoa; phylum Chordata; class Amphibia; order Anura; family Bufonidae; genus Bufo; species Bufo gargarizans. The sequence continues at coordinate 168,637,493 of NC_058087.1, read as the reverse complement.
AAGTTAGCAGTTCCAGCTTTTGAGACTCAGATGGAGAGAAGAAAGGAGAGAGCAGGGAATGGCAATGGGTGACCAGGTGACCATAAAACTGCAAAATGGCTGTTATCGGTCCTGTACAATATAGATTGACTTCCATTGTCCAGTCTTGTATCTGGGGGAAGGAGGTTTGTGGACTTGTGTACCTGTGGGTGACAGGAGATGTGGTTGCCAAAAAAACACTCTGCCTTGACCAGGGTATTTAGATACAGAACTAGGCCAGAAAGCCACATACTTGCCCCAGTTAAAGGAAAGCTTAACAGTGCAATTACTAATGTAAAGAATGTTCCTTACCATTTTCAAGATCCGTGGTTACAGTTTTTTTTTTTGTAGAGGAACAACCCCGAGGTAAAATTGGTATACTAAGGTAGACCTAGTGCAGGATCCGAGGGGGCGGTACTTGACATAGGAGTTCTCTCATTGGTATACTGATGCTCCTCCCCCGCAGACCCTGAACTACACATTATATAGTATATCTGTTTTGCCCAGGTGTTCCTTGAAATTTATTTGCTGAATGATCCTACTTACACAGGGATTCTCTCAAAACTGAGCAGATCTGGGCCACATTACTCCCCAGCAGTTCTCATGAGTAAAGCAAGCCCTGAGATCAGAAGGGAATGACACATCACATCCTACACTTTCAGCACATGCAACGTGCCGCCCACCAGGCCATGATCAGGCTCCCAGTGTGTAGGAACTGCCGATTTGTATGTTGCGGCCTTAAAGTTCTGTGTGTCATGGTGCTCTTACCTGGACACCGTCATTCCCCAGGGTTAGGCTTCGTAGCATTCAAAAAAGAGATTTGTGGTTTGTGAAGAATAAGCCAAGTCCAGACTTGATAACGTTTAACAGTTTTAGGCCTCATGCACACGACCGTTGTGTGCATCCGTGGCCGTTGTGCCATTTTCCGTTTTTTTTTCGTGGACCCATTGACTTTCAATGGAAAATGCACCGTTTTGCAGTCGAGACCGTGATCCGTGTATCCTGTCCGTCAAAAAAATAGGACCTGTCCTATTTTTTTGACGGACAACGGTTCACGGACCCATTCAAGTCAATGGGTCCGTGAAAGAACACGGATGCACACAAGATTGGCATCCGTGTCCGTGATCCGTGGCCGTAGGTTACTTTTTCTACAGACAGATCCGAAGATCCGTCTGCATAAAGCTTTTTCAGAGCTGAGTTTTCACTTTGTGAAAACTCAGATCCGACAGTATATTCTAAAACAGAGGCGTTCCCATAGTGATGGGGACGCTTCAGGTTAGAATATATTAAAAGAACTGTGTACATGACTGCCCCCTGCTGCCTGGCAGGTGCTGCCAGGCAGCAGGGGGCAGACCCCCCCCCTGTTTTTAACTCATTGGTGGCCAGTGCGGCCCCCCCCCCACCCCCCTGTAGTTAACTCATTGGTGGCCAGTGGGCCCCCCCTCCCTCCCCTGTAGTTAACTCGTTGGTAGCCAGCCCCCCTCCCTCCCCTGTAGTTAACTCGTTGGTGGCCAGCCCCCCTCCCTCCCTTGTAGTTAACTCATTGGTGGCCAGTGGGCCCCCCCCTCCCTCCCCTGTAGTTAACTCGTTGGTGGCCAGTGGGCCCTCTCCCCTCCCTCCCCCTCCTAATTTAAATCTCCCCCCTATCATTGGTGGCAGTGGAGAGTACCGATCGGAGTCCCAGTTTAATCACTGGGGCTCCGATCGGTAACCATGGCAACCGGGATGCTACTGCAGTCCCGGTTGCCATGGTTACTTAGCAATTTGTAGAAGCATCATACTTACCTGCGATGTCTGTGTCCGGCCGGGAGCTCCTCCTACTGGTAAGTGAAAGATCATTAGGCAATGCACCGCACAGACCTGTCACTTACCAGTAGGAGGAGCTCCCGGCCGGACACAGACATCGCAGCTCGCAGGTAAGTATAATGCTTCTACAAATTGCTAAGTAACCATGGCAACCGAAACTGCAGTAGCGTCCCGGTTGCCATGGTTACCGATCGGAGCCCCAGTGATTAAACTGGGACTCCGATCGGTACTCTCCACTGCCACCAATGATAGGGGGGGAGATTTTAATTAGGAGGGGGAGGGAGGGGAGAGGGCCCACTGGCCACCAACGAGTTAACTACAGAGGAGGGAGGGCGGGGCCCACTGGCCACCAATGAGTTAACTACAGGGGAGGGAGGGGGGGGCTGGCCACCAATGAGTTAACTACAGGGGAGGGAGGGGGCGGCCCACTGGCTACAAATGAGTTAACTACAGGGGAGGGAGGGGGGGGGGCTGGCCACCAACGAGTTAACTACAGGGGAGGGAGGGGGGGGCCCACTGGCTACCAAGGAGTTAACTACAGGGGAGGGAGGGGGGGCTCACTGGCCACCAATGAGTTAACTACAGGGGGGGAGCACCTGCCAGGCAGCAGGGGGCAGTCATGTACACAGTTTTTTAGTATAGTATATTCTAACCTGAAGCGTCCCCATCACCATGGGAACGCCTCTGTGTTAGAATATACTGTCGGATCTGAGTTTCACAATGTAACTCATATCCAGTATACAGTATATTCTAACATAGAGGCGTTCCCATGGTGATGGGGACGCTTCAAGTTAAAATATACCATCGGATTGGAGAAAACTCCGATCCTATGGTATAAAGGGACTCCTGACTTTACATTAAAAGTCAATGGGGGACGGATTCGTTTGCAATTGCACAATATTGTGTCAACGTCAAACGGATCCGTCCCCATTGACTTGCATTGTAATTCAGGACGGATCCGTTTGGCTCTGCACGGCCAGGCGGACACCAAAACAACTTTTTTTTCATGTCCGTGGATCCTCCAAAAATCAAGGAAGACCCACGGACGAAAAAACGGTCACGGATCACGGACCTACGGACCCCGTTTTTGCGGACCGTGAAAAAATACTGTCGTGTGCATGAGGCCTTACTTAAATAAACTTGCATCAAGACAACACTTGATCTTTCTCTTGGTTCCAGCAGATTTTGAGTGAACTGGCAGCTGAACTTGAATACTCTGCTTGATCCCTCTGCTGTGCTAATCTCTGGCTTCCATCTGGTTACTATACCTTCAGACGGTTCTGGTACCTTTAAGTGGGGTGCCTATGGCTGTTGAGCCCTTGGTAATACTCTGTCTATGAATTGCAAGGAGTCGGGGCACTCTATGAGCTGCTTCCCCTGGAAGACTCCTGCTGCAGGGGAAGGCGTGGTGGCACTCCCCTCACTGCACCATTTCTTGTCTCTTTCCAAATTTTCTTCAATGTCATTTTAGCTATTTCCTCAACTAGTAGATCATCTAATTCTTTGACTTGGCTGGGTGGTCTATATATCACACCTACACGAGTTACCTTATGATTATCAAGCTGCAAGGTAACCCAAACTGACTCTAAATTGTTCTCGCTAACTTGTATCAAATTAGATTTTATGCTGTCTTTCACATACAGGGCCACCCATCCCCCTTTCTTGCCTTCTCTGTCTTTCCTATATAGATAGAACCCTGGTATTGTTATATCCCAATCATTACTCCCATTGAACCATGTCTCAGTAACAGCCGCTAAATCTATATTCTCAGATGCCATTATAGACTCAAGTTCATTGATCTTAATCCCTAAACTGCGAGCATTTGTAGATAAGAATCTGAGCTTGTCATTTCTTAACCTTTGTGCTACTGGCATCTTCTGGCATTCTTCCAGTGGGGCAGTCGGACTGCTGGATTATCACTTTTTTGCCCCCCTTTACTAGTTTAAATGCTCCTTAGCAAATACTTGGAACTGTTCACCGAGGACATTCGTTCCCTTGAGAGAAAGATGCAAACCATCTTTCTTGTACAGTTCTTTTCCCTTCCAACAAGAGCTAACATGAGACACAAAGCCAAACCCTTGGTTCCGACACCATTCACCAAGCCATACATTGAATCCCTTAATGCGCATCTTCCTGTCATGCTGAAGGTTATGCACAGGCAAAACTGCAGAGAATAAAACAGTTGATGCAACCTCCCGTATATCCTTTCCAAGTGTGTGAAAAGCTTCTTTCACCTTTGAAACCTCATTGCAAGCCAGATCGTTTGTCCCCAGATGGACAATAACATCCACTTCCCTTTCCTGTTTTGCTTGCCTAACAATATTAAGGATCCGTCGTCTATCCCTGCTAGCGGTAGCACCAGGGAGACATCTCACAACACCATTCTCCTCAAACTTCACACCTCTTATGATGGAATCGCCCACCAACAGTTGCTTACTATCAGTCCTCACCTTCTCCTTTTTGTCATTGGCTGCAGTCTTGCATACTTTAGGCATGGGAGACTTTAGGCATGGGATGCCACTCTTCTGTGCCTGATTTGCCTCAGTCAGTGAGATTAGTCCTGTCCAGTCCTGTCATCATCACCTCATTCAGACACCTGTCACTACTGTCCGTCCGTTAAGACAACTGTCTGCCCGTCAAGACACCTGTCACTGTCTGCCCGTCAAGACACCTGTGACTCCAGCCTGTCCGTCCATCAAGACACCTGTGACTCCAGTCTGTCCATCAATCAAGACACCTGTGACTCTAGTTTGTCCGTCCATCAAGACACCTGTCACTCTAGCCTGTCCGTCCATCAAGACACCTGTCCGTCCATCAAGAAACCTGTCAGTCCAGCCTGTTCGTCCGTCAAGACACCAGTCACTCCAGTCTGTCCATCCATCAAGACACCTGTCACTCCAGCCTGTCCGTCCATCAAGACACCTGTGACTCCAGTCTGTCCATTCAATAAAGACACCTGTCACTCCAGCCTGTCCGTCCATCAAGACACCTGTCAGTCCAGTTTGTCCGTTCAATAAAGACACCTGTCACACTAGCCTGTCTGTCCATCAAGTCACCTGTCACACACTCCCAAGTTACATAAATTTGTTTTTAAAATAATCGTCAATAGGTGTGCCATCCTCCTGTGTGTATATACTCGTGTCCTGTGCTTGAGTGGCACTATTCTGTAAAATATAAGTTTCTTATGCCCCATGTGGATTTGTGCCACCTAATACTGTAAAAGAATACATTAATTAACCCCTTTTCTGCCCCAGTAAGGATATTGTTACTACTCTATGCCCCATACTAGACCCCTGGCTCATCGCCAGCCATCTGTGCTACTTGTGACACCTGTCAATAATTTCCAAGTGACTCGGGGAGTTTTTATCCTATCCTAAAGGATATACAGTATTTTAGTCTGCTGTTCTATTTAAAAATATATATATATATATATTAAAAAAAGACAAAAAAAATCTACGTTAGTTTACAGTTTAAAATGACTAAACGGCTTTTCACTGCCGAAGAGGCATATGCCGTACTTTTTGAGGACACTGACTCCAACAGTGGAGATGAAGTGACATTTTTAGTTTCATCTTCCTCAGATGATTCATCTAATGATGAACCCCCTCGTAGGCGTCCTAGGGGTAGTGCGCAGTCGCAGCCCCGTCCAAGTGACTCTTCATGGATCCCAGCAGATAACTATGTGCCCCAGGTGCCTGAATTTACAGCCACTCCAGGCATCAATGTAGATACAACAGGTTTCAGTGAAATTAATTTTTCCCAATTATTCTTCACTGATGACCTAATTAACTTGATGGTGGAACAAACAAATATATATGCAGAGCAATTTATTGCCTCCCATCCAGACACTTATCTCTCAAGGCCCCGCAAATGGACCCCTACTAACACGACTGAAATGCAAAGGTTTGGGGACTTCTCCTAAGCATGGGCATTATAAAAACGACAACAATACGCAGGGCCGGCACTTCCATAGAGGCAAGGGGGGCAATTGCCCCCGGGCCCCCAAGTCCTTAGGGGCACCCCCGCGCCGGCCCGCAACTAACTATAGGCAGGGACGGCGTCGGCGCTTCCATAGAGGAGGGGGCGGGGGGGGCTCTCTCCCTCCCCCCTGTGCTGCTGCTGTCGCCTCCGCCAATAAGAAGAGACATGGGAGGAGGAGGGGAGGGGCTGTGGCCACTGCGCCACCAATGATGAAAACTGACCTGTAATACAAATACAGGAGTCGGGTGCCGGAATCAAATAGCCGGCACCCGACTTCTATGACAGGGAGCGGCACCTTAGGGGTTAACTGCCGCTGATCGCAGCCCCCTATCATAGAGGTCGGGTGCCGGCTATTTCACTCCGGCACCCACCTCCTGCATTTGTATTAACATTGGTGGCGCAGTGCGCCCCGCCCCCCCCCCAGTATAATAAACATTGAGTGGGGCCCCCCCCCCAGTATAATTCAGAATGCATGGGGATATGCCTGATCAGTTCTTTTCCGGTATAGAGCCCCTGTGACGGAACTCTATGCCGAAAAAGAAAACCGCTAGTGTGAAAGTACTCTAAAATATTAAGTTTAAATCCCCCCTTTCCCAATTTTACATATAAAAAATATATACAATAAATAAACATATTACATAGCGCTGCGTCCGAAAAGTCCAAACTATTAAATTATTAAGAAATATCTCCTATGTGGTGAGCATTCGCCATTTTTTAGTCACCTTGTCACCCCAAAAAATAGGATAGGACTGGGCCGAACATTTCATAAAATGCGAAATGCACGTGGCTTTTTTGCGTGGTATTGAGTATCGCAATAATTTTTTATGGTTACGAAAGCGAATGAAAATTTTGGTATTGAAACAACCCTACGCCGATCTGATCGGCGTAGCGTTGTCACGATACCAAAATTTTCATTCGGTTTCGATTTGGCGACTAAAAATTTAATTTGGCTCCTAAATTTTTCAGTTCAGGAGCCAATGGCTACTAGGTATTTTTTTTTGTCTGGAGCCCTGCTATCAGAGGCCGGCGCAGGCGGCGCGATGACGTCATCGCGCCGCCTGAGCCCTGAGCAGTACAGCGCGGGACACAGGCCGGAAGAGGCCTGCATCGCACCGCTGCCAAGGAGGTAAGTATAGGGGTTTTTTCCTTTTTTTTTTTTTTCTGTACAATACTGATGGCTACTGGCAAATGATAGGGGGGGCCCTATGGCTAGTGGCACATGATAGGGGGGCCCTATGGCTAGTGGCACATGATAGGGGGGCCGCCTATGGCTACTGGCACATGTTCATGGGGGGCCGCCTATGGCTACTGGCACATGTTCATGGGGGGCTGCCTATGGCTACTGGCACATGATAGGGGGGCCCTATGGCTACTGGCACATGTTCATGGGGGGCCGCCTATGGCTACTGGCACATGATAGGGGGGCCCTATGGCTACTGGCACATGATAGGGGGGCGCCTATGGCTACTGGCACATGTTAATGGGGGGCTGAGGCTACTGGCACATGATTAAGGGGCATCTATGAGGGCACATTTCACTGGCACATTATTGGGGGACATCTATGGGGGGACTTCTTATACTATAGGCGCATCTACTGAGGCCACAAAGAACGGTTATTTTATATGGGGGCTCTGTATAGGGGCATTTTATACTGGGACACATTGTGGTGGGTACTATGGGGAAGGGGGGAGAGGACTACTACGGGGGCACTGAGAAGGGGTATTTTATGCTTACAAATTATGGGGGACACTGAGGGCATCTACTGGCGCACTATATATCGGGCATTTTATACTGGTACATTTTGGGGGGCACTAGGGGGGAGAGGAGCACTATGGGGGCATTTACTGGGGTCACTATAGAGGGGTATTTTATACTGGCACATTATGGGGACATTAGCTCAACTGGGGGCATTACAGGGGGGTATTTTTTGCACTGACACATTATAAGGAGAATTATTTCTACTGGGGGGGGGACATTATGGTGGGCTTTATTACCCCCCCCCCCCCCCCCATGGTATGACCCCCTAGTAGCAGCACCGGCCTCTCCCTGCTCTGCTCTCCCTCTGCCCCTTCTCCAAATCCTTATTATGAAATCTTTCTCATTAGGATAAAACACAACATCAGCTCCGCCGAGCCCCCGGCCAAAGTGTGGAAGTGGCGTCCGAGATCCCCAAGGGCCAAGCCAAGTAATTGTAAGTTTTCATGTGAAATATGTTTGTTATACAGTATACCGCTACACCGTGCCACACAATATACAGTATACCTCTACACTGTGCCCCACAATGTACAGTATACCGCTACACCGTGCCACACAATATACAGTATGCCTCTACACTGTGCCCCACAATGTACAGTATACCGCTACACTGTGCCACACAATATACAGTATACCTCTACACTGTGCCACACAATATACAGTATACCGCTATACTGTGCCACACAATATACAGTATACCGCTACACTGTGCCACACAATATACAGTATACCTCTACACTGTGCCACACAATATACAGTATACCTCTACACTGTGCCACACAATATACAGTATACCTCTACGATGTGCCACACAATATACAGTATACCTCTACACTGTGCCACACAATGTACAGTATACCGCTACACTGTGCCACACAATATACAGTATACCTCTACACTGTGCCACACAATATACAGTATACCGCTACACTGTGCCCCACAATATACAGTATACCTCTACACTGTGCCCCACAATATACAGTATACCTCTACACTGTGCCCCACAATATACAGTATACCTCTACATTGTGCCCCACAATATACAGTATACCGCTACACTGTGCCCCACAATATACAGTATACCTCTACACTGTGCCCCACAATGTACAGTATACCTCTACACTGTGCCCCACAATATACAGTATACCTCTACACTGTGCCCCACAATGTACAGTATACCTCTACACTGTGCCCCACAATGTACAGTATACCTCTACACTGTGCCCCAAAATATACAGTTTCTTCTGTAAAAATCATCAAGTGTCATGGGGGGGGGCCCCCTTATTGTTTTTCGCCCCAGGGCCCCATTTCACCTAGAACCGGCCCTGACAATACGTTCGTATTGGAACAAAGATATTTTATATCACACCTCTCTTCACTGTCTTGCCATGCCCCGGGCCCGTTTCAAAGCTCTTCTAAGATTCCTACACTTCAGCAAAAATAATGAATGCCCACCCCCAAGCGACCCCAGTTATGACAGACTCTTTAAAATTAGGCCAGTGGTTGACCACTACAATTCCGAATTTGGTCAATTATATACCCCCCAAAAATGTCTCTCAGTGGATGAATCATTGGTCCACTTCAAAGGCCGATTACATTTCCACCAGTACCTGCCCAATAAAAGGGCTAGGTATGGTGTGAAGTTGTATAAGGCCTGTGAAAGTGTATCCGGGTATACACTACGCTTTCGTATTTACGAGGGAAAGATTCCAAAATTGAGCCACCCGATTGTCCCCCGATTCTGGGTATAAGTGGGAAGATATTATGGGATTTAGTCCACCCCCTGCTGGATCACGGATACCATCTGTATTTGGACAACTTTTACATTGTGTCCCTCTCCTGAAGTGCCTTGCTGCCAGAGGCCTAGGCACATGTGGCACCATTAGAAGAAATCAAAAAGGCTCCCTAAATCCTTTATAGATCAGACAGTGCGTCGTGGGGAAAGCAGGGCTGTTTGCTCAGAAAATTTAATGCTGCTGAAATACAAGGACAAACGGGATGTTCTTGTGTTGACTACCATCCATGCAGATCAGTCCACCCCAGTCCCAGTCCGAGGAACCACAGAGCAGAACATCAAGCCTGTGTGTATCCAGGATTACAACAAGTTCATGGGTGGAGTGGATTTTTCAGACCAGGTACTACAGCCCTACAGTGCCTTAAGAGAATCTAAGGTGTGGTACAAAAAATTAGCTGTGTACCTAACCCAAGTGTCACTATATAATGCCTTCGTCATCCACAGAACAGCTGGTCATAGGGGGACCTTTTTGGAATTTTAGGACAAAATAATAAAAAAAATAATAGATTTTTAGCGTTCAGGAAGGAGAGGGCAGTTTTTCATCCAGCAGTGCTTCTGGGGTATCAAGAATAATACGTGGGCAGCATTTCCCTGGAGTACTTCCCCCCACAGAAAAAAAAAGGCGACCCCAAAAAAGGTGTAGAGTTTGCTCAGTTAAAGGGATTAGGAAAGACAGCACTCACTACTGTCAGACCTGCCCCTCTAAACAGGGCCTCTGCATTGGAGAGTGCTTTCAAGTTTATCACACCTCCACTGATATCTATTCAGTCCATTTCACTAATTTCTTAATTAATCCATGGCAAGACATTTTCAGTTGAGCATTTTTCCATTTGGCAATTCAATTATAGCTCCCCCAAAAAATAAAAATAAAATAAAAACCTTAAAAATTCCCATTATACCCCTAGATGAATACATTGAAAGGTGTCATTTTATTAAATGAGGCAATTCTTCAATTTCCTTTTATGTTCTAGCACCCCTAGAGCCTCGTTTTGCAGTTTTTTACTGTTGGGTGCCTCAGAGTGTCTTCAAATGCAACATGGTGCCTCCCATTCTGAGCCCCGCTGTGTGCTCATACAGCACTTTACAACCACATATGGGGTGTTGACGTACTCAGAAGAAAATGGGTAACAGATTATGGGGTGCATTTTCTCCTGATACCCCTTGTTAAAATGAAAAATATGGGCCTAAAGCGAGATATTCTTGTAAAATATGAAATTTTTCATTTTCACTGCCAAGTCTTTCTAAATTCTATGAAACTGCTATTGGGCCAAAATGCTCACTGCACCCCTTAAAAAATCCCTTGGGGGGTGTATTTTCCATAATGGGGTCACTTTGGGGCTTCTTTCACTGTTGGGGTGCCTCAGGGTTTCTTCAAATACGACATGGTGTCTGAAAATTATTCCAGCGAAATCTGCCTTCCAAAAGCCACACGGTGTTCCTCCCATTCTGAGCCCCGCTGTGTGCTCATACAGCACTTTATGACCACATATGGGGTCTTTCTGTAAACTTAAGAATCAGGGTAACAAATATTGAGGTTTATTTTGCTGTTAACCCATGCTGGGTAGCAGGAGAAATGGATCTAAATGGAAAAATCTGCAAAAAAAGTTAAATTTTAAAAATTCACCTCCATTTTCCATTAATTCTGGTGGAACACTTAAAGGGTTAACAATGTTTGTAAAATTCGTTTTGAATACCTTGAGGGGTGTAGTTTCTAAAATGGGGTCATTTTTGGGTGGTTTCTATTATATAAGCCTCACAAAGTGACTTCAGACACAAACTGGTCCTTAAAAAGTGGGTTTTGGAAATGTTCTGAACAAACTTTAAAATTTGCTTCTAAACTTCTAAGCCTTGTAACTTCCCCAAAAAATAAAATAACATTTACAAAATGATGCAAACATGAAGTAGACATATGGGGAATGTAAAGTAATAACTATTTTGTAAGTTACCACAGAATTTTTCCAAATTTTCAGTACATTTTAGAATTTTTTATAAATAAAGGTGAAACATATTGACTCAAATTTACCACTAACATGAAGTACAATGCGTCACGAGAAAACAATCTCAGAGTCGCTCATATAAGTAAAAGCGTTCCAGAGTTATTACCACATAAAGTGAAACATGTCAGATTTGCAAAATGTGGCTTGGTCCTTATGGTGAAAACTAGCTTGGTCTTGAAGGGGTTAATAACCGATCAACCAGTTCCATTTTTCATCCTCCAGTTTCAAAAGCCAGAACTTTTTATTTATTCACCATCGTAGTTATATGAAGGTACATCTACTGTGTATAATAAAAATCAATGGTTGTCTATTTGTCCTCTGCCGGCATCCAAACTCCTGAACCGTTGGACACCAGATGTGGCACATAGGTACGTTGGGTGTCTAGGAAGATATTCATAAAGGTCTCAGCTCTCCAGGTTGTGCAGTTTTTGATATATTCCACAAAAATGCAAATATGGCACCATCACATGACAAATATTAGCCAATTGGTTGCTATGGGCAACTGAGCCAGTTCTACTTTACACCAGTTTTGATCAATCTTCCCCTGTATTTAAAAAAAATCCTATGTCTTTGTGTCACTAATATCCTCAGAGCCATAATGTTTTTATTTTTCCCCCAACACAGCCACGTGAGGGTTTTTTTTTTTTTGGGGGGGGGGGGGGGGGATTAATGGACGTTATCATTGGTACCATTTTGGGGTACATATTATTTTTTGGATTGCTTTCTTTTCTGCTTTTACAGAATTTTTTATGGAATTTTCCAGTACATATAAAAAATTAGATAATTTAATAGGTCTCTACTACTGCTGCGCACTCTGCATTTTGATTTTCAGGACCAGGCAGTGTAAATGTGATCACGTCTTGCCCTGTCAATCAAAGTGGAGAGGGTGCAGAGACAGCAGAGCCTCTAGGTGTAATGTAACGCCCCCATTGCTCCTAGAGGCTCATTTGCATATAATAAAACATCATTTTTCTCAGTAATGCGGGCACATATGAACATGGGGCCAACACAGATGCCTTCAGCTGCCAAGTGCACATGTAACAGGTCAGACAGTGTCATAGGCACAAAACTGCTGACAGATGCCCTTTAACCACTTCAACCCCCCTAGCTGAAACACCCTTAATGACCAGGCCACTTTTTACACTTCTGCACTACACTACTTTCACCGTTTATTGCTCGGTCATGCAACTTACCACCCAAATGAATTTTACCTCCTGTTCTTCTCACTAATAGAGCTTTCATTTGGTGGTATTTCATTGCTGCTGACATTTTTACTTTTTTTGTTATTAATCAAAATGTAACGATTTTTTAGCAAAAAAATGACATTTTTCACTTTCAGCTGTAAAATTTTGCAAAAAAAACGACATCCATATATAAATTTTTCGCTAAATTTATTGTTCTACATGTCTTTGATAAAAAAAAAATGTTTGGGTAAAAAAAAAATGGTTTGGGTAAAAGTTATAGAGTTTACAAACTATGGTACAAAAATGTGAATTTCCGCTTTTTGAAGCAGCTCTGACTTTCTGAGCATCTGTCATGTTTCCTGAGGTTCTACAATGCCCAGACAGTAGAAACACCCCACAAATGACCCCATTTCGGAAAGTAGACACCCTAAGGTATTCGCTGATGGGCATAGTGAGTTCATAGAACTTTTTATTTTTTGTCACAAGTTAGAGGAAAATGATGATTTTTTTTTTGATTTTTTTTTCCTTACAAAGTCTCATATTCCACTAACTTGTGCAAAAAAATAAAAACTTCCATGAACTCACTATGCCCATCATGAAATACCTTGGGGTGTCTTCTTTACAAAATGGGGTCACTTGTGGGGTAGTTATACTGCCCTGGCATTCTAGGGGCCCAAATGTGTGGGAAGTAGTTTGAAATCAAAATCTGTAAAAAATGGCCTGTGAAATCCGAAAGGTGCTCTTTGGAATATGTGCCCCTTTGCCCACCTAGGCGGCAAAAAAGTGTCACACATGTGGTATCGCCGTACTCAGGAGAAGTTGGGGAATGTGTTTTGGGGTGTCATTTTACATATACCCATGCTGGGTGAGATAAATATCTTGGCAAAAGACAACTTTTCCCATTTTTTTATACAAAGTTGGCATTTGACCAAGATATTTATCTCACCCAGCATGGGTATATGTAAAAAGACACCCCAAAACACATTGCCCAACTTCTCCTGAGTACGGTGATACCACATGTGTGACACTTTTTTGCAGCCTAGATGCACAAAGGTGCCCAAATTCCTTTTAGGAGGGCATTTTTAGACATTTGGATCCCAGACTTCTTCTCACGCTTTAGGGCCCCTAAAAAGCCAGGGCAGTATAAATACCCCACATGTGACCCCACTTTGGAAAGAAGACACCCCAAGGTATTCAATGAGGGGCCTGGCGAGTTCATAGAATTTTTTTTTGGCATAAGTTAGCGGAAATTGATATATTTTTTTTTTTCTCACAAAGTCTCAATTTCCGCTAACTTGGGACAAAAATGTCAATCTTTCATGGACTCAATATGCCCCTCAGCGAATACCTTGGGGTGTCTTCTTTCCAAAATGGGGTCATTTGTGGGGTGTTTGTACTGCCCTGGCATTTGAGGGTCTCCGCAATCATTACATGTATGGCCAGCATTAGGAGTTTCTGCTATTCTCCTTATATTGAGCATACGGGTAATGAGATTTTTTTTTTTCGTTCAGCCTCTGGGCTGAAAGAAAAAATGAACGGCACAGATTTCTTCATTCGCATCGATCAATGTGGATATAAAAAAACTCTGCCAAAAAAAAAAAAGAGGGGAAAGGCATCTGCCAGGACATAGGAGCTCCGCCCTACATCCATACCCACTTAGCTCGTATGCCCTGGCAAACCAGATTTCTCCATTCATATCAATCGATGTGGATGAATAAATCATTGCCGGGATTTTTTATATTTTTTATATATACAAAGTGTTTGCCAAAGCATATGAACACCACCGCCCCCTCAGCTCATATGCCTCGGCAAACGTATCTTTTACTGCAAAGGAGAAATCTCGTCTTGCAGCGCCGCATACACCGACTTGCGTGTAATCTGACAGCAGCGCAATGCTTCTGTCAGAATGCACATCGGTGCTGCAGCTAGTAGATCGGTTGGTCCACCTGGAAGGTAAAAAAAACAAAACAAAAAAGAAAAAACTAGGCCGCAACGCAACAATTTTATTAACTTTATAATAACTTTAGAACAGAACATATAAACTTTATTTAACTTTTGAAACTGAACGTTAACTTTTTTGCTTACTGGTGTTTTTTTTTGTTGTTGTTTTTTTTACCTGTTTTTATAGGACAAACCTCTCCTTCCCCATGGGACAATGTGCAAAGCGCAAATCGCCCAAAGATGTGGCGAAGTACATTATGCACTTTATCCCAGGTGAAAGGAGAGGTTTGCAGCAGCAGTGAGTGAATGGGCCCTAATAGGCCTGTGTGCCTGTCCTGGTGAGATGTAATCCCTATGCTAGGTGTACCTGTGTGTGGTACTTCCGGAAACACTCTCCAAAGCATAGGGCAGGGTGGTCAGGGCAGTCAGGACAGAAATAGCGGGTGTCACGCCTTATTCCACTCCTGCTACAGACACGACATCTTTTTCGGGGTGACGGTTGGGTTGAGGTACCAGGAACGACACAGGGGAAATGTCGCTCGTGTAGACGGCTAACTACACTGGTGGATGAGGCCACGGAACCTCCTGGGTACAGGAGGTTCTCGATGATCTCTTCCTGCTCTTCCTGAAATTTGAGGAAGGATCCTGTTCTCCCGGCCTTACTGTAGAGAACAAAACTATTGTACAGAGCCAATTGAATTAAATATACAGACACCTTCTTATACCAGCGTCTGGTGCGTCGGGAAACTAAATACGGAGACAACATCTGGTCATTGAAGTCCACCCCTCCCATGTGAAGGTTATAGTCGTGGACTGAGAGGGGCTTTTCAATGACACGGGTTGCTCGCTCAATTTGTATTGTCGTGTCTGCGTGAATGGAGGAGAGCATGTAAACGTCACGCTTGTCTCTCCATTTCACCGCGAGCAGTTCTTCGTTACACAGTGCGGCCCTCTGCCCCCTTGCAAGACGGGTGGTAACGAGCCGTTGGGGGAAGCCCGCGCTACAGCAGCCAATCTGTTCTAGAAACAAATGCCTGAAGAGGGCCACACTTGTGTAGAAATTCTCCACATAAAGATGGTACCCCTTGCCGAATAAGGGTGACACCAAGTCCCAGACTGTCTTCCCACTGCTCCCCAGGTAGTCAGGGCAACCGACCGGCTCCAGGGTCTGATCTTTTCCCTCATAGATCTGAAATTTGTGCGTATAGCCTGTGGCCCTTTCACATAGCTTATACAATTTGACCCCATACCGGGCGCGCTTGCTTGGGATTAGGGATGAGCGAACTCGAACTGTATAGTTCGGGTTCGTACCGAATTTTGGGGTGTCCGTGTTTCGTAAAAGTCCGGGTTCGGGTTCGGTGTTCGTCGCTTTCTTGGCGCTTTTTGACGCTTTCTTGGCGCTTTTTGAATGGCTGCAAAGCAGCCAATCAACAAGCGTCATACTACTTGCCCCAAGAGGCCGTCACAGCCATGCCTACTATCGGCATGGCTGTGATTGGCCAGAGCACCATGTGACCCAGCCTCTATTTAAGCTGGAGTCACATAGCGCCGCCCGTCACTCTGCTCTGATTAGCGTAGGGAGAGGTTGCGGCTGCGACAGTAGGGCGAGATTAGGCAGATTAACTCCTCCAAAGGACTTGATTATTGATCGATCTGCAGCTGTGGGTCATTGAGCTGCTGATACTCAATTGCTCACTGTTTTTAGGCTGCCCAGACCGTTTGTCAGTCACTTTTTTCTGGGGTGATCGGCGGCCATTTTGAGTCTTGTGGTGCGCCAGCACAAGCTGCGACCAAGTGCATTTAACCCTCAATGGTGTGGTTGTTTTTTGGCTAAAGCCTACATCAGGGTGAAGCTGTCACACCAAGTGCATTTAACCAGCAATAGTCTGTTTATTTTTTGGCCATATACTACATCAGGGGCAAGCTGCGCCTGTCACCAAGTGCATTTAACCCTCAATGGTGTGGTTGTTTTTTGGCTAAAGCCTACATCAGGGTGAAGCTGTCACACCAAGTGCATTTAACCAGCAATAGTCTGTTTATTTTTTGGCCATATACTACATCAGGAGCAAGCTGCGCCCGTCACCAAGTGCATTTAACCCTCAGTAGTGTGGTTGGTCAAGCTGTCACACCAAGTGCATTTAACCAGCAATAGTGTGGTTATTTTTTGGCCATATCCCAGTCTAATTCTGTCAGTAAATCTATACCGGTCACCCAGCGCCTAAATACTAGGCCTCAAATTTATATCCTGCTAAATCTGTCGTTACTGCTGTACTGTTCTGGCTGGGCAAGTTATTTAGTGTCCGTCAAAGCACATTTTTTGTTCTGGGTTGAAATACAATTCCCAATTTAGCAATTTCATAATTTAGTGGTTTCTGCTGTATCAGAGCTATTTGAAATCTATCCCTAAAAGGATATATAATATTCAAGGTGCACATAGGGACATTCAGAATAACTTCACACACACGCTACTGTGCATTTCCAAGTCTAATTCTGTCAGTAAATCCATACCGGTCACCCAGCGCCTAAATACTAGGCCTCAAATTGATATCCTGCTAAATCTGTCGTTACCGCTGTCCTGTTGTGGATGGGCAAGTTATTTAGTGTCCGTCAAAGCACATTTTTTGTTCTGGGTTGAAATACAATTCCCAATTTAGCAATTTCATAATTTAGTGGTTTCTGCTGTATCAGAGCTATTTGAAATCTATCCCTAAAAGGGTATATAATATTCAAGGTGCACATAGGGTCATTCTGAATAACTTCACACACACACTACTGTGCATTTCCAAGTATAATTCTGTCAGTAAATCTATACCGGTCACCCAGCGCCTAAATACTAGGCCTCAAATTTATATTCAGCTGAATTTGAATACAATACATTGGGCCAAATAATATTTTTGTTGTTGTGGTGAACGATAACAATGAGGAAAACATCTAGTAAGGGACGCGGACGTGGACATGGTCGTGGTGGTGTTAGTGGACCCTCTGGTGCTGGGAGAGGACGTGGCCGTTCTGCCACATCCACACGTCCTAGTGTACCAACTACCTCAGGTCCCAGTAGCCGCCAGAATTTACAGCGATATATGGTGGGGCCCAATGCCGTTCTAAGGATGGTAAGGCCTGAGCAGGTACAGGCATTAGTCAATTGGGTGGCCGACAGTGGATCCAGCACGTTCACATTATCTCCCACCCAGTCTTCTGCAGAAAGCGCACAGATGGCGCCTGAAAACCAAGCCCATCAGTCTGTCACATCACCCCCATGCATACCAGGGAAACTGTCTCAGCCTCAAGTTATGCAGCAGTCTCTTATGCTGTTTGAAGACTCCGCTGGCAGGGTTTCCCAAGGGCATCCACCTAGCCCTTCCCCAGCGGTGAAAGACATAGAATGCACTGACGCACAACCACTTATGTTTCCTGATGATGAGGACATGGGAATACCACCTCAGCATGTCTCTGATGATGACGAAACACAGGTGCCAACTGCTGCGTCTTTCTGCAGTGTGCAGACCGAACAGGAGGTCAGGGATCAAGACTGGGTGGAAGACGATGCAGGGGACGATGAGGTCCTAGACCCCACATGGAATGAAGGTCGTGCCACTGACTTTCACAGTTCGGAGGAAGAGGCAGTGGTGAGACCGAGCCAACAGCGTAGCAAAAGAGGGAGCAGTGGGCAAAAGCAGAACACCCGCCGCCAAGATACTCCGCCTGCTACTGACCGCCGCCATCTTGGACCGAGCACCCCAAAGGCAGCTTCAAGGAGTTCCCTGGCATGGCACTTCTTCAAACAATGTGCTGACGACAAGACCCGAGTGGTTTGCACGCTGTGCCATCAGAGCCTGAAGCGAGGCATTAACGTTCTGAACCTTAGCACAACCTGCATGACCAGGCACCTGCATGCAAAGCATGAACTGCAGTGGAGTAAACACCTTAAAACCAAGGAAGTCACTCAGGCTCCCCCTGCTACCTCTTCTGCTGCTGCCGCCTCGGCCTCTTCTGCTGCTGTCGCCTCGGCCTCTTCTGCTGCTGCTGCCTCGGCCTCTTCTGCTGCTGCCGCCTCGGCCTCTTCCTCCGCCTCTGGAGGAACGTTGGCACCTGCCGCCCAGCAAACAGGGGATGTACCACCAACACCACCACCACCTCCGTCACCAAGCATATCAACCATGTCACACGGCAGCGTTCAGCTCTCCATCTCACAAACATTTGAGAGAAAGCGTAAATTCCCACCTAGCCACCCTCGATCCCTGGCTCTGAATGCCAGCATTTCTAAACTACTGGCCTATGAAATGCTGTCATTTAGGCTGGTGGACACAGACAGCTTCAAACAGCTCATGTCGCTTGCTGTCCCACAGTATGTTGTTCCCATCCGGCACTACTTCTCCAGGAGAGCCGTGCCTTCCCTGCACAACCAAGTATCCGATAAAATCAAGTGTGCACTGCGCAACGCCATCTGTGGCAAGGTCCACCTAACCACAGATACGTGGACCAGTAAACACGGCCAGGGACGCTATATCTCCCTAACTGCACACTGGGTAAATGTAGTGGCAGCTGGGCCCCAGGCGGAGAGCTGTTTGGCGCACGTCCTTCCGCCGCCAAGGATCACAGGGCAACATTCTTTGCCTCCTGTTGCCACCTCCTCCTACTCGGCTTCCTCCTCCTCTTCTTCCACCTGCTCATCCAGTCAGCCACACACCTTCACCACCAACTTCAGCACAGCCCGGGGTAAACGTCAGCAGGCCATTCTGAAACTCATATGTTTGGGGAACAGGCCCCACACCGCACAGGAGTTGTGGCGGGGTATAGAACAACAGACCGACGAGTGGTTGCTGCCGGTGAGCCTCAAGCCCGGCCTGGTGGTGTGTGATAATGGGCGAAATCTCGTTGCAGCTCTGGGACTAGCCGGTTTGACGCACATCCCTTGCTTGGCGCATGTGCTGAATTTGGTGGTGCAGAAGTTCATTCACAACTACCCCGACATGTCAGAGCTGCTGCATAAAGTGCGGGCCGTCTGTTCGCGCTTCCGGCGTTCACATCCTGCTGCTGCTCGCCTGTCTGCGCTACAGCGTAACTTCGGCCTTCCCGCTCACCGCCTCATATGCGACATGCCCACCAGGTGGAACTCCACCTTGCACATGCTGGACAGACTGTGCGAGCAGCAGCAGGCCATAGTGGAGTTTCAGCTGCAGCACGCACGGGTCAGTCGCACTACAGAACAGCACCACTTCACCACCAATGACTGGGCCTCCATGCGAGACCTGTGTGCCCTGTTGCGCTGTTTCGAGTACTCCACCAACATGGCCAGTGGCGATGACGCCGTTATCAGCGTTACAATACTACTTCTATGTCTCCTTGAGAAAACACTTAGGGCGATGATGGAAGAGGAGCTGGCCCAGGAGGAGGAGGAGGAGGAGGAAGAGGGGTCATTTTTAGCACTTTCAGGCCAGTCTCTTCGAAGTGACTCAGAGGGAGGTTTTTGGCAACAGCAGAGGCCAGGTACAAATGTGGCCAGCCAGGGCCCACTACTGGAGGACGAGGAGGACGAGGATGAGGAGGAGGTGGAGGAGGATGAGGATGAAGCATGGTCACAGCGGGGTGGCACCCAACGCAGCTCGGGTCCATCACTGGTGCGTGGCTGGGGGGAAAGGCAGGACGATGACGATACGCCTCCCACAGAGGACAGCTTGTCCTTACCCCTGGGCAGCCTGGCACACATGAGCGACTACATGCTGCAGTGCCTGCGCAACGACAGCAGAGTTGCCCACATTTTAACGTGTGCGGACTACTTGGTTGCCACCCTGCTGGATCCACGCTACAAAGACAATGTGCCCACCTTACTTCCTGCACTGGAGCGTGATAGGAAGATGCGCGAGTACAAGCGCACGTTGGTAGACGCGCTACTGAGAGCATTCCCAAATGTCACAGGGGAACAAGTGGAAGCCCAAGGCCAAGGCAGAGGAGGAGCAAGAGGTCGCCAAGGCAGCTGTGTCACGGCCAGCTCCTCTGAGGGCAGGGTTAGCATGGCAGAGATGTGGAAAACTTTTGTCAACACGCCACAGCTAACTGCACCACCACCTGATACGGAACGTGTTAGCAGGAGGCAACATTTCACTAACATGGTGGAACAGTACGTGTGCACACCCCTCCACGTACTGACTGATGGTTCGGCCCCATTCAACTACTGGGTCTCTAAATTGTCCACGTGGCCAGAGCTAGCCTTTTATGCCTTGGAGGTGCTGGCCTGCCCGGCGGCCAGCGTTTTGTCTGAACGTGTATTCAGCACGGCAGGGGGTGTCATTACAGACAAACGCAGCCGCCTGTCTACAGCCAATGTGGACAAGCTGACGATCATAAAAATGAACCAGGCATGGATCCCACAGGATCTGTCCGTCCCTTGTCCAGATTAGACATTAACTACCTCCCCTTAACCATATATTATTGTACTCCAGGGCACTTCCTCATTCAATCCTATTTTTATTTTCATTTTACCATTATATTGCGAGGCTACCCAAATTTGAATGAACCTCTCCTCTGTCTGGGTGCCGGGGCCTAAATATATGCCAATGGACTGTTCCAATGTTGGGTGACGTGAAGCCTGATTCTCTGCTATGACATGCAGACTGATTCTCTGCTGACATGAAGCCAGATTCTCTGTTACGGGACCTCTCTCCTCTGCCTGGGTGCTGGGCCTAAATATATGACAATGGACTGTTGCACTGGTGGCTGACGTGAAGCCTGATTGTCTGTTACGGGACCTCTCTCCTCTGCCTGGGTGCTGGGCCTAAATATATGACAATGGACTGTTGCACTGGTGGCTGACGTGAAGCCAGATTGTCTGTTATGGGACCTCTCTCCTCTGCCTGGGTGCTGGGCCTAAATATATGCCAATGGACTGTTGCAGTGGTGGCTGACGTGAAGCCTGATTCTCTGCTATGACATGCAGACTGATTCTCTGCTGACATGAAGACAGATTCTCTGTTACGGGACCTCTCTCCTCTGCCTGGGTGCCGGGGCCTAAATATCTGAGAATGGACTGTTCCAGTGGTGGGTGACGTGAAGCTAGATTCTCTGCTATGGGACCTCTCTCCAATTGATTTTGGTTAATTTTTATTTATTTAATTTTTATTTTCATTCATTTCCCTATCCACATTTGTTTGCAGGGGATTTACCTACATGTTGCTGCCTTTTGCAGCCCTCTAGCCCTTTCCTGGGCTGTTTTACAGCCTTTTTAGTACCGAAAAGTTCGGGTCCCCATTGACTTCAATGGGGTTCGGGTTCGGGACGAAGTTCGGATCGGGTTCGGATCCCGAACCCGAACATTTCCGGGAAGTTCGGCCGAACTTCTCGAACCCGAACATCCAGTTGTTCGCTCAACTCTACTTTGGATGTATTGTTTGAAGCCAAGGCGCCCGGTAAAATGTATAAGGGACTCGTCTACGCAGATGTTTTGCTCAGGGGTATACAAATCTGCAAATTTCTGGTTGAAGTGGTCTATGAGGGGCCGAATTTTGTGGAGCCGGTCAAAAGCTGGGTGGCCTCTGGGACGGGAGGTGGTGTTGTCGCTAAAGTGCAGGAAACGCAGGATGGCCTCAAATCGTGTCCTGGACATGGCAGCAGAGAACATGGGCATGTGTTGAATTGGGTTCATGGACCAATATGACCGCAATTCATGCTTTTTGGTTAGACCCATGTTGAGGAGGAGGCCCAGAAAAGTTTTAATTTCGGAAACTTGGACGGGTTTCCACCGGAAAGGCTGGGCATAAAAGCTTCCCGGGTTGGCGGATATAAATTGAGTGGCATACCGATTTGTTTCTGCCACGACTATGTCCAAGAGCGCCGCAGTCAAGAACAGCTCAAAAAATCCCAGGGCCGAACCGATCTGAGCTGTCTCAACCCGAACTCCAGACTGTGCGGTGAAAGGGGGAACTAATGGTGCGGCTGAAGTTGGGGACTGCCAATCAGGATTTGCCAGCACCTCAGGGATTCTAGGGGGTCTACGGGCCCGTCTGTGCAGTGGCTGCGACGGGGTAACTACTGCACGTGCCACCGTACCAGCTTCAACTGCCCTTCTGGTGCTCGCCACTTCACCATGTTGTACGGCAGTGCTGGTACTAGGTCCAGGGAGGGCTGCGCTGCTGGTGTATGCCTCACCACGTAATCCGACAGCGCCAGCCCCACTCTGCTGTCCTTGAAGCGGATCCCGCGCAACCTGCGGTCTAGCGACACGGGGCCGGGTACGCCTAGTGCTATCAGGGACCTCAGCCTCCTCGTCCGAACTTTGGGTCAGAGAGCCACTGCTTTCTACAGGTTCATATTCTGACCCACTGGATTCGTCAGATGAGGGTTCCCATTCCTCATCCGACTGGGTCAGAAGCCTGTAGGCCTCTTCAGAAGAATACCCCCTGTTAGACATTTGGGCTACTAAATTTAGGGGTATTCCCTGAGACTACCCAAGAAAAAAAGCAAGCCTGTCTTACAAATGGGAGGCTAGCGAAGTACCGGAGGCCGCTGCGGTTGATAAAAAAATATCAAAACTGATTTTTTTATCGCCGCAGCGCGTGTAAAGTGATTGTGCAGTGATCAAAAAATATATATTTTTTGTCACTGCGGCGGGGCGGGTGTGGGTGAACGCACGTGTGGGTGACCGATCAGGCCTGATCAGGCAAACACTGCGTTTTGGGTGGAGGGCGAACTAAGGTGATTCTAATACTATTACCCTGGGTTCAGACCTGAGCGTTTTACAGGGCGTTCCTACGCGCTGTAAAACGCACAACAGGCAAGAACCAATGATTCCCTATGGGAATGGTTCTCACCTGGGCATTTTACAGCGCGTACGATCGCGCTGTAAAACGCCCGACGCTCAAACAAGTGCTTGAGCTTTTTTTTGGACGTTTGTCGCGCGTTCCCGCACATAGATATTCGGGAACGCGCGACAATGTGTGCACGCCTGTCTCTGTATGCGCGATTGTAAACGCCCGTACAATCGCGCATACAGAGCGCTCGTTTCAGAACGCTCAGGTGTGAACCCCCTGTTATAGATCTGACTGTGATCAGTTTTGATCACTTCCAGATACTATAAAAGTACAAATGCTGATTAGCGATACGCTAATCAGCGAATAACGGACTGCGGTGCGGTGGGCTGGGCGCTAACCGATCACTAAACTACCTAACCAAGGGGCCTAAACTATCCTAAAACCTAACGGTCAATACCAGTGAAAAAAAAAAGTGACAGTTTACACTGATCACTTTTTTCACTTTCACTAGTGATTGACAGGGGCAAGAAGGGGTGATCAAGGGGTTAAATGGGGTGCAGGGGGGTGATCTGGGGCTATGTGTAGTGTTTGGTGCTACTCACTGTGAAGCCTGCTCCTCTGCTGGATCCAACCGACGAAAAGAACCAGCAGAGGAGCAGGGAAGCCATATAACAGATCATATTTACTAATATGATGTGTTAGATGGCTTCTGATTTTTGATTTTAAAAATCGCCAGCCACGGTCATTGGCTGGCAGGCTGGTGATGTGACCCCCCTCTAACTTTTGCCGGCCCGCGATGCGCATGCGTCTCGCGAGATGACGCGTATATGCGTGACTGCGCAGCGCTGCCGCCTCCGGACCGCGATCCTGCGTTAGGCGGTCTGAGACAATTATTTTAAGGAAACCCATGGGGTTAAATTGTACTGACGGTGATGTAAATGTAGAAATACCCAACACATTGATCCAATATATTCATACTGAAATCTATGTAATGAGCCTCATATATACGACTGTATTTTCGGGCCGTGTCTGATCCACATTATTTACGGATCCCACATGGACTTATTAATTTCTATGGGGCTTAAAAAAATGGATGTCCTCTGCGTGGCCTTTTCTCGAATTATAGAACATGGCCTATTCTTGGCCTAAGAGGTGATATTTTTGAGGGATGTCATTGATGTTAATAGACCACGAGTCTATGGATCTATAGCTTTATATCATTTAGCTCAGGATTAACAAAAATGCAAAAATAACCCTATTCCTAAAACATAAATGAAAAATGGTGTGTTTTGTCTGCCATCTAGTGGTAGAATCCATTATTGTCTCTGGTCTGACGCTGATTTTTGCTCTCTGAGTAAAGAGTTTTTTCTGTGCCATGGACTGCCTCTTTCTTAACCCGGAGATTTTTTTGACTTTGGAGTTTTCGTTTTTCGCTCCTGAAACTGCTATTGGGCCAAAGTGCTCAGTGCACCCCTTGAAAAATTCCTTATATTTTCCATAATGGGGTCACTTTGGGGCTTCTTTCACTGTTGGGGTGCCTCAGGGTGTCTTCAAATACGACACGGTGCCTGAAAATTATTCCAGCGAAATCTGCCTTCCAAAAGCCACACGGTGTTCCTCCCATTCTGAGCCCCGCTGTGTGCTCATACAGCACTTTATGACCACATATGGGGTGTTTCTGTAAACTTAAGAATCAGGGTAACAAATATTGAGGTTTATTTTGTTGTTAACCCATGCTGGGTGGCAGGAGAAATGGATCTAAATGGAAAAATCAGCTAAAAAAGTGAAATAATAAAAATTAACCTCCATTTTCCATTAGTTCTGGTGGAACACTAAGGGTACATGCACACGTTCAGGATTCATGTGCGGAGAATCCGCACTGAAATCCGCAGGTGTTCGCAGGCAAATCTGTGCGGTCAATCCGTATTAATTGGTGCGGATTTGCATGCGGATTTGCGTGCGGATTTGGTGCGGATTTTCCGCCTGCGGATTTCACTAAGTGAATGAAGAAAATCCGGTCAGGAAAAATAAAATAAATTGACATGCTGCGGATTTTAAAATCCCCACCGCCGGTCAAAATCCGCGCAGAAAAAATCAGCATCATGTGCATTGAGAATTTCAAATTCTCATAGAATACAATGTACATGACCTACGGTGCGGATATTCCGCACGCAAATCCGCGCGGAAAATCCGCACGCAATCCTGATCGTGTGCATGTAGCCTTAAAGAGGATCTTTCACTAGAAAAAATTATCTAAACTGACTATACAGACGTGTAGAGCGGCGCCCAGGGATCCCCCTGCACTTA
This sequence comes from Bufo gargarizans, assembly GCF_014858855.1. Classification (NCBI taxonomy): domain Eukaryota; kingdom Metazoa; phylum Chordata; class Amphibia; order Anura; family Bufonidae; genus Bufo; species Bufo gargarizans. The sequence goes on along the minus strand of NC_058087.1, from coordinate 168,611,965 downwards.
CTGTTATCCCCGGGCGCTGCTCCGTTCTCCGGTTATAGCCTCCGGTATGTTCATAGTTAGGCTCCACCCAGGGGAACCTGCCGCGGTCTCCTTCTCCTATGCTGTAGCGCTGGCCAATCGCAGCGCTCAGCTCATAGCCTGGATATGAGCTGAGCGCTGCGATTGGCCAGCACTACAGCATAGGAGAAAGAGACGCTGTTTTTATTTAATTTTATTAACTCTTTCTAGGGGGGACGTAAAAGGAAAAAAAAACTGCAATTTGCCACATTGGAGATTGATCAAAGCTGATGTAAAGGAAAACTGGCTTAGTTGCCTATAGCAACCAATCAGATTCCACCTTTCATTTTCAAAAGGCGCTCTTAAAAATGAAAGCTGTAATCTGATTGGTTGCTATGGGCAACTAAGCCAGTTCTACTTTATGCCAGTTTTGATCAATCTTCCCCTCTATTTAAAAAAAAATCCTATGTCTTTTATCCTCAGAGCCATAACATTTTTAGAGCCCAACACAGCCACGTGAGGGCTTGTTTTTTTTGGGGGGGGGGGGGGGGGATTAATGGACGTTATCATTGGTACCATTTTGGGGTACGTATTATTTTTGGGATCGCTTTCTATTCTGCTTTTACAGAATTTTTTATGGAATTTTCCAGTACATATTAAAAATTAGATAACTTAATAGGTCTCTACAACTGCTGCGCCCTCTGCATTTTGTCATAGGTACAAAACTGCTGACAGATGCCCTTTAAATGGGTTGTCTATGCTGAGACAATTATTTTAAGGAAAGACATGGGGTTAAATTGTACTGACGGTGATGTAAATGTAGAAATGTCCAACACATTGATCCAATATATTCATACTGAAATCTATGTAATGAGCCTCATATATACGACTGTATTTTCGGGCCGTGTCTGATCCTCATTATTTACGGATCCCACATGGACTTATTAATTTCTATGGGGCTTAAAAACATGGATGTCCTCTGCATGGCCATTCCTCGAATTATAGAACATGCCCTATTCTTGGCCTAAGAGGTGATATTTTTGAGGGATGTCATTGATTTTAATAGACCACGAGTCTATGGATCTATAGCTTTATATCATTTAGGTCGGGATTAACAAAAATGTGAAAATAACCCTATTTCTAAAACATAAATGAAAAATTGTGTGTTTTGTCTGCCATCTAGTGGTAGAATCCATTATTGTCTCTGGTCTGACGCTGATTTTTGCTCTCTGAGTAAAGAGTTTTTTTTCTGTGCCATGGACTGCCTTTTTCTTAACCCGGAGAATTTTTTGACTTTTTGGAGTTTTCGTTTTTCACTCCTCGCCTTTCCAGAACCATAACTTTTTTTTAAATATTTCCATTCACATAGTTGTATGAGGACAAGTTGTACTTTCCAACGCCACCATTTAATATTGCATAGATTGTAGTGGGAATTGGGAAAAAAATTCTAAAGGTGGTGGAATTTTTTTTTTACGGCGTTCATTCTGTGGTAAAATGACTAGTGAAATTCATTCTCTAGGTCATTACGACTCCGGCAATACCACATATGTGTACTTTTCCTTGCATTTTGATGCTGAGAAAAAATAAATAAAAGACTTGAAAAAAAATTTATTTATTTTTTTGCTGTCATATTCTGACCCCTATAACTTTTTTGTAGTTAGGTGTGCGGAGCTGTATGAGGGCTAATTTTTTTCGGGGTGATCTGTACTTTTCATTGATACTATTCTGAGGCGTGTACAACTTTTTTATCTTTTTTTATTTAATTTTTTGGCAAATTGACCATTTTGACCCCTTTTTTTAAAAGTTTTTGGCCCCCTTTTTTTCCATATGGGATTAATACTTTTTTCCATATGGGATTTAATATTTTGATAGTGCAGGTGTTTTCACACACGGCGATACCCTTGATGTGTATTTGAGCTTTTTTTATTATTTTTATTATTTGTAAAAACTTTATTTATTTTTTTACCCTTTTTTATAGTTCCCATAGGGAACTATAACAAGCAATCATTTGATTGCTGTTATCATAGACTTCAATGCACTTGCATTGAAGTCTATGATGATTTTTCAACTTTCCAATGGAGCCCATAGGAAACACTGTGCAGTAGCCCCTGTCATACAAGCTCCGGCTACTCCGATCACTGCACGGGGGAGCCGGAGCATCACCGGAAGCGCGTGTTTTCAGCGCGCTCAGATGACGTAGTCAAGTTTGACCAAGGCATCCGAGGGGTTAAATGTCCGCGATCTGCATTACCGCCAGTCGCGGACATTAGCTGCGTGTGTCTGCTGTAAGAAACATAGCAGGCATCTGGTTGCTATGGCACCCGCTCTGCTCAGGAGAGGGCACCATCTTTAAAGACCTAACATGGGATGTAATAGTACGTCACATATCAGGAAATGGTTAAAATAATTGGGCCTCATTTATAGTAAAACTGTCTGTCGCCCATAGCAACCAATCAGAGTTCAGCTTTCATTTCTTAAACTGCTCTGAAAAAATAAAGGCTGATCTCTGATTGGTTGCTATAGGCAACAAAGACAGTCTTAGTTTTGATAAACGAGGCCCGATAAACCACCGGACAGGAGGGAGCAGAGGAGAGCCGATAACTGGGGGAGGTTTGGTGCTATTGGTACGGTTAGACTGTGGGCCTGGTTTCCGATAGGAGAAAGCTTGTTCCCCTGTGGAGAGGCAGGAAAGACTGGAGGTGGTGGATGGGAGGTCGGTCGGGGCTTGTGAAGGAGGTCTCCTATAGACAATTCTGAGGGGGGAGCAGTATGGCTACTTTGCCAAGTGGGGCCTGGTGTGTGGATCATAGAGTAGACTGGGGAATCTCCCAAGGGAGGAAATCCTATGTCACCACCTGGTATCTTTTAAGGCCTCATGCACATGACCATATTTTGTATCAGTGCCCAGGGGTGCACCACCAATGAGGCCAGGTGAGGCAATCGCCTCAGGCAGCACCAGGTAGGGAAACCTATAAACGGACACTGAGAAATGCTAAGCTATAAAAATATTATTTTATTGAATGCATAATTAAAACATACAAAGGAGCCGACAGACAAATGCAAACAGTGCGGTACAGTCCTGGGAGAATTTTGCAGAGTACAAGAGTATAATGAAGCAAGTGACCTAAACACAAGAGCCTGTAAACGAAAAAACTGCTATATAAGATATATATAAATAGATGTCCACAATCCATGAGAGTGCAGATAATGTCACCAAGTATAAAGTGCCTGTGCAAACTGCGGGATAAGCAGAAAAACAATGGCAACTCTCAGGTGGGAGTCTTTAATTAGATATATATCTATTCAATCAGATGGTAAAGTGCATGTGCAAGCCACATAAAATTGGCAAAGAAATATGGTAAACGTTTGTTCAGGAGGCTCAAACCGCAATAAAATACATCCAATAAGCGGGAAAAAAGGTAACAAGTCCACAGGAAGACCGCACACCCCGACGCGCGTTTCGATTGAAATAAATGGGGCATCCCAATCTCCACCCCTGGGAATGCCTGGAAACACCCATGTGTGGGTGGGGTTAAAGTTAGCCCCACCCATGTTCACCCAGAGACTGCCTGAATTTGCCAGGACTGACTCTGAAATTCAGTAACAATCCCTGCAAATTTAGGACAGTTGGCTACTATGCAAGACCATACTTATCGGCATTGTATTTGTTATATTTGAGGCATGTAAGCCCCGCCCCTGGGAATGCACCGGAACCAACCCAGGACTGCCCAATTATGGGTGGGGCTTACATAGGCACCACAGATTTTCAACCCAGGATAGCCCAAAATTCCTGTAACAGTCCCTGCAAATTTGGGACTTTTTGGCAACTAGGCAAGACCCACTTTTGTGTCATAAAAAAGTTTATAATTTGAAACTTTTTGTGCTTTTCAAACGTCTTCCTCGGCCTGGTGGATTTTCTATATTTTATGCCAAAAACTGGAGTAAATTACGGCTCAGATAGATGTCAAATTCTGGCGCACAAACTGCAGGAAGATGTGTAATAAATTTGGCGCATTGGGCTATGGACTTTAGGCTGGTGTATGTAATGCCAGGCTTAGGCTTAGTATATCTGCCCCCACATCGTCTATGTGTAAGAACCAAAATCTTCACGGCAAGTCCTCTGAATGCATTTATTACACATGATAGAAATAGCCATTAAAAAAAATTATAGAAATAAAATTCTGCAATTCTAACAAATTTCTACAACGGTCATATACATTAACATATAGCACTGGATTAAACGAAAGATCAAATAGAAATTGAAAACATTAAAGAAGTGAAAATTAAAACAACTAAATAATAATCAATGATAATGTTATTCCATCGGTGGCAGCGCCTTGGTCAGAGGCTGGAGAGTTCAGCACTGCCATAGCTGGTTGAAGGGGACCAAACCTCCAGGGAATTCGGACTTGGTTCCGTTTGACCAGCCATAGCAGCCTGTAGGCCACCCCTGGAGAGCTCCACAGATTCCTCCACTCAGACGAGCAACCTGCAAAACACAAAAAACAAAAGTGATACCAATGTGGAGACCTAGGCTGAACGGTGGTGAGAGAGCGGCAAACAGGACACTGACAATGAGAAGAGGGGAAGGAGGAAAAAATACACAAGTTATAAACCATCCAGACATCATTAGTGCATGAGTAATGGTGGAAAAAGTGAAATGGAAGATAAAAAGATAGAGAGATGGATAGATAGATAGATAGATAGATAGATAGATAGATAGATAGATAGATATGAGATAGATGGATAGATAGAAGATAGAGAGATAGATAGAAGATAGAGAGATAGATAGATAGATAGATATGAGATAAATAGATAGATAGATAATAGATAGAGAGATAGATAGATGATGATAGATAGATAGATATGAGATAGATAGATAATAGATAGATAGATAGATAGATAGATAATAAATAGATAGATAGATAGATAGATATGAGATAGATAGATAGATATGAGGTAGGTAGCTGTATAATTGATACATACAGTAGATGTTTGAAATGAACCTCCACATACATATGGTGCTGTCCTCTATTAGCAATATCATGAGAAAGTCTTAAGAAGTGCTGGATTATCACACTTTCTGGACTATCGGATGTTGGATTATTCTAGGCTGCCGGTCACACTCTGCACATACATTAGTGTCTATGTGCGGTATTTCCCGTCCAGCCTCACATGGTGGTCAGTATGTAATTACCTCACAGCGACCTGAGAAAGACAAACCTCCTGTCAGCTGCCGGCAATTAGTCACTGCCAGAGCCTGGCGCTGAAATACCCGGATCTGTCTACCTATCTGTATCTATCTATCTAATATCTATCTATCTATCATCTATCTATCTATCTATCTATCTAATATCTATCTATCTATCATCTATCTATCTATCTATCATCTATCTATCTATCTAATATCTATCTATGTATCTATCTATTATCTATCTATTATCTATCTATCTATCTATTATCTATCTATCTATCTATTATCTATCTATCTATCTATCTATCTATCTATCTATCTATCTATCTATCATCTATCTATCTGTATCTATCTCCTATCTATCTATCTATCTATCTATCTATCTATCTATCTATCTATCTGTATCTATCTCCTATCTATCTATCTATCTATCTATCTATTATCTATCTATCTATCTATCTATCTATCTATCTATCTATCTATCTATCTATTATCTATCTATCTATTATCTATCTATCTATCTATCTATCTATCTATCTATCTATCTATCTATTATCTATCTATCTATCTCATATCTATCTATCTATCTATCTATCTAATATCTATCTAATTATCTATCTAATATCTATCTATCATTTCTGAGCATTTCTACTTTAAAAATAAATATCGCAAAGTTCTACGTTTCCATCACTTTTTCATTACCCCTCTGGAGCTGCCATCCTTGTGATGACTCCACAGGAGCTTGATAGCAGCCATATTAGCGGTTACCCAACTTTCCCAGGATCCTGAATGGCAAACCTATCCATGTATATACTGATACATCCTCCACTGCTGTAGACGCTGTTAGGGACCCTTGTAGGAACCCCATAGGAGGTTCACAGCGGCCATATTGGTGGTCACCCAACTCTCCCATAGCCCTGAATGACACCCTCCGCTGCTGCTGTATCACTCTGTAACCAGCAGGAGGAGCTGTTCAGGACTGTAAGGACTCACCAAGCTTTCCCAGAGCCCTGAGCGGTAGGAAGTGCAATGCTACATAACATAGGAAATGTGTAGGTAATCTGGTTGACAATGTCATCTGTAGCGGCCATATTGGTGGTCACCCAGCTTTCCCAGACCCCCGAAAAGTAAATCTGTCCACTACTGCAACCTACCGTACCATATCACTGGAGGATGTGCCGCTCAGGACTGTTGGAAAGTTTGAAGATGGCCCTCATACTGGCCATAGGGGGGGGGTCACCCAGCTTTCCCAGTATCAGATAGGACTAAATAGAACTCAACAGGTGGAGACGACTCAAGGCCTTTGATCTGCTAGCGGTGTGATTGACGGCAGATCTCCAGGGATGTGTCAAGTGACCTTCTGCGGGCGTCCGTCAGCGAGGAGCGCCGATCTCAGGCCGCACATTCCAAGTAGAACTAAGGGGATCATGTTTGGATATTGGAGCAGCGCAGAAGAGGAGACAGCTGGACCACTGACCTTTAACTACGTCCACGCTGACACACAAACTATTTACCGCGCCAAGTGGGGGCGGGAGGGGGGGGGCCGCGCATCGTGTCCGACGTCTAAATAATCACCATGTGCTCAGACCAATATAACCTCCGGAGTACAGGGAAAGCTGGGCGAAATCCAAACTGACCACCATGGCGGCTCCACGGTGGTCGTCACCCAGCTTTCCGCGGTTCCTGAGTGCCCGGTTACACAATGACACAGACAGATCTGACCTTCAGGAGTTCGGGAAAGCAAAAGTCCTCAAGGTGAGCCCACACGCTGCCGATTTGCGCAGTGGATGACATTTTACGGATCTGCATAAACTGACTTTGATTCTGAAATCTGAAGCACATCAACATATATGGCGGATATATTGTGAAGGGGGGGGGGGGGATGCACAGAGATAGGCTACATGTACACGACCGTATGTGTTTTGCGGTCCGTAAAAAAAACCCGGATGACATCCATATGCCATCCGTTTTTTTGGGGGCGGATCCATTGTAACAATGCCTAAAACGGACAAGAATAGAAATTGTTCTATTTTTTTTGCGCGGGGCTACGGAACGGACATACGGATGCGGAGAGAAAAAAAAACTAAAAACGGAAAGGACACGGAAACAAAATACGTTCGTGTGCATGAGGCCATACAGCGTCACATTCCGCAGAAAAATCCGCACTGGACACATGCGGCTTCGTAGAGGATTTCCTGCGAAAGCTGCGATGGAAAAAAAAAATTGCCCATAGGCTCCATGCACGCAACTGTATCCGTTTTGCAGTCCGTGTGGCGTCCGCATTGTATTTGGGGACCCATTGTCTTCGATGGGTCCGTGATCCACATTTTGCGGAACAGACATAAGGATGCGGAAAGCACATGGATGATCCGTGTGCTTTCTACATTCTGTATGTCCGTTTCGTAAAAAGATAGAACGCGTCCTCTACTTATCCCAAAAATGCGATGAAGCCAATGGGTCTGCCAAAAATGCGGTTGCAACACAGACCACACGTGTATTTTGCGGAACGCAAAATGGACAAGGTCATGCCCATGGAGCCATAAAGGGGTATTCTGGCAGTTACAAGTTATCCCCTATCCACAGAATAGGTGATAACTATTAGATCGGTGGGAGTCCTACCGCGGAGGCTCCCACCGGTCACAAGAACCTGGGCCCTTTACCCCTCAGAGCCCCTCGAAATGAACGGAGCGGCAGGTTGGCCATGTGAACTGCCGCTGTATTCATCTCTATGGGCGTTCCAGGAATAACGGAGCACTGTGCTGCTGTAGAGACAGAGGATTGGCAGTACAAGGGGCCTACCAGGGGCCTACGAGGGGTACGGTATACCCACCAACATGGATGCAATAGTATCAATAAAGTTTTTCTTTTTTTCAACAAGCCCCTTTGATAGCACGGCGGGGGGGGGGGGGGGGGGGTCTTAGCATCGCTTGAGATGTGGTGTACCATAAAAACAAGTACTGATATAACGCTTTCCTCACAATAGGAGCCAACACGACCTTGAAGGACTGATTCTGGACACTGACGGGGCGGGGTTCGGGGTCGGTGTGTTAGATCCGTCTGGAGAGGGGCGTCTGCAGCAGCTCTCAGTGAAACCACACACTTCCTTACATTCCATAGCTATGTAATGTCATATGGGCATATAAAGAAGCATGTTCTCTCAAAGAGAAGAGCGCCACCCTCGGCAGTGTAAGGCGTAAAATGACATAAACAATACATAATATGCGGGTGTAATAGATTGTAGCCTCTATGTCCTGGGGGGAGCAGATGGAGCATTGTAAGTACACAGTGGTAGGGAGGTGTTATTACAGTTTGGGACCTGTAGAGGGAGATGGTGAGCACTTTTCTTTATCGACAGGAAGCGCTTTACGACACGCTGGAAAGTCACCTTCACTGAAAAAAGCTAATCTTTTGGCTCCCTGGAGATAAGGGGCGCCATAGATACCTGGCGCATACTCATCTCCATCTAAAAGATGCGCATTTCTCACAACTGGAAATGCGTGGGAGGTGATGGCAGCTGGTCGGCATAGTGTCAGGCCATGTTGGTGAATACCAGCTTGGGTTCATCTGAGATTTTTTTGGGGACTTTTAGAGAATCTATTGAAAAGCATGATCATAGCCCGATTCTGTGATTAAGGCCTCTTGCACACAAACGTTTTTTTTTTATTCTGTTTACGTTCCGTTTTTTTTTGTGTTCCGTATACGGAACCATTCATTTCAATGGGTCCGTAAAAAAAAAAGAAACGGAATGTACTCCGCATGCATTTCGTTTCCGCATTTCCGTTCAAAGATAGAACATGTCCTATTACTGCCTGCAAATCACGCTCCGTAGCTCCATTCAAGTCAACGGGGCTGTAAAAAAAAAAACGGAACAGATACAGAATGCATCTGTCTGTCTTCCGTATCCGTTCCGTTTTTGCGGAACCGTCTATTGAAAATGTTATGCCCAGCCCAATATTTTCTATGTAATTACTGTATACTGTAATGCCATGCTTCCGTTTCTGTTCCACAAAAATGCAAACGGAAACGGAAAAACGGAACGGAAACACTACTGTAACAAAAAAACGGAAAAACTGATCTATTTAAAACGGACTGCAAAACACTGAAAAAGCCATACGGTCGTGTGCAGGAGACCTAGGGGGGTTAATTAGGGAAAATAACAAAAATATCTGATAATCGGAAGCAAATCAAATGGGATTTTTTTTTCACTTCCCCATAGGAAAGGATGAGGAAGGATCACCAGCAGGGGGCGCTGATATCTGGCTGGTTGCTCTTGGTTACGGCAGTGCTACAATGTATCAATTTAAACTAGCCTATCCTTATGATTGATGCTTTGTCATTATTTTTTATACTTTTTTTTCTCCATGCACAGGACCTAACATGGCAGATAAATGTTACCCAGGACGTCAGATTCCAAAAATGTATAGAATTATCTCTAGATTAAAGGAGTTCAGCATGTGGCGTTTATCCTGTAGAGAAAGTGAATACAATGTACTTACTAATATATTGTGATTGTCCATATTGCTTGTTTCCATGGTTATGACCACCCTGCAATCCAGCAGTGGTGGTCGTGCTTGGAAACTTTAGAAAGTGTCGGCAGATAAGAACCATTTGGCCCATCTAGTCTGCCCAATAACTATAGGAAAAGGCGCTCGCAAGGTCACGGCCACCAGAGAGGTCGGCGCTTTTTTTCCTGTAGTGTGCAAGCGCGACCACCGCTGCATGGTCATAACCATGGAAACGAGCAGTGTATAATGCGATGGAAAAATGAATCCAGCCAGAAAAGGAAGCAATATGGACAATCACAATACATTAGTAAGTGGCTTGTATTAAAGGGAACCTGTCACCGGGATTTTGTGTATAGAGCTGAGGACATGGGTTGCTAGATGGCCGCTAGCACATCCGCAATACCCAGTCCCCATAGCTCTGTGTGCTTTTATTGCTTAAAAAAATCAATTTGATACATATGCAAATTAACCTGAGATGAGTCCTGTACGTGAGATGAGTCAGACACAGGACTCATCTCAGGGTAATTTCCATATGTATCAAATCTGTTTTCTTACACAATAAAAGCACACAGAGCTATGGGGACTGGGTATTGAGGATGTGCTAGCGGCCATCTATCAGCCCATGCCCTCAGCTCTATACACAAAATCCTGGTGACAGGTTCCCTTTAACTTCCTCTACATGATAAGTGCCATTGGCTGAAGTGAGAGGACCCCTTTAAGCATCAGCTTTAGGGCTCATGCACGCGAACCGCGTCCAATACGCGTTTTTTTACGGATTGCAAGCGGACCCCTTTCATTTCTACGGATTTCTGCAGACGTCATCCGTGTGCTGTCTGCAATCATCTATCACAGAACACGTCCATATAGTCAGTTCTAGAAACAAGAGCGAGTAAAACGCGGATCGCACACGGAAGACGTCCGTATTTTTGCAGATCCGTGGTTTGCGCACCGCAGCCGCAGCGCGCACGGGGCCTTAACCTACGCCTCTACAGGCAAATACCCTGCATGGAAAGTAGTCGACTAAAAAAAGCAAACGGTACATTGTAACAACGCGACCTTCTAAACACAAACAAGACATAAAATGTAGAAAAGGAAAAATTCTAAAAACGGGTAGAAATTGACAGAGCGGATAATTACCTTCAGCACCCGGTGTCTGCGTCCTCCTCTCACCCAGTTTCGACAGACTGACGCCTGTAGGGTGGCAGCGCGCCGTGCGTATATTCTCTAGCATGAGCCCCTGTCATATTTTCTTACCTAGCTGCTGTCTAAAAACAATTAAAAATAAATAAAAAAATTCTCAAAAACAGCAAAAAAAAAGAGAGTAGAATTGTTCCCACTCTTGCTGTCTACGACACTAGGCTGAGGAGCGTCCCCCTCCCTGGCTCGCCCTGTGCTGGAGTCCTGGGCTATGCCCCTCTAAGGCCTGCATCCTCCCTTTTGTATTACCAGCGACCCCCCAGCCTGGCCTCACACCTGTCTGTGTCACTTACGGTCTCAGGCCATTCTTGCGCCTCCTGTCTATCTCAATCAGCCAGCGAGTGCTGCTGTAAAATGACACCCCCTCAGCTGTCTCCCCGTATGACGGAATAGCTCTGCCTTTTGCAGAGGGTGAGGGACAGCCGAGCTTTTGCCATTTATAGGAATAAAAAAAAAAAGGGGCAACTGAGGAGAGATTATATAAAAAAGCGCAAATATCGCGTCGTGTCCGATAGGCTTCCAGAACACGAGCCTGAAATGACGATAAAAACATGGAATAAAAATAATTTTAATATATTTTTATATTATTGGATATATTATTTTTTACGATACTATTGGGTTGATCTGAGACTGTTTGCTAATTTGCATATAATTTTTCCCATGATGCATTGTCTGTAATCTCTTCAATGAGAATCAGTACCACTGAGAGACAAATCAAATTAAGGCCTCATGCACACGAACATTGTTTGTTTCCGTGTCCGTTCCGTTTTTTTTTTTGCGGATAGGATGCAGACCCATGGGTCCGCAAAAAATGTGTGCTGTCTGCATCCGTATGTCCGTTCCATAGCCCCGCAAAAAAATTAGAACATGTCCAATTCTTGTCCGTTTTAAGCATTGTTATAATGGGTCCGCATAAGGCCTCATGCACACGACAGTATTTTTTCACTGTCCGCAAAACAGGATTCCGTTGGTCCGTGCTCTGTGACCGTTTTTTCGTCCGTGGGTCTTCCTTGTTTTTTGGAGGATCCACGGACATGAAAAATGAAAAAAAAATCTAAGTCAAGTTTGCCATTGAAATGATAGGAAAAAACGGACACGGATCACGGACACGGATCACGGACACGGATGACAATCTTGTGTGCATCCATGATTTTCACGGACCCATTGACTTGAATGGGTCCGTGAACCGTTGGCCGTGAAAAAAATAGGACAGGTCATATTTTTTTCACGGCCAGGAAAAACGGATCACGGATGCGGCTGCCAAACGGTGCAGTTTCCGATTTTTCCACGGACCCATTGAAAGTCAATGGGTCCGCAAAAAAAAACTGAAAATGGCACAACGGCCACGGATGCACACAACGGTCGTGTGCATGAGGCCTAAAAAAAAAAAAAAAAGGATGGCATACGCTTTTTTTTTTTTCCGGTTCCGCAATTTGCGGACCGCAAAACACATACGGTCGTGTGCATGCAGGCTAAAGGAGTAGTACACTCGTTAGGTCCCTATACATTTGCTTAGGTCACATGGGTCAGGGCCCCCATCTAGAAGCTAGAACCTGGGAGCCACTTGAATAAAGAAAAGGCTACAGATGGTTTTCAACTGGGCGTCACGTGGCAAATCGATCTGGCAAACTGGGCGATTTTCAAGGGCTTCGTTTTCCTAATATAATTGGACATCAAATGTCAATGTTGTGTGGAAAACTGTTATGTGAGCACTATTGTTTGGGCACTGGATGACAGTATTGTATGGGTACTGTATGGAAGTATTATTTTAGTATTGTATTTCAGTATTGTATTATATATTTATGGCTTTTGTATGTGAGTACTATATGGCAGTATTATTTGAATAATATAGGGGGTAGTATTTAGCATTGTGTATCAGTACTGTATCATAAATGTATGATTTTGTTATATAAGCGCTATATTGGAGTATTATTTAGATACTATATGGAGGTATTATTTAGCATAGTAGAGCATTACTGTATGATTAGTTTTAGAAGCACTATATTGTAGTATCATTTGGATACTGTATGGAGGCATTTTTTAGCATTGTATATCAGTACTGTATGATGAATATATGATTTTGTTACAGGACCACTATATTGCAGTCTTATTTGGCTACTGTAAGGAGGTAATATTTAGGCATTGCATTGTGGTGTTATTCAGGCACTTAATGGCAGTATGGAGGTATTGTACAGTATTTTATGAGAGTATTTATAGTGGAGTTATGTATTATTTAGCCATCGCATTGTAGTATTATTTCGGCAATGAATGGCGGTATTGTGCGTAAGTATTATTTAGCACTACATGACAGTATTGTGTGAGAAATGTATGGCTGTATGTGAGCTCTCTGTGGTAGCATTATTTAGATTCTCTATAGAGGTACTGTATTATTTAGTCATCACATTGAAGTAATATTTGTTGGGAAATGAATGGCAGTATTGTGTGTATACTGTATAGAAGTATTATTTAGAACTACATGGCAGTATCATGTGGTACTATTAGAGCTATTATTTAGGCATCATATTGCGCTATTATTTTGTAGCCAATACATGGTCAGGAAGACCTCAAACTAAATACAGGCAACAGTATCTGGTCACTGGGAAGAGCTGTTGTAATTACTGACAATATGGCGGCACACTCATGACATGTAGTCAGCTAATGGCGCTGTCAGGAGGTAGGCACCTAGTGGCGCTGTCAGAAGGTAGGCACCTAATGGCGCTCTCAGGAGGTAGAAAACCTAATGGTGCTGTCAGGAGGTAGAAAACCTAATGGTGCTGTCAGGAGGTAGGCACGGTGCTGTCAGGAGGTAGGCACCTAATGGCGCTGTCAGGAGGTAGGCACCTAGTGACGCTGTCAGGAGGTAGACACATAGTGGCGCTGTCAGGAGGTAGGCACCTAGTGACGCTGTCAGGAGGTAGAAAACCTAATGGTGCTGTCAGGAGGTAGGCACGGTGCTGTCAGGAGGTAGGCACCTAATGGCGCTGTCAGGAGGTGGGCACCTAATTGCGCTGTCAGGAGGTAGGCACCTAGTGGCGCTGTCAGGAGGTAGGCACCTAGTGGCGCTGTCAGAAGGTAGGCACCTAGTGGCGCTGTCAGGAGGTAGGCACCTAATGGCGCTGTCAGGAGGTAGGCACAGCAGATATATATATATATTTTTTCCTTGATACTGCCCTCCTTGATACTCAAATTACCCCATGCTCTTAAAGTTAAAGCCGAAGGATGATTTGTACCAGTGCTGCCCTCTTGTGTGGGCCATTTGAGCCCCTCAAAAACCAGCGTCTGGCCACCAATGCCATAAAGTCTGCTAAGGAGTGCACTACAGGTGCCAGCATAAGACTTAATTGACCGTCAACCCCAAACAGCCACCCTATCCCAGCACACAGACGTCTGTCATGGCCGTGTCCAATGATCTCTCGCTTCACCTTGTGAAAAAAACGTGACTGCTATAAATACGGGCACCCTGTTCCTTCCACTGGGCTTCGGTCATGCCGCTCTAAAAATAGAGTCCCAAAAAAAAGTGAGTGGAGCGGAGGGCTGCGGGCTCGCCCTCGGTTAAATATAGTTATGCTGGATCATGTCCAAACAACTTCTTAGCTGTTCAGGGACAAGTCAAACCTGGAGGCCCCAAAGGTCAGGAAGCAAAGGGTTAAAGCAAATATCGAGCCAGAATGTGCACTAAATGTTGGCACTGGGTGCTGAATACACCCCCAAGAAGCAGGGCATCTGCAAAGGCTTCATACCTATGGTAGGCACCACTCATCCACTCCATGAGCTGGATCATTGTAGACTATGTTGTGTCTTCTTTCCATGGTCAGGAGATGTTTGCATACATGCTCTCATTGGGTTAGTCTATGGTCTTCACTTGAGGGTATCTACCAACACATCAATGGAGGAATCGGCTAAATTCAAGAGAATGAGCAGTGGGTAAGCTCAGGAGTGGAGCTGGGGTGAAGGGGGCAGGTGGGGTACTTGACCTGGTCAATTAGGTAGAGATGTGGACGGGGTGCAGGATGATGGTGTCTAGGAATCCAGCATCTCCCTACATCTCCCGCGTGTATTCTTTGACATTACAGCAGCCAGAGCTACTGACCAGCTGTTGTAACCTGCTCCAGGCAGAAGTTCTTCTGGATAAACAGAAGAAGGAGGGCAGGAGAACCCTGTCCCGGGATGTGGAGTTATGGGGGCACAAACTGATTCCAAGTGAAGAGAAGGGGTCCATGTAGGGTTCACTTGATCTCATCAACTCCCTTTATTACAATCTGACACTTCCAGTGTATTCATGTGATGTCATTACTGTGAGAGTCACATCAGATGTCTCTGCAGCCTGGGCTGACCTACCTTCTGTTCATGGTAGCACTGCAATCATTTAGAGAGAAGATGGGAAGTGTGGTACAGTCATGTCAGTCCTTACAGTGATACTGTAGAAATATCTACTACAATATCCATACTCAAAATCCGTAAGCTACAATTGTACAGTATGTGATTTTCCTTAGTTTTTATTTTTTTTTTTTTACCATTTTTTAGGACGTCATGTTGCAGATTTCCGTGCAGAAGTACAAAAAACAAACAAACAAAAACCCACCAAAGTCTTCAAAGGAATTCTGTATCCAAAATCTGGGGCCCTTTAAATGTATGTGAAGCTCTGCTGTATGGGCCGTATATATATCTTCTCCTTCGGGAGGCTTTACAAGGAGAAGGCTCAGTCCACCCCATTTGTTGTCTGCAGGAATGTGAGACGGCTCATTCCATACATGATACATGTGTGCAGTTGTAGGTGACACACATCCTGTCACTCACTGCAACAGACGCACAACTCACACAATGCTATAGTCCCAGTCCCCCCCCCCCCCCCCCACACATAGGGCCTCCTCTATTGTTACAGCTCCCTGTCCAGGCCGGGGGTGGAGCAGTGGCATCATACCTGGGGGCTGGGGGTATCAGAGACCCTTCTACCACAGAGGAAAAACCCATTATTATTAGGCCCCCGTCTATGTGCAGTCTACGGCAAGTGTCACAGATTGTAGGCGCTGCATAAATCTACAATGTTTAAAAGGATCCAGTTTCCCCCATAAAAGAGCCATCCACAGTGACCCCATAACAGAGCCATCCACAGTGACCCCATAACAGAGCCAGTCATAAGTGACCCCATAACAGAGCCAGACACAGTGACCTCATAACAGAGCCATCCACAGTGACCCCATAACAGAGCCAGCCACAGTGACCCCATAACAGAGCCAGACACAGTGACCTCATAACAGAGCCATCCACAGTGACCCCATACCAGAGCCATCCACAGTGACCCCATAACAGAGCCAGCCACAGTGACTCTATAACAAAGCCAGCCACAGTGACCCCATAACAGAGCCAGCCACAGTGACCCCATAACAGAGCCAGCCACAGTGACCCCATAATAAAGCCATCCACAGGCCGAACTGGATGGACAAATTTTTTTTTCCGGCCTTATGTACTATGTTACTATGTCACAGTGACCCCATAACAGAGCCATTCACAGTGACTCTATAACACAGCCAGCCATAGTGACCCCATAACAGAGCAAGCCACAGTGACACCATAACAGAGCCATCCACAGTGACTCTATAACAGAGCCAGCCACAGTGACCCCATAACAGAGCCAGCCACAGTGACCCCATAACAGAGCCATCCACAGTGACCCCATAACAGAGCCATTCACAGTGACTCTATAACAGAGCCAGCCACAGTGACCCCATAACAGAGCCAGCCGGAGTGACACAATAACAGAGCCAGCCACAGTGACCCCATAACAGAGCCATCCACAGTGACTCTATAACAGAGCCAGCCACAGTGACCCCATAACAGAGCCAGCCACAGTGACCCCATAACAGAGCCATCCACAGTGACCCCAGAACAGAGCCAGCCACAGTGACCCTATAATAGAGCCAGCCACAGTGACCCCATAACAGAGCCATCCACAGTGACCCCAGAACAGAGCCAGCCACAGTGACCCTATAATAGAGCCAGCCACAGTGACCCTATAATAGAGCCATCCACAGTGACCCCATAACAGAGCCATCCACAGTGACCCCAGAACAGAGCCAGCCACAGTGACCCTATAATAGAGCCATCCACAGTGACCCCATAACAGAGCCAGCCACAGTGACCCCATAACAGAGCCATTCACAGTGACCCCATAACAGAGCTATCCACAGTGACCCCATAACAGAGCCAGCCACAGTGACCCCATAACAGAGCCATTCACAGTGACCCCATAACAGAGCCATTCACAGTGACCCCATAACAGAGCCAGCCACAGTGACCCCATAACAGAGCCAGCCACAGTGACCCCATAACAGAGCTATCCACAGTGACCCCATAACAGAGCCAGCCACAGTGACCCCATAACAGAGCCAGCCACAGTGACCCCATAACAGAGCCATCCACAGTGACCCCATAACAGAGCCATTCACAGTGACCCCATAACAGAGCTATCCACAGTGACCCCATAACAGAGCCAGCCACAGTGACCCCATAACAGAGCCATTCACAGTGACCCCATAACAGAGCCATTCACAGTGACCCCATAACAGAGCCAGCCACAGTGACCCCATAACAGAGCCAGCCACAGTGACCCGATAACAGAGCCAGCCACAGTGACCCCAGAACAGAGCCAGCCACAGTGACCCTATAATAGAGCTATCCACAGTGACCCCATAACAGAGCCATCCACAGTGACCCCAGAACAGAGCCAGCCACAATGACCCTATAATAGAGCTATCCACAGTGACCCCATAACAGAGCCATCCACGGTGACTCTATAGCAGAGCCAGCCACAGTGACCACATAATAGAGCCATCCATAGTGACCCCATAACAGAGCCATCCACAGTGACCCCATAACAGAGCCATCCACAGTGACCCCAGAACAGAGCCATCCACAGTGACCCCAGAACAGAGCCATCCACAGTGACCCCATAACAGAGCCAGCCACAGTGACCCCATAACAGAGCCAGACACAGTGACCCCAGAACAGAGCTATCCACAGTGACCCCATAACAAAGCCATCCACGGTGACTCTATAACAGAGCTATCCACAGTGACCCCAGAACAGAGCCATCCACAGTGACCCCATAACAAAGCCATCCACGGTGACTCTATAACAGAGCTATCCACAGTGACCCCATAACAGAGCCAGCCACAGTGACCCCATAACAGAGCCAGCCACAGTGACCCCATAACAGAGCCATCCACAGTGACCCCATAACAGAGCCATCCACAGTGACCCCATAACAGAGCCAGCAACAGTGACCCCAGAACAGAGCCAGCCACAGTGACCCCAGAACAGAGCCAGCCACAGTGACCCCATAACAGAGCCAGCCACAGTGACCCCATAACAGAGCCATCCACGGTGACTCTATAACAGAGCTATCCACAGTGACCCCAGAACAAAGCCATCCACGGTGACTCTATAACAGAGCTATCCACAGTGACCCCATAACAGAGCCAGCCACAGTGACCCCATAACAGAGCCAGCCACAGTGACCCCATAACAGAGCCATCCACAGTGACCCCATAACAGAGCCATCCACAGTGACCCCATAACAGAGCCAGCAACAGTGACCCCAGAACAGAGCCAGCCACAGTGACCCCAGAACAGAGCCAGCCACAGTGACCCCATAACAGAGCCAGCCACAGTGACCCCATAACAGAGCCATCCACAGTGACCCCATAACAGAGCCAGCCACACGTGTCCCCATAACAGAGCCAGCCACACGTGTCCCCATAACAGAACCAGCTACAGTGCTCCCATAACATTTCTTCCTTGCACTTCCTTCCTCAGCCCATAGGTGACAGCATCACAATCACTTCTATGAGGTGACATTTCGGCAGGATATCTTTTTGCTGCTCCCAGTTGTTCCTCTAGAGGTTTAGACAGCTGCTGGTGAGTCAGGAACACGTCGAGGGGAGGGGGTGTTATGGAGACACTGCACATCCCTCAGAATCCAATCTCTTGGGACTCAGCACAGGGGTCGGAGGTCACTCTAGGCGCAAAACAGGTGCACAGGAAGACAAAAAGGAACAGTAACGCTTATTGTGGGGTAGCTTTGGTCTTGTCCTGGCTTAAGCAAAAAGTTTGTAACATCTGTACTCCACTGGCAGCTAGATGGAAAGCAGAATATTATATCTAATTCTCCTGTAACGTCTGGGAAGGTAAATCTCCTGGGCACCGCAAAAGCCTCCCAACATCTCCCAAAAAAAGAAGCCTTAATTGTGTGTGGCACCATCAGTTTCAGCCTTACCTCCAAACAAACATTTAGGAATGAAAGCTATGTTAAAAAAACAGGACGTGCCCCATAATAGAAGGGCATGAGAAAATGGGTGTGCCATGCCCACGGGTCTCCAGGTTGCCACTTTAGAAATTTGCATTAGGTCATATCATAATGATGTAAGAGTCAAATATGGCTCCTTTGTGACCTTGTAAGGTAGTTAGTGATGCAGATAATCCTCGTGTGCAGTGCTCCTCCTCCATGGTGCTCAATTCTTTTCTAAGGCTCCTGGTATAGTTTCGGCAGACTGCTCCGGCAGAGAGCTCTGGCAGGCTATTCCCTGCCGGACGGAACTATATCACAAGTGTGAAACTAGCCTAATGGGAACATCTATATCAGCAGCCAATCAGCAGTCTCCTCCGTGTACTCATCACTTCCTGCGCCAGTGTCGGCATTCAGAGATCTACACTGGAGAGGCCAGGTCTTGCAGAAAGTATGTGCCACTGTGCCAGGACTATGAGAACAATTCTCCACAGGATATGGCGTAATTGATAAGAGGGGAAACCCCAAGATGGGGCCTTCTCCATTCAAGATAATTAAAGTTACAGAAACATCTCAAACAAGTGCCAAGAGCATGGCCACTCCACATAGATTCAACCATGTCCAGCCTGCTTAACAAAATTAGTGGACTTCTGTGCTCTCCAAAGTTAGAAAATCGAGAAATTGGACTCTACCTATCAGGAATGTGTTTATGCCTTTTAAGAGGTTGTCCATTCCTTGATGTCCTATCCCAGGCATGGACAACCTGCGGCTCTCCAGCTGTTGTAAAACTACAACTCCCACCATGCCCTGCTGTAGACTGTCTGGGCATGATGGGAGTTGTAGTTTTGCAACAGCTGGAGAGCCTCAGGTTGGCCATCCCTGGCCTATCCTATTGAAGAGTATCGGATCAGTGCTGCAGTTACCAGCTCCATCCACTGTACAGTGTAAGGAGCAGTGTAGTTGTGGTGCCAGAGCTATTGCACAATAGCTAATTGGTGGGGATGCAGGGTGTTGGAACGCCACTGATAAGATATGAATTGCCTATCTTGAGGATAGGCCATCACTTGTGAAGGAGTGGACAACCCTTTTAAGAGGGAAACCCTCTCCCCTAGCCAGTACCCTCACAGTAAAAATGATCACAATACCGTGCGATGAGAGGAAAAATGAGTTCTTTGCAATGGGTATCATCTAATGTATTTGGACCCAAGTTTTACATATGTTTTAGCTATGTTTCTTGGCAAGGGCCAAAAATGAAAGTCCATTATCAGTGGTGACAAAGATTCAGTTTTGGGACTATATTGCTCTACTTTCACAAAAATTCATCCGCCAAACTAATCCAAAGTTTTTGCAATGCTTGTGAGGAATTGCGCCATTTTACTGTGAATATTGGTGGGGAAAACATGAGGGAAGAAGAAGATGGAGGATCAGATGACAATGGGAGGATGTGGTGGGAGGACTTGCCCTGACTGGCTCACCAGCAGGTCCTTATGCTGGGACAGAAGAATCGCCATTCTGTGTTCAGCTTGTGACCTGGAAGGATGTCTTCTGGTTGTGTCTGACAAAAAGTTATTAGAGACACAAGGAACTACAGTAGTGTGATACGAACACTATAAGGCGATATAGGGAGAGGATAGTGAGATTGGGTATATTTTAGGAAAGTTTATCAGGGGAAAGCATATAGAGGGAATGAGGGGTAGAGTTGTGTGTTTAAACGCTTACTGACAAGACAATTTTCCATTTTTGCGTTTTCGGGCCATAACTTTAAAACTTTTTTTATTCACAAAACTGTATGAGGGCTTGTTTTTTTGCGGAACAAGTTGTACTTTCTAATGGTGCCATACGATGTAGTGGGAAGCTGAGCCAATGTACAGACAGAACCTCTGAAAAACTGCCAGGACCAGATCTGTTTCTATTATGGTTAGCCCGGGAACTGGTGACACTGCTGAGACTGTGGGTGCAGGCTCAAAATGTGCCAGCCCTAGGCCAAGCTTGAATGCTGCTAGCTCTGTCTGAGTATCTCCCGTCTGGCAGTTTTTCTCCACAGTACCGGAAGACAAAGGCACTGCCCTGTGCAATATCTGCGGGATTAAAATTATCCATGGGCACTGAAACACAGACATAGGCACCACGGCTCTGCTGCAGCACATGAAGCAGCTCGCAAGTTATTGCGGGAAAATAGAAATGGCCATCAGCTAGCACAACAAGAGTTTCCTCTTCCTCCCAGTCTCCTTTGCGGCACCCAGGCAGCATCCATGTGCAGTACAGTGTCCTTATCATCGTCATCATCAGTTACTGCTTCTCCCACTCAGACTACTCCTCCTACTCTGCTCCATTTTCAGCCATTGATAACAGAGTGTCGGGCCAAGAAACAACTCTACATACCCATCAATCCACTGGTGTGCAGACTTAACTCCCGCCTGGCCAAGTTGCTGGCGGTGCAGTTGCTGCTGTACCATTTAGTCAAGTCTGCTGCCTTTAGGCAGCTGATGGGTACAGCCTTACTGGAAGATACCTAGCCACCATTATTTCTTCAAAAAAGCCATCCCTGCCTTGTATTGTCAAGTGGTGGCGAATGTGGCTCCTTGCAATTCTCACTGTGCGGCAAAGTGCAGGCCACTGTGGACACCTGGAGTCACTGTTACAGGCAGGGACAATACATGTCAATACATGGCCTAGTGGGACAATGTTTTTGGCTGCAATGATGAGGAAGCACCCCAGCAGCAAGGCCAGGTCCTATTGACACATTCACTTTTGTATTGGTCTAGTTCTGATGGGAGGATGTCTATGGAGGTGGAAGAGGGGGATGAGGAGCTACCACTGGAGGAAAAGAATGAGGAGCAGATGGAGGAGTTGCTTGGACAGGCTGAGGTCGAGGCAAGCAGTGTATGTGTGATCCGATAAACCAGCTGAGGTTTGGGCAGGCATCTCAGGATTCTTACAGAGAACAAGCAGAGGTCAGGTACATGAAATAGGTTCTAGTTCACTAGTTTCCTGCTAAGGTGTGCCATGTTCAGGCACACCTTAGCAGGAAACTAGTGAACTAGAACCTATTACTCAGGCACCTTCCCACAGGGAAAGGTGCCTAAAGTACCCCAGGTAACCAGCCATTGGCTGGGGAAAATTAGGGTGTGGATTGGCCATTAAAGAGCTGGAGGGAGCACATGTACGCTCCCTGTGGGCAGAGAGTGGCATTGCCCGATGAAAGCTGACTTCCTTCTGCATGGAAGGAGCACAACGACTCGGAAGAGATAGACGTCAACAGGACCAAACTGCCAGAACCCTGTAGCTATGAAACGGGTGAGCAAGGCAGAGGTCATATCCACCAGCAAGAGAGGAGCAGTGTTGGGCACATATCAGTGCTATAGCATTCCCAGCGAACTAAGTCAACCTTCTGATAAGAAAATAATGGAAAAACAAAAGAGTTTAATAAATCACAGCTTATTAATCACTGTAATCTCCCCTTCTATTTTTCACTTTGTGCCCAAGACTGAATGGGGTTGTTTCAGAACCCATTACGGTACCACATTCTCACTTATAGTCATTTTTGTTATTTTTTTTAAAGAACGTTTTTATAGCATGAGGTTTACAGATCATGTGATTTCAAAAACTCATTCATCAATGTCATATAATTGACCAAAAATGATGTTTCTTGTTCCAGGCTATGAGACGTGAATGATCTGAGACCTCCTTGTGATTAATAACGACAGGTTTCAGACTTTATGCCGCAGTGTAAATTAGAACACAGGAGGTGAATAATTAGCTGACAGCAATCAGACGATCCACCTGTTGCATTGTTTGGGTAGACGGGGGAAGGAGGATGGATGTCAGCACATGTGGTTATACCATAGCACAATGCAGAGATCTTTTTGGAGCTAATGATTAATGATGTTACACTTTCTATCCAAATTGTGTCCAAATAATTAAAAATATTGAATTGGTGGCTGTTTTTTTTGGGAGTAAAAGACTCTGGGAGGGGAGAAAAAAATGCATCTAGAGGTGAAGTAGTGAGTAATCTGTATTAGGCTTTTGCCAGCTTACCTTTTTGGCCACCTGTTTCTAGACAGCAGGGGGCATCACACGTCTCACGCAATGTAATTAGACCATTGATGCTTTGGTGGTCACCAAAAGTTGCAATTGACTGCAAATTTTCACTCAATCCAGTTAATGTAATTGTATCTTCACGTCCCCAATGGCGAGCTGATCACAGGGGTCCGATTTTACATTTCAGTAAGTAATCCAGCATGGGTGCTGATGGGTGCTGGATTGGCAACTATTCTTAATTAGTGGATGGTCATAGAAAAGCCTATGCAATCGATTTACAATAATTTGGGGGAGGGGGGGATAAGTGATGGGGGTAGGGGTAGCTTGGAGTATCTAGTAATGATATGACTCTTGTTTTCCAATTTGACTATAACTGCCAGTGGATTATAATATAATCCTCCCCCCCCCCCCCGGGCGGTTTGATACAAATGATAAGACTCAGTTTATTATTATTGCAGGAAATCTCACCCTGACTAAATGTTCTGAACTAAAAGCATCAGACATCGAAAAATGCCCCCTCATTAGACGGGGTGAAATCGACCCATCTACAGTTATTTTCATCATCAATATCTAAATGGTAGCCATATTGGTTGTCACTAGTGTTGAGCGAATCGAAGCATCCAAAGTGGACTTTTATCCGAATTTCAAGAAAAATTTGAATTGTCACGAAGGCGAATTTCATTGCGCTTTGTGGTAACGAATCAATTTTTCCTAACATTGTGGCTAAAAGTAATAAGAATTATAATCACCTCAACCACGCCGAATTTTACACTACTTACATTTCTTTGTAAGTAGTGGGTACCGATTGCGCCGCTCCCCTTCAGTGTACCCCTTAGATGCCACGTTGATACATAGCAATAATCTGGTGTAAATTTTTTTAAATTAAATCATACTTACCTGATCCATTTGCTCGCAATGGGCACGCCGTCGCCATCTTGATCTGAGATCTGGTGCAAAATCTCGCTCGGCCCCCGATGACATCATCACGTCTGCAGATGTGGTGACGTCATACATCACCATGCACAGGATTTCATGTAAAATCTTCGAACAAGATGGCAGCCAGCCCGTTGCGAGCAAATGGATGAGGTAAGTATGATTTCTTTTTTTTTTTTTTTTTTTTACACCATTTCAGGGAAAATCGATTTAATACCAGGAAACACGAGGAAATTCGCCCTTTGTGGCGAATCAAATTTTCCCTAAAATTCGCTCAACACTAGTCATCACACTCGTCGTAGGACCTTTTGCGGGTTTTCTTCAATCAAGACGAGATTGGTTGGCTTTACCGCGATCAAGTGGATGAGGTGAGTATAATTTTTTCTTTAACCCCTGATTATCCCCTTAGCAGCTGAATGTGAGTCACAGATACCGTGATCAGTAACAAATCGAAATTTCTTGTCAGATTTGGCGAAGCTGCCGAATCAATTTTTTTTTTTCAAAACTTCGCTCATCTTAGTTGTCATTCAAAACTGGTGGAAATGCTCTTCAAAATCCCCTCTATTGTATGGGACATATAAAAAGATATTCTGGTTACTTCCAAATCATGGCCCACTCATCTTGCCCTGACTTCTGGACATGTGGGTGGCTGGAGAAGCTCAGCGGGCAGCGTGGGGAACGTCGTCACAGGACATCCCGGCCATTAAGTGGCCTCGCTCCTGTAACCCAATCACCCTGCAACCTGTTGAAAGCAGCTGGGATCTGCAATAATCTATTTACTGTGCGAAAGAGAAGACAAGTAGTCAGGCCGTGATATCTAACGCTGGGGAGCAGTGAGACACATTGCTGGGGTGGAGTGGTACCCAGTCCTGGGGTGCAGGAATATCAGGTGCTGGGGTGCAGTGATACCTGATGCAGAGTCAACTGATTTTGGTGTACAGTGATAACTTGATGCAGGGATACAGTGATATCTTGTGCGGTGATACCTGATGTTGGGGTACAGTGATATCCAGTAATGGGGTGCAGTGATATCCAGTAATGGGGTGCAGTGAAACACGTTCCCATGGTGCTGTGATATCTGGTGCTATCAGATGCTGGGCTGCATTGATACCTGATGCTGGGGTGCAGGGTCAACTCATTTTAGGGTATTGTGATACCTTGATGCTGGGATGCAATGATATCTAGTACCGGGTGCAGGGATACCTGATATTGGGGTACAGTAATACCTTGATGCAGGGGTGTAGTGATACATGTTCCTGGGGTGCCATGCTGGGACTTAACTACCATAGCGGCAGACCATGCGACTGCTATGGGGCCCAGTCTTAGTTGGGATCATCTCCTCTTCTACTGGAGGTGAAAACTTGGTCAGGACTCTACCCTCTAAAGGGACAACTTTTAGCAAATGAGGCAGTGGGGAAAATGGCCCAAGGGTCATTGAAAAGGGTTTAGGCAAAAACCCTTCTGTCCTGTGTGGAAGGCCTGGTTAGATCCTTGCTATGGGGCCCTTACTACTCTATGTATGCCACTGGTGCCATGATATCTGATGCTAGGGTGCAGTGATTCTTGGGGCTGGGTGGAGTTATACCCAGTGCTGGGGGTGCAGGATAACTGATTTTGGGGTACTGTGATACCTTGATGCATGGGTGCAGGGTTATATGAGTTTGGGGTACAGTGATACCTTTATGCTTGGATGAAGCCATATAATCATATCTGGGGTGCAGGGATTCCTTATATTGGGGTGTAGTGATACCTCAATCCTGGGGTGCAGGGATTCCTTATATTGGGGTGCAGTGATACCTCAATCCTGGGGTGCAGGGATTCCTTATATTGAGGTGCAGTGATACCTCAATCCTGGGGTGCAGGGATTCTTTATATTGGGGTGCAGTGATACCTCAATCCTGGGGTGGAGGGATCCCTTATATTGGGGTGGAGTGATACCTCAATCCTGGGGTGCAGGGATTCCTTATATTGGGGTGGAGTGATACCTCAATCCTGGGGTGCAGGGATTCCTTATATTGGGGTGCAGTGATGCCTCAATCCTGGGGTGCAGGGATTCCTTATATTGGGGTGCAGTGATGCCTCAATCCTGGGGTGCAGGGATTCTTTATATTGGGGTGCAGTGATGCCTCAATCCTGGGGTGCAGGGATTCCTTATATTGGGGTGTAGTGATACCTCAATCCTGGGGTGCAGGGATTCCTTATATTGGGGTGCAGTGATGCCTCAATCCTGGGGTGCATGGATTCCTTATATTGGGGTGCAGTGATGCCTCAATCCTGGGGTGCAGGGATTCCTTATATTGGGGTGCAGTGATGCCTCAATCCTGGGGTGCAGGGATTCTTTATATTGGGGTGCAGTGATGCCTCAATCCTGGGGTGCAGGGATTCTTTATTTTGGGGTGCAGTGATACCTCAATCCTGGGGTGCAGGGACACCTAATTCTGGAGCAGACTAATATTGATGCTATAGTGCAGTGATATCCAATGCTTGGATGTACTGATATGTGATACTGGGAGGTAGTGATACCTGGTGCTCCGGTGTGGGACTATGCCTTTAATGCCTGATTACCTCCTTATCTTAGTAGCATGTGTCTGTTAGTCTAAACCAGTCTGGAATTCATCTCCTTGTCATCACAGACTCACGCTGCTGTTTTATACAGCTCTCATGCATTATGCTGCGGCTCTGCTTGTTCAGATTGGCTCCTGTGCCTAAGCACAAGCTCACCATTTCTGTAGGCAATGATTACAATAAAGAGCTGACTCCGATTGTAGCCAGGGCAAAATGTCTTTAAATGACAAAGAATTAGAGCTGGCGCCCATATACTAAGCAAAGAGCCTCAGATCTGCTTTATGTTGTCTTTGAGGACTCCTCATGTGTTTTACAAAAATATGTTGTGTGAAATGAGGCAGAAAATGTACCTTCATGTGACAATGTCAGTACAGTATTGGATTTACATGTCAGGAGCCTATAGGTATAAAATGCTGGGGGACGGCAGCGGCACAGTTGATGGATCTTATCTAAAGGGGTGGAGCTTAGACTACACAAAATACAATGGAGGAGGGGCTACTGCTGCAGCAAGCTGTCTCCCAGCCAGAGATACAGGAGCTTTAGCCCAGACGTCCTGCTCATATGCATTAGCACTGGAATGGAAAAAAGAAGGATGTCTTCCAATACACATATAGAGGATTCTTTTTTTGCACCACTTTTGTTGTAATATGGAACAAGATATTATTAGTTTCCCACTGTCCCTTTAAATCCACCATATGTTTCCATGAAGCCGAAATAATGTGGGCGTTTGTCTATATGGCTCTAAGTATTTTGCTGTGGTCGATGGTGGGAAAATCTCAGAGGGGTCTCTCTAGAATTCCATGTATTAGATGAATGAAATCCTTTGCATTCCACGCGTCCTTCTGCTCCATCACCTTCCCCGTCCTTTCAACTCTCGACCTACTCAAAAACGTCTATGGTCGCTGGGCGGCATCTAGGAATCTAAGTTGGATGTAACAGTTGTTAATACTTCCATGAAAGACAGAAATGAGATATCGCGACCTGGATTATTGTACTCGGCAGGAATGTTACTCCTGTATGTAGAGTACAATGGATCATCATGGAAAAGAGCTATGTCCACCTGTCTTCTACTCACAGGTGGAAGCAAGAAAGTTCCGCTCTCAACTAATGAATACTTGTTGTTTAACACGCAAATGGTCTCCTCCATTGAGTAACCAATGTGTCATGCATCTTTATACTGGGGTATAATGGTATTTTTGGCCAGGGTCAGTTTTAGATGGTGGAAAACTGGGTAACTGCCCAAGGCCTATATTTCAAAGGATGAAGGGCCTTATATACTGTTAGCTGCCCCTCCCTATTTGTTGGACCCCATCACTCCTGCCTATGTGAAATATGTGCCCCATTGACACCTTCAACGGTTCAAACTAGTTCTTTATTTATGCTCATCTTCCCCAACCAAACTAATTCCTAAAAAATTGTGGTTGACACTTTAGGGGTACATGTCTTCAAAAATAAAAATACAGCCACAAAATTTGATATTTTTAAAACCATCCTAAAATCAAATTGTGAGAGGTACATACCTTATGGGAATAAAATGTTAAGGAACAAGGAAAATGTGGATAAATAGAACGGTAAAGAAAGCAATAAATGACAAAAAGAAAGCATTTAAATCACTAAAACAGGAGGGTGGCGAGGAAGCACTGAAAAAATATATGGAAAAAAATAGAATATGTAAAAGACAAATAAAAGCAGACAAACTAGAGATAGAGAGATCAATTGCCAAAGAGAGTAAAACTAACCCTAAA
Organism: Bufo gargarizans; assembly: GCF_014858855.1. Lineage (NCBI taxonomy): Eukaryota > Metazoa > Chordata > Amphibia > Anura > Bufonidae > Bufo > Bufo gargarizans. The sequence continues at coordinate 168,583,504 of NC_058087.1, read as the reverse complement.
ATGTTCTTCAATTACTGTATTTTTCGCCCTTTAAGATGCATCGGCCCATAAGATGCACCCAGGTTTTAGAGGAGGGCAATAAGAAAAAAATATTTTTCATTAGACCTCAGATCAGATCAGCAATCAGACCCCCAATGTTAATCAGACCTCAGCTCACAGCCCCAATCAGACCCCCAATGTTAAAAAGACCCCCATCAGACCTCAGATCAGAGCCCAATATAAAGAAGACCCCCCAATTCAGACTTCAGATGAGACCCCAACCATGTTTCAGCAGCCCCAACCATGTTTGATCAGCCCCTAGCCATGTTCAGCAGCCCCCAACCATGTTTGATCAGCCCCCAGCCATGTTTCAGCAGCCCCAACCACGTTTTAGCAGCCCCCAACCATGTTTGATCAGCCCCCAGCCATGTTTCAGCAGCCCCCAGCCTCAGATCACAAAATAAATAAACTTCTTACCTCTCCTGCTCCTGGACGCGACTGCTCCTCACTGCCTGCACCCTGTCTTCCTCATCCGTTGGCTGTGCTGTGAACCGTCGAGCACAGTATGAGGTCACAAAGCGCCCTCACGCTGTGTGCAGCCACTGCACAACTGACATCCGAGGACTAGAAAGCGGTGAGTACAGAGCCTTCAGTGCTTCCTGGTCCTCTGGTACTATTGAGCGCTACCATAATGGAAGCGCTCATTAGTATTCATCCAATAAGACGCAGGGGCATTCCCCCCCCCACTTTGGGGGGAAAAAGTGCGTCTTATGGGGCGAAAACTACGGTATATTAATGGTACAAAAGTATAAATCTGAAGGTGTCGGCCCTCTACAGAGTAATGAGGGGGGAGTTGCAGAGAGCGATGAGGAGAAAGCAAAGCTATTTAATATTTTTTTCTCCACTGTCAGATGAAATGCAGAATGTGAAAGTAAATTCCCCATTAAAAGTGTCCTGTCTGACCCAGGAAGAAGTACAGCCCTGTCTTAAAAATATTAAAATAGACAAATCACCAGGACCAGATGGCATACACCCCCGTATCCTAAGAGAATTAAGTAATGTCATAGCCAGACCCTTATTTCTGATATTTGCAGACTCTATACTGACAGGGAGTGTCCCACAGGATTGGCGCATAGCAAATGTGGTGCCAATATTCAAAAAGGGTCCAAAAACAGAGCCCCGAAACTATAGGCCGGTAAGTTTAACATCTGTCGTGGGTAAACTGTTTGAAGGTTTTCTAAGAGATGAAATCTTAGAGCGCCTCAATGAAAATAAGCAAATAATGCCATATCAGCATGGCTTCATGAGGGATCGGTCATGTCAAACTAATTTAATCAGTTCTAGAGGTAGGTTCTAGACTTGACTGCGGTGAATCAATGGATGTCGTATATCTGGACTTCTCCAAAGCATTTGACACTGTACCACATAAAAGGTTAGTATATAAAATGAGAATGCTCGGACTGGGAGAAAACGTCTGTATGTGGGTAAGTAACTGGCTGAGGGATAGAAAACAGAGGGTGGTTATTAATGGTAAATACTCAGATTGGGTCACTGTCACTAGTGGGGTACCTCAGGGGTCAGTATTGGGCCCTATTCTCTTCAATATATTTATTAATGATCTTGTAGAAGGCTTACATAGTAAAGTATACATTTTTGCAGATGACACTAAACTGTGTAAAGTAATTAACACTGAAGAGGACAGTATACTGCTACAGAGCGATCTGGATAGATTGGAGGCTTGGGCAGAGAAGTGGCAGATGAGGTTTAACACTGACAAATGTAAAGTTATGCACATGGGAAGGAATAATGCAAGTCACCCGTACATACTATATGGTAAAACACTCGGTAACACTGACATGGAAAAGGACCTAGGAATTTTAATAAACAGCAAGCTAAGCAGTAAAAACCAGTGTCAGGCAGCTGCTGCCAAGGCCAATAAGATAATGGGTTGCATCAGAAGGGGCATAGATGCCCATGATAAGAACATAGCCCTACCACTTTACAAATCACTAGTCAGACCACAGATGGAGTACTGTGTACAGTTCTGGGCTCCTGTAAACAAGGCAGACATAGCAGAGTTGGAGAGGGTCCAGAGGAGGGCAACCCTATCAAAATTAGGGTTATTCACTTTAGAAAAAAGTCGACTGAGGGGAGATCTAATTAATATGTATAAATATATCAGGGGACAGTACAGAGATCTATCCCATCATCTATTTATCCCCAGGACTGTGACTGTGACGAGGGGACATCTCTGCGTCTGGAGGAAAGAAGGTTTGTACACAAACATAGAAGAGGATTCTTTACGGTAAGAGCAGTGAGACTATGGAACTCTCTGCCTGAGGAGGTGGTGATGGTGAGTACAATAAAGGAATTCAAGAGGGGCCTGGATGTATTTCTGGAGTGTAATAATATTACAGGCTATAGCTACTAGAGAGGGGTCATTGATCCAGGGAGTTATTCTGATTGCCTGATTGGAGTCGGGAAGGAATTTTTTCCCCTAAAGTGAGGAAAATTGGCTTCTACCTCACATGGATTTTTGCCTTCCTCTGGATCAACCTGCAGGATAACAGGCCGAACTGGATGGACGGATGTCTTTTTTCAGCCTTATATACTATGTTACTGGCCCTTAGTGGAGCATCTATGGTTTGCACTTTGGGTTGTCTCCAGGGGCGTAGCTAAAGTCTCATGGGCCCTGGTGCAACAATTCAGCTTGGGCCCCTTTCCTCAGTGCTTTGTGGCCAGGGGCAGGGAAGCACATAGCTTTTGTGCTGCCTGAGGCAAAAATTGAAACGGCACCCCCCCATGCCAAATTCTTGACCTAACCCCTTCCCACCAGCCAGAGGTGTAACTTGACCAGCATGCACTTTCTATAATACAGATGTCTTCTTATGCGGCACAAGGGTCGAAAGTGACTGCTACCTCTGCACCCCCTATAGCTACGCCCCTGGTTGTCTCTATGGGTGACATTCTAGGGTGACTTTTGTGGATGGCATTCTGTGGGGATTCTGGGATTGGCACCATAGATTGTACCATTGGGTGTCAATCTGGGGCATCTGTGGCTGACCCTCTAGTGGGAAACTATGGGTGGTAGTCTGACTGCATCTCTAATTGGCCCTCTGGGTTGCACTTGACACTGGCACTGTATGAGCATTTCTAAGGCTACTTTCACACTTGCGTTCGGAGCGGATCCGTCTGGTATCTGCACAGATGGATCCGCTCCTATAATGCAAACGATGGGATCCGTTCAGAACGGATCCGTCTGCATTATATTTCAGAAAAAATTCTAAGTCTGAAAGTTAGTCAGACGGATCCGTCCTGACTTTACATTGAAAGTCAATGGGGGACGGATCCGTTTGAAATTGAGCCATATAGTGTCAACGTTCTGAGGGGCTTCTTTAGCTGCTACACTTTAGAGATATCTGTGGGTGACACTCTATGGTGGCTTTTGTAGGTGGCATTCTGGGGGGTTTCAGTGGCGTGACCAAGGGGTGGGGGTGCGCGGTCTGCCCCGGGTGCCGGCTCTCAGGGGGTGCCAGAACAGAAGCAATGAGCTCTTCCATCAATACAGATGGAAGTGCTCATTGCTTCTCTTTATATATATATGTATATATACTGAACTGAGCATGCCTTCTTATATTTAAGTTAAGATTTAGCTTTTATTAGTATCTTCTAAAATAAGTGAGACAATAGAGTGTAATGAACTCCTGCGCTATATGGGGAGGGAGGATAGGGTCTATATATGCAGAATAGGCCTAGTTAGGTTCCTAGTGTATAGGGGGGTATTGGGGAGGAGCCTACTGATGAGGCCAGTAACTCACCCTGAGTGCTCACCCTACTTGGCCTAGTCTTATGAGTATGAATGCTTCGGGGCACTCGTCCTTAGAAGGATGACCCCCAGCCTCAGTAACCTCGGGCCTATACTATAATTCCCTATGCTCTTACCTTCCTAGTAGATCTTTTCTGTACCATCATCCAATGTGCTCATTGCTTCTCCCTTTATAAGATGCAGTGCATCTTATAAAGGGAATACTAGTGAGCGCTTCCATATGGAAGCGCTCACTAGTCTGCAGCAGGAGGGGGAGTGAAGCGCTTTGAGCGCTGTCCAGTACTTACCCCTCCTCCTGCTGGCTCTTCTCAGGGTCCGCGCACCCTGACCTGATGCTGCAGGAGGTCAGGTGACTGAAGCGCGGTCCCTGAGAAGAGAATACATCCAGGACAGGGAGAGTGGCAGCAGGAGAGGTAAGTGACTTTATTATTTTACAGTCTGATCTCATGTCTGATATGGAGGTTTAATAGGAGGTCTGGAGCGGTCTAATGGGGGTCTGGAGGTCTGATTGGGGGTCTATAGATCTGATTGGGGGTCTGGAGGTCTTGAGACTGGGGTGGTCTAGAGGTCTAATGGGGGTCTGATTGGGGGTCTGGAGGTCTAATGGGGGTCTGATTGGAGGTCCGGAGGTCTTACTGGCAGGGGATCTAGAGGTCTAATGGGGGTCTGACTGAGGGTCTGATTAGGGGTCTGGAGGTCTAATGGGGGTCTAATTGGGGGTTCGGAGGTCTAATGGTGGTCTGATTGGGGGTCTGGAGGTCTAATGGGGTCTGATTGGGGGTCTGGAGGTCTGATTGGGGGGTCTATAGGTCTAATGGGGTCTGATTGGTGGTCTGGAGGTCTGACTGGGGGGTATTACTAGGGGTCTGGAGGTCTAATGGGGGTCTTATCTGAGGTTTAAAACTGGGGTCTTACAGTATATGGGGTTTGACATAGAGGTCTAAAAGGGTTTGGTCTGAGATTGGGGGATCTCATTTAGGGTTTTATATGGGGGTCTGATCTGAAAGGAAGGTGTTTTTTTTTTAATTACTAGCGCACAATATAAAGGGGTGTGGTACCAGTATTTTCGGGGGACTGTTTCTGCAGGAAACTATTGGGGAGCACAGTGGACACAGTATTGGGGGTGGCAGGATGGGGTGTTGAGAAGGTGGGAGGATGATGGAAAAGTAGGAAAGTAAGATGTCTGTTTGTTAAACTCTGCAGAGACGAGGCGCGGCTGAAAGAAGTCACCATGGCGGTCTGATCTGACAGGAGAAGAAGAGGAAAGAGAATATCTACATCAGAGAAGAGAAGTCACTGAATGTAAGAGGTACATATGTGGCGCTGTATGACCCTGTATGTTCTGTAGCGCTGTATGTAATGTTTTCCAAGTATGTCTTTAAAGGGGTTGTTCCCCTTTTTTTTTTTTTTTGTACGAGCGCTGCCTTCTCTGCTCTGTTTACCTGCTCATCACTGCAAATGCTACGGCGAGCAGGAGAACAGAACAGAGAAAGCAGCTCTCATATGAGCGCTGCCCTCTCTTCAAACACCTGGGGGCACAGAGTGCATTACTACTATGGAGAAAGCACAGAGGGCATTACTAATGTGAAGGGGGCACAATGGGCATTTCTACTATGGAGGGGGCACAGAGCCAGAGGGCATTACTACAATGAAGGGGGCACAGTGGGCATTATTACTGTGAAGGGGGCACAATGGGGATTTCTACTATGGAGGGGGCACAGAGGGCATTACTAGCACAGTGGGCATTATTACTGTGAAGGGGGCACAATAGGAATTATTACTGTGAAGGGGGCACAATGGGAATTATTACTGTGAATGGGGCACAGTGGGCATTATTACTGTGAATGGGGCACAATAGACATTATTACTGTGAAGGGGGCACAATGGGCATTATTACTGTGAAGGGGGCACAATGGGCATTATTACTGTGAAGGGGGCACAGTGGGCATTATTACTGTGAAGGGGGCACAATGGGGATTTCTACTATGGAGAGGGCACAGAGGGCATTACTAGCACAGTGGGCATTATTACTGTGAAGGGGGCACAATAGGAATTATTACTGTGAAGGGGGCACAATGGGAATTATTACTGTGAATGGGGCACAGTGGGCATTATTACTGTGAATGGGGCACAGTGGGCATTATTACTGTGAATGGGGCACAATAGACATTATTACTGTGAAGAGGGCACAATGGGCATTATTACTGTGAAGGGGGCACAATGGGCATTATTACTGTGAAGGGGGCACAATGGGCATTATTACTGTGAAGGGGGCACAATGGGCATTATTACTGTGAAGGGGGCACAGTGGGCATTATTACTGTGAATGGAGCACAGTGGGCATTATTACTGTGAATGGAGCACAGTGGGCATTATTACTATAAAGGGGACACAATGGGCATTATTACTGTGAAGGGGCACAATGGGCATTATTACTGTGAAGGGGCACAATGGGCATTATTACTGTGAAGGGGCACAATGGGCATTATTACTGTGAAGGGGCACAATGGGCATTTTTACTGTGACGGGGCACAATGGGCATTATTACTGTGAAGGGGCACAATGGGCATTATTACTGTGAAGGGGCACAATGGGGATTATTACTATAAAGGGGCACAATGGGCATTATTACTGTGAATGGGGCACAATGGACATTATTACTGTGAATGGGGCAAAGTGGGCATTATTACTGTGAATGGGGCACAATGGGCATTATTACTGTGAAGGGGGCACAGTGGGCATTATTACTATAAAGGGGCACAATATGGATTATTACTATGAAGGGGACACAATGGACATTATTACTGTGAAGGGGGCACAATGGGGATTATTACTGTGAAGGGGGCACACTAGGGATTTCTACTATGGAGGGGGCACAGAGGGCATTACTAGCACAGTGGGCATTATTACTGTGAAGGGGGCACAATGGGCATTATTACTGTGAATGGGGCACAATAGGCATTATTACTGTGAATGGGGCACAGTGGGCATTATTACTGTGAATGGGGCACAATGGGCATTATTACTGTGAAGTGGGCACAATGGGCATTATTACTGTGAAGGGGGCACAGTGTGCATTATTACTATAAAGGGTGCACAATGGGGATTATTACTATGAAGGGGACACAATGGGCATTATTACTGTGAAGGGGGCACAATGGGCATTATTACTTTGAATGGGGCACAGTGGGCATTATTACTTTGAATGGGGCACAGTGGGCATTATTACTGTGAATGGGGCACAATGGGCATTATTACTGTGAAGGGGGCACAATGGGAATTATTACTGTGAAGGGGCACAGTGGGCATTATTACTATAAAGGGGCACAATGGGGATTATTACTGTGAAGGGGACACAATGGGCATTATTACTGTGAAGGGGGCACAATAGGGATTATTACTGTGAATGGGGCACAATGGGGATTTCTACTATGGAGAGGACACAGAGGGCATTACTAGCAAAGTGGGCATTATTACTGTGAAGGGGGAACAATGGGCATTATTACTGTGAAGGGGGCACAATGGGCATTATTACTGCTAAGGGGGCACAGTGGGCATTATTACTATAAAGGGGGCACAATGGGGATTATTACTATGAAGGGGACACAATAGGCATTATTACTGTGAAGGGGGCACGATAGGGATTAGTACTGTGAAGGGTTGCACAAAGAGGGCACTCCAACTGTGAAAGGGGCACAGAGAGGGCATAACTACCATGAGAGGGCACAATGTGGGCATAACTACTGTGAGGGGACACACATCTGTATAAAATTACTGTGAAGGTTGTACAATGAGGGCAATACTACTGTGAGGGGGTACAATTTTTTTAAAGTATTTGGAAAGGGGGGGTTGCCAGAGAAAGGACCTGCACCAGGTGCCAAACACCCTAGGTACACCACTGTGGGGGGATTCTGTGGTTGGCAGACTAAAGTGCATCAGTGAGTGGCAGACTGGGACATCTATGGTTGGCACCCTAATGGGCAACTGTGATTGGTTCATATCATACTGGCAGGAATTCTTGGAGGTACCTGTGGCTGGATGCATCTCTTGTTCGGATGTTTGAGGAATTTGTGCCTACTACTCCTTGGGGCACGTGTGGTATCTGTGAGTGGCCCTTCGGGGGGCTTCTGTGGGTGGCATTCTAATGGTCCCTTATAGAGCTATGACACTGGCTATTTTGATTTTCACCCAGCTTGCTCAGATAGTGAATGGAAATAAATCCTCTCCTTCCTACATAGCTGCATAACTAGCCAGATTAACCATTTCAAATCTTTGCAATTTTTTTTTGTTTTTGATTGAACCAAAAATGAGAAGACACATATACCATACAGTCTATATATAATATACAGTACAAGGGGCCGTAATCGAGGTGACCTTTCTCCCAGTGTGAAGGAATCTAGTGTAAGTCCATCCTGCCGGACAGTTGTTCTGCACTTCTCAGGCGACGTTTAATTGTCAATCTTAGGAAGTGATTGTGAGGTCGAGCAGATGCTCTCTCCTTCCACCGCAGTCCATGCATCTTGGATCAGCTGTTCTGCACCTCTCTGTTTTACGCCCGCTGTAACCCATCCGTAGCCTTAAAGAACAAATCTGAGATGTGCTATAAATAAACGGCCTCCGGCTCAATGTACAGTCCATGGCTTTAAATGGAGACGACCTCTGGATACATAAGTGTAAAGAGGAAATGCATGCTATTTATAAAGGCTGGGAGCACGACCTCCAGCGGGTAAAGACAATCGCTGCAATCTCCAGCCATCGGGGGCACGGCCATAAAACCCTGTCTTTAACCAACACAATGCAAAGCAAAACCCCATATGGACCAGGAGACGGGTGCACATAGAAGAAAGCAGGCCACATCCCATCTCATATTTGTATGCCCTCCATTCCTTGATGTTACAGAAGGTCCCATAACAGATGGTCCCTGCCATAGTCAAGTATCCATAAGTGCCTCAGACTAAAATACCTCCATAAGCTTCACCATCAGATGCACTCATGAATAGTTGCCTCAAAAAGCTTTGTTCACATGGGCATGTTCATAAGAGAAAATACTAAATTGTGACAATACAACCTCTGACAGACCACAATGACTTATGGTAGGGTCTGTAGGAGTTCTGTGATGGCTTCCATCTGTTTGACAACAAGAAATAATAATTGTCATCAAATCTGCCTCCAAGTATGAATGTAGCTGAAGTATCTTCCTCAGGTGTCCTCATAAGAACCTGCCTAGGATGCTCTCAAAAGTCCTAACTTCAGATGACCCCATAAGCACTTGCCTAGGATCTTGCAATAGATGCCACATTGGGGCCTGCCTAAAGTACCCCCACAATGCAACATCTGACAGAACCCAGCGAATTATACTGGGGTCCATAGGAGTTCTGTCACAGTTTCCAGCTATTTGACAAGAAGAAACAATTGCCATCAAATCTGCCTTCAAGTGTGAACATAGCCGGATGCTCCATAGCTACTCTACTAGAGCAACATAAGATAGATGGTGCAGCAGCACTCAGGGTATACCGGCCTTAATGTGGTGGTGCACGCGGTGTTGAACGTCAGTCTGTAGCGTCCCTCCAAGCAAATATCCAAAATGAGGCGACGTTTTGGCCTGGATGGTCTTTTTAAAGCCATGAAAAAGACCATCCAGGTCGAAACTTCGCATGAATTTGATGAAATAAAGAGATTAAAGAGACAAGAGAGTGCTGCGGTCTCACTAATTTTGGATATTTACTCCACTAGAGCCTGACTAAAATGCCCCCATAAGCGCCTGCCTCAGATGTCCCCATAAGGAAGCCATCTTACATTTAGAATCGGCGGTGGATCCGCCGAAGTTATGTAGAAGCCGGCGCCTCTACATAACTCTGGCGGATCCACCACCAGCTATAGGGCATATTAAGACCGCCGTCTAAAGCCCTGGTCTTAATAAATGACCCCCAAAATATTCAACATATCTCAATCTATAAAGTATTGAGTAGGAGCGCCAGAAATGCGGTGGTACAGGCACTTAAAGCCTTGGCACACTATCAGTGAGGTTATTAATGGTTATCTGAGGGATGTTCTGCCACACTGAATGCACTTGGGCACGCAGATCATCAAGATCTGCTGCTGGCAGCTCCCTTTGCAATTGCAATGACGTCCCAGATGTGCTTGATGGGAGACAAGTCTGGAGATGCTGCAGGCCATGGTAGCATGTGTAGGCCACACAGGCTGCTCACAGTAGCACGAGCAACATGCGGCCTGACGTTGTCCTGTTGAAAAACAGCTCCTGGGACACTTTGTAGAAATGGCCGTACCACAGGTTCCACGACCAAATCAATGTAACACTTACGGTAGCTTTTAATGTACCTGAAATGAAGACTAGAGGGGTCCAGCTACTGTACATTATACCACCCAATACCATGATTCTGGGAGCAGGATCGGTGTGGCATCCTCCTGTGAACAGGGCCGGTTTTAGACAAAATATGGCCCTGGGCAAAATCAAAAGAGGGGCCCACATCTTGTAATAATGTGCTAAAAACACAGTCCGACACCCCCCGCCGATCAGCTGTTTGAGGAGACGGCACGTGCTGTTTACTGCTGCTGTCCCATAGACATACAGCAGCAGAGCAGGAAGAGAGAAGGCAGACGGCACGAGCGCACAGCGTCTCCTCATACAGCTGATCGTCGGGAGTGTCAGACCCCCGCTGATCTAATACTGATGACCTATCGTAAGGATAGGTCATCAATATGAAGAAACCTGGAGAACCTCTTGAAGCTACCACCAATACTGTGCCTGTTGTGCTCCCCACCATGTCCACAAACACTATACTATACACCCAGACTGCCCTCATTAGTAATGGTGCCCCCCAATAGTGATAATACTCCCCAAAATAGCCCCCATTAGTAGTAATGCCCTCCATATTGCGTCAATTAATAATAACGCCCCTACAGTACTCTAGTAGTAATAATATAACCATAATGCCCCCAGTGGCTCTAATGTCCCCCTGTAGTGCCCCCCACTAGTTCCAATATATAATGCTCCCCCCAATATATAATGTTCCACCGTAGTGCCAGTATGTAAATAATGCTCCTCCATTCCTCCCCAGTAGTACCAAGTATATATAATGATCTCCTTCCCCCATCCCTGGTGCCCCCAGCAGTGTGGACACAGTATAAAAAAAAAAAAGTCTCCCTCCCGTCCCCCCGCCCCTGTCTGCGATGCAGACCACAGTTTTATCTGTAGCTTGTGTTGCTGCGTCCTGATGCGTGTGGTCCCAATGACATCACCACTCCTGCTCCGGGTCTCACTTGATGAAGTCATCATGCAAGACCCTGCCCAGGAGATTGCAGTGATGTCATTGCGGCTTTTTGCTCTGTTCTAACGCCTCACAGGCTTGAGGCCTAGCGGCCTGAGGCTTGTGAAGTTGGACGGCCATGAGTGCGCCCCCCTTTATGGGTAGTGAAGTGGCGCCCTAGGCAGATGACTACCCTACCATATCCATCGTCCCAGCCCTAATTCAGACCACATTACTGCAGGAGGTATAACCGGAGAGGACTATAACTCCCAGCATGTCTAAGCCATTATTATTTAATATCAGAGCACATTACAGGGGGACGTATAAGAGGATGGGACTACAACTCCCAGCATGTCCAAGCAGTTATTATGTAATATCAGAGTACATTACAAGAGGAGGTATAAGAGAAGACTACAACTCCCAGCATGTCCAAGCAGTTATTATGTAATATCAGAGTACATTACAAGAGTAGGTATAAGAGAAGACTACAACTCCCAGCAGTTATTATGTAATATCAGAGTACATTACAAGAGTAGGTATAAGAGAAGACTACAACTCCCAGCATGTCCAAGCAGTTATTATGTAATATCAGAGTACATTACAAGAGTAGGTATAAGAGAAGACTACAACTCCCAGCAGTTATTATGTAATATCAGAGTACATTACAAGAGTAGGTATAAGAGAAGACTACAACTCCCAGCATGTCCAAGCAGTAATTATGTAATATCAGAGTTCATTATAAGAGGAGGTATACACCTCCCAGCATATCCAGGGTGTTGTAATGAACCCTGATATTATATAATAATGGCCTGGACATGCTGAGAGTTGTAGTCCTCTCCTCTTATACCTTCTCTTGTAATGTACTCATATATTACATAACAAGCTGGACATGCTGAGAGTTGTAGTCCTCTCCTTTTATACCTCCTCTTGTAATGTAATCTGATATTACATAACAAGCTGGACATGCTGAGAGTTGTAGTCCTGTCCTTTTATACCTCCTCTTGTAATGTAATCTATTACATAACAAGCTTGATATGCTGAGAGTTGTAGTCATCTCCTCTTATAATGTACTCTGATATTAAATAACAATCTGAACATGCTGAGAGTTGTAGTTCTCTCCTCTTATAACGTACTCTTATATTACATAACAAGCTGGACATGCTGGGAGTTGTAGTCCTCTCCTCATACATTCTCTTGTAATGTACTCTGATATTACATAACAGGAGGTATAAGAGGACTACAACCCCCCCAGCATTTCCCTGGCCTTTACATTGAATCCATACTTCTTCACATGCATGGCTGGTCTTCTTCATTACTTTACTGCACTGCTGAGTTCAGCCTCCTGTTCTGGTCACATGATGGTGAGGTCATCACAGGTCCTTCAGCCCTTCTTCTCTGCTGAGCTCCGCCTCCTGCATCTGACATTATGGCAGGTCCTGTCAGCACTTGGGTAATGATTTATATGTGAGGGAGGGGGACGTACACTGCATTGTATAGTGCAGCTGTTCAGCTGTCCACCTGTTTGCTTTCTCGGACGTTCAGCTGAACAGCAGCACTGAAGCAGGGGGCCCCTTAGACAATGAAGGCCCTGGGCAATTGCCCAGTTTGCCCCCCCTCCCAATGTCGGCCTTGCTTGTGAAGGCCTCTTCATGGCGTTGCCCACGTGGTCTCCAAACCAATCTCCAGCTATCACTGAGTGGGATAGACTGCTGCAGAGGATAGACTCCATTTCCAGCCTCCATTTCCGTGTTTCTGTACACCGAGATCGTGGCGTGAGGTCTGGCTCATTGCCCAATGTTGTGCAATTACCTTCTGATGGTTTGTGTAGACACTTTTTGCTGCCCTAGGCTTGGGATGTGATGTCCAGCTTCACTTCCAGTACAGAATGGAGCATTTCTTCTAATCAGACGATCTGTCCATGCAGAGGTTCACCTATGTGAACTTCTTCTGGTCATTCCAGTTTATCATTCTTCTCCCAACCACTGGGGCACACAACATTGAACAGTGTCGGCATCTCAGTCCAGTGATAAACCAAGGTCTCTCAGTTCAAGGATTCTGTCCCTCACAGTTTGTGACAAGAGTTGATAACTGACACTTCGACGAACAGGAGGCATCGCACAGTCATCCCACACAAACTGATCCGAGTTTTGTGCTTTCTTGTGGCTAAAAAACTTTTCTTTCAATCTGGCTTTTATGTCCCTCTCACATGCCACAGATTGGAGCTAGGTGCTTGAAAATGTCATCGTCTGCAGATCTTAGTGCAGTATGCCAGACCCACAGGGGAAAAGTCTCTGTGAGGTCACGGTGTGAGTGTAAATAGGCCGAGGGTGAAAATACAGTTTTTGGTTTACTCACAGTTTAGTCGTCCCTGGGCAGGACTGCATAGAGTGAAGAGGAGAACAGCACAGGAATTCCCCGGGGAACACTCCGATATAAGGGACACAGGCCACATGGTGGCTGAGGTGCCCTTGGTGGTAACTTGGCTTTATGTGCTTATGGCTAGGTCACTTTAGTCATGACGCCAGCACCGTTGTGGTACAACAATGGTGAGAGTAGTAGTTGAATTAAGGAGTAAGATAGCAGTTGAATCTAACTCACAACTTTTACTGTTTTGCTGGTTCTAAGTAGCAATGACATTCACAGATAACACAGTCTCTTTCTAGTAGGCAGAGGTAATAAATTGTAATCCCAGGCTTCTTGTAGATAAAACTTCAGATTAAAGTTCAGTTACGTTAGTGGAAATCCAACTGGCTGGTATCTAGCTCCTTGCCTTATTCTAATCCCAATAACGGTGGTTTCTGATCCTTTCTTCCACTTAAGTGACATAACAGATTGGCCTTTCTGTCTTCTATATACCGGTGAGGCTGCCTGTAGCTAGATTGTCCTACAACGAATTCAAAGGAGCCCATAAGCCTGATAAGATATCTGTTATCTTCCTTTATCTTTTCTGTAGTCAAAACACAATTTTCCACTTGTCCTCCCAGAGGGATAGACTGCAGAAGGAGGTCTCACCTCATCCTTGCTTCTTGGCCTAAAACTTGGGAAAAGAACACTTGGCTCCTCTTGACCGTAGGGCCTCAGAGAGGGAGCTAAGAGGAGGGGGGCCTCTGTCCTTCCCCCTGATCCTCACTCCAGCTACTCCATGTCTCCTCTCCTCTCTACTAACTTCTTCTCTCCTAACAATAGGCCTGAACTTTATTATATAACCTATGGTGCTATCCCCATCTATTATTATTATTATTATTATTAAAGCGCCATTCATTCCATAGCGCTGTACATATAAGAAGAGGTATATATATATATAATACAGACAATTGCACTAATCATAAACAAGACGAGTTACAAACTGGTACAGAAGGAGAGAGGGCCCTACCCGTGAGGGCTTACAATCTACATGGTAAGGACACAGTAGGTGCGGGTGAAGTTGGTCATGACGGTATAGAGGCAGCAGGGTCACTGGTTGTAGGCTTGTCTGAAGAGGTGGGTTTTCAGGTTTCTGTTGAAGGATTCCACTGTAGGTGAGAGTCTGATATGTTGGGGCAGCGAGTTCCAGAGTATGGAGGATGCACGGGAGAAATCCTGGAGTCGATTGTGGGAAGAGGCAATAAGAGGAGAGGAGAGAAGGAGGTCTTGTGAGGATCGGAGAGTGCGTGTGGGGGTGTATCGGGAAAAGTAGCTCAGAGATGTAGTGGTGGATGTGATGTAGTGCACCCTACCAGCCTGTTAACAGGGATTAAGAAGAAAATATATAAAACTCAGCATAACATGTAATGCAAAATACAATACAACAATTTGGCAGTGCCCACGGTCACTGGTGGAACGCTGCATACCCCCCTAGTTTAACCTGTGTCGCCCTCGACACATTCAGGGCATGATGAAGTCTCCTGAAAAATACAAAAGAGCAGGCAGACATATATGTAAACTGACATAACTATCAAATATGCAAAACAGTATAAAAATATAAATCAATCACAACATTATATATATTATTGCACAGAATTCTCGACGCGGTAAAGAGGGTATTGGGCGCTGTACCTTCGGTGCTTGACGGTGACAAAAGGGCGTTGATCACAAGTAAGGGTAATAAAGTCCATAACCCATTGGCTTTGCTAAAGAAAGTCCCAATAGATAATGGCAGATCTAAAACTTTTTTTTTTTTAAGTGCAAATGTTCAGTAACATGTAAAACTGTTACTTCCTTGATTTGCATAACCTTACAGCTTGTCCTTCTTGGTGTTGTTGAGGAATGTATATGATGGTCTGTTGTCACATTTTATTGCAATACAAAACAACAGAAGTATATTACCTCCGATAACTAGTAATCAACCCTTGTCTTACCGGACGGTGTTGTGTCAAGCACGTGTCCCTCTTAGGTAGAAGAGAACCAGATCCTGAAGTTACATTTTGCATTTAGTAAAAAGACCGTTCTACGTTTACTTCAGGCCTCATTCTTCCAAACTACCTTTTCACTGCACCGATCCCGAGGGATCAATGGCCTGAGGGAGTACACCATGACACAACACTTCATCAGTGCCACTACAACTCCCATCCTCTGCACCAGTTTTTCAGGAGCTCACTGCAGGTGCAGCACGCCAGACCTGCAGGGTATAGCGATAGTGAGGTCACGGTTATGGGCAATCGAGGGTTACTCACTTTTTAGAAGGGGAACCCTGGGCAGGCATGCGGCAGTGAAGGAGAGGTGGACACTAGTTCCTCTGGGGCACACTCTGTAGATAGGGACCAGGCCTGATGGTGTACGAGGTGCCCTGGATGTTGCAGGTATTTTGAGTGCCTGAGGTAAGGTCCCTTTAAGGATCGTGACGCCAGTGCCTGTAACGGTGGCACACCGATTTGCAGGAGGATTAATGGAGTACACAGGTGGTAAACCAAATGTTGCTTTACTTTGTGAAACAGTCCAACTTTATACAAGCAGTTGCAGTAATGGATAATGCAGTCCTTTACAGTATAAATGCACAGCAGGTTTACTTCACAGCAGGTTTACTTCACAGCAGGTTTCAATCTTGCAAGATACTTGGAGGGTAAACAGTTAATGCTTCGCAGTACTATGCTGCTCTATCCCCACAGCTATTCTAGCTGGCTGGATCCCAAGGCCCGGATGCCTAATTGCTGGCTTGAATCCTTGGTATATATAATCTTCCTCCAGTATTGGCACTTGCTCTATATATTACAGTACCTCTGCCTCTCAGCTGAACTCTCTGCTGGGTTGGAAGGTGGCTGCAGGTTTCTCCCAGGAGGTCCACTCCTACTACTGGGGTGTCTCATCTGTGTTGGTTGGATTACTGGTCTCCAGGCAGGCTGTACTCCTTCTAGCCTCCTGGTGCAACTAGGAACCAGGACTATCTAGCTGCATGTCAGGAGGAGGCCCTCAGCATATCCTGGGCTGGTGCCTTCTCACTTCTGTCTCCACAGACTCCTGACTATGACCTCCCCCTCCCTGTCTGGGCCTGGACCTTTATACTAAGGGCTCCCTATCTCCCTCTAGTGTCTAGGATGTCTAATTACACCCAACTAGGCCTGCTAAGCATTAACAGGGGAAACATACAAATGTAAGAACACACAGAAAATACATTACAATGCATGGATAAATATAATGTCACTGTCCCTTGTCAGCAGAAGTAACACGTTACCCAATTGACCCTTGTGCAGTGCCCACTCCTACCTAGTGGGACACTACACAGGTAAACTGACCATTAGGCCTCACCAGTGTTCTGCAACTGTTCGAGTAAGGCCTCTTTCACACTTGCGTTGTCCGGATCCGTCGTGTACTCTATTTGCCGGAATTACACGCCGGATCCGGAAAATTGCAAGTGAACTGAAAGCATTTGAAGACGGGTCCGTCTTCAAAATGCTTTCAGTGTTACTATGGCAGCCAGGATGCTATTAAAGTCCTGGTTGCCATAGTAGGAGCGGGGAGCGGGGGAGCGGTATACTTACCGTCCGTGCGGCTCCCGGGGCGCTCCAGAATGACGTCAGAGCGCCCCATGCGCATGGATGACGTGCCATGCGATCACGTCATCCATGCGCGTGGGGCGCCCTGACGTCACTCTGGAGCGCCCCGGGAGCGGACGGTAAGTATACTGCTCCCCACTACACTTTACCATGGCTGCCAGGACTTTAGCGTCCTGGCAGCCATGGTAACCATTCAGAAAAAGCTAAACGTCGGATCCGGCAATGCGCCGAAACGACGTTTAGCTTAAGGCCGGATCCGGATTAATGCCTTTCAATGGGCATTAATTCCGGATCCGGCCTTGCGACAAGTGTTCAGGATTTTTGGCCGGAGGAAAAAGCGCAGCATGCTGCGGTATTTGCTCCGGCCAAAAAACGTTCCGGTCCGGAACTGAAGACATCCTGATGCATCCTGAACGGATTTCTCTCCATTCAGAATGCATTAGGATAAAACTGTTCCGGATTCTTCCGGCATAGAGCCCTGGCGACGGAACTCTATGCCGGAAGAAAAGAACGCAAGTGTGAAAGAGCCCTTACTGTGGCCACCCAGCAGGAGAGTAACTGCTAAGCTTTGCACCAAAGCTGGAGACCGTAACAATTACGCTTGTGTACTACTTCAAAGGAACAGTAACGACCAAGCATAGTGTGTCTCTGAGCAAGAAGATAAATTGTTTCTGTGTGCACCAAAAAATCCAGAGGGATACAGTGCACCCCTTTCATGTGGAGGGGTTAAAGTCAGAGGCGGCTCTTCCATTAGGCCAGTTCGGCCGCCGCCTAAGGCCTCGCACTGGTGGGGGCCTTGCTCTGGCTCCCACCAGACACCGCCACAAGTACAAATTGTACTTGTGGCAGTGTCGGGTGGGAGAGTCCTTAGGTCAAAACATTCAGGGCTTGAGCTCCAGTGCCCCGAATGCTTTTCTCCTCTCCCCCCCGGGTCTTGCTGATCTGCTAGACTGCTGCGCCGCGCGGTCATGAATTCAGTCACTTCAGAACGCTGCGCAACCCCGCCCTGCGGCGCGTAATCCCGCGAGACCCGCCGCGGGAGGTCACGGGTCTCGCGGGATTACGCGCCGCAGGACGGGGTTGCGTTCTAAAGTAACTGAATTCATGCCTGCTCAGCAGCCTAGCAGATCAGCAGACAAGTACAAGGTGGAGGGCAAATTACATAATATGAGGCACTAGTGTGTGGGCAAATTTGTGAGGCAGTGTGGGGGGCAAATTACTTAATGGGGGCAGTGTGGCGGGCAAATTACTTAATGGGGGCAGTGTGGCGGACAAATCACTTAATGAGGGCAGTGTGGGGGGCAAATTACTTAATGGGGGCAGTGTGGGTGGCAAATTACATAGTGTGGGGTAGTGTGGCGGACAAATCACTTAATGGGGGCAGTGTGGGTGGCAAATTACTTAATGGGGCAGTGTGGCGGGCAAATTACTTAATGGGGGCAGTGTGGCGGACAAATTACTTAATGGGGGCAGTGTGGTGGGCAAATTACTTAATGGGGGGCAGTGTGGGGGACAAATTACATAGTGTGGGGCAGTGTGGCGGACAAATTACTTAATGGGGCAGTGTGGGGGGCAAATTACATAGTGTGGGGCAGTGTGGCGGACAAACTACTTAATGGGGGCAGTGTGGTGGGCAAATTACTTAATGGGGGCAGTGTGGGGGGCAAATTACATAGTGTGGGGCAGTGTGGCGGACAAATTACTTAATGGGGGCAGTGTGGGGGCAAATTACTTAATGGGTCAGTGTGGGGGGCAAATTACATAATGGGGTCAGTGTGGGGGGCAAATTACATAATGGGGTCAGTGTGGGGGGCAAATTACATAATGGGGTCAGTGTGGGGGGCAAATTACATAATGGGGTCAGTGTGGGGGGCAAATTACTTAATGGGGGCAGTGTGGGTGGCAAATTACTTAATGAGGGCAGTGTGGGTGGCAAATTACTTAATAGGGGGCAGTGTGGCGGGCAAATTACTTAATGGGGCAGTGTGGCGGGCAAATTACTTAATGGGGCAGTGTGGGGGGCAAATTACATAGTGTGGGGCAGTGTGGCGGACAAATTACTTAATGGGTGCAGTGTGGTGGGCAAATTACTTAATGGGGGCAGTGTGGGGGGCAAATTACATAGTGTGGGGCAGTGTGGGGGCAAATTACTTAATGGGGTAGTGTGGCGGACAAATTACTTAATGGGTGCAGTGTGGTGGGCAAATTACTTAATGGGGGCAGTGTGGGGGCAAATTACTTAATGGGGCAGTGTGGGGGGCAAATTACATAATGGGGTCAGTGTGGGGGGCAAATTACATAATGGGGTCAGTGTGGGGGGAAAATTACATAATGGGGTCAGTGTGGGGGGCAAATTACATAATGGGGTCAGTGTGGGGGGGCAAATTACTTAATGGGGGCAGTGTGGGTGGCAAATTACTTAATGAGGGCAGTGTGGGTGGCAAATTACTTAATACGGGGCAGTGTGGCGGGCAAATTATTTAATGGGGCAGTGTGGCGGACAAATTACTTAATGGGGCAGTGTGGTGGGCAAATTACTTAATGGGGGGCAGTGTGGGGGGCAAATTACATAGTGTGGGGCAGTGTGGCGGACAAATTACTTAATGGGTGCAGTGTGGTGGGCAAATTACTTAATGGGGGCAGTGTGGGGGGCAAATTACATAGTGTGGGGCAGTGTGGCGGCAAATTACTTAATGGGGTAGTGTGGCGGACAAATTACTTAATGGGTGCAGTGTGGTGGGCAAATTACTTAATGGGGGCAGTGTGGGGGGCAAATTACATAGTGTGGGGCAGTGTGGGTGGCAAATTACATAGTGTGGGGCAGTGTGGCGGACAAATTACTTAATGGGTGCAGTGTGGTGGGCAAATTACTTAATGGGGGCAGTGTGGGGGGCAAATTACATAGTGTGGGGGCAAATTACTTAATGGGGCAGTGTGGCGGACAAATTACTTAATGGGTGCAGTGTGTTGGCAAATTACTTAATGGGGGCAGTGTGGGGGGCAAATTACTTAATGGGGGCAGTGTGGGGGGCAAATTACATAGTGTGGGGCAGTGTGGCGGACAAATTACTTAATGGGGCAGTGTGGGGGCAAATTACTTAATGGGGCAGTGTGGGGGGCAAATTACATAATGGGGTCAGTGTGGGGGGCAAATTACATAATGGGGTCAGTGTGGGGGGCAAATTAGTTAATAGAGCAGTGTGGGGGCAAAATACATAGTGTGGGGCAGTATTACTAATGAGGGCATTCTAGAAGGAATTACTATTGGTGGGACTATGAGGATCCCCCACGATCTCCTGTATGGTACTCCGGATCTCCTTGTGCCCGGAGCGGTGGTCAACACTCCCCCTCCATGTATCTATGGGAGAGCCGCAGATACAGCACTTGTGTATCTCCGCGTCTTCCATAGAGATACATGGAGGGGGAGTGTTGACCACACCACCGCTCCGTGCAGTGGTTGACACAGCTTATTTCTTGAGGACTGAGCCGGGGCGCCGTACGGGAGATCACGAGCATCCCAACGATCTTCGTGGGGGCCTCATGTTCGAGTTTCGCCTAAGGCCTCACAAAGTCTAGAGCCGCCTCTGGTTAAAGTGTATGAGAGGGCTGCTGGATCCATATTGGGCCTATAGTGTAAAATGGTGCCACTCAATAGATGAGGCCTCTGTATGAGTAACGTGAAATAAGATGCATATCACCCCATATCTACACTACAAGCTGGATTTTTCTTGCTGAGTACAGGGATCACATCATTACTGACATTCCTGATGATTAATCATTACTGTGCCGCACACTTGTCGGAGATCTCAGACACACAACTTCTTTGTGCTACGCTCCACCAGCAACAGGTGTGGACAGTGTGTAATGCTGCGGGGGTAATGGGGTGTCACTCACATGCAATAGTTGTATCTGCAGCACGTGTCCACTTATGGTCAGGTTTTCTGATATCTGTAGACGGGTTACACATGATCCATCTGTAGATGGTCTCATAGATCCCTGCTCCAGCAGAATTAATTTAAAGGGGTATTTTCACCATCACAACTGATAGCATATTACTAGGATTGTGGGGGTCTGACTGTGTGATCATGTGATGACTTCTTTACGCTCGCAGGTCCTTTGGTGGGTTTTCTTCAATCAAGACGGGAGCAGACGGCCTCTACACGATCAAGTGGAAGAGGTAAGTATGTTCTTTTTTTTATTGTCACAGTACAGAGATAATAAACACAGTGATGTCATAGTACAGAGATAATAAACACAGTGATGTCACAGTACAGGGAAAATAAACACAGTGATGTCACAGTACAGGGATAATAAACACAGTGATGTCACAGTACAGGGATAATAAACACAGTGATGTCACAGTACAGAGATAATACACACAGTGATGTCACAGTACAGAGATAATAAACACAGTGATGTCACAGTACAGGGAAAATAAACACAGTGATGTCACAGTACAGGGATAATAAGCACAGTGATGTCACAGTACAGGGATAATAAACACAGTGATGTCACAGTACAGGGATAATAAACAGTGATGTCACAGTACAGGGATAATACACACAGTGATGTCACACTACAGGGATAATACACACAGTGATGTCACAGTACAGGGAAAATACACACAGTGATGTCACAGTACAGGGATAATAAACACAGTGATGTCACAGTACAGGGATAATAAACACAGTGATGACACAGTACAGGGATAATAAACACAGTGATGTCACAGTACAGGGATAATAAAACACAGTGATGTCACAGTACAGGGATAATAAACACAGTGATGTCACAGTACAGGATAATAAACACAGTGATGTCACAGTACAGGGATAATAACACAGTGATGTCACAGTACAGGGATAATAATCACAGTGATGTCACAGTACAGGGATAATAAACACAGTGATGTCACAGTGCAGGGATAATAAACATAGTGATGTCACAGTGCAGGGATAATACACACAGTGATGTCATAGTACAGGATAATAAACAACAGTGATGTCACAGTACAGGGATAATAAACACAGTGATGTCACAGTTCATAGATAATAAACACAGTGATGTCACAGTTCATAGATAATAAACACAGTGATGTCACAGTACAGGAATAATAAACACAGTGAGGTCACAGTACAGGGATAATAAACACAGTGATGTCACAGTACAGAGATAATACACACAGTGATGTCACAGTACAGAGATAATAAACACAGTGATGTCACAGTACAGGGAAAATAAACACAGTGATGTCACAGTACAGGGATAATAAGCACAGTGATGTCACAGTACAGGGATAATAAACACAGTGATGTCACAGTACAGGGATAATAAACACAGTGATGTCACAGTACAGGGATAATACACACAGTGATGTCACACTACAGGGATAATACACACAGTGATGTCACAGTACAGGGAAAATACACACAGTGATGTCACAGTACAGGGATAATAAACACAGTGATGTCACAGTACAGGGATAATAAACACAGTGATGTCACAGTACAGGGATAATAAACACAGTGATGTCACAGTACAGGGATAATAAACACAGTGATGTCACAGTATAGAGATAATAAACACAGTGATGTCACAGTACAGGGATAATAAACACAGTGATGACACAGTACAGGGATAATAAACACAGTGATGTCACAGTACAGGGATAATAAACACAGTGATGTCACAGTACAGGGATAATAAACACAGTGATGTCACAGTGCAGGGATAATAAACACAGTGATGTCACAGTACAGGGATAATAATCACAGTGATGTCACAGTACAGGGATAATAAACACAGTGATGTCACAGTGCAGGGATAATAAACATAGTGATGTCACAGTGCAGGGATAATACACACAGTGATGTCATAGTACAGGATAATAAACAACAGTGATGTCACAGTACAGGGATAATAAACACAGTGATGTCACAGTTCATAGATAATAAACACAGTGATGTCACAGTTCATAGATAATAAACACAGTGATGTCACAGTACAGGAATAATAAACACAGTGAGGTCACAGTACAGGGATAATAAACACAGTGATGTCACAGTACAGAGATAATAAACACAGTGATGTCACAGTACAGGGATAGTAAACACAGTGATGTCACAGTACAGAGATAATAAACACAGTGATGTCACAGTTCAGAGATAATAAACACAGTGATGTCACGGTACAGGGATAATAAACACAGTGATGTCACGGTATAGGGATAATAAACACAGTGATGTCACAGTACAGAGATAATGAACACAGTGATGTCACAGTACAGGTTAATAAACACAGTGATGTCACAGTACAGAGATAATAAACACAGTGATGTCACAGTACAGAGATAATAAACACAGTGATGTCACAGTACAGGGATAATAAACACAGTGATGTCACAGTACAGAGATAATAAACACAGTGATGTCACAGTACAGAGATAATGAACACAGTGATGTCACTGTACAGGTTAATAAACACAGTGATGTCACAGTACAGAGATAATAAACACAGTGATGTCACAGTACAGAGAAAATAAACACAGTGATGTCACAGTACAGAGATAATAAACACAGTGATGTCACAGTATAGGGATAATAAACACAGTGATGTCACAGTACAGAGATAATAAACACAGTGATGTCACAGTACAGAGATAATAAACACAGTGATGTCACAGTACAGGGATAATAAACACAGTGATGTCACAGTACAGAGATAGTAAACACAGCGATGTCACAGTATAGAGATAATAACCACGGTCATCGAGAAACTGTCACAACCAGACAGCTGAGAAGCTCTGACAGAGGCCTTTCAGAACCTCCCCCTTGAGTTCTGTGTTGTGGTATTCAGCTCCTCCTCTCGTTAGTCTCTCTCAGCTGTCATGTGTTGGACTAATTGTTTCCCTTTAAATTCTTCCCCAGAATGCTTTTCTGGGCGGCTTATATTTCTTCCTGGAGTGTGTGTGCTTGCCCATCTGGTTCTCCTCTCCTCCACAAAGTTAAGTGTTACACTGTTGTAAGAAGCAGTCATGTAATGTGTCTAAGTTTCATTATCCTGGTAAACTGTGTTAAAATTTAATGTATATAATGTATAATGCTATTCTAGTAATACAGATAAATGTAAATGCCTGCAGTATTCGTTTGGTCAGTAGATGGCAGCATAGGACCAATTTGCATTGAAGTTTGCCATAGAGAAAGTGTATTAATGTCGTAGTGGCTCTTTAAAACAGCAGTTAAGTGTTGAAGTGACACGCCCCTTATGATGTCAGCCTGCCTCAGTGTGAGCAGGAAGAATGAGGAAGAGGGACTGAAACTATAACGGCTGCCATCTTGACTAGATAGAAAGCAAGTTCTGTGCTGTGTAAGACGTGTGTGGAGATACTAAAGGACGTTCCTGTGCAGCCAAGCTGTGTGAACTTCAGTCTAGAGACGGATGGAGTATAAAGAGACCGTGGATTTAGTGAAGCCAAGTTAAAAAGGACTGTGTGCAGCAGCTAACCTGTGGAGCTGGCATTGGGCTGAGTGGATTGCCCCAAACAGTAAAGAGACTCACAGTGCTGTCGAGGTACCGGACAGTCACTGTAAAATTCTGGATTATATCCATCTGGTTTTCCGGCCTGCTGAGGAGGACTTCTTTGTTGCGGATCCTGCGCTGGTTATAAAGGAAAAGGACGACATCGGGCCCCACCGTGCACTTCCACAAACTGTAAGAGGTCCACTTGGACCACTGGGATAAGGGGGGTGCGCACCCGCTTGAAAGTTAGGGTCAGTTAGGGATAGTTCCGGGGACTGTTATTTCTTAGTGTCCGCACTGCGAATACGGACATAGCAAAGGTGGAAATTGTTGCAGTATCTGACTTGAATTGTTTATACTGTTTTGAATATTTTACTTGTCTTTATCTCTGTGATTTCACTGTTAACCTGCTTTTATTAATTTGTAGTAAATGCAATTTTCTTAATCTTGACTTCTGTGTACGCACTCTTTTCTGGTTGCGGAGTCAAACCACCTGCCTTGCTCTCGGTTCACACTGTTATCTGTTATTTTCTGTTTGCTGGATCCCAGGTGACCCTGACTTCCTCCGTGTCTGGTGTAGGGAGCCGGTGGTCGTGTCCCCTCACTATTGTAGGGTGCTCAGGGCTTTATAGTCAAGGTTCGTGGATATGCATACCTCCACCATTCGGATCTATGCATAGGCTGAGCAGCCAGGGAAAGTGCCAGGTCTTCTACAGGGGTCTCCCTTTCGTTCCTTAGCTTTTGGATCCAGCGAGACATCTATGCATGTTGTTTTGCCTTGTTACCTGTACACATTCCGTGACATTATAAGCCGCCAAAACCGTCTTAAGCATGGATCCGGTTTCACTTTTGGCTGAACGCTTCCAGGGTCTTTCATTGGAGGTAGCTGACCTCCGTAAGACTTTTTCTCAGCTTCAAGTGACCGGTTCAGCTTGCGTTCATGGAGCTTGTTCTGAGCCTAAGATCTCGCTCCCGGATACGTTCTCCGGGGGTAGTGAGAATTTTGTGCGTTTTAGAGAGGCTTGCAAACTCCATTTTCGCCTTCTTCCCCATTCTTCTGGTGATGAGGAACGGAGGGTGGGGATCATTATATCGCTGCTCAGGGGTAACGCTCAGTCCTGGGCCTTTTCGCTGCCGGAGGGGGCATGGCCCCTCCGTTCAGTGGATGAATTCTTTTTAGCCCTGGGTCAGATATATGATGATCCGGATCGTATTGCTCTGGCGGAGTCTAGACTACGTCTCCTATGCCAGGGTAAACAATCCGCAGAAATATACTGCTCAGAATTTCGGAGTTGGGCAGCTGATACTGGTTGGAATGATGCTGCACTCCGAAGTCAATTTTGCCATGGTCTTTCAGAGGGATTGAAAGATGCATTTGCCTTTCATGAGAGGCCTATTTCTTTGGACTCTGCTATGTCTCAGGCCGTTCGTATTGACAGGCGTCTTAGAGAGAGAGGAGAGATCTCTCCTTCCTGTCATACTCGGTCCCAGGACTGTGCAGCGGTCCCATTCTCTGCGCAGGGGTCTCAGTCGCTGTCAGCCCCTTCTGAGCAGGAGCCCATGCAGCTGGGGTTGATTGCTTCTGACAATAGAAGATTCAGCCCGCATGGGAGGGTTTGTTTTTGTTGTGGAGGTATTAATCATTTGGCAAATATTTGTCCCTCTAGGAGATTCAGGCAGTTCTCTGGGTATAATAAAGAAACAAAGAGGAAAAAATCTTTGAAAAATGTTCCGTCTGTTACTATTGGCAGGATTGAGGCGGAGATTGAAGATTTTCCGTTTGCTTGTAGTTCCCGTTTTGTCCTGCCGGCTAGGGTGGCGCTAGAGAGCAAGAACATTTTTTGTGAGATTTTTGTGGATAGTGGAGCAGCGGTCAATCTCATTGATAATCACTTTGCGATAACTCATGGTTTCCAGGTGTGCGCTTTGAGAAAGGATATTCCTGTATTTGCTATCGATTCCGCTCCACTTTCTCAGAAATCATTAAAGGGCATAGTTCACAATATCCGTTTAACTGTGAGTGATGCTCATGTTGAGGATGTGTCATGTTTCGTCCTTAGCGGTTTGCCCACCCCGCTGGTGTTGGGGCTGCCCTGGCTCACTAAGCATAACCCCACCATTGATTGGCAAGCGAAGCAAATAAATGGTTGGAGTGACTTTTGCAGAGAGAATTGCCTCATGACATCTGTTTCTGAGGTTGCTACTAAGACTGTACCATCTTTTCTCTCTGAATTTTCGGATGTCTTCTCTGAGAGTGGAGTTCAGGATTTGCCCCCGCACAGGGAGTACGATTGCCCTATTAATCTCATCCCAGACGCCAAGCTGCCTAAATCTCGTTTATACAATCTTTCCCAACCTGAGAGGATCGCTATGCGTGCTTATATCTCTGAGAGTCTGAGAAAGGGACACATACGACCCTCGAAGTCACCTGTTGCCGCTGGTTTTTTCTTTGTTAAGAAAAAAGATGGTTCTTTAAGACCTTGTCTGGATTTCAGGGAGCTGAACAATATCACAATTCGTGACCCTTATCCGCTTCCTCTGATCCCGGACCTATTTAACCAGGTTGTTGGGGCTAAAGTCTTTTCCAAATTAGATTTAAGAGGGGCATACAACCTAGTCAGGGTCAGAGAAGGGGACGAATGGAAGACGGCCTTCAATACCCCTGAGGGCCATTTTGAAAACTTGGTTATGCCTTTTGGTTTGATGAATGCCCCAGCCGTTTTCCAGCATTTCGTGAACAGCATTTTTTATCATTTGATGGGAAAATTTGTATTGGTGTATTTGGATGACATTTTGATTTTTTCTCCCGATTTCAAAACTCATAAGGAACATTTACGTCAGGTCTTGCTCATCCTGCGGGAGAATAAATTATATGCGAAACTGGAAAAATGTGTGTTTGCGGTTCCAGAAATTCAATTTCTGGGGTTTCTTCTCTCCGCTTCTGGTTTTCGCATGGACCCAGAGAAGGTCCGCGCTGTGCTTGAGTGGGAGCTTCCTGAGAATCAAAAGGCGCTGATGCGTTTTTTGGGCTTTGCCAATTATTACAGGAAGTTCATCTTGAATTATTCTTCTATTGTTAAACCACTCACTGATATGACCAGAAAGGGGGTAGATTTTTCTTCTTGGTCAGTAGAGGCGCGTAAGGCTTTTTCTGATATCAAGGAGAGTTTTGCTTCCGCTCCCATCTTGGTGCAACCTGATGTTTCGTTACCCTTCATAGTTGAGGTTGATGCTTCTGAGGTGGGTGTGGGGGCGGTCTTGTCTCAGGGTTCCTCTCCTGCCAATTGGCGACCGTGTGCCTTTTTCTCAAGAAAACTCTCCTCCGCAGAGAGAAATTACGATGTGGGAGATAGGGAATTGTTGGCCATCAAGTTGGCTTTTGAGGAATGGCGCCATTGGCTAGAGGGAGCCAGACACCCTATTACCGTATTTACTGACCATAAAAATCTGGCCTACTTGGAGTCAGCCAAGCGTCTGAACCCGAGACAGGCCAGATGGTCGTTGTTCTTTTCTAGGTTTAATTTTGTTGTCACGTTCCGCCCTGGAGTTAAGAATGTGAAGGCAGATGCCCTGTCACGTTGTTTTCCGGGAGGCGGGAATTTTGAAGACCCGGGTCCCATTTTGGCTGAAGGTGTGGTGGTCTCTGCTCTTTTTCCTGAATTGGAGGCAGAGGTGCAGGCAGCCCAGTCAGAGGCTCCTGATCTTTGTCCTCCTGGGAGGTTGTTTGTGCCTCTCGCTTTAAGACACAAGATTTTTAAAGAACACCACGATACGGTCCTTGCTGGGCACCCGGGGGTAAGAGCCACACTGGATCTCATCGCTCGGAGATTCTGGTGGCCTGCGCTTCGTAAGTCGGTTGAGGGTTTTGTGGCAGCCTGCGAGACTTGCGCTCGTGCCAAAGTCCCTCATTCACGGCCATCAGGTCCTCTCCTTCCCTTACCCATTCCTTCCCGTCCTTGGACACATCTGTCCATGGACTTTATCACGGACCTGCCTCGTTCCTCGGGGAAGACTGTGATTCTGGTGGTGGTGGACCGTTTTAGCAAAATGGTGCATTTCATCCCTTTTCCTGGTTTGCCCAATGCTAAGACGCTGGCGCAGGCATTTGTTGATCACATTGTCAAATTGCACGGTATTCCTTCAGACATAGTCTCTGATAGGGGCACGCAGTTTGTTTCCAGATTCTGGAAGGCTTTCTGTTCTCGCTTGGGGGTTCGGTTGTCATTCTCTTCTGCTTTCCACCCGCAGTCGAATGGCCAGACAGAGCGCGTCAATCAGAATCTGGAGACATATCTGCGCTGTTTTGTGGCAGAGAATCAAGAGGATTGGTGTTCTTTTTTGTCCCTTGCTGAGTTTGCTTTAAATAACCGTCGTCAGGAGTCCTCTGATAAGTCACCATTTTTTGGTGCATATGGGTTTCATCCACAGTTTGGGACTTTCTCGTGAGAGGGGTCTTCTGGTTTACCTGATGAGGACAGATTCTCCTCGTCTTTGTCATCTATTTGGCAAAAGATTCAAGATAATCTAAAGAGCATGACTGAGAGATATAAGCGTGTGGCTGATAAGAGACGTGTGCTTGGTCCGGACCTGAATGTTGGTGATTTGGTGTGGTTGTCTACCAAGAATATCAAATTGAAGGTTCCCTCCTGGAAGTTGGGTCCTAGGTTTATTGGGCCTTACAAAATCCTGTCTGTCATCAATCCTGTTGCATACCGTCTTGATCTTCCTCAGACTTGGAAGATCCATAATGTTTTTCATAAGTCCTTATTGAAACCTTATGTTCAACCCATTGTACCCTCGCCTTTGCCTCCTCCTCCGATTATGGTTGATGGGAATCTTGAATTTCAGGTCTCTAGGATTGTGGATTCTCGTCTTGTCCGCGGTTCTCTTCAGTACCTTGTTCACTGGGAGGGGTATGGTCCTGAGGAGAGGATGTGGGTCTCAGTGACGGACATTAAAGCCTCTTGTCTCATCAAGGCTTTCCATAGGTCCCATCCTGAGAAGGTGGGTTCTGAGTGTCCGGAGTCCACTCGTAGAGGGAGGGGTACTGTCACAACCAGACAGCTGAGAAGCTCTGACAGAGGCCTTTCAGAACCTCCCCCTTGAGTTCTGTGTTGTGGTATTCAGCTCCTCCTCTCATTAGCGTCTCTCAGCTGTTATGTGTTGGACTAATTGTTTCCCTTTAAATTCTTCCCCAGAATGCTTTTCTGGGCGGCTTATATTTCTTCCTGGAGTGTGTGTGCTTGCCCATCTGGTTCTCCTCTCCTCCACAAAGTTAAGTGTTACACTGTTATCTGTTATTTTCTGTTTGCTGGATCCCAGGTGACCCTGACTCCCTCCGTGTCTGGTGTAGGGAGCCGGTGGTCGTGTCCCCTCACTATTGTAGGGTGCTCAGGGCTTTATAGTCAAGGTTCGTGGATATGCATACCTCCACCATTCGGATCTATGCATAGGCTGAGCAGCCAGGGAAAGTGCCAGGTCTTCTACAGGGGTCTCCCTTTCGTTCCTTAGCTTTTGGATCCAGCGAGACATCTATGCATGTTGTTTTGCCTTGTTACCTGTACACATTCCGTGACAGAAACATAGAGAGAGCCCTCCCAGGTGTAATACCTTAATGACGAGGGATGAGGGTGATAGCACCTTACCAAATGATGTTGTGCGTCCTAGGCACTCCACTAGAAGAAGGCAGAATTGCTCCCATACGGGAGATCCCAGGCTGCTGCACTTGTGTGCCGGACGGACCTCTCAGGACGATTAACCATGTGAATGCAAGTCTTTTCTCTTTTTCTGTGGGGAGCAGAAAATAGAAAAGAAAAGAAAAGCGCCCTGCATCGGAGGATTCTACCAAAATTATTTGCTAAAACAATAAAAACTGTAAAACATGACAGGCAAAAAGCTTCGCCTTTTGGTGATGGTCCATCACCTTCATCAGGCTCCTACTCAAGGATCTCTGACTGACATGATATATCATCTATCTGCCCTCATTTATGGAAAATTAGGAGCCTTATACACACTAGGCCTCCAGGGATGTTATCTCAAATACTTGTTCACTGGACTTTTGGAAAATGTCCAGAATATTGACTGTTGTCTGTTATGACTTTTGGGCTCAGTGGGATGGTGTCCTGTCGTCCATGCTGTCATTGTGTGCGTTGAGCTCTAAGTGTCCAGTAGCACTACACCTGTTCTGAGCAGCTGGCACCCAAAATGTTGTGTTTGTCACAGTGTATTGTGAATGTGGCTGCAATCGTTTGTACAGGAGTTGTCATTGCGGCTTCACCTGCTCACGTGAAGAACAACTGTCTGCATAGCACAATCCCCTTGGTATTACTAGAACAATACTCTGCTCTAATGCGGCTGAGGGTTAAGACCTATAAACCCGACTGTATGCAAAATCACATGAATGGGGTTCTCGGCTGTGACAAACCGTTCTTGTTAGAAAGGGTCTACTAAAAAATTCTGTTAATAGACGCCTTGCAGCTGGAACCACCATCGATCAGCTGAAATCTGCAGAGGAACATAGCAACAAGGTTCAAATTTCTTCCAACACCCTCAAAGGAGAAATAATAATAGATTGTGTCCTCCTGTTGCATGATCAGCCTCTCCCCAACCTGACAGAGCTGATAACAGTGAACAATAGATTGCATTCCAGTACTCAAGAAAGTAAGGCCGGACTGGAGGCACAGCCATAGAGGGAGGCCGACATGACAGGGATTTGGTTATGTGAGGCCTGGTTTCCTTTGGTTGTTGGGTTTGTAGGTCATGGCAGAGAGTAGAACAGTTGTGGTGGTGGTGGGAGGTCCTCGAAGTTGGTGAAATGGCAGGTTCCGCCCCATGGCTGGGGCTAGACTTCCTTTGTTGGCGGTTTTGTGGTGGTTTGAAGGGTTCCATCCACCGGTGCTTCCGAGCTGGCGATAATTGGCTGGAGGCAAGCTAGAGTGCCTCTGATGGGGCTAAACAAATATTTTGGGCTTCGAGGGCCTTCTTAATCATTAGTTATGTGTAAAGATGTTATATATATATATAAATACTAGCAGAAGGACCCGTCTTCGCATGGGTATATTTCATTTATTTCATTTTATGTTTCTGTGTGTCGTAAAAAGATATTAACAGTTTCCCCCATAATGGTGACCTCTACAGTACCCGCCCCTTTATCAATGACCTCCACAGTGCCCGCCCCTTTAACAGTGATCTCCACAGTGCCTGTCCATTTAACAGTGACCTCCATAGTGGCCGCCCCTTTAACAGTGACCTCCACAGTCCCTGCCCCTTTAACCACTACAGGACCGCCGTACGCAGGATTGCGTCCTGGCGGCGGCCCTGTTATTCCTCCTGGACGCGCCGGCGCGTCCTCTCGCGAGAGGCGAGATTTCCTGTAAACGCGCGCACACAAGCGCGCGCGTTCACAGGATCGGAAGGTAAGCGAGTGGATCTCCAGCCTGACAGCGGCGATCGTTCGCTGGCAGGCTGTAGATGCGATTTTTTTAACCCCTAACAGGTATATTAGACGCTGTTTTGATAACAGCGTCTAATATACCTGCTACCTGGTCCTCTGGTGGTCCCTTTTGCTTGGATCGACCACCAGAGGACACAGGCAGCTCTGTAATAAGTAGCACCAAACACCACTACACTACACCCCCCCCCTGTCACTTATTAACCCCTTATGAACCCCTGATCACCCCATATACACTCCCTGATCACCCCCTGTCATTGATCACCCCCCTGTAAGGCTCCATTCAGACGCCCGTATGTGTTTTACGGATCCACGGATACATGGATCGGATCCGCAAAACACATACGGACGTCTGAATGGAGCCTTACAGGGGGGTGATCAATGACAGGGGGGTGATCAGGGAGTCTGTATGGGGTGATCACCACCCTGTCATTGATCACCCCCCTGTAAGGCTCTATTCAGACGTCCGTATGTGTTTTGCGGATCCGTGGATCCGCAAAACACGACACCGCGGATCCGCAAAACACATACGGACGTCTGAATGGAGCCTTACAGAGGGGTGATCAATGACAGGGGGGTGATCACCCCATAAAGACTTTTATTTTTTGTCACAAGTTAGTGGAATATGAGACTTTGTAAGGAAAAAAAAAATGAAAAAAAAAATTCATCATTTTCCGCTAACTTGTGACAAAAAATAAAAAGTTCTATGAACTCACTATGCCCATCAGCGAATACCTTTGGGTGTCTACTTTCCGAAATGGGGTAATTTGTGGGGTTTTTCTACTGTTTGGGCATTGTAGAACCTCAGGAAACATGACAGGTGCTCAGAAAGTCAGAGCTGCTTCAAAAAACGGAAATTCACATTTTTGTACCATAGTTTGTAAACGCTATAACTTTTACCCAAACCATTTTTTTTTTTACCCAAACATTTTTTTTTTTTAATCAAACACATGTAGAACAATACATTTAGAGAAAAATTTATATATAGAAGTTGTTTTTTTTTGAAAAATTTTACAACTGAAAGTGAAAAATGTCATTTTTTTGCAAAATTTTTGTTAAATTTCGATTAATAACAAAAAAAGTTAAAATGTCAGCAGCAATGAAATACCACCAAATGAAAGCTCTATTAGTGAGAAGAAAAAGAGGTAAAATTCATTTGGGTGGTAAGTTGCATGACCGAGCGATAAACGGTGAAAGTAGTGTAGTGCCGAAGTGTAAAAAGTGCTCTGGTCATTAAGGGGGTTTAAGCTAGCGGGGCTGATGTGGTTAACAGTGACCACATCTTTAACAGCGACCTGCACAGTGCCTGCCCCTTTAACATTGACCACATCTTTAACAGCGACCTGCACAGTGCCCGCCCCTTTAACAGTGACCTCCACAGTGCCCGCCCCTTTAACATTGACCACATCTTTAACAGTGACCTCCACAGTGCCTGCCCCTTTAACAGTGACCTCCACAGTGCCTGCCCCTTTAACAGTGACTTCCACAGTGCCGCCCCTTTAACAGTGACCTTCACAGTGCCTGCCTCTTTAACAGTGAACTCAACAGCGCCTGTCCGTTTAATTGTGGCCCCTGCCCCCATGCATGTAGCAGTGTAGTTGTGCCGTCATACTTTATATGACTGGATATTTAAGGACCTGCGAACTGCTAAAACTTTTGATCAGTTGTTATGGCAACCTGGAGTAGGACCTGCGAGCTTCTATTGGCTGATAAGGGACATGTGACCGTGTGTATGGCAGTTGGGATATGAAGAGAAAGACTTGCAGGCTTGTATTGACTAATGCAGGTTGTTTTTTGGGAATATCTCAGGAACGGTACGTCCTTCCAGGACACCTGATGTACCTGTGTGCCAAATTTGCTGAAGATCGGTCCAGTCGTTTGGTCGTGCATAAAGAACGTCTAGACACACAGACCGACAGAAACTCATTTATATATATATATATATATATATAAGAGACTAGGAGAAGGATCCGGCTTCGCACGGGTATATTTCATCTATTTCATTTTATGTTTCTGTGTGTCGCAAAAAGATATTGACAGTTTCCCCCATAACAGTGACCTCTACAGCAACCCGCCCCTGTAACAATGACCTCCACAGTGCCCGCCCCTGTAACAATGACCTCCACAGTGCCTGCCCCTGTAACAATGACCTCCACAGTGCCCGCCCCTGTAACAATGACCTCCACAGTGCCCGCCCCTGTAACAATGACCTCCACAGTGCCTGCCCCTGTAACAATGACCTCCACAGTGCCCGCCCCTGTAACAATGACCTCCACAGTGCCTGCCCCTTTAACAGTGACCTCCACAGTGACCTCCCCTTTAACAATGACCTTCACAGTGCCTGCCTCTTTAACAGTGCCTAACCCTTTAACAGTGACCGCCCCTTTGGCATTGACCATCCCTTTAACAGTGACCTTCATAGTAGTAGCCCCTTTAACAGTGACTTCCACAGTGCCTTCCCCTTTAACAGAGACCTCCACTGTGCCCACCCCTTTAAAAGTAACTTTCACAGTGACCGCCCCTTTAACAGTGACTTTCACAGTGACCACCCCGTTAACAGGGACTGCACCTTTAACAGCGACTTTAACAGTGCCTACCCCTTTAACAGTGACTTTCACAGTGACCGCCCCTTTAACAGTGACTTTCACAGTGGCAGCCCCTTTAACAGTGACTTTCACAGTAGCCACCCCTTTAACACTGACTTTCACAGTGGCTGCCCCTTTAACAGTGACTTTCACAGTGACCGTCCTTTTAACAGTGACTTTGACAGTGACCGCCCCTTTAACATTGACTTTGACAGTGGCTGCCCCTTTAACATTGACTTTGACAGTGGCTGCCCCTTTAACATTGACTTTGACAGTGGCTGCCCCTTTAACATTGACTTTGACAGTGGCTGCCCCTTTAACAGTGACTTTCACAGTGGCTGCCCCTTTAACAGTGACTTTCACAGAAGCCACCCCTTTAACAGTGACTTTCACAGTGACCGCCCCTTTAACAGTGACTTTCACAGTGACTGTCCCTTTAACAGTAACATTCACAGTGACCGCCCCTTTAACAGTTATCCCCCTTTAACTGTGACTTTCACAGTGACCGCCCCTTTAACAGTGACTTTCACAGTGACCGCCCCTTTAACAGTGACTTTCACAGTGACCGCCCCTTTAACAGTGACTTTCACAGTGACCGCCCCTTTAACAGTGACTTTCACAGTGACCGCCCCTTTAACAGTGACTTTCACAGTGAACGCCCCTTTAACAGTGACTTTCACAGTGACCGCCCCTTTAACAGTGACTTTCTGTGTTTATGGAGGTTGGGATTTGAAGGGAAAGGCTTGCAGGCTTGTATTGGCTAATGCAGGTCCTGTTTAGGGAATATCTCAGGAACGGTACGTCCTAGAGAGCTGTGACCCGATCGAAAACCTTCCCGGACAACTGATGAACCTGTGTGCCAAATTTGGATTCATTTCCTTCATACTCGGGGATATCAGGTTCACCGTGATCACGTGATACATCACGTGACCAACCAGCACTTCCTGCCGACACATCACGTGACAAGCCAGCACTATCCACCTTCGTTTGGTGTGGCTTTTGCTTGAGCCGGTAACAGCAGGACATACTAATTGCTTACTAGGAGGACGGTATTTCCATCTGAAGACCTCGGGACAGCTAACAAGCGGTGTTGGTCTCGCACAGCCGTGGGACGCCTTGCCTTGCGGGTCATCATTACCACACCACATTTACCAAACTCTGTTTGGATTTAACTATTGCTGTGGGTCCTCGTGACTGGCAGGTTTTATCAGAATCTATTTGTTCTATATGCATCAGCCTGTTCGAAGTTACATTGACTTTATACATCGTCTTCAGGGCGTTTTACTCCTTTAAGAAATACGCTTTTAAGCACAAGAACTTTATATAGAGTTTATCTCCAACTAAGCCCCTCCCCCAACTCAAGTCTTATTATCCGGATATTTATATTTCCATCTTTATTTTTAGTTTTATTTGCATTCTGATGTTTTTACTGTATTGCATTTAGATGTTTATTAAATGTTTTATTAACGATTTTCATTCCATATGCCCGTATGTGAGGGCTAGGACTATATTACATTTATAACTACTATAATACTGCTCCTATGTACAAGAATATAACTACTATAATACTGCTCCTATGTACAAGAATATAACTACTATAATACTGCTACTATGTACAAGAATATAACTACTGTAATACTGCTCCTATGTACAAGAATATAACTACTATAATACTGCCTCCTATGTACAAGAATATAACTACTATAATACTGCCTCCTATGTACAAGAATATAACTACTATAATGCTGCCTCCTATGTACAAGAATATAACTACTATAATACTGCTCCTATGTACAAGAATATAACTACTATAATGCTGCCTCCTATGTACAACAATATAACTACTATAATACTGCTCCTATGTACAAGAATATAACTACTATAATAATGCCTCCTATGTACAAGAATATAACTACTATAATACTGCTCCTATGTACAAGAATATAACTACTATAATACTGCTCCTATGTACAAGAATATAACTACTATAATACTGCCTCCTATGTACAGGAATATAACTACTATAATACTGCTCCTGTGTACAAGAATATAACTACTATAATACTGCTCCTATGTACAAGAATGTAACTACTATAATACTGCCTCCTATGTACAAGAATATAACTACTATAATACTGCCTCCTATGTACAAGAATATAACTACTATAATACTGCTCCTATGTACAATAATATAACTACTATAATACTGCTCCTATGTACAAGAATATAACTACTATAATACTGC
Source organism: Bufo gargarizans (assembly GCF_014858855.1). Classification (NCBI taxonomy): domain Eukaryota; kingdom Metazoa; phylum Chordata; class Amphibia; order Anura; family Bufonidae; genus Bufo; species Bufo gargarizans. Next base: position 168,546,664 of record NC_058087.1, on the reverse strand, counting down.
CTCCTATGTACAAGAATATAACTACTATAATACTGCTCCTATGTACAAGAATATAACTACTATAATACTGCCTCCTATGTACAAGAATATAACTACTATAATACTGCTCCTATGTACAAGAATATAACTACTATAATACTGCTCCTATGTACAAGAATATAACTACTATAATACTGCCTCTTATGTACAAGAATACAACTACTATAATACTACCTCCTATGTACAAGAATACAACTACTATAATACTGCTCCTATGTACAAGAATACAACTACTATAACACTTCAGAATTGAATAGGATGAATGTGCAGACGACTTTCTTCAGTTTATCCCTTCGTTGTATTGCTGTACTGTTGAATCTCTGTATTTCAGTTTTCTATGACAGGTGCGTTTCTCTGTAGTTGTAGAATCGGAGTAAATCCATTGTTAATGTCTCCACCAGTGGATATGACTGCAGCACTTTTCGTATTCGTGACCAGGCGGAGGTCGTGTGAGGTGACAGTGTCACCATCAGGCGTAACACACTTACTTATAGATCATATTACAGGGATTACCATCTTACAAGACATGTGCCGCACACTGGCGGGGGCCTGACACCGAACCTGCTCCGCACTTGAAGACGCTGGATCTACAGCTCCTTATTAATGCCCCCCCCCCCCCCCCATTGAAGTCATTTCAGAAAAAGACTTGTGAATTACTCATCACAATACATGGAGAGGAGGAATAACTATCACCCAGAATAATCGAAAATATTGCCCCCCTTTGCATGAGCGTCAGTGCTGCGGTACCTTTTGAGAATGTTTACTAATATTTTATCTGTGAAAAAAAAAAAATATGGTGTATTGCTGCCACCCGGTGGTTAGAATTGAGAATTGCATTTTTTAAAGGGACAGTAACCTAAAATGTCTCTGATCTTGTGTTGTGAAACATATTCTATTGCTTCCCGTTATCAGACATTACAGAAACGCTACTTCTGTGGTTATTACCCTAGTTTTGGGGTCTAGTAACACTCCCCTATCTAGTTCTGCAAATGGGTCCAAAATGCGTCAGCGTCATATATCACATGTCCTAAAAGGAGATTTTTTTGGCTCATTTTTTTTCTTTTCACTAAAGCAAATGTTGCTAAGAGTTTTCTATTGTGACAGAAATCAGTTCAAGTTTACACAAAAGGGAAACCATCAGTAGGAAGGTAGTAACTGGTGAAATAAATCTCGAACTGACTGCAGATGTGTAGAGATGTGTCTAGCTTGACTTCAGAGTCCTTTACAGGTCTCCAAAGACATATGGTGCACTCCGGTTCTTTCCATATAAGGGACCTCCATCCTAAAACGTGGTCCGTTGATGAACTAAAAGGAGAAATCCTCCCCATTAGAGAAAGTGAGGAGGACCTTTGATTGGAGCTGGGCCATTTAAGTAAGTGCTCACCCCTTGTGAGGAGACCAAACTGGGTCGCAAGTGGTTACGAGACTGGAAACTATGACCAGTCCAAAGCCTGATACTTGGAAGGTAACCAGAGAATGTGACCCTGCCATCCCACTGTGCCCGCTGAGTGTGTGACACCAACTGGGTGATGGGGTCCTGGTTAGTGAACGGTGAGAATCATGGAAAGTATGGTGACCACTGGAGAGCAAGTTATTATCACTTCCTGGCATTGTAGAAAGAGTCTGTCCTGGTGGTAGGGGCAACTGCCTGGTGCAAGTGCCCTGTGTGTGGAGTATATAGACCGGCCTGCCTATAGAGTACAAGGATTGTCAAGCTACCGATACCCAACTCTTGTGGAAACTATAGACTGTCCTACTACCAGTGACCACCTCCTGGGGAGTCTAGAGACTGTCCTACTACTAGTGACCACTCCATGTGGAGACTATAGACTGTCCTACTACCAGTGACCACCCCATATGAACTCTAAAGAATGTTCTACTACCAGCGACCACCCCATGTGGAGACTACAGACCGTTTTACTACCAGTGACCATGCCATGTGGAGTCTAGAGACTGTCCTACTGCCAGTGACCACCCTGCGAGTATACTAGAGACTGTCCTACTACCAATGACCACTCCCTGAGGGGTCTAGAGACTGTCCTACTACTAAGGACCACGCCCCTGTGGAGTCTAGAGACTGTCCTACTACCAATGACCACCCGCTGTGGAGTCTAGAGACTGTCCTACTACCAATGACCACTCCCTGTGGAGTATAGAGACTGTCCTACTGCCAGTGACCACCCTCTGAGTATACTAGAGACTGTCCTACTACCAATGACCACTCCCTGAGGGGTCTAGAGACTGTCCTACTACCAATGACCACCCCCTGTGGAGACTAGAGACTGTCCTACTACCAATGACCACTCCCTGTGGAGTCTAGAGACTGTCCTACTACGAATGACCACCCTCTGTGGAGTCTAGAGACTGTCCTACTACCAATGACCACTCCCTGAGGGGTCTAGAGACTGTCCTACTACCAATGACCACCCCCTGTGGAGACTAGAGACTGTCCTACTACCAATGACCACTCCCTGAGGGGTCTAGAGACTGTCCTACTACCAGTGACCATACCCTGTGGAGTATAAACTGTCCTACTGGAACTTGTCACAGTGGCTCCATAATGGTACCATCATGGAATGGTGCCTCACATAATGAAATCAGCGCCTGCTTCATAGACTCTGCTTGCAGTAGTGTCCCCATAACAGGTGAAGCTAGCAACAGGGCCTCCATAACGGCATCAATACCTGTATAATAGACTCAGCCAATAACAGTGCCCCTATCACAGTGTCAGCCTGGAACAGTGGGCATATAACACAGGTAAACTGTGAAAATGGCCCCCATAATAGTGTCAGCATGGAACGGTGCCTCCATAATGGAATCACTGCCCATTTAATACTCTCGGCTTGCTATAGTGCCCCCATAACAGGTAAAGCCAGCAACAGGGCATCCATAGCTAAATCAATACTTGTGTAATGGACTTAGCTTGCAACATGACCAAACTGTAACAGTGGCCCCATAATGATGTCAGCATGGAACAGTGCCCCCATAATGATGTCAGCATGGAACAGCGCCCCCATAATGATGTCAGCATGGAACAGCGCCCCCATAATGATGTCAGCATGGAACAGTGGCCCCATAATGATGTCAACATGGAACAGTGGCCCCATAATGATGTCAGCATGGAACAGTGGCCCCATAATGATGTCAGCATGGAACAGTGGCCCCATAATGATGTCAGCATGGAACAGCGCCCCCATAATGATGTCAGCATGGAACAGCGCCCCCATAATGATGTCAACATGGAACAGTGGCCCCATAATGATGTCAGCATGGAACAGTGGCCCCATAATGATGTCAGCATGGAACAGTGCCCCCATAATGATGTCAGCATAGAACAGTGCCCCCATAATGATGTCAGCATGGAACAGTGCCCCCATAATGATGTCAGCATGGAACAGTGCCCCCATAATGATGTCAGCATGGAACAGTGCCCCCATAATGATGTCAGCATGGAACAGTGCCCCCATAATGATGTCAGCATGGAACAGTGCCCCGATAATGATGTCAGCATGGAACAGTGCCCCCATAATGATGTCAGCATGGAACAGTGGTCCCATAATGATGTCAGCATGGAACAGTGCCCCCATAATGATGTCAGCATGGAACAGCGCCCCCATAATGATGTCAGCATGGAACAGCGCCCCCATAATGATGTCAGCATGGAACAGCGCCCCCATAATGATGTCAGCATGAAACAGCGGCCCCATAATGATGTCAGCATGGAACAGTGTCCCCATAATGATGTCAGCATGGAACAGTGTCCCCATAATGATGTCAGCATGAAACAGCGGCCCCATAATGATGTCAGCATGGAACAGTGTCCCCATAATGATGTCAGCATGGAACAGCGGCCCCATAATGATGTCAGCATGGAACAGCGGCCCCATAATGATGTCAGCATGGAACAGCGGCCCCATAATGATGTCAGCATGGAACAGTGCCCCCATAATGATGTCAGTATGGAACAGTGCTCCCATAATGATGTCAGCATGGAACAGTGCCCCCATAATGATGTCAGCATGGAACAGTGCCCCCATAATTATGTCAGCATGGAACAGCGCCCCTATAATGATGTCAGCATGGAACAGTGCTCCCATAATGATGTCAGCATGGAACAGTGCCCCCATAATGATGTCAGCATGGAACAGCGCCCCCATAATGATGTCAACATGGAACAGCGCCCCCATAATGGAATCAGTCATCCATAACAGATAAAACCTGGAACAGTGACCATGTAACACAGCCAACCGGTGACATTTACCCCCGTAAGGATGTCATCCTGTAACAGTGCCCCATCACAGAGTCAACCTGGAACAGTGCCCCCATAATGCTATCAGTCATCCATAACAGATATAGCCTGCAGCAGTGGCGATATAAAAGAGACAGCCTGCGACGATCAGCCCCATAAGGGCGCCAGCCTGCAACAGTAACCCCATAACAAAGCCAACCTACTACAGTACCCTCATTACAGAAGTAGCCTGTAACAGAGCCCCCGTAACAGAACAGGCCTGCAACAGTGCCCCTCAAAACACATAAACCTGCAACAGCGCCATCCACCAGGGCCCCCATGATAGACTCAACCCGCAACTGTGGCCATATAACTGACCGAACCTGTGATAGTGGCCCCCATAACAGTGCCATCTTACACCAGTGCCCCCATAACCCTGGTTCACAGTCCTATCTGAAAATCTAAGCTCAGGATTCTCTGAGTTATCGACTCTCTAATCTGGTGCTCAGCAGCCGCCTGCTCGTGAATGTGTAATCAGCTTCTGCAGGACGGAGTCACCGGCTTCCTGAACAGAACTGACCAGAGAGGTTCAGGTCAATGATTAAGCCCTGGGTGCAGGTGAGAACATCGAAACTGCCACCAGCAGCGAGATCCAGACACAGTGCGCCAGGCTGCCACCATGAGAAGACCCCACCCGGCCTAGAATGAGGACCCACAACACCTCCAGTTCTCCATCTTCTTTGTGCTGTTTCCTGTAAGTATTCATTACAGATGCATTCTATCCATGAACCAGCAAGGTCAGGATGAGCAGGAGAAGAACAGGTTGGTAAAGCTCTCGCGCACACAGCCTGTTTTATAATGAGAATGAGGCCGTGGCAAGAAGCAACGTTGAGCCTTTCTACGCTCGTAAATCCAGAGGCTGCCGTAATACCGCCATACAGTATCCGAATAATAGTACTACCATATTGTGCCCTTATAACGCTACCATATACAGCCTTACAGTGTAAAAAATAAAACTGGCATGTATCACCCTAATTAATGATTCCAGATACTGCATTTATGTATACCTATTGTTTACTGCCATACACTGCTTTAAATAATACTCCTATATGGAGTCCAATATGTTCTTCAGTATGGAGCAGGACACGGAGAAGGGCGTCTGCTTTTGAGCATTTATGTTGGCTAAATAAGTGTCCCTAAGGTTGCTTTTTAGGGATCCGTCCTGGAAAAAGAGCCCCCCTGCCAATGCCTAGTTTGTCAACCCCTAAAAATGTGGCCCTTGTAGCAGGACAGTGAAAAATAGACTTTATACTTATAGACTGCTATGTGGCCCCTATAGTATTGTCCATAGGAGATAATAGGGGTCCATGTTACTGCTAAGGCTCTGTTCACACTCACGGAGCATGCACAGAACGCATCCATAGAGCCTGATACGCCTGAGGTACGACCGCCAAATACTGTTTGTAGAGGAAATCGTAGTCCGCGGCCCCTGCCTAAAGTTACTGACATACATGTGCTGGATTTTAGGAGCGCCATTGGAGGACTTCCCCTTTAAATAAACCCATATTGTGCTCATTTATTAAATCATTTCAGGCAAAATAAATATGAAGGACCCAGAGAAGGGCTCCCTGTGCTCAGGCCTGATGTGCGGCCTCGTCTGCCAGCTGCTATTCACTATCGGTAAGTAATATATATATATATGGCCGAGGTGGAGAACAGGACCAGGAGAGCTCAGTGAGATAGATAGATATGGGATAGATAGATAGATAGATAGATAGATAGATATGGGATAGATAGATAGATAGATAGATAGATATGAGAGATAGATAGATAGTTTAGAACTGCCTATAAAGCTTTTTGATTTGATTGGATAGATATGAGATAGATAATTGATAATATAGGTCAATGACCATAAGAGCTTGTATTGATTAGCTCCGTATTTCCTGACAAAGGACGGGTTATGCTGAAATCCAACATGTCTGACCCTTCTTTCCCGGACATCTGCTTGAGGTGAGAGTCTTTGGCTCCCCTTATGACTGTGCAGTTCCAGCAGACATGGCGGTCTCATCTGATGCGTGCGGCACATTAGAGAGGAGAGGTGAGGCAGCAGACGGCTCATGTGGACCTCTGTGCAGACTGCAGACTAGATCCGAGGACGGGGGGTGGGTGAGACATAGGGGTCAAAGAGGCATTCAGATATCATTACGTAATAAATTTATAATAATAGTATTAATGATAAATAATAATTTTACTTTTTCTTAAAGTTTCAGGTGTGACCTACATGGCATATCCGCTGGCTGGCAGCACCGCCGGGGGCACATTAATAACCATCCTGTTTAATGGTAAGATGGGGGTTGTAGTTAAATGGGCGATGTTTCCATGATACGCAGTAGGTAGGCTGCCAATAGCCCCAGGGGTAACTGGCGACTCTTGGTACTAATTCAAAATGTCAAACAGGGCCTTGTAGAATACCAGCTATGCCAAGGGCTTTCGCCAACTTCCATTTTCTTAAAGGGTTTGTCCATTTTTGTGTAAATAAGGCTCAGTCATGAGTAATGGAAAGTTCTACAATTTGCTAATATACTTTGTCTTTGTGTAGTTTCAAGTCTGTGGCTTGCTTTCTGTGAATGGGACCATTCTTGCTTATATCCATAGTTAGACAATTGCATGTATCTAATGCTTGTCGGGTGTCACAGCTGAAGGTTTGCTACACTTTTCCGCTCTAGGCATTCCGAACTCTTTATGTTTGCTACAATGTATCAGTCTGGAATCCAGAGGATTGTCCAGTCTGAGTACAATCATAAAAAAAAACTAAGTGTGAGACACAAGTATCTATTCACTGACAGCAAACAGGGATCCTGAAAATTGTAGAACTTTTCATTCTAATATTAAAATGAGTAAAACTTTAATAAAATGGATGCGTTGGACTAAAACGTGCCAGGAGTGGTAATTAACTTTGATCCTTCAAAAGCAAGTATTCAAGGTCCACTGCACACTTTACGTCCTTAAAGGGCTTTTCCAGCTTTGGGGGTCCCTACACTGTGCTATACCTGTTGAAAGCTCATGTTAATCTGCTCTCTGCCGATCCGTTCCAGCTCCCTGTATCTTTTCAGTGGTCTACTAGCCCCTGTCCTGTAAACTTCCTGATGGACTGGGTCACATGTCCTGCTGCAGCCAATGACTGGCCTCGGTAGTGACGTGCCCCCAAGCAGTGCGTCACTGCTCGGTCATGTGTGCTTGGGGACAGTCATTGGTTGCAGTGGGGCACATGATCTTTTCTGTCCGGACTGCTGAAAGGAGCCAGAATGAAGAGGTGGGGAGCAATACAGTATACGTTTTTCAACAGGCACGGTCCAGGGGTCTGTTAAAAATGTCCCTGAAGCTGGACAACCCCTTTAACATCACAAGAAGTAAAAAAAATGGCTGCTGCTACTGGACTGTACAGGAAAAGTTGTGAAAATAACGCCCCTTCTGTGACATCACTTCCTGATCTCCAGCTATTGGCCAAGGCTGCATCTCATGGACAAGCAGGAAGTCAGGTGGTTACAGCTTCAGCCAATAGCTGGAGATCAGGAAGTGATGTCATTTTCACAACTTTTCCTGTACAGTCCAGCAGCCATTTTATTGCTTTCTGTGGTGTAGGAATCTACGGACATGTACAGAGAAGCGCGGAAACTTGTTTTTAGATGACTGGTGTCAGAAAACTTTAGTGGCCCTGGTCAGTTATATGACCCTCATATCTAAATTTTACTAATTAAGAGAATATAAAGCTTCACTTTAAGGTGGATCCGTCCGCAGTTTTTGGGGTGTGATCAGCCTTAGGTTATGATATATTGCATCTCTTACCTTGTTATTGGCTGACTGATGATCTATCCTCTGGACAAGTCATCAGTATCTCATTGCTGGGGGTCCAACACCCAGGACCCCCGCCGATCAGCTGTATGAGAAGGCACTGGAGCTCCTGTGAGCGCCGCTGCTTTCTCTCGGCTTACTAAGCACAGCGCCGTACATTGTATAGTGGCTGTGCTTGGTATTGCAGCTCAGCCCTATTCAGTTCTATGGGGCTGAGTTGTACCTAGGCCATGTGACTGATGTACGGTGATGTCATATGGCCTAGGGAAAGATGCGAGATGGTCGCAACGCTACCTGGGTGTCAGACCAGCACCGATCAGACACTGATGACCTATCCTGAGGGGAGGTCATCAGTTCAAAAATCTCTTTTAATGTTGCCCATTTTTCTGCTTCCAACAAATCAACTTCTGCGAGCATCGGTACCTTCTCAAACAACTGATCAGCGGGGGTCGCGGATGTCGGACCTTTCAGCGATCAGATACTGATGACCTATCCAGAGAATAGGTCATCATTATGAAAGTCTCAAAAAAAACCTTTAAGGCCCCATTCACACGTCCGCAAAAGGGTCCGCACCTGTTCCGCAATTTTGCGGAAAGGGTGCGGACCCATTCATTCTCTATGGGACCGGACATGAAGCGGAGAGCACACTATGTGCTCTCCGCTTCCGCATTTGCGGAGTGCGGCCCCGAACTTCCGGGTTTCGGCCCTGAACTTCCAGTCCGCAGCTCCGCAAAAGATAGAATATGTCCTATTCTTGTCCGCAGCTGCGGACAAGAATAGGCTTTTCTATAGGGGGTGCCGGCCGGGTGTGTTGCGGATCCGCAATTTGCAGGTCCGCAACACACCACGGACGTGTGAATGGACCCTAAGCCTTGCCCGAGACTGTCTCCAAAACACCCACAAGTCACTCTCTTTGGGGTAAATATATCCAAACCCTGCTCTCTTCCTGCCCCTTTGCAGCTGACCACTCCCTGCCCATTTTCCCAGTCGTTTTCTGGGATTGTTGACAGCTATGACCTCTGGTGGATGCCTCTGTGACATCACTTCCTGATCTCCAGCTATTGGCCAAGGCTGCATCTCACGGACAAGCAGGAAGTCAGGTGGTTACAGCTTCAGCCAATAGCTGGAGATCAGGAAGTGATGTCAGAAGAGGGGGGCGTCATTTTCACAACTTTTCCTGTACAGTCCAGTAAAAGCAGCCATTTTATTGCTTTCTGTGGCGTAAGAATCTACGGACATGTACAGAGAAGCCTCTGACTTAGAATACTTTCACATCTGCGTTTTTGCTGGATCCGTCTGCATCTGGGTCCAGTTGTATTATCTCTAAAATGACAGATCCGGCACTAAAACCATTGTAAGTCAATGGGGGACGGATCGGTTTTGTTTTGTGTCCGTCTTGCTCCTCATCCCAGGACGCACTCAAAAACGCTGCTTGCAGCTCTTTTGTGTGTGTCATGGGAACGCAACCAAACGGAACGGAATGCATTCTGGTGCACATCGTTCAGTTTTGCCCCCATTGACAATGAATGGGGACAAAATTGAAGCGTTTTCTTCCGCTTTTGAGATCCTTTGACTAGAGATGGCCAGTTCGCCCGCGAACACATGCGATCTGCTATCTTAACTGACAAGTCCGGCGAGGCACAGGTAAGTCCTTACCCGTGCCTTTGCATGAGCCGGTCTGAAATGAACACTGCAAACTGGCCATCACTGCCTATGACGGATCTCAATAGCAGAAAGGGAAAACGCAGATGTGAAAGTAGCCTTACAGTGCATTCGGAAAGTCTTCAGACCCTTTCACCTTTTTTCACATTTTGTTATATTGCGGCCTTAAAAAAAATCATATTTTCTCCCATCATTCTACACTCAATACCCCAGAAAACATAATTTTAGAAATGTTAGCAAATTTATTAAAGTTTTGTCTGGGCAGAAGAAGTATTTAGATGCTTTGCTATAACACTTGAAATGTAGCTCGGAGTCCTCTCATGTCTCTTGATCATCGTTGAGATGTTTTTCACCTTCATTGGACTTCACCTGTGGTAAATTCAGTTGATTGGACATGATCTAGAAAGACACAGCCCTGTTTATAGAAGGTATCTCAGCTGACAATGCACATCAGAGCATGAGGAGGAAAGAACTTCCTGTAGAGCTCTAAGACAGGATTGTGCGGAGGCACAGTTCTGGAGAAGGGTACGAAAACATTTCTGCTGCACTGAAAGTTCTCAAGAACACGGGGCCTCCATAATTATTAAATGGAAAAAATTTGGAACAACCAGGACTCTTCCTAGAGCTGGCTGCCCCACCAAACTACGTGTTCGGGGGAGAAGGTCCTTGGACAGAGAGGTTACTAAGAACCCAATAGTCACTCTGACTGGGCTCCAAAGATTCTTTGTGCAGATGGGAGAAACCTCCAGTAGGTCAGACATCACTACAACAATCCTCCATTCTGGTGTTTTATGGCAATGCCAGAGTGGTGTAATGACCTATAATGTCTCTGTAGGGTGATGATAATTGTGTCACGGTGTCTCCTACCTGGGTACGGCTGGACTCCTGGCTGACTTGCAATAAATTTGAGTGTAGTAATTGTAGGAGTAATAGAGGAATTTTGCAGCAGACCTTTAGATGAAGTTCAAACTTTTCTTTACTGAAGGTAACTTGTATCCAAACAGTATACAGCTTTGGTCTTTGGTCCCAGCAGGTTTTGGCAATCATTGGCAGGAATAGAGGCTTCTGCTTTAATGTGAGCTTGCAGGATAATTTGTCTGCTTGTAGCACTGTGACCGTGGCAGGAACCAATCTTCTGCTTTGAACTGTACCTTCTGCTTTGTGGGGACAGACTAGCTGAGGAGGAATGGCTTCTCCTAGGTCTCTGGACTTGACTCACAGATATATTCTCAGGGGATGCTTTCTTCCTGGAACTGGAGGTTGTCTGCAACTTTCTGCTTTCTTTTCACCCAGTTGAGCTGCAGGGCTCTGACTGGGAATTTTATCAAGTCTCAGACCGAGACTTGGTCCTTGCTGTCTTCCCTATACAGGGGGCAAACTAAAAGTGGTTCTAACAGTTTCATTCCTCACTTGCTGCGGGAAGATGGAATCCTCCACTTCTCCTCAGCAGGGGGGCAGAATAGAACAGGATCGTTCCACTCTGAACGGCCATAACATTAAAACTATCTCTCCCAATGATGCTGCCACCTGCTGGTGGACCTGTAAAATTACAAGGAAAAAATTACATTTAACATGGTTTTACATGCACATTTCTGGAGACATAATACAAATTATATCAGATGACAATATAAAAGCTCCTAAAGGACAGTAGCGGAGTAGAGTAGTGCAGTAACACAACTCTGGGGTATTACACAATGACCCTAAGCACACAGCCAATACAAGACAGGAGTGGCTTAGGGACAATTCTATAAATGTCCATGAGTGGCCCAGCAGCCAGAACTCTGAAATGAACCCAATCGGACATTTGTGTAGACACCTGGAAAAGGCTGTTCATTGATGGTCCCCATCCAACCTGTCAGAGCTTGAGAGGATCTGCAGAGAGGAATGGCAGGAAATCCCCAAATCCAGGTGTGCAAACTTTGTGGCATCATACCCAAGAATACTGGAGACTGTAATAGCTGCCAAAGGGGCTTCAACTAAGTCCTGAGTAAAGGGTGTGAATACTTAAGTCAATGCAAGAGTTTAGATATTTCCTTTTCAAAATATTAGCAAAGATTTTGAACATTCTGTTTTCACTTTCTGATTATGGAGTATTGAGTGCAGAATGATGAGGGATAATTTTTATTTGAGCACAAGACAACAACATTAAATGTGAAGAAGGTTAAAGGGTTCGAATGTACAATACAGTAAGCCACTGTATTGTTATTGTGTTCTATATCGTCACCAAGGGGAAATATAGCATTTTGATTGCAATGGGGCCTTTGGAGAAGGTTGGCCGAGGCAAGGTTAATCCCACTCTCTTTGTATTTAGGTGTGAATCGCCACAATCCAGAAAATATAGCATTGTACCTGGGTATGGTCATTTCATTAGCTATGGAGGTAAAGGTGATGGGCAGGGATGAACAATGCATGAGAAGCATTTGGGGATAGAGCCCCTACACCTAAAAATGATAGGTTCATGACGAGATCTCATCATGTTTCATGCACCATTTTCCTCTCTTACAACAACCAGACAGCACCATGGACAACCAGCATCTGGTCTGTTTTGGAAATGGACCCCATCTTGAGGTGCACATGACAAGTCCACAGAGGCCTCCAGTAATTTGTGACCTTCTCCTGTCTTACACATCCTCTATCCAATGTAAAACAAGGTATGCTACTTGAATGTGTGAAATTAAGCTGCCTAAAAATTTGTTGAGTGGTGTAAAGTAGTAGATCCCACTTATAAAACATCAAGAAGTTATGATATCATCAGGTACAGGAGATATTGAGAAGCCTGTTTTTCAACAATCCACCATGACAACTCTACAAACAAAATTAAGTCTGATGAGTCTAACATCCTTGATACATGTTTGCTATACATATACTCAGATTATTTACACAAGGTGGCTACTATCATAGCAGAAAATTAGCTCAGATGGTTGCCTTATTATGTCATTGCCACCACCGCCATCATGAGAGAAAAGTCTATAGATCTGTTAACTATTTGTACTTAAACGAGAACCAAGCAGATCATTAACTTCTATAAAGGAGAAGTGTCTACTAACCAAGGTGGGCACCATGAAAGAAGGTCCTCTGGGTGTGTTTCATGTACAGTAGGGGTTTGTCCATAGCATTTTTAATGCATGGATAGACAACCATGGGTCAGGAGATATGCAATAGATCCTTGACCTCTATAACAGAGCAGATATTAATTGTCCAACGTGCCTAGTGTAAAAGTAGATCACCACCACCATCATGATGGAAAGTTTGATGGTTGCATTAGTGTTTAGTAGCGGTGGTCTATACTATTTTTGATGTATGAGTGGACAACCACTGGTAAAGAGATGTTGGCATTAAATAGAGAGAAATATAGGGGGCAGTATACTCAATAAAACTTGACTTTTAATAGCGTATAGGAGATAAAAAACTGCCCCTACTGACATACTACGAGTAAGACGTGTGTGCCCTCAACCTATTAAGGTGATGGAGCATGAACAGTTACAAAACAAACAAAAAATTTATACGATGGACTGGACAAATACATATGTTGGAAAGCAAGACAGTGTTGGTATGTGTAACCCACTGGCCCTACTGCCTCCCTACTTGTCCTAGTCCACCCTATAAGGTGTGTCCAAGGTACGGGGTCCAAAAAGCCCCGCAAGGGGTGGCCCAGACTGGAACTCTGTTCCTGTATAGGAAGCCCTAATGAGGCCCTAACACGAGATTACCGTCCAATAGAACAATACACATATAGAAATTAGTAGAGATATTACCCCACCAAAAACCCAAAGAAAAAAGGGGGGGTTAGGCGGGGGTATACTCAAGTGTCCCGAGATGTTTCTTCAATGGATGCCCCAGGATTCTTTAAGGGACACGGGGCAAAGGTGATGGTTATCCCTCCCGGCTGGTTGACCAAAAGTTTAGGAGATAGCCTGTGTATTAACTGCAGTCAATATGTGGCTGAGTCTAGGGGTAACAGCAAGAAATAAACAAACAAAAGTAAGTAGAGTAACTTATGAACCTCCATCAATCGTCCCATGTGGGCAGTGGAGGGAAATCACTTACTTGCTGGTGGCTGCGGTCAGCGTATGGCTGTAGATCCACCTCCAAGCAGGACCCAGGTTGGTGGTGTCTGCAGTGGTGGGGTGACCGGCCGGTCACCCCACCACTGCAGACACCACCACCCTGGGTCCTGCTTGGAGGTGGATCTACAGCCATACGGGTCTGGCTGTAGTTCAGACCTGAGCGTTTTACAGCGCGTTCCTACGCTCTGTAAAATGCTCAACAGGCAAGAACCAGTGATTCCCTATGGGAATGGTTCTCACCTGAGCGTTTTACAGCGGGTACGATCGCGCTGTAAAACGCCCGACGCCCCAAGAAGTACAGGAGCTTCTTTGGGGCGTCTTGTCGCGCGTTCCCGTACATAGACTTCAGCGGGAATGCGCGACAATGGGCGTTCGCTTGTCTCTGTATGCGCGATTGCAAACGCCCGTACAATCGCGCATACAGAGCGTACGTTCAAGTACGCTCAGGTCTGAACCCAGCGTAAAACCCATGGTGGCTTCAATCCAGGTTGCCTCGTTGTGACACCACCATGAAGAAAGCAACTGGTTGTTCCGAGTAGAAGGGTTTACTTAAACCATACGTGTCCTTAGATGTCAATGACCTCCTGGATACTGAAGTTTCCTGCTTGGTAGTTGTTCACCTTGGCCAGGAATATATGACCAAACAGAACAAATATTCCTTACTGTGCACCTAATTTAAACCAATTTCCAGACACCTGGTGGAACATTGAGGGTAATTTATATACGAGGCTGGGGATATTTCTTTAATAATGAACATATATACAAACCTGATGTCAATTAACTGTTCCTGACAGACCGATGAGACATCAAGAAAACACCTATGAGCTACAAGTGTACTACGATGGACAACCAGTCATGCAGACGACAGTGGTCAGGTATCAGGTAAGAAATATTTTATCTGGTGATGATTACACCGCATGAGGATTGCCGGATACAAGTGAGTTAATTTTTGATAGTTTGATGCTCCTAATGATTGCCCAGGGTGAAAATACTGTATGTTAATCCATCCATCCACGTGGCAGTTATAACACTCAGGTTCTCTGGTGGGACAAGCCCTTTTGGCACCTAATGTTGCTGTATATGCAACTCAAGGCCCAAGTCATAGATGCCTATAAGTAATCAACAAGTCCATGGTGTCCAGTGTTTTGGTTCATACTATGCATACTGTAGGTGTAGTACAGTATTTGATTCCCCAGTTGTCATGTAAATGACTCAAGTCTTCTGGTGCTACAGTATCACATTTCCTTGTGTCCCATAGTTCTGTACATATGTCCATGATATACAGTGGTTTAATACTGCAATTTTTAGTATTGTACTCTAGTCTCTAGTGTCCAGTAGATATTGGATATAGGGGGCAGTATTCTAATGGTAATAATTTTCTTGTACATAGTAGCAGTATTATATCAGTTATATTCTTGTACATAGGAGGCAGTATTATAGTAGTTATATTCTTGTACATAGGAGCAGTATTATAGTAGTTATATTGTTGTACATAGGAGCAGTATTATAGTAGTTATATTGTTGTACATAGGAGCAGTATTATAGTAGTTATATTCTTGTACATAGGAGCAGTATTATAGTAGTTATATTCTTGTACATAGGAGGCAGTATTATAGTAGTTATATTCTTGTACATAGGAGCAGTATTATAGTAGTTATATTCTTGTACATAGGAGGCAGTATTATAGTAGTTATATTCTTGTACATAGGAGACAGTATTATAGTAGTTATATTCTTGTACATAGGAGCAGTATTATAGTAGTTATATTCTTGTACATAGGAGGCAGTATTATAGTAGTTATATTCTTGTACACAGGAGGCAGTATTATAGTAGTTATATTCTTGTACATAGGAGCAGTATTATAGTAGTTATATTCTCGTACATAGAAGCAGTATTATAGTAGTTATATTCTTGTACATAGGGGCAGTATTATAGTAGTTATATTCTTGTACATAGGAGCAGTATTATAGTAGTTATATTCTTGTACATAGGAGGCAGTATTATAGTAGATATATTCTTGTACATAGGAGGCAGTATTATAGTAGTTACATTCTTGTACATAGGAGCAGTATTATAGTAGTTATATTCTTGTACATAGGAGCAGTATTATGGTAGTTATATTCTAGTACAGAGAAGCAGTATTATAGTATTTATATTCTTGTACATAGGAGGCAGTATTATAGTAGTTATATTCTTGTATATAGTGTAAGAAGGTACCTGGAATCATCGTGGATGGAAGGTATGTGTCACCGAGGTTCCTGGCCTCAGTGAAGTAAGAGTCAGTATTTTATGTGTCAGCAGCAGCTATTGCTAATTGACACCTTGAGATTTAGCATGGCTGTCATAGCTGATCCGGGACGGCTCTTACTGGGAGTAGTCAAAGTGCTGGGTGGGTGACTACTCCACATGTTCCAGGCTGCATTTGCCAGGCATAAAAACCAGCCAGCACTGCTAGGTGTGTGGATTTACCTCCCTCTGACAGTGGACCTCAGGAGTCTGTGTGCTGTGAACTGAGGGCTGTGCTGGGATTTGAGGTTTGAGCCGGGCTGGAGGACTAAGGCCCCACTAAAGACGAACAGGCCGCCTATGGACTTGATGAGGCTGAACTGCTAACAGGGTGTGAATTAACACCCGGGAGAAAAGGTGACTTTTATTGTTTATGGACTTTCCTTGTGTGTGCACAAAAACCAAGCCACCTGCATTTTGTGATACACCTTATCTGCATTTTGTTATTCACCAATGTGTGAATAAACACCGCTGTTTGATTCAAGAACTGTGTACTTTGCCTCTATACTGCATCTGCTAGTCCTAACTACCAGAGTGAATCCCCACAATAGAAACAGTATTATAGTAGTTATGTTTATGTACATAGGAGCAGTATTATAGTAGTTATATTCTTGTACATAGGAGGCAGTATTATAGTAGTTATATTCTTGTACATAGGAGCATTATTATAGTAGTTATATTCTTGTACATAGGAGCAGTATTATAGTAGGTATATTCTTGTACATAGGAGCAGTATTATAGTAGTTATATTCTTGTACATAAGAGCAGTATTATAGTACTTATATTCTTGTACATAGGAGCAGTAGTATAGTAATAATACTCTTGTACATATGAGTCAGTATTATATTGTTTATATTCTTGCACATAGGAGCAGTATTATAGTAGTTATATTCTTGTACATAGGAGCAGTATTATAGTGGTTGTATTTTGTGTATAGGTTGCAGAAAACAGAAATGTTCATAAATTGTTTTATATTTAATGTAGAAGCTTTTACTATCATGAATGCTAATATGCTGTCACGGTCCCTCAGGTGACTGATGTCAGGAAATCAAAGAGATTGGCTGAGCGTGGAGGAATCGAACAGCCTCCTTGATTTCTCTTGATTCAGTGTTGATAGGGTTAATAACCACTTCCCTTTTCTCAGCTGTTGCTCAGTGGTCATCACTTGTACCCTTTATAGTCTTACCCCACCCTTCTGACTAGGCGGTTGATAGCTTCATTTGGGTTTGGTTGAGCTGGTGTGAGATCCTCTCTGGTGTTTCTGTTCTTCCATCTCTACAGAAGCTAAGTGTCGCGTTTGTTTGCATTTGTTATATTCCCTGTTGTCGTATCTAGGCCTGAGATAGAAACTTCCATTCGTCCATCTGGGGAGGAATGGGTTGTCTCTGGTCCTATACTTATTCCAGGGTCTTATAGGGAAATCAGGGCCTAGGTATCCTGCTTAATAATATTCCTACCTTCCAGGTCTATTCATATTGATAGGTAGTCAGGGCCCGGATTAGGGTTGTCTAGGAGGTGACCTGTTTTTTCCCTAGTTTCCAGGCCCAGTTACTGTTCCCCTTCCTTTCTGTGTTCAGTGTGGAGTTCCCCCCCCCCCCACACTGATCGTGACATATACATAGTGAAGGGATTTGCCCTTTAAGAGCTCACCTTCGTAGCCTTACTTCCACATGTGTTGTTATCATTATAATGGATTAACTCTCTGAACAAGTGAGTCCCAAGTAATTAAAGTCCTTGACTCTCTCCTAGCGTTAAGCAGATTGCCATTCACTCGCTATACGGCAGGCTCGTAGCAGCAGCGAAGCTTCCAGCCTAAACAACATTAGAGTCACTTTTGTTTAATGTGAAAAGTATTTGCATGCCATAAAGATCTTCTCAGAGCTCTGATTAAATATCGCCAGGGAATAAAGTTAATGAGTCACATTCCAGACTAAAAAGAGCACAATGTGCGGCTTTGTTTCGGCGCTCGGCTCCTGCCAGCAGTTTGCAGTTTGCTGTAGGCATTGACAAGTTTAAACAGCTCACAGAAAGTTTACCTGTCAGCTGGTGGTCACTGCTTATCTCCCTAATGCCTCCCCGTTCTCCTGGATGCCACTGACCTCCCTCTTGCATAATTAGCGGCAGCAATGTGGAAGGTTTCAGGCACATTTCACTTTACCGCTGTAAATGAATCTGTTTAATTCAGCCTTAGAAAAAAAAACTAGAAAAAAAAAAAAACACAAGCCGCTTTAAGGGCAAAAGCAGTTTGATGCATATCACAAAGCAAATAGGAAAATGTAATCCAATCAAATTTCGAGTATCACATTGAGAGGGAGGCTGAAAATGTGAGCAAACATCCGACTGGTTGTCACCTTCACTTTACTATCATTTTAGTTTGGTAATATCCCTGGTGGTTTAGGGCAGTGAAGGGGTTCATGCTGACATCCTTGGTGATCTAGGGCAGTGAAGGGTTACTAATAACACAGCTGTTGTTTAAAAGCAGTAAAAGAACTAAATCTCTATAGGTTAAACAGGACCTTTCAGCTGGGTTGGGGTTGATCCTGCTGATTAAAATTTTACCTGTTTTGTGAAAATCTCTTGCGGTGTTTCTGCAAATGAGGTCTTCAATGCACCCTGCGCATGGCTAGCACTGGAAAAATGAGGTGTACAGGGGGGAAAGGCCTCGCCCCTCGGTTCACTAAAGTCTTAATTTGCATTTAGAATAAAAGTAATTTTTTCTTGGGAACGGGGAAATCGATTTTCAGAAGACAGATATCAGTTTCGTCAGCAGGATCAACCCTTTCCAGTTAGATAGACTGGGCTGCCATATATACGCCTAGAGATAATCTGTATCATCATATGTGGCCTCAGAGATATAATGTGCTGCTATATGTTCATCCATAGATATACTGTGCTGCTATATATACCTTCAGAAATAAGCTGTACCAGCATATGTGGCCCCAGAGATATACTGTGCTGCTATAAGTGTATCCAGAGATATACTGTGCTGCTATAAGTGTATCCAGAGATATACTGTGCTGCTATATGTGCAACGTGCGCCACCCCCGGGGCCCCTATAGCATCCCAGGTGTAGTAGGAAATGCCGAGTGGTGTAGTGTGGCCTAAATGTCTCTTTATGTGTCACGGTGCTCCTACCTGGATACTGCTGAACTCTGGACTTTGGCTCCGAAACAATAAAAAGGAGAAGATAATTGAGGGATAAAAGAAGGGGCCTTCATGCTCCAGTGTTTGAAGAGCGACCCCCGTATAAAAAGCATAAAGGTCAAGGACCTGTACTGGGTGGCAGCGTACTTAGACCACCGGTACAAACAAAAAATGGCAGACATGTTACCAATATCACAGATCGCTGGCAGAATGTAGCATTTCCAGGCCTTGCTGCGAGAGATGCTGCATTCTGCTGTTGCGGGCACTGGCAGAGGAATTTCCACCCACAGTGAAAAAGGTGTGGGTACCAATCCTACCGCAACTGCAAAAAGAGGGCGGTTTGAAGATGTGTTGGTCACTCCAGATATGAGATCATTCTTGCAGCCAACCCATCGACAGCCGCCCTCCGGATCCAGCCTCAGGGAACGCCTAGACCGACAGGTTTCCGACTACTTCGGTTTAACAGCCGATGTGGACGCTCTGAGAGGCGAGGAACCTTTTGACTACTGGGTGTGCAGGCCTGAATTGTGGCGAGAGCTGGCACAATTTGCCATGGAACTCTTGGCTTGCCCCTCGTCCAGTGTCCTGTCTGAAAGGACGTTCAGCACAGCAGGGGGGATTGTGACCGATAAGCACACTCGCCTAGCTCACCTTTTTAAAAATGAGTGAGGCATGGATCATGGAGGAATTCAACACCTGTGATGACCACGTGTAATTGAATTTCCTCATGCCAGCCCACACATATCCGCCACCACCCAGAACAAAGAATGGTCCTTGTCTTATGTATATACAGTGGCATAAAAGGCCTTTTATGTCAGGTGAATTCCTAATTTTTGGGGCCTGTACTGGCCAACAGTTACATTTTTATCCTGTGACTAATGTACCTCCAGCCACAGAATCCAAAGTTCTTTGCCATCAGGTGAATGCCTATTGCCTAATTTTTGGGGCCTGTACTGGCCGACAGTTACATTTTTTATGTTTAGCAACATAATCACACCCCTGTCTCACTCCTCTGCCTCTCATTATGGTGGCGTATGAACCGCATTCACCATAAGGACCTTCTAATGTCACAGGGTCATGTGACTGTGCCCCCCACCCCGTACTGTGCCACTCACCCCGTACTGTGCCCCCTCATACCCTGCATTGTGCCCTCTTACCACACCCTGTGCAGTGCCCCTAGTCATTCCCTGTACTGTGCCCTCTTATACCCTTTTATCCGGTCACGGTATGGCGGTGTTATCCGGTCACTGTGCAGAGGTGTTATCCGGTCAATGTATGGCGGCGGTATCCAATAACTGGATGGCCATAACTGTATCCCTTTCCCTGCCCATGCCATCCTTTTTTAGACCTGGCATGAGCGGGAAAAATATGCAGATTGCGGTGCTAAGGACCTTTGCGCCACAATCTGTGTCAGAAATACGCCTAACATAGACATATTTCTATATAATAAATGATCACCTAATTGTATTATTATTCGGGGGTAGGGCTAATATCTTTAGATTATATAGATTCTAGTGTATTATACTGTGCCCTGTATTTCCCAGTAGAAAATTATCCTTGGGAAGCACAGTCCTCATCCCTGACCACCAGGACCAGGTAGCGCTCTATCAGTACATGGCGGCCTCCCATCTCCGCCACACTGCTCCGCTGTGTATGGTGCTTATTCTGACACTAGGGCTGGGTTCACATCCTATTTTTGCCATCCATTTAATGCATACCAAAAATGTATGCGTTAACAGATGCCTCCGACTGATGCCGTACAGTGGCGTCCGTTCACCATACAGTTCCATGGTAGAAAAAGAAATGATGTTAACGTAGGCATTTTTTTTATGGACTCTGCAGGATACAAAAACGTGGAGTGCTGCACATTAGTATACATCAAACCAATAGGAAATACAAATTTTCTAGGCTCCAGCAGGGCACATTTTTGAGAGTTTTCCTTTAAGACACATAAAAATAGCCCCTGATTAAAATACATATTTTTTGTGTGGGAATTTTTGCCATTGATCCCCCTCTGGTATATCACTGTCCATGTTGTGGGACTATTTGTGTACTTCTAGTAAGTTTTTGCTGGCTGCAAATATGACCTGAAGGTTTTTCAGGTTCACCTGCCATTAAAGTGAATAGGGCCCGCCGCGAACACGTGGTTCGCGAACATTCGATTGCGAACGCGCGTTCGCGAATCGTCCTGGCCGATGTTCGTCTATCACTATTCCTGTTTACCAGAGTGAGTCCCCGCAATTGGTGGAGGATGTGGGCAAGAGCAGTGAGGCTGGCGTGAACGCCGATATTTTTGGTTTCTGCATTTTTAAGTCGTAGATTAAACCAGCTGTATTACAACCAGTGCCCCACGACAAAATGGAGGCTGTTGTGAAAGCCCTCATGGAGGCTAATCTGCAGCAGCGAGAGACAAACCTGCAGCAACGTGAGGCTAATAAGCAGCAGCAGGAGACTAACCAGTTGCTGCTGCCATGTGATGGCTTTTCAGACAGCAGGAGCAGCCCCGTGTCGCGATTCCTAAGATAACCCCGCAGACGACATTGAAACCTACCTGGCGATGTACGAGAAAGTGGCCATTTGGGAAAAGCTACCCCGTGACCAATGGGCTGAGGTCGTCGCTTCATTCCTGGCATCCAATTCCCAACGGGTGTATTTCGACTTGCCGGACGATCAAGCAGCCGACTACCAAAAAGTAAAGGGTGAGATTTTTGCAAGATTGGTGGTGAATGCGTTGATCCGGGCCCAGCGAGTACATCAGTGGGGGTTTAGGCCGGCTGAGCCTGCGAGGACACAGTATTATGACTTACTCCACCTCTTGCAAAAGTGGCTACAGCCTGATGTGCTGAGTCCCCCGACTATGCTGGATAGACTATTAGCCAATATGTTCTGGAGGGCTTTGCCATACCCTCTCCAGCACTGGATCGGTCAGGTGTCTCCTGGCAATGCCCTTGAGATGGTAGACCTGGTGGAACGCTATGAAGCTACCAGGAATCTAAAGTAGGGTTCTGTTGGGAAGGGGGTCAGCAAACCCCGGAAATCTCCACCCCAGACCCGGAGATTTGAGCCGATAAAACCCACCCGGGATGTACCCACGGCGGACCTGGCTCCGATAGTCTGCTGGCAGTGTGAGGAGCCTGGCCATGTAAGGGCTGACTGTCCCCATTGGGTTGAGCCCATGGACACTAACTATGGCTAAAATCAGTCACTATATGCCAGGAGGCTGTGTGCAACAGGTACCCCAGAGTCTCTAGATCACTTGTGACAGGTGGAAGTGGGAGACACTCTGGCAGAGGCTATGCTGGACTCAGGGAATCTGGTGACCCTAGTAAGGGCTACCCTGGTACGGTCCACTGAGTATACTGGCCGGAAAGTCGGGGTGATGTGCATCCACGGAGACTTAAAAGAACACCCCACCGCGCTGGTGTCTCTAACCACGGTGGCCGGTAGATGGACCCACAAAGTGGCTGTCGCCACAAATCTACCATTATGAACTCATAATAGGAAGAGACTTTCCAACACTGTGGCCTGCTATGAGAGTGACTGATACCCATGAGACAGGGGTAACCCTAGCAGAGTGGCCCAGCTCAGGGGGGAGACCAGAACTCTGGGAACCTGAGACCGAAAGTCCAGCGGTAGGGGTGACCGCCACTTTAGTGGAATAGGGGGAAACAACCCCGCTAAGTGTGATGGTGGGAGACGTGGAGTACTTGGTGCCGGTCCTGAATTGGCAGACCTCAATGTCTCTGGGGATAATTTTGGTACCGCACAACGTCTGGACCCAACCCAATCCCGCGCCTGGGAAAACGTGCTAATAGTAGATGGTGAACCACAACAACCTGGGGCAGAGTTAGTGTTTCCCCGTTTTGTGGTTCATCAGAATATGTTGTGTCGGGTAAACCCACTACGGGGTGAGCCTATTGAACAGTTGGTGATCCCCCAAAGCCTTATCGAAAGCTTGTGTTAGATCTAGCCCACCAACACATTTTCAGGGGTTACCTGGGGCTGCAGAAAATTCAGGATCGTATTCTACAGTGGTTTTACTGGCTCAGCATATTTAAAGAAGTGGAAGAGTTTTGTAAGTCTTGCCCGACCTGCAAGATAACTAGCCCCCAGCCACATTTCGAAGTACCATTTGACCGAAAAGCTATGGACCTCATAGTCCCAGTATCGAAGTCCGCCAGAGTGTATCAACACATCTTAGTCATTCTAGACTACACCACTCAGTACCCGGAGGCGGTGCCACTGCGACATACCTCGGCCAAACTCATAGCTAAGTAGTTAATGGAGATGTTTTCCCGAGTAGGACTACATAAGGAGGTTCTGACCGACCAAGGGACCCCTTTTATGTCCAAGCTGATGAGGGAACTCTGTAAGTTGCTGCACATAAAACAACTACGGACTTCCGTTTACCATCCGCAAATGAACGGTCTGGTAGAACGGTTTAACCAAACATTAAAAATATGTTGAAAAAGGTAGTGTCTAAAGATGGGAAGGACTGGGACCTCCTTCTGCCCTACCTCATGTTCGCAGTGCGAGAGGTACCCCAGGTCTCTATTGGGTTCTCGTCCTTCAAACTGCTATATGGCAGACATCCTCGCGATATCTTGGACCAAAGAGGCGTGGGAACAACA
The DNA here is from genome assembly GCF_014858855.1 of Bufo gargarizans. Lineage (NCBI taxonomy): Eukaryota > Metazoa > Chordata > Amphibia > Anura > Bufonidae > Bufo > Bufo gargarizans. The sequence continues at coordinate 168,522,755 of NC_058087.1, read as the reverse complement.
ACCCACTTCACATAAAAGTGTCATTGAGTATGTCACCCAGATGTAAGAATGGATAGAGACAGTGTTGCCTCTTGTTAGGGAGCCTATGGAGGCAGCTCAGCGAGCCCACAGTTGTGTCTATAATCGGTAGGCTCGGGTCCGGATCTTTAACCCGGGTGATCGGGTTTAGGATCTGGTGCCGACCGTGGACAGTAAGTTCCTGGCTAGGTGGCAGGGGCCCTACGAGGTACTCGAGAAAATTTTAACTATAAGGTACACCAGCCAGGGCGGCGAAAGCCAGAGCAGGTTTACTATGTGAATTTTCTCAAACCGTGGAAAAGATAGGAAAACCTGTACAGAAGACAACCCGCAGCCGGGTTTTCTAGGAGAAGAGGTACCGGCCCCTCTGTCTGATGCAAGAGAGGCGGCTGCCACAGTAAAATCTGCTGACAGCCTCTCCTCTAAACAGACTCAGGAGGCCAGGGAGTTAGTTAGTCGGAACACGGATGTGTTCTCGGACCTCCCTGGACGCACTTACATAATCCAGCATGACATTGTCATTGAGCCTCATGCAAAAGTCTGATTAAAACCATACCGGGTGCCCGAGGCTCGGCGACAAGCCATGTCGGAGGAGGTGCAGCTAATGTTGCAGCTAGACGTCATTGAGGAGTCAGAAAGTGAGTGGGCCAGTCCTATAGTATTGATACCCAAGCCGGACGGGACGTTGCGGTTTTGTAATGACTTTCGAAAACTTAGCGAGGTTTCCAAATTCGATGCGCATCCCATGCCCCGGGTGGGTGAGCTCATCGAGAGGTTAGGACAAGCCCGGTATTTTTCTGTTTTGGACCTCACAAAAGGGTACTGGCAGGTGCCCTTAATGGAGGCTGCCAAAGAGAAAACTGCCTTCATCACGCCTGAGGGGCTGTATCAATACAAGGTCTTACCCTTTGGTCTGCATGGCGCCCCTGCCACTTTTCAGCGACTAATGGACATTGTACTTCGTCCACATCGTCGGTACGCTTCGCCCTACCTGGACGATATTGTCATCCACAGTACTGACTGGGAAAGTCACCTACCCAAAGTGCAGGCTGTAGTGCACTCCCTTCGGAAAGCTGGCCTAACCACTAACCCAAAAATATGTGCGATAGGGTTAGAAGAGACTAAGTATGTCATAGGGCGCGGAGTCATCAAACCCCAAGTGAACAAAATAGAGGCCATACGGAATTGGCTATTACATGATGTTTGTTCCCCACTTTGCTACTCTAGCCACACCCTTGACAGGACTCTTGAAGGGACTCAAGTCAACGATGGTTCGCTGGGATGATCGGGTGGAAGAGGCTTTCTCCACTTTGAAGTGGGCCCTGTGCGGGTCCCCGGTTTTGGTGATGCCCGACTTCAAAAGGGAGTTTATAGTACAGACCAATGCCTCCAAAGTAGGCCTCAGTGCTGTACTGTCTCAGGAAGTCAACAAGGAGGAGCATCCCATTGTCTTCCTCAGCCGTAAGCTCACCCCAGCCAAGACCCGGTATAGTATAGTGGAGAGAGAGTGCCTGGCTATCAAGTGGGCACTCGAGTCTCTCTGCTATTATTTATTGGGGAGAAAATTCCGCCTGGTGACTGACCACTCCCCTCTCAAGTGGATGAATCAGGCCAAGGACAGAAATGCCTGGGTCACCCGATGGTTTCTCTCTACAAAACGTACGTTTTCGGTGGCACACAGGGCAGGCCGGTTACAGGGAAACGCGGATGTCCTGTCCCGGGTATACTGTTTGGCGTGTGTTCACCCCCTCAGGGTTGAACAAAGGGAGGGGGGGTATGTGACACAGTGAGAGGTTTGGTCTGGGAAAACAGGTATTTTCCTCTCAGCATGTGCTGCTGGGCTGATTTACAGCCAGGTGAGGTCAAATATCGGACCGGATTCCAAATGCCGGTCGGGTTTTGGCAGCACCTGCTGTCCTTAAATAGGCAGCTGGGCTCAGAAGCCATGTCTCTGTGTTGGGATCTGGGAGCCTTGTGCCTGGATGAAGGCTTGCTACCTGTTTGGCGTAACAAGTTGGTGCTGCTATCAGCAAGGACTCTTTGAGGCAGAATTGCTGCATGGTGTGAATTACCACCAACACCACAAGGTGACTTTTTGTTTGAATATGACTGCTTGTTTTGTCACTTGCCTAAAGTGTGAATAAAACACTGAACTGTTTGATCCAAAGAACTTGTTGTTGCCTCTGTACTGCATCCGCTAATCCTGTCTGCCAGAGCGAAACCCCACAACACCTAAAGATAAACTGTACCATCATATGTGTATCCAGAGATAGACTGTGCTGTTATATTTGCGCCCAGAGATTAGTGTTGATCACGAATATTCGAATTTCGAGTTTTTATAGCGAATATAGGTACTTCGAAAATTCGCGAATATTTCGAATATAGTGATATATATTCGTAATTTCGAATATTGATTTTTTTTTTTATCAATACACATGATCCCTCCCTGCTTCTAGCTTGTGGGCCAATGGGAAGGCTGCAGTATATTTGACTTTAGGAGTAGTGTTGTTTGCGAATTTTCGTAATGCAAATTTTCGTAATGCTACTTTTTTATTGCGAATTTTTCAACTTTTACAACTATTAGACAAAAGATTATAGCACTATATTAGCTAAATTGCTATATATTCTTTTTTTTTTTCAAATATTCGCTATATTGCTATAACTTCGTTTTTTCGAATATTCGTAATATTCTAAAACAAGAATATATAGCAATATAGCGAATATTCGAAAAAAAAAAAAAGAATATAGAGCAATTTAGCTAATATAGTGCTATAATCTCCTTTGTCTAATAGTTGTAATTTTTTTCTCATCTGAAGTTCAGATTGGAAAAAAATTACAACTATAAAAAAAAGATTATAGCACTATATTAGCTAAATTGCTCTATATTCGTTTTTTTCTGAATATTCGCTATATTGCGATATATTCTTGTTTTAGAATATTACAAATATTCGAAAAAACAAGGTTATAGCAATATAGCGAATATTCAAAAAAAAACAAATATAGAGCAATTTAGCTAATAAATTAATAGTTGTCATTTTTTTCCAATCTGAACTTCAGATGAGAAAAAAATTACAACTATTAGACAAAAAAGATTATAGCACTATATTAGCTAAATTACTCTATATTAGTTTTTTTTTCGAATATTCGCTATATTGCTATATATTCTTGTTTTAGAATATTACGAATATAGGAAAAATTTGCATATTACACGATCATTACCTTGCCGATTTTTCTCTACCAGAGATATACCGTGCTGCTATATGTGTACTCAAAGATATACCGTGCTGCTATATGTGTACTCAAAGATATACCGTGCTGCTATATGTGTACTCAAAGATATACCGTGCTGCTATATGTGTACTCAGAGATAGTGATGAGCGGCAGAGGCTATATTCGAATTCGCGATATTTCACGAATATTTTGTAGAATATTCGTCATATATTCGCGAATTTTGAGGATTCAAGATTATTTTATAAAATGCGATAAATCGGCAATGTAAAAATTGCGTAATGCAAATTCGTAACGCGAAATACAGGCGTGGGTCACTTTGGCTACATTTTTCAAGCTACTAGAAGTTTCCTGAGACTGGAGAAAATGGTTGGCACGGCAGAACATTACAATAGCTTTATATGCAGATAGAGTCAAGTTCTTCAATATATTCGTGATTGCGCTAATTGGCAGTGATTAAAATATTTTACACACTAAGTTTAACTTCACATTTTAGCAGGTCTGACTACAGAATACTGATTTGTGCACTAAGTATTGTTGTGAACTTTACATTGCTTCCTTCTCGTTGGCCCTCAAGCAAGAAGCAGAGAGGAATCATGTGTTCAGATGGAAAAAAAAATGCCGTATATTTAATATAACGAATATATAGCACTATATTCTAAATATTTGCGAATTCTCAAAGTGGTGATATTCGCGATAAAAATTTGCTATTCGAATATTCGTGCTCAACGCTACTCAGAGATATATTGTGCTGCTATATGTGTACTGTGGGGATTCGCTCTGGTAGACAGGGTGTGCGGACGCAGTGCAGAGGCAAATTACCAGTTCTTAAATCAAACTTCTGTGTTTATTCACACATAAAGCAAAAACAAAACATCACTTTGCGGTCTTGGTGTTTGTTCACACACAATGGAAAGTCCACAAAAATCACCTTGTTGGCAGTTCTGCCTCCAGCAGTCCATAGCAGGCTTTTAGGGGGCCCGTTTCCCTTACAGACGGGTCTCAGCCCTCTAAGCCTCAGATCCCAGCACACACACCTCCAGAGCTCCACTGTCAGACTGAGGTAATCCTCCTCACCTGGCAGTACTGGCTCGTTTTTAGGCCTGGCATAACCTGGCCTGGAACATGGGGAGTAGTCACCCACCCAGCACTTTGACTACTCCCAGTAAGAGCCATCCCGGATCAGCTATACAGCCATACTAAGTATTAAGGTGTCAAACAGCAACTGCTGCTGACACATAAAAACCTGCTCTTACTCCACCAAGGCCAGGAACCTCGGTGACACGTACCTATCATCCATGATGATTCCTTGTACCTTCTTACAATACTCAGAGATATACTGTTCTGCTATATGTGTGCTCAGAGAAACTGTGCTGCCATATAATTATACTACTTTTATTTGATACTTGAATACAGTTCTCAACAGCAGAGACTCCGGAGATTCATGACGTTGGCCCATCAGGTGGAGTTCCTGGTAAGGATGGTCGCATTACGGTAGATTTTGTGACTGACATTTAGCAATAATTGCTTCTTTATGACCGCCGAAAGCTAATATTATCAAAAGCTGAATGTTCAGAGGTGCTCAGGCCTCCTGCACACTAGAGGTATGTACACAGAGCTTGTACAGCACAGGGTGTAATATGCACAGTATGTATGCAGATATGCTCGGAGGACAAACCTAGGTATAGCTGAGGGCCTTCACACCCCTATGGGATACCGTGATGAGATTTGGCGGTGTGTGACGGGCCTAAGACAAGTTTCCTTGACTGTTTCCCAGTAAGAATCTTGAACTGTGAATGAATGACCTCCCACTAAAGGTGTCCCCAGTCCAGAGCCCTAAACTGAGAGAATGTGGCCACTAAACATAAGGTGGAAAATACCCCATATACCCCAGCCCTTCCCATAATCTCCTCATATTACAATTAAAGAGCTAAAATACTTAAAAAAAAAAAAATCATCTCTCTGTGTCGCAGCAGGTCAGCCATGTCTTCCTGTTCCTTGGAAGAAAGGGATGCAAATGAACTCTTAACAAGCTCATGCCAGCAGATGTAAGACAGCTCTCCTATAAGTCAGTGTTCGACCCTTTAACGGGGTATACCCATTGGAGACAATGGGTGCATATTGCTAGGATATGTCCCGATTGTCTGATAGGTGCTGCACCTATATCTAGAATGTAGCAGGGAAGGTGGTGGTTGGAGGACCCCCGGTTTCTCCTTGTCCAGCCACCGCCAAGTGCTCTCCCCATAGATGTGAATGAAAGCTCTCAGCTATTTTTAGCAGCCCCATAGAAATGAATTGAGGGTGGCTGTGCATGCGCAGTGTGCCTTCCACAACTTGCAGGGCTCTGTTCTCGGTGTAGGAGGTGGAACCCGCACCTATCAGACAATGGGGGCATATCCTAGCGATATACTCCCTGTTGTCTGAGAGGTGAAAACCCTTTTAAATAGGCTTTGAGACCCAAATAAGCCAGCAACTCATCTGCAGTAAGCTCTTTTGGGACAAGATTTATACGTTCTGAAGGTAAGCTCTTTCGGGGTCATTGGACCTCATCAGTGCAGAGCAGAGAGCACTGGCTTAACTGGGTGGGAGACCTAGGTCACGATTTGGGTGGAGCACCTTAATCGGCGTGAGGAGACTTATAGGCCATACATGCTGAGGGCAATCACCCCGAAACAGATGTCTGCAGATGAGGTGCTGGCTTATTTAATATCCGAGTCATGTCTCAAGGCCTATTTAAAGGGTCGAACATTGACTTATAGGATAGCTGCCTTACGTCTGGTGGCATTAGAGGCGGAGCTTGTTAAGAGCTCATTTGCATACCAGAGGATCATGTATGGCCTATAAGACTCCTCACACCGATTAAGAAACTCTCTCTCCAAGGAGAGATAGTACCCCCCAATTTCTATTTCTTCTCACTGTCCTTTGTCTGGATGTAGGACAACGGGCTGCAGCAGGAGCCTCCCCTCTTCTGTTCTGTCTGCAGCTGGCTTATTTCTCCTCAACTGTTCCTTAGCTTCAAATTATGTCCTGTGCTCCCCGCAAGATTTCTACAGGAAATTTTCTACAAGAAAATCCTGCAGACTGTCAAACAGCGGAGGCAAATAATATCTCCAGTTTGCTTTCATCATTTGGTTCTAGGATTAGTGTTCCAGTCCATTATAGCTCTTCAGCCCTGACATTACATCCAGAATCATAAGTACATATTAGGCTAGAATTAACAAATATGGAATATAGCAGTGCTGTTGAAATCGCAATGCGATGACTTCAAGTTATATTAATCGATTTGCGATTTCAACTTAGCCCTGCTATATTCCATATTCGTTAACTTCGTTAATTCTAGCAAGCTGACCCATTAGAAACACAGCTCTAAGTTGAAATCGCAATGCGATTAATATAACTTGAAGTAATCGCATTGCGATTTCAACTTAGACCTGGTTTACTATGCTTGGCTTCTTAGAATTAGCGAGGATGACGAATGTATTCGTCATATTCCTCCAAACGAAGATAACGAAATATTCTCCATCTTCGTTTTAGCTCCATATTCGTCAACTTCGCTAATTCTAGCAGTCATATAGGAAAGTTGACTATAGAGACAGCTAAGTATAATTCGCTATGCGATTATATTACTTTGCTTTTTTTTTCAAATAAATAGAATAATTATAATACTTTATTACAATTATTCTATTTATAAAAAAATATATAATATAATCGCATAGCGAATTATACTTAGCTGTCTCTATAGTCAACTTTCCTATATGACTGCTAGAATTAGCGAAGTTGACGAATATGGAGCTAAAACAAAGATGGAGAATATTTCGTTATCTTCGTTTTGAGGAATAAGACGAATACATTCGTCATATTCCTCATCTTCGCTAATTCTAGATATAAAACCAATAGGAAAGTAGCCTTAAGTTACAATGGCAATACGCGATTATTTAAATCGCATATTAATCGCGATAACTAGAATAATGACGAATATTCAATTTTGACGAATATGAAACGAATATTCTATCGAATATTCGCGAATTTCATCGAAATCGAATATGGCACCTGCCGCTCATCACTAATAAGCAGCTGACAACCATTATTATTTTTGATGCTGATTGATGCCAGGGTGTCGCAGCCCCCGAGTTTTGCTTTCCAGTAACTGAACCATACAGAATTATTGACACGCACCTTAGGCTGTTTGCTGCTATTATGATGGTTTATGTCTGTTTGTTTTCCTTACTCCTTGTGCTGTAGGGGGCATCATTGAGCTGTCTGGGAAGATTATGACCAGCAACTACGAAGACTACGATTTCAATGTTGAGTATATTGAAGGGTATGTAGTCATTGTTGCGGTAGAAAGTTGAACATTGCCTTGGGTAGACAATATGTTCTATCCTCTCACCGTATCGAGTTATGAAATTTGATATAATATGGCTCAAAGCCAGTGATGTCATTTGGAGGCATGACATCACACATGGCACATTATTGATGGCATCTAAAGAGACAATGGCTGTTGTTCTTTGGAAAGCAACAGTTGCACCAAAGCCCTGGAGATTGAAGGGGTTATGCCATCATTAATGTAAAAAATGAAAATCATACATCATCCAGGACGTGACAATGTACTGCAGCTCTTTCCCTGTAACTTGTCACGGCTTCTAACGGTAGATATGGCTGGTGGCAGTTGAAAGACAGAACTGAACATGTGCAAGATGGACATGAACAAACAGCAGGTGGCGCTATACAGATACCATTTATTCAATAACTTAGAGGCTATATACAATTTTTTATTAAATCTAGTGATGAGCGAAGTCGACTTCTATACGAATTTCAGGATAAGGCCTCCTGCACACGACCGTATGTATTTTGCGGTCCACAAAAAACAGAATACGCAAAAAATACGGATGACATCCGTGTGCATTTCTTATTTCGCGGAACGGAACAGCTGGCCCCTAATAGAACAGTCCTATCCTTGTCCGTAATGCGGACAATAATAGAGCATGTTCTTTGCGTAACGGACATACGGAAATGGAATGCACACGTTGTACCTTCCGTTTTTTTGGGCGGACCCATTGAAATGAATGGTTCCATATGAAAACAGTACGGACACGGAAATAAAATACGTTCGTGTGCAAGAGGCCTAAATCTGAGTAGTAGCGAATCGATTTATCCAGAAATAGTGTAAAAAAAAAAGAAATCATACTGACCTGCTCCATTTACTCGCGACAGGCTGCCCTCCGCCATCTTTCTTGAAGATCTTGGTCGAAATCCCGTGCACAGTGATGTATGATGTCACCACACTGGCGTGATGAGGTCACCTAGGCCCATGCAAGATTTCGTGCCAGACCTTCAAGCAAGATGGTGGCGGCTGGCCCGTTGCGAGCAAAAGGATAGGGTAAGCATTATTTTTTTTAAATTTGACACTGTTATTAATATCAGATGCCGCAATCAAATATGAACGCGGCATCTAAGGGGTACAATGACGGGGGGGCGGTGCAATCGCCCCTCCCTGTCATTGCACCCGCTACTTACAAAGAAATGAGCTTGGCGACAAAGTAATTCGTCATGAAACAGATTTATTTTTTTTTTTTTATTCAGTGAAGCAGGACAATGTTCACATTTGTTCAGAACTTTAGTTTTATTTTAGATTTATGTTATTTTTAATGTGGTTTTTTTTCCATTCATTTTTCACAAAGTCCTATAATTATGACATCTGAGCAGGATGGATGGACCTCTGTTTGCACATTGGTGGACAGGATCTCTAAAAGCACGTAAGTTAAAGCAGCACAAATCACTGGAGCTTGTAAAATTCAGACCCCTAGACCTGGTCGTAGAATGCATCACATTTTTGTGCAACTTGGTGTGTCTATAGTTTTGGCTAAAATCTACAGGAAGTAGCCTATGAAGGGGAGTGGCTTATCAGGAAGGGGGTGTGACTTAGTGGGATTCAACATTTTGAGCCTCAATTGTGATGAAATTTTGCCGCAAAATTCTTGCCAAAGTAAGCCAACCAATAGTTGGTATGAAATTAGACAGAAGTGTCTGCACCAGATTTATCAACCAGCCTGAGGCAATGTGATAAATCTGGCGCATGTGTAGACTGTCTACAAGATTTGTAAATCTGCCCCAGTATCTCCTGAATGTATGTTTCATTATATCTTACCATTCATAATGCAGAAGATTTGGAAAATGATGAAGGAATTAAGCCGCTCCAAAACTTCAATGTCGACCTCCTCTCCTATCTAGGCCCTGAATTCTGGGCTTTTTTTCTATTTGCTTCCACCACTAGAGGGAGCTGAGGAGCTCACTGCATTCTATTCATTCTAAAATCCAAATCTGTCCACGCCATCCTGATGATCTGCCCTGTTGTCTCTTCACAGCTACCCCATAGAGGTGAAGGGTGAGATTGGAAGTCTCCGATGCAGGACTGCGGGCAGTTACATTGGTAAGTAGTTACATAGTTAATACAGTTGAAAAAAAAAAAACATAAGTCCATCAAGTTCAGCCAAGGGATAGGTGGGGACGCAAATCCCAGAAGGAAGTGAGACTCAGATTTCTACACGTTTCCATAAGGATTAATGTAATTTACTTTTAAGAATTCATCTAAACCCTTTTAAAAACTGTCCACTGTTCCTGCTGTGACCACGTCCTGAGGAAGTCTATTCCACAGATTCACAGTTCTTACAGTAAAGAAGCTTAGATGCTTCTGGAGACTGAACTTTTTCCTCCACAGTCGGAGTCAGTGCCCCCTTGTCTTTTGAGGGCATTTTATGTGGAACTGTTTTTCACCGTACTTTTTGTATGGCCCATTTATATACTTGTACAGGTTAATCATGTCCCCCCTTAGACGTCTCTTCTCAAGACTAAATAAATTCAATTATTTTAATCTTTCTTCATAACTAAGACCCTCCATGCCGCTTATAAGTTTAGTTGCTCTCCTCTGTACTTTTTCCAGCTGCAGGGCATCCTTTCTATGGACTGGTGCCCAGAACTGGACTGCGTATTCCAGATCAGGCCGCACCAGCGCTTTGTAAAATGGTAATATTACATCCCTGCCCCGTGAGTCCATGCCTTGTTTAATGCATGACAATATCCTGGTGGCCTTAGAAGCAGCTGATTGACATCTATAAGGACACCCAAATCCTTCTCTATAAGTGACTCTCCCAGTGTTACATCACCTAGGACATATGAAGCACTGAGATTATTACTACCAAAATGCATAACTTTACATTTGTCCACATTGAACCTCATTTGCCAAGTTGATGCCCAATCACTCAGAGTGTTCAAGTCAGCTTGTAGTTTGTGGACATCTTCCATAGACCGTACAGTTCTACACAGCTTAGTGTCATCTGCAAAAATAGAAATGGTGCTATTAATCCCGTCCTCAATATCATTAATAAATAAATTAAATAATAAAGGGCCCAGCACTAAACCTTGGGGTACACCACTTATAACCCGGGACCATTCTGAATAGGAATCATTGACCAAAAACTCTCTGGACAAGGTCCTTCAGCCAGTTTTCAATCCAATTACAAACTATACTTTCCAAGCCAATAGGTCGATAATTACCTGTGAAGGACCTAGATCCTTTTTTTAATAATGAATTATTTGACTTGCGCCAATAACTTGGCACTGTACCAGTACCTAGAGAATCTTTAAACATTATAAACAGAGGTGCAAAAGCTCTTTAAGAAATCTTGGGTGTAATTTATCTGGACCCGGATTTTTGTTCACATTTACCTTATTTAACTTCTCTTGGACCATATCTACAGTTAGCCAATTGAGTATATTACTGGATGTACTAACAGCCCCAGCACCACAGATATTTACATACATGTGCATCAAAAATACATAAAAAAACTCTCACTGTTCTCCTAGCCATCTTGAATCTTACTATCCCACTAGTTCCTAAGGGCATATGTAAGTAACATTCACCGAAGTTTTTGCTAGCTGATATGGATATCCTCAAGTCAAGTCCTGGAAATTCTCCATAGAGTAGGGCCTAATTTCACATTTGCAGAACGAATACGAGAAGCATTATGCTCAATTGCCCTGACGTAGACCATAGTTCCCCAATTTGTTAACCCTTTTCCACCTTTTTTCTTACTTATTATTGACACTTTGATTCTTCCTCCATTTTGTCTTGTAGTCTTCTCCCTTACTTTATTATTTTTTTGTACTTCTTCCCCTACAATATTGGTGATTAGCATGTTGCACCTTATGGATGGTGGCTGGGATAAAATGCTGGAGTATTTTATTTTAAAAATGTTTTACTAAAGGAAAGTCCCATACCCAATTCAGATTTTAAAGGTCCTTTCAGTAGTACAATACTGATGGCCTATCCTCAGGATAAGTTATTATGTGATTGGTGGGGATCTGACTCCCGAAACCCTCACCGATGAGGTGCTTGTGGAGGCTGCAGTTCTCCAGTGAGTACCTCAGCCTCCTTACAACTTAACAAGCACAGCGGCGTACATTGTATAGAGGCTGTGCTTGGTATTGCAGCTCAGGCCCATTCACTTGAATAAGACTGAGCTGCGCTTGGTCCATGTGATTGATGTATGTGACATCATAGGCCAAATAAATGGCCACTGTGCTCACCTGAGGGTTGTGGCCTCTTCAAACAACTGATCGTTGGGGGTGCCAGGACTCATCCCATACACATCCTCTGATCAGATATTGATGACCTATCCTGAGGATAATCCATCAATATCAAAATCTTGGATGATACCTTTAATGAGGACTACTTGATAATCTGACATCTGTCAGGAGTCTGCTGAGACTACTCTACCCACCATAATCAGTAGTACTCTGTGGAGAACCTGGCAACAAGTTCTCCTGCAGCGTCACCACAAGGTAACATAAGCATTACATTGTACTAACTAAAGTCATCGTGCTGTCTGATTATTCTTGGCAATTCTGCATGCCTCCTCCAGAGCTAGAGAGACTCTTGTAGCCACGCACCACTCTGTATGATAGATATGGCTCCTAAACACAAGAACCATCCACATTCCCTAATAGAGGAACCTCATAGGTGGGGCTAATGGGATTGCTCTTTATCTACAGGATTGTCCAGGCTTAAAATAATAGATCTTCTTTCTCTAGAAACAGTGCCTCTCTTGCCTGCAGTTGGCATTGTAGCTTATGTCCTTTCACATGAATGGGGGATTTATGCAGTACCAAACACAGCCTGTGATGGAGAGTGGCACTGTTGCTGGAAAAAAAAATCTTCATCTAATCCAAGGTTTCTCAACTCAGGTCCTCGGGACCCACCTACCAGTCAGGATTTAAGAATATCCCACAGAATGAACACCTGTGGTAAGTCCTGATGCAAGGACACTAATTATATCACCTGCTCAATACTAAGGAAATCCTGAAAACAGGACTGGTAGGTCAGTCCCGAGGATCAGAGTTGAGAAACCCTGATCTAATCCAGGACCACAGCTGTAATAATGTTTCCTGTTTCCCTCCATACAGGTACACAGAACCTCACATTTTCCATATTCAACAAAGGAAAGTATGTTTATCCGTTATAATATGGAGGTTTCTTCTCAAAAAGGGGGGGAGGGGGGTCTTAAAAAAATAGATTTTTAATGAATTGTCAGACATCTGCGAGCACTAGCAGTCTCGAGAAAGAGTAGGCTCGTTTTGTTCTTTTGTCTGATTGTCAATCACATATATGAATTTTAGAATGTCAGAAAAGTCTTTCATACGCTACATGAATCTGAAGGGGTTGTCCTTGATTACAAAATGAGTCATTTCCTTCCCAACTTTGCCACTTTTGTTCATCGCCTGTGTCTTCAGTTAAATAAGACTGAGCTGCAATACCAAACACAGCCATGCATACAAGTGGCGCTGTTTCTGAAAACAAGCAGTCCTTTTTAGTGAGTTTTCTTGAGCCCACTATATTCATTTTTGCATACACACATCATGTCATCAATATTCTCTAATATTCTATTTATTGTTGCTGTTGACGGATCCTGTGACATAATTTCTTTCTCATTATGGCTTTTGTGAATACTCAAGTCACATGACCCTGTGAAAATCCACAGCAACCAAACATTATGGACTCAAATGGTTGAACAAAGACACAGGATAAGAATAACAGATCAGTCAACAGCAGCTTGGTGGTGGTTTCCAGAATCTGAACAAACTGAAATATTTTGAAGGTTGCAAAAAAAAAATGTTCTGCATAGCTAGATGGAGGGATAGGTCTCAGACTCAGATTCTTTGTCCACTCAACCCTCTCTATATATTATCCCGATCTTGCTATTGCCATTTGCACAAATATTTTCCATGCTCCAATAGAAATTTCCCTAAAGCTTGGAAATGTTTCAGTTTCTTATTGTCGCTGAGTGATCTCTGTGTGAACAGGTCCATAGTGAGCAGAGACGCCTGGAGCATCAGTGCAAAACAAGAACTATTTCTATATCAAACATTCTCAGGTACAGTCCAACTTTTTGGTTTTATTCCTATTACTTATGGTCTAGGCAGGTTTTTAGCATGGCGTTTCAGTTGTTGAGTCGTGGAGGCCAAATGAATGAAGACAAAACTCAAGAAGGGTTGTATGGTGAGGTCAGGCAGCACTGCGCGTTAGTCGGCGGGTGCTCGGATGTAATCCTGAAGTCTGCACAACGAAGAAAAACCGGCACTCCAATTTTCTTTGCTCAAAAGGATTTATTGGTCAATCATGTGACGCGCGTTTCGACACTCACAGGTGTCTTTTTCAAAAAGTGCTGCTCACTTTCTGTTTGAAAAAGACACCTGAGAGTGTCGAAACGCGCGTCACATGAGTGACCAATAAATCTTTTTGAGCAAAGAAAATTGGAGTGCCGGTTTTTCTTCATTGTGCAAAGCTCAAGAAGGTTGATAATTAATCTGATGATACAAACTTGACTTTATCAAGTCCCTGCATAGGCCTGCCTGTGGTCACCACTAGAGGGAGCTTACAGCATACTGAATTATTACACCGCGCAACAATGATTCTGCTACTGAGACAAAAACGTGATTTATACTAAAATAAGCGCGCTGATTCCAAATATGAACTCGGAATTTGCCTGACACGTCTAGATTTTAAGTTATACATGCCTATTCAGTTATAATATTAATGCATTATTACCTGTCCGGACGCACTCAGGCTGATGTCAGTAGTAAGTATATAAGGCAAGCTGGACAGATTTTGATAAAGTGATCTGTTATAGTGCTATCAGTTTTGAAACTTAAGATGGATAAACGCAAATGTGTGTCACGGCGGACGTGCACTCAGTACAAAAGATAACACACCAACCAGGCTCTGGATGAGAGACGGGGGAAGGGTCACCTCCTAGCTTATTCCTGACCTCTTTCCCTGCACTGCTCAGCCCACAAGCAGACCTTGAAGGTAGGTGTGCTGTGTCCTCCAGCCTGGGCTGACAAAACCCTGAACTCCCTAAGATGGTGAAGTGGGGACATAGGAGCAGTCTGCTCGCACAGAACCTGGATGGAATAGATGACACAAACAACCAAATTAGAAACGACACTTATCTCTGAGAGCAGGAACTGACAGCCAACCTTCCCTCCAAGCTTCCCAGACCAAAATGAACAGTATAATCCGCTCAGGGTGCTGGGCAGTGTGCTATTTAAACTAATGACTCCACCCAGTGCACCTGATGAGAGGCGGATCCAGCACGGCTCCAAAGCAACCACTAACTTCGTGCTGCTATCCTGGCCGACCTCCGCACATCGTCAGAGTGGGGCATGACAATGTGTTAACAGTCCAGACAATTTCTGCTACATATGTGGCAAATACACTACTTATGATCAGTGAGTGTGTCTTGCTTACAAGTATTAGGGCCCTTTCACACCTGCGTTATAGTCTTCCGGCATAGAGTTCCGTCGTCGGGGCTCTATGCCGGAAGAATCCTGATCAGGATTATCCTAATGCATTCTGAATGGACAGTCCGTCCTTCAGGATGCATCAGGATGTCGTCCGTTCCGGAACGGAACGTTTTTTGGCCGCAGCAAATGGCGCAGCATGCTGCGCTTTTTGCTCCGGCCAAAAATCCGGAACACTTGCCGCAAGGCCGGATCCGGAATGAATGCCCATTGAAAGGCATTGATCCGGATCCGGCCTTAAGCTAAACGTCGTTTCGGCGCATTGCCGGATGCGACGTTTAGCTTTTTCTCAATGGTTACCATGGCTGCCGGGACACTAAAGTCCTGGCAGCCATGGTAAACTGTAGTGGGGAGCGGGGAGCAGCATACTTACCATCCGTGCGGCTCCCGGGGCGCTCCAGAGTGACGTCAGGGCGCCCCAGGCGCATGGATGACGTGATCGCATGGATCACATGATCCATGCGCATGGGGCGCTCTGACGTCATTCTGGAGCGCCCCGGGAGCCGCACGGATGGTAAGTATACCGCTCCCCCGCTCCCCACTACTACTATGGCAACCAGGACTTTAATAGCGTCCTGGCTGCCATAGTAACACTGAAAGCATTTTGAAGACGGATCCGTCTTCAAATGCTTTCAGTACACTTGCGTTTTTCCGGATCCGGCGTGTAATTCCGGCAAGTGGAGTACACGCCGGATCCGGACAACGCAAGTGTGAAAGAGGCCTTACTTTGACTGTAAAATTGGAGATCAAGATAAAAGCTGGGCACCTCATGTTTGCTGCACTGTGTCTTACTCTGGGCTATCGCAGTGGTTGAATGGTAAAAGGAAAGGAATGGCTTTTGCAGTGCCTATGGTTTGGCGTGAGCAGAAAAATCACCATTCAGACTGTTACTTTTGCATGACTAAAATCGCCGGATATTCAAAGAGAAACAAGTCACAAATTGTGTATCCTGACTGTGAGTCTGCTCCTAAACCAGTACCACACGATGTAGAGAATCCAGTGCCTGCCCCTCCCACAGCAGGAACGGCAATTGAAATAGACGGTTCTGATCCTGATGAAGAAGAAGATATTGATTGTCACAATGTATTTCCTGATCCAGAACAACTGCAGGGTCAGCCGCACTTGCTGAGCCAATCAGATTTAGATGATCTTCTAAGAGATGTGTCATTATCTAAAGAAAAGTCAGAACTGCTAGCTTCTAGACTTCAGGAATGGAATTTGCTACAACGAGGCACCACAACTTCACACTTTCATCATCTACACACCAAGTTAGCTCCATACTATGCAATGGAAAGCGATATCTGCTTCTGTACTGGTGTAAATGGTCTTATGATGGAGTTAGATGGTACACATGTTCCCGATGAATGGAGGCTATTCATAGACTCTAGCAAAACAAGTTTGAAAGGTGTCTTGTTGCACAATGGTAATGAAAAACCATCTGTTCCATTGGCTCATGCGGTTGGAGGGAAAGAGACCCATGCTTCTATGGAGTTAAATTTGAAAATGATCAAATACTCAGAACATAAATGGAACATTTGTGCTGACCTGAAAGTGGTAGCACTGCTGCTTGGCCTACAGTTAGGGAACACAAAGCATCTGTGTTTCTTTTGCCTATGGAACAGTCGTGATGACAACAATCATTAAAAAATGAGACAGCGGCCTCTCAGAGTCGAGCACACAGTTGGTCAGTACAATGTACAACACAAATCACTGGTCGATCCACTTCAAGTTTATCTTCCACCACTTCACATTAAACTTGGTCGAATGTCATTGAAAGTGCATTTCTTACATTCCCTTCTTGACTTTTTCCCACCCAAATTGGGACATGTAAGTGACGAAAATGGAGAGCGGTTCCATAAAGATATTTCTACAATGGAGAACAGGTATCCCAACATGATGGGGGACTACTGCTGGTTTTTGCAACAGGAAAATCTGACCGTTCACAAACGCAAAAGTACTTTTAACAGTACTGGGCCTTGCTCAAGTAAGACTTTTAAACAAAAAAATGAGACTTTTTGAAATTTTGTTATTCCGTTACATTTTTATTCACTATTTACTACGCAAACTTTGAGGTAGATCAGGTAATTGTTGGAGTAAAACTCGTTCAGTTCAAAATTATTCAATGCTTTCCAAGTGCTTAATTCATTTAGGCATACTTCTGCATAGCAAAATTTCGTGACATATTACAACAATTCTGACTTCGGATTTTTAAATCCGCACCCTCGATCTAGTATAGGACAAATGTTTTTTGCCCAGTAGCAGCCGAAACGTTTTTTTGTTGCGTCGTGTTATTGAGTTCAATGTGTAACAGTATGCACTTAGCTCCTAAGCTCCCCCTAGTGGTGACTGTGTGCAGTTAGAATTCTGTTCTCCTCTAATTCTATGTCTATAGAGGGGATTTGGAGCGCTGACCCCCTAGATAGATGTATTATAAAGAATGATATGGATAAAAATAAATGAAAAAATAATGTTAAAGGTCAGATATTTGTGTTTTAATTAGTTCAGAGCTAAAGGGAATGTGCCATAAGACAATTACAAATAGTTGAAAACATTTGAAGCATAATTTTTAAGAATTGGTGCTTTTTTTTTTTTTTTCTATGTCACTAATTAGTTAAAAAAATCCTATATTTTTGCAGTATAACACAGGATCTATAATTCACAATAGATGATAGACACATATACTCCCCCTCCCTGCACAATTACCACTGCAATGGTTGCTTAGCATGTCCACAACACTCTCCCATAAAAGTATAATCTCCAGACTATATACATGACCCAATTCTGACAGATTGAATTCGATCAAGAATTGGACCAAGTCTTTCACTATTATCACAAAAAGTTTTTCCAAATGTTTTTGAAAACCTTTATGTAATACTGTCAATCTGATGTTGATCTAAGAGAATGAGTCACCAAAGAATGGAAACATGTCCCTCCTGACCTTGGTATTGGTGAGACATTTCCCACGGGGCAATAGATTAGATATTATACATGTCACATGGTGGTCATGTACCCATTATTGCTATGGTATTTCTCTTTTTCTGTTATGGGGTCCATTAAGGCTACTTTCACATTAGCGTTTTTTGTGGATCCGTCATGAATCTGCAAAAACGCTTCCGTTACAATAATACAACCGCATGCACCCGCATACAATGCAACCGCATGTCTTTTATAGCCATGACGGATCAGTCTTGAGCACCATTGAAAGTCAATGAGGGACGGATCCGTTTTCTATCGTATCAGAGAAATCGGATCCGTCCCCATTGACTTACATTGTGTGTCAGGATGGATCAGTCTTGCATTGTTATACTGTCTGCGATGGGAGCACAACCAAACGGAACGAATGCATTTTTTAGAGCACTCTGTTTCGTTCAGTTCAGTTTTGTCCCCATTGACAATGAATTGGGACAAAACTGAAGCGTTTTCTTCAGCTATTGAGATCCTATGACGGATCTCAATAGCGGAATTGAAAATGTGAAAGTAGCCTAAAAAGGGAGCCCACCTCAGACTAGTCCAATCTGCTATACAGGGAAAACAGGCAGAGGTTCCCACATTCTTACCAGTTATGAAACTGTTCTGGGGACGGGATAGAATAGTGCCTCCTACATTTCATTTTTACCTCTCTTCCCTATGTATACCACTGGTAACAATTTAAGTCATTTTATGTTTCTTCTGGTAGAAATACGCTCCATATTTCCAGATGTAGGCAGTGTAGGAGGAGGAACGGAGGTCACCATCAAAGGAGACTTCTTTATGGATCCGGTTAAAGTCAGCATTGCAGGTAAATACATTTTTCATACTTTTTTCTATAAAATGGAAATTAAATTCTGGGTGGTCGGTGCTATGCTGAATGTTTTCAGTGTTACACAGGCATTGTTTTTTATGGGGTAAGGTGGCAGCAAAGGGTTATCACCAGTGGCTTCCATATATTTCAATTACTAGTTAAATTGCATATAGCAGGAGTGTCTTAAAGGGGTTGAACAGTGGAGTATATGCCATATGTATGTGCAGTTAGCTCCCTCTAGTGGTGACAGCAGGTAGCCAGAATTTTATCATTAAAGGGGTTGTCCAAGTTATATTTATTGATGACCTATCCTCAGGATAGGTCATCAATATCAGATCGGAGGGGGTCCGACACCCGGCACCCCCTCCGATCAGCTGTTTGAAGAGAAGGCGTGCGCGGTGTCAGCGCTGCCTCCTCTTCACTGTTTACCTTCTAGCCGTTGCATCTGCAGTGGTGAGCAGGTGTAATTACACCTAACCGTCCCATTCATTTCAATAAGAAGGCTTGGGTGTAATTACACCTGCTCACCACTGCAGATGCAACGGCTAGAAGGTAAACAGTGAAGAGGAGGCAGCGTTGGCACGGAGCGCGCCTTCTCTTCAAACAGCTGATCGGAGGGGGTGCCGGGTGTCGGACCCCCTCCGATCTGATATTGATGACCTATCCTGAGGATAGGTCATCAATAAATATAACTTGGACAACCCCTTTAAAGTGAATTTGTCACCTAAATCTGTGGCCCCATGCAAGGGCAACGTATGATACAACAGGGGTATACATAAATCTCATAAAGCGCAATAGCTTGTTATGGTCCCCCCATAAAGTTTTCTAACAAATTTACATTTTTTTTAAAGAAGTGGAGAGATTTTATAATAAAAATGAAAAAATTGTGCTCTACCTCATCCATTTTACTTTACTTCTGTGTCGGAACAGGTGCCTCATAAGTATGGCGTTCTTTCTGAACACATTTCTCAATTTATTTAGCATATATACAGTGATCCCTACAATATCCCCCATACAGGTCTAAATCTTCAGTTTTCCCTCACGTAATATATAACAAAAATTGACTGTCAGCAGCCACCACTAGAGGGAGCTCAGTGCCTAGGACTTTACAGTGACTACTGCACTCAATGGAAGCTATCACATTTCTATACACCAGCTCCCCTTAGTGGAGGCTGCAGGAAAATGTCATGAATCTGTGTCGGGAAGCAGAAGAAGGTGTCCAACACAGGCCCCTGTAAGTCCTCTAAAATGGGAGGGACTAAAACAGGGTCCATAGTGTGAGACCACCTAATGATGCCCATGAGCCCCAACAGGTCATGTTATCTTCTTGATGGTCATATTCATTAAACTAACGGCTATTTCCTCCAATGTAACAGGAAACGTCTGCAGGATCAAATCCTTGTCACCACAAGCCGTCATATGTACAACTGGCCCGACTGGACAATATGTAAAAGCTCCATATCCAGGTACCGCACTGCTATATGTCTATTACTTATTATTGTTTTTTTATTTTTCACTAGCAGAAGGACCCGGCTTCCCACGGGTATATTTTATGTGCTTCATTTAATGTTTGTGTGTGTCGTTAAAAGATATCGACAGTATCCCCCATAACTGTGACCTCTACAGCACCCCGCCCCTTTAACAGTGAACTCCACAGTCCCCCACCCCTTAACACTGACCCCCCACTTTAAAATGGGACCTCCACAGCAGCCCATCCCCTTAACTTTGACCTTCAGAGCAGCCCGCCCCTTTAACAGTGAGTTTAACTGCACCCCACTCCCTTGACAGTGACCTCCTTAGGGGCCCGCCCCCTTAACAGTGACCTCACAGTACCCTGCTGCCTTAACAGCGACCTCCACAGTGTCCACCCCTTTAACAGTGACCCCCACAGCGGCCTGCCCACTTAACAGTAATATCCACAGTGAATGCCTCTTTAACAGTGACCTCCACAGTGCCCTGTCCCTTTAATGCTAGGGCTACATGACGACATGTGTCGCACAACATTTTGTCTCAATAATTTTTAATGATAAGCTATGGTGTCGCACTGCGACATGTGACATGCTGCGACTGCGACATGACAGTTGCAAAAAATCCATCCAAAATTGTTGCTCTACATCAATGTCGTGCGACACATGCAGCAGTGTACAGGGAGTGCAGAATTATTAGGCAAATGAGTATTTTGACCACATCATCCTCTTTATGCATGTTGTCTTACTCCAAGCTGTATAGGCTCGAAAGCCTACTACCAATTAAGCATATTAGGTGATGTGCATCTCTGTAATGAGAAGGGGTGTGGTCTAATGACATCAACACCCTATATCAGGTGTGCATAATTATTAGGCAACTTCCTTTCCTTTGGCAAAATGGGTCAAAAGAAGGACTTGACAGGCTCAGAAAAGTCAAAAATAGTGAGATATCTTGCAGAGGGATGCAGCACTCTTAAAATTGCAAAGCTTCTGAAGCGTGATCATCGAACAATCAAGCGTTTCATTCAAAATAGTCAACAGGGTCGCAAGAAGCGTGTGGAAAAACCAAGGCGCAAAATAACTGCCCATGAACTGAGAAAAGTCAAGCGTGCAGCTGCCAAGATGCCACTTGCCACCAGTTTGGCCATATTTCAGAGCTGCAACATCACTGGAGTGCCCAAAAGCACAAGGTGTGCAATACTCAGAGACATGGCCAAGGTAAGAAAGGCTGAAAGACGACCACCACTGAACAAGACACACAAGCTGAAACGTCAAGACTGGGCCAAGAAATATCTCAAGACTGATTTTTCTAAGGTTTTATGGACTGATGAAATGAGAGTGAGTCTTGATGGGCCAGATGGATGGGCCCGTGGCTGGATTGGTAAAGGGCAGAGAGCTCCAGTCCGACTCAGACGCCAGCAAGGTGGAGGTGGAGTACTGGTTTGGGCTGGTATCATCAAAGATGAGCTTGTGGGGCCTTTTCGGGTTGAGGATGGAGTCAAGCTCAACTCCCAGTCCTACTGCCAGTTTCTGGAAGACACCTTCTTCAAGCAGTGGTACAGGAAGAAGTCTGCATCCTTCAAGAAAAACATGATTTTCATGCAGGACAATGCTCCATCACACGCGTCCAAGTACTCCACAGCGTGGCTGGCAAGAAAGGGTATAAAAGAAGAAAATCTAATGACATGGCCTCCTTGTTCACCTGATCTGAACCCCATTGAGAACCTGTGGTCCATCATCAAATGTGAGATTTACAAGGAGGGAAAACAGTACACCTCTCTGAACAGTGTCTGGGAGGCTGTGGTTGCTGCTGCACACAATGTTGATGGTGAACAGATCAAAACACTGACAGAATCCATGGATGGCAGGCTTTTGAGGGTCCTTGCAAAGAAAGGTGGCTATATTGGTCACTGATTTGTTTTTGTTTTGTTTTTGAATGTCAGAAATGTATATTTGTGAATGTTGAGATGTTATATTGGTTTCACTGGTAAAAATAAATAATTGAAATGGGTATATATTTGTTTTTTGTTAAGTTGCCTAATAATTATGCACAGTAATAGTCACCTGCACACACAGATATCCCCCTAAAATAGCTATAACTAAAAACAAACTAAAAACTACTTCCAAAAATATTCAGCTTTGATATTAATGAGTTTTTTGGGTTCATTGAGAACATGGTTGTTGTTCAATAATTAAATTAATCCTCAAAAATACAACTTGCCTAATAATTCTGCACTCCCTGTAGTTGTGCCCTATGTGTTGTGCGACTTATTGTCGCGCAACACATGTCGTCGTGTAGCCCTAGCCTAAAGTTGACCGACAGCAGTGAAGAAAAATGGCTGGAATCTGGAGCAAATCCACAGCAAAATCCCTAACAAACCCACATGTAGCACAGATGCTGCAGATCTGATGCTGGTTTTGCACATATTGAGGCTCAGTCCCCTCAGTATATGTATGGTATAAGCTTTATCTGATAATTTCCTTTCCTCTGTGGTGGTCTATGTGTAGTTGCTTGGCATTTATTATAATCCTATTTGTAATCGCTGCTGCCTATAAGAGCAAACCCAGCAGGAAGTCAGCACATAGTGAGCTGCGGAGTCGCAGTTTAAAGCATAGAGGGCAGAGCAGCAGCAGCTCTCAGAATGTCGTAATAGAGTCAACACATGATGTATTTTAATTTATTATGTGTCTTACTGCAGGTAACAGAGGTCTTCTGTATGAGATGTGGGCTGGAGCACGAGTTACAGAAATGGACAAGCTTTCACTTCAGCTACGTTCAGTGGTCCTGAGCGCAAGTTCCCCACCAGATGTCTTTTTAGGTCCAGGGCAACCTATCAGGTATCAGAAAGATCTGAACAGAACCAGATATTATCACATTAAATTAAATCAAAGAAGGGCCTGGTAGCACTCGTATCAGTGGTGAGGTAGGGTCTGTGTAATGGGGTAATGTACCAACGGTGAAATGTAAGAAGTTGCTTAAAGGGTTTACCTTAGCTGCACAACTTCTGTAAAGCCAGCCACCCTGCTGATCAGTTGATCGTCTCAAGTTGAGCTGCTGAAATCCTTGGTAGCAGCAGCCACTACAGGGTAAATGAGGTATTACAGGATATCAATTTAAATTAATTGCCAACCATGTTATATATGAGTGGGCCAAGTCTTACACAGCAGGAGCCCCTCTGTGAGAACCTAGCTCTATGACATCCATAAGCTTCAACAGGTTCTTCCAGCATAACTAAAATCTACCCTCTCCATTGTTATTTTATAGAGAGTGAAAATCTGTCCTGGTCATGTGATGAATAGTGTTAATCGCGAATATTCTAATCGCGACATTTTATCGCGAATATTGGCACTTTGAAAATTCGCGAATATCTAGAATATAGTGCTATATCTTCATAATCGCAAATATTGCATATTTGTTTTCATCAGTACCCATGATCCCTCACTGCTTCTTGCTTGTGGGCCAATGAGAAGGCTGCAATATCTTTTACTTTAGGAGTAGTGTTGATCGCAAATTTTCGTATCGTGAATTTTTATCGCAAATTTTCCGATTGCTGATTTTCGCAATCAAGAAAATAATGACGAGATCACGAATTCTTGAATATATGACGAATATTCGCCCAAATATTCGCCAAATATCGCGAATTTGAATATTGCCCCTGCGGCTCATCACTGGTGATGGACACACAGGTACACAGCTCATTACAAGAAACAACTCTGATATCTGTAGTGTAACAAGCCTGACACGTGTAGTCATTACATGAGCAGGACAGATTTTCATCCTATGGAACTAATCAAAAGTGGTTCCCATGCAATGACTATAAGCAGGGATCTTGGAAATCAGGAGAAATTGGTACACTAAATATAGAAAAGTGAATTTTTTTCATAATACAATAAAAACGTTTTCTACCCTGAAAATGAATGACCCTGGTTGATCCAGAGGAAGATGAAAAGCCCGTCCAGTGCGTGGCCCAATTTGCCCAAAAATGGGCAAAATGTCTTTCCTGAGCACTGGTGGTGATCAGGTATTTCATGCAATTTTTTTAAATTACGCATACACTTTTAGTAAAACCTGTCTTGATTAGCGCTTTCTGCTAAGACCAGATGTTTTGGTGACTATTTCACAGCCTTAGGGCTCATACACACGACTGTATGTATTTTTTGGTCCGCAAACCACGGATCTGCAGAAAATATGGATGACATCCGTGTGCATTCGGTATTTTGCAGTACGGAACGGCCGCCCCCTAATAGAGCAGTTCTATCCTTGTCCATTATGCGGACTTAGGACATATTCTATTTTTTTGCAGAACGGATATACGGAAATGGAATGCGCACGTAATGTCCGTTTTTTTGCGGACCCATTGAAATGAATAGAAACATAGAAACATAGAATGTGTCGGCAGATAAGAACCATTTGGCCCATCTAGTCTGCCCAATATACTAAATACTATGGATAGCCCCGGCCCTATCTTATATGAAGGATGGCCTTATGCCTATCCCATGCATGCTTAAACTCCTTCACTGTATTTGCAGCTACCACTTCTGCAGGAAGGCTCTTCCGTGCATCCACTACTCTCTCAGTAAAGTAATACTTCCTTATATTACTTTTAAACCTTTGCCCCTCTAATTTAAAACTGTGTCCTCTTGTGGTAGTTTTTCTTCTTTTAAATATGCTCTCCTCCTTTACCG
This sequence comes from Bufo gargarizans, assembly GCF_014858855.1. Classification (NCBI taxonomy): domain Eukaryota; kingdom Metazoa; phylum Chordata; class Amphibia; order Anura; family Bufonidae; genus Bufo; species Bufo gargarizans. The sequence continues at coordinate 168,497,717 of NC_058087.1, read as the reverse complement.
AGTTGATTCCCTTTATGTATTTAAAAGTTTCTATCATATCCCCTCTGTCTCGTCTTTCTTCCAAGCTATACATACTAAGGTCCTTTAACCTTTCCTGGTAAGTTTTATCCTGCAATCCATGTACTAGTTTAGTAGCTCTTCTCTGAACTCTCTCTAGAGTATCTACAGGTCCTTCTCAAAAAATTAGCATATTGTGATAAAGTTCATTATTTTCTGTAATGTACTGATAAACATTAGACTTTCATATATTTTAGATTCATTACACACCAACTGAAGTAGTTCAAGCCTTTTATTGTTTTAATATTGATGATTTTGGCATACAGCTCATGAAAACCCAAAATTCCTATCTAAAAAAATTAGCATATTTCATCCGACCAATAAAAGAAAAGTGTTTTTAATACAAAAAAAGTCAACCTTCAAATAATGATGTTCAGTTCTGCACTCAATACTTGGTCGGGAATCTTTGGCAGAAATGACTGCTTCAATGCGGCGTGGCATGGAGGCAATCAGCCTGTGGCACTGCTGAGGTGTTATGGAGGCCCAGGATGCTTCGATAGCGGCCTTAAGCTCATCCAGAGTGTTGGGTCTTGCGTCTCTCAACTTTCTCTTCCCAATATCTCACAGATTCTCTATGGGGTTCAGGTCAGGAGAGTTGGCAGGCCAATTGAGCACAGTAATACCATGGTCAGTAAACCATTTACCAGTGGTTTTTGCACTGTGAGCAGGTGCCAGGTCGTGCTGAAAAATGAAATCTTCATCTCCATAAAGCTTTTCAGCAGATGGAAGCATGAAGTGCTCCAAAATCTCCTGATAGCTAGCTGCATTGACCCTGCCCTTGATAAAACACAGTGGACCAACACCAGCAGCTGACATGGCACCCCAGACCATCACTGACTGTGGGTACTTGACACTGGACTTCAGGCATTTTGGCATTTCCCTCTCCCCAGTCTTCCTCCAGACTCTGGCACCTTGATTTCCGAATGACATGCAACAGTCCAGTGCTGCTTCTCTGTAGCCCAGGTCAGGCGCTTCTGCCGCTGTTCCTGGGGAATGCGGCACCTGTAGCCCATTTCCTGCACACGCCTGTACACGGTGGCTCTGGATGTTTCTACTCCACACTCAGTCCACTGCTTCCGCAGGTCCCCCAAGGTCTGGAATCGGTCCTTCTCCACAATCTTCCTCAGGGTCCGGTCACCTCTTCTCGTTGTGCAGCGTTTTCTGCCACACTTTTTCCTTCCCACAGACTTCCCACTGAGGTGCCTTGATACAGCACTCTGGGAACAGCCTATTCGTTCAGAAATGTCTTTCTGTGTCTTACCCTCTTGCTTGAGGGTGTCAATGATGGCCTTCTGGACAGCAGTCAGGTTGGCAGTCTTACCCATGATTGCGGTTTTGAGTAATGAACCAGGCTGGGAGTTTTTAAAAGCCTCAGGAATCTTTTGCAGGTGTTTAGAGTTAATTAGTTGATTCAGATGATTAGGTTAATAGCTCGTTTAGAGAACCTTTTCATGATATGCTAATTTTTTGAGATAGCAATTTTGGGTTTTCATGAGCTGTATGCCAAAATCATCAATATTAAAACAATAAAAGGCTTGAACTACTTCAGTTGGTGTGTAATGAATCTAAAATATATGAAAGTCTAATGTTTATCAGTACATTACAGAAAATAATGAACTTTATCACAATATGCTAATTTTTTTAGAAGGACTTTCTAGAATATCTTTGTGTCATCAGCAAAAAGACACACCTTACCATCGAGGCCTTTTGCAATATCACTTATGAAGATATTAAACAAAATTGGTCCCAGTACAGATCCCTCTGGAACCCCACTGGTAACATGACCTTGTTTTGAATGTTCTCCATTGACTACAACCCTCTGTTGTCTGTCACTCAGCCACTGCCTAATCCACTCAACAATATGGGAGTCCATGCTCAATGACTGCAGTTTATTGATAAGTCTTCTATGTGGGACAGTGTCAAAAGCCTTACTAAAATCTAGATATGCGATGTCTACTGCACCTCCACCGTCTATTATTTTAGTCACCCAGTCAAAAAAATCTATAAGATTTGTTTGACATGATCTCCCTGAAGTAAACCCATGTTGTTTTTCATCTTGCAATCCATGGGATTTTAGATGTTCCACAATCCTATCCTTTAATAGGGTTTCCATTGGGGGGGCGTGGCTAGCAGCCGGCATGGACGGTCGCACTTAATCTGAGCTCCAGCTCCCGACCTTAATCCTGAGCCATCCTTAGTGCCATTGCAGCCATTCAACCTGATCCAGAGACATACGGTCGACTGATCCTTCATAGCTACCGGCGATGGGGCCCAGCAAAGCACAAGCGGCCGCTGACCGGCTGAAAGAGTTCGCGCGCCAAGAACACCATAATGGCGCCGCGGCAGCCGGCTCACCACGCACGCAGCACACCCGCGGCCAAGCGGCACAACAGGCAGCTGCTGAGGAACCGGAGGCGGCTGATCTCTCCCTGAAGGAGGCTCATGAGCAGCTGATGACAGCGATACTGGCCTGCCAAACGTCCCTTACCACCAAGATAGAGGAGGTACGTGTGGATGTCGGCCTCCTGAGACATGATGTGCAACAACTCAGAGAAAGGGTGCGGGGGACGGAGGAGAGGATCTCTGAGCTGGAGGACCTTACTCGCCCCATTCCTGCTAAAATACAGGCCCTAGAAGGTTCGGTATCCTTATGGCAACAGAAGTGCGATGATTTGGAGAACAGGGCCAGGAGAAATAACGTGCGTATTCTGGGCCTACCTGAAAGAACAGAGGGGCGAGATCCTGCGGCTTTCTTGGAGGCCTGGTTCAGGTCGACTTTCCCTGAGGCGTCTTTCTCTATGGCGTATGCAGTGGAGCGGGCCCATAGGGTCCCGGCCCGACCGCCACCACCGGGGGCACCGCCCAGGCCGCTCCTAGCCCGCATGTTAAACTGGAAGGACCGCGACATAATCCTCACCCAAGCAAGAAAGATGCAGACCGTCATGCATGAAAACGCCAAGGTGTCCTTGTTCCCTGATTTCTCCGCCGAGCTTCAGAAGAAACGGGCGACTTTTGTGGCCGTCAAAAAGAGACTCAGGGACATGAACTTACCGTATTCCATGGCCTATCCGGCCAGGCTGAGAGTGGTGGATGGAGAGAGATCTCATTTCTTCACGGATCCCAGAGAAGCGGATGAGTGGGCCGCAAGAAAATCGCGGAGATTGCCGCCACCTCCGTGAAGTATATTAATGTGCCAGCAATCTGGCTCTCATTTTTGTCCGGACCCGGGCGGTTGATCCGAGCTGGTGGCGATATCAGCGCGGCGTTTTTTCTTGTTTTTTTTTTTGTTTTTTTTTTTCACTTGCACCGGACCCCTGTTTGCTGCTCTGGACTTGGCGTGAGTTTTGCCGTTTATATTGTACACTGAAGAATTGCTGCAGGCACGACGTGTATCGTGCTAAGGGAGCTGGTCGGATACCGGCATATTCTTTTTACATCTAGTGATATGCTGGTCCCTGACTATTTAGCCACTGAGACATTTTTGCCTGATTTTTGGCGTTGTGATATATGTCTTTATGTTGTTTCACAGCATAACTGGTTCAGATTTCAATGTTTGTATTATGTTTTGGCACTGTATGGTATAGCAATGCATGCAGACAGCAGCGTATATGTACTGGGGAAGATGGGGGGTTGCAGAGAGTGGGGGAGACGGAGGGAGAATGGCTTTGTGCATAGATCAATGTTATGGGTCAAATGGCTGCCATAGTGTTGATGTCATGGAATGTGAGGGGACTGGGAGATCCGGGTAAAAGAATATCTGTCTTTGCTCATGTCCGCAGATATAACCCGCACATACTTAGCCTGCAGGAGACCCATCTCACAGCCGAAACTGCGGGGAGGTTACAGAAACCATGGGTACCATATTTGTGCATGCACATGTGAATAATGTCCCGTTTGTGATTCTTAACATTTACTGTCCCCCCCCTGCCAATATGTCAGTCCTTCAAACTGCAGCCACGTTTGCAGCCCAGTATCCACATGCTAGGCTGCTGTGAATAGGGGATTTGAATATGACTATGAACCCACAGATGGATCGTTTCCATGCTAATCCTGCACCCCCGGTTTCTAGTCCGCCCAGCTTATTAGCGGCGTGGATCGGGGAGATGGGATGGTTGGATTTGTGGAGGGAAAAGCACCCAGACTCTATTGAGTACTCCTGTTTTACTCCCTCTTCAGGAGCAATGTCTAGAATTGACTACATGTTTGGTTCCCCTGAAATATACCTTGAGCTGGCAGATATTGCGCATGGCCCTCAGAGTGTCTCGGACCATGCGCCTTTGATAGCGAGGTTCAATTCAACACAGGGATGTAGCCCCAGCGCCAGGACGAGAATACACCCATTTTGGCTTACCCTCCTGAAAGAACAAGATAGGATCCCTGATCAATTGCAGGTGTTTCTGGAAGTGCAGGACGCAGACACTAACCCTCTGCTGTTGTGGGATACGCTGAAGGCTTATCTTAGGGGGTGTCTTAAGTCATCCATCTCCTTTATTAAAAGGGACACTAGAAGGAAGGAGGATTCTCTCAATGCATGTGTTAGGGAGGCGGAGGCAAGGTTTGCGTTGGACCCTTCTGACGCAAATCGGCAGGATTGGATGCGGAAAGGCAGGATGTATTTGGTTCACCTCAAGGAAAAAAGCAACCGCAAAGTGTTCTTTTACAAACAGCAGGCTTTTGAGATGGGGGACAAGGCAGGGCGAGTACTGGCGCATATTGTCCATAAGAATTCCTCAGCTCCGCCAGTTTTGAGGCTACGCACCTCGGACGGGGAGATTAGGGATTCTGTGCCAGATATTTTAGCATGCTTCGCTGACTTTTACCAGAGCTTATATCTCACCAGGGTGGAATATACGGAGGTAGACCTAGAGCAGTATCTGAATGAAGTGGAGCACCCGAGTTTATCAATGGCAGATCGCGATAGATTAGAGGAAGATATCACTGTAGAAGAGATTCAGGAGGCTATTGGTGATCTGGCAAATGGGAAGGCTCCTGGTCCGGACGGCCTGCCTCTAGAAATATACTCCAAGTATGCAGATAAGTTAGTGCCTCAGCTTAAGGTGATGTTTCAGGAAGCCTGGCGAGTGGGCAGATTACCGGACTCCCTTTATGAAGCAACCATAGTGGTACTACTGAAGCCGGACAAGGACCCCTTAGATTGTGCATCCTATCGGCCAATTTCTTTGTTAAACCTAGATTACAAGATTCTGGCAAAGATCTTCGCCAATAGGTTGAACAAAATAATTACTAGTATTATACACAGTGATCAGACGGGGTTTATGCCTGGACGCTCAACCTCGGGTAATATTCGTAGGACCCAAGTTATAGCCCAAATTGGTGTTCATCATGATAGACATTGGGCCCTGGCCTCGTTGGATACGGCTAAGGCCTTTGACTCACTGGAGTGGCCGTTTTTGATGAGGGTCATGGGGAGGTTCGGCTTTGGGCCTAGGTTCATGCAGTGGATCCGGATATTATATAGATGCCCTAGAGCTAACATCCTAGTGAATGGCACGACTTCAGCTTACTTTAACTTGCAGAGAGGTACGAGGCAGGGTTGCCCCCTCTCCCCCCTCTTGTTTGCCATTGCCATTGAACACTTGGCCGTTCGGATCCGGCAAGATCTAATATATTCTGGAGTTAGTATGGATGGGAGGGAAGACAGAGTAGGCCTCTATGCGGATGACCTCATTCTATTTCTTGATAGACTGGACATCTCTCTACCACGGGCGATCACTATTATAGAAGTGTTTGGGAAGTATTCAGGGCTACTCATTAATTGGTCCAAGTCAGCACTAATGCATTTGTGGAACTCTGACTGGCCTGATGTCTGGCATAACCTCAAGATAGTGGATCATTTTAAATATTTGGGGGTTTATATTACTAGAGAGCCGAGGGAGGCCTACACTAAAAATATTGCCCCGCTGGAACATGTCTTTTCTGGTAAATTAAAAATTTGGAGAACACTTCCTATATCGATCATGGGAAGAATCAATTTGATAAAGATGATCCTTTTACCTAAGGGGCTATACCTATTGGAACATGCTTGTACTCCAATACCGCGTAGTTTCTTTGACCGTCTTCACTCACTAATGGGTCAGTTCGTTTGGGGCAGAGCTAGACATAAACTTGCCTTGCACACTTTGCAGCGCTCTAATTTGCGGGGCGGTGCAGCGCTGCCAGACTTCCATTTATACTTCCTTGCAGGCCAGTTGAGATTTCTGGTTAACTGGGTGGATGGAAAGCCTCTGTTGAACATGGAATTTTACTTACAACAGTATTTGGTACAGTCGAGTCTATGGCCGGTGCTGGAGGGGGCTGAGTCTGTATCTGGGAAACTGCTGCAGATTCACAAGTTGGCACAGCAGGTCTGGAGAGATGCCAAATTGCGTCAATACCAGGACTGGCCGGATGATATCCCCTTATGGGATAATCCATTATTCCCGCACTTGCAGTCTATAGAAGGCACTCACACTTGGGTGTCTGCAGGTATAACTGCGCTAAGGGACTTGTATAAGGATGGCATCCTCTATTCCTTCTCCCAGGTTCAGGAGAAATTTGGGTTGGAGCGTACTCAATTCTTTAGATATCTGCAGATCAGACATGCCTTGCGCGAGCAATTTAGGGACCGGAACAGGGCCATTTCCTCCTATCCTTTGATCGGAGTCATTAAATCACAGGGACCAAAGGGCATAATCTCAGCTCTGTATACTTACCTGCTGGGGTTGCAGATGGCCTCACAGCCCATACTGGCTGAGACTAGATGGAAAGGGAACATTCCCCACCTCACTGCAGAAGAATGGGTGGATGCACTGAAGGCTGTGATTCGTGTGTCACCCTCGGTTAACAATAGGCTCATCCAATTGTTTATGCTGCACCGCAGTTACCTGACTCCTACCAGGCTGCATAAGATGGGGAGAATGTCTCAGCCGGATTGCCTTAGGTGTGCTCATAGCAATGCCGACTTCTGGCATATGATGTGGGAGTGCGGACACATCAGATCATATTGGCGTGATGTGCTTGCAATCTTATCATCCCTAGGAATGGGCCCTATACCTCTGTGTCCCAAGGTTTGCCTGCTGGGTATTTTGGATAATGATGGGTGGACTCACTATAATAAAATACTTCTGAGCGAATCCCTTTTTATGGCCCGCAAAGTGATTGCCATTAAGTGGATGGCGGAGGAATACCCTACAGTAGGCATATGGAAGAAACTTGTCAACCAGATTATACCGTATGAAAAAGTACTTTATGTGAACAGAAAATGTCCTGAGAAATTTCAAAAAGTGTGGGGTCTGTGGTGTGATTCTAACCTGACTACCTCGCCTGGTTCTGCAGTGTCTGTGGATTCTTGAGATGTTGCGCTGGGAATGATATGCGTTTCTCCTGAGCCTCATGGAATGTACTATTTATCAGGAATGTATGCAGGTCCTATATGACAAGTTTAGTACGGAATGATGTGCTCTGTTGTACCTATGCCAGATATAATTGATGTACCTGTCACTGTATGCTGCATGCAACATATTCTGTGTGCGTTTGTCTGTACCGTGTAAGTGCCTTGTTACTCCTTTTCAATAAAACGAGTTTAAAAAAAAAAATAGGGTTTCCATTAATTTGCCTAATATTGATGTCAGACTCTGTCATGGAACCATGAACCAGACGTACAACAAGAGATAAGTGGAAATAAGAAGGCTTTATTGAAAAACAAGCTGTAAGCAAAAGTCCAAACGGATGGCTAAACCGAAGCAGGGTCTTGCGTAGACAGAGGTCAGGAACCAGAAGGGTAGTCAGACGAAGCCTGGATCAGGAACCAGCAGGGTAGTCAGACGAAGCCAGGATCAGGAACCAACGGGGTAGTCAGACGAAGCCTGGATCAGGAACCAGCAGGGTAGTCAGACGAAGCCAGGATCAGGAACCAACGGGGTAGTCAGACGAGGCCAGGATCAGGAACCAGAAGCAGCAGCAGTCTTAGAAGCATGTGAACACAGGAGGACCAAGCAAGGAACTGAAGCCACAGACCTCCTATATATATGAGCTAGGCATCCAGCTCCTCCCAGTGGGAAGGAGAAGCCGCAGGGTGGGAGGCTACAAGAAACCCAGAAACCAAGATGGCCGCCAGCACATGTCAAACGAAGGAGAACAGTAAGAAGGTAAGACCATGACAGTACCTCCCCCTCAAGGGCCCCTCCTCCGCGGAGTAAGGAACGGTTTCTGAGGGAAGCGTGCGTGGAAGGCTCGGAGCAAAGCAGGAGCATGGACATCTGCGGAGGGAACCCAGGAACGCTCCTCTGGACCATAACCACGCCAATGGACCAAAAACTGCAACCGGCCGCGGACCAGGCGTGAGTCCAGGATATTGCTCACCTCATATTCCTCACGATTGCCCACTTGGACCGGACGGGGCCGAGGAACCGAGGAAGTGAAACGATTACACACCAATGGCTTCAACAGGGAGACATGAAACACGTTGGAGATCCGCATGCCAGGAGGAAGCACAAGGGCATAGGCTACCGGGTTTACCCTGCGAAGCACTCGGAAGGGACCAACAAAGCGAGGCGCCAGCTTGGGAGTGGGCACTCGAAGGTTGAGGTTGCGGGTGGACAACCATACACGGTCTCCGACCTGGTAGGAAGGAGCGGGCGCTCGTCTGCGATCAGCCTGGAGTCTCTGGCGCTGCGCAGAGACCTCAAGGGACCTCTGGATCTGTACCCAAGAAGCACGTAGGACGGAAAGGTGATCCTCCACAGCCGGAATATCCTGGGGAGAGAATACCTCCGGTAACACGGCAGGTTGGAACCCATAATTGGCCATGAAGGGAGACGTCCCAGAGGAAGAGTTCACCGCCGTGTTCCTGGCAAACTCAGCCCAAGGCAGGAGGTCAACCCAATTGTCTTGGTGATCGGAGACATAGCAACGAAGGAATTGCTCCAAGGCCTGATTGGATCGTTCTGCGGCCCCATTGGACTGAGGGTGGTAGGCCGAGGAGAAAGAGAGATGAATCCCCAACTGGGAGCAAAAGGCGCGCCAGAACCTGGACACAAACTGACTCCCCCGATCCGACACAATCTCCTTGGGCAAACCGTGCAACCGGAAGACCTCCCTGGCGAAAATCGTGGCCAACTCTTGTGCAGAGGGTAACTTCTTGAGAGGAACACAGTGGCACATTTTGGAAAACCGATCCACAATCATGAGAATGACCGTATGGCCTCGGGATGCAGGGAGGTCCACAATGAAATCCATCCCCAGGTATGACCATGGGCGCTCCCCGGTGGCTATGGGTTGCAAAAGGCCCAACGGAAGGTGCCGAGGGGACTTACTCTGGGCACAAACGGAGCATGCCGCTACATATGCGGCGATGTCGGAACGTAGAGAAGGCCACCAGAACAGACGTGAAACAGCCCAGGACAGCTGATTCTTTCCAGGATGCCCCGCGGCCTTGGAGTTATGGTAGGTTCGCAACAACCGAGTGCGCAACTCCTCAGGCACAAAACACCTGCCGTTGGGTCTCCCAGAGGGAGCACCAGATTGAGCCGCCAAAATCTGCTCACCCAGGGGAGAGGTCAGGCTGGTGCGAGTGGCGGCCAGGATCTGATTCGGAGGTATGACCGAAGTCGGAATCGACTCCTCCCCGGACAGCTCGGAGTACTGCCGTGATAAGGCATCCGCTCTGATGTTCTTGGAACCGGGTAGGTAGGAGACCACGTAATTAAAACGTGACAAGAACAGAGCCCATCTGGCCTGGCGTGGTGTCAATCTCTTGGCCTCAGAAAGGTAGGTCAGATTCTTGTGGTCCGTCAGGATGAGAACCGGAACCACCGAACCCTCGAGCAAGTGCCTCCATTCTTTAAGGGCCTGCACGATGGCCAATAACTCCCTGTCACCAATCTGATAGTTGCACTCCGCGGAAGACAGTTTCCGGGAGTAAAACCCACAAGGAAGCAGAGGACCCTCGGGTGTTCTACGCTGAGACAGAAGGGCGCCTACTCCCGTCTCAGACGCGTCCACCTCGAGGACAAAGGGCAACCCAGGGTTGGGATGCGACAGAATCGGAGCCGACACAAGGGCGGACTTTAGAGCCTCAAAAGCTCGGATGGCCTCGAGCGGCCAGACCTGGAAATTACTGCCCTTCCTGGTCAGATCCGTGAGAGGCTTGGCTAGCATAGAAAAGTCCCTGATGAACTTCCGATAATAATTGGCGAAGCCCAAAAAGCGCTGCAGGGCACGGAGACCACTGGGCTGGGGCCACTGTAAGACAGCCGAAACCTTCTCAGGATCCATGGAGAACCCCTCAGCGGAAATGATGTAACCTAAGAAGGTTACCTGGGATCGGTGAAATTCGCATTTCTCAAGCTTACCGAACAGCCTGTTCTCTCGTAACCGTTGCAACACTCGTCTGACATCCATAATGTGGGCCTCCATGGATTCAGAATATACCAAGATGTCATCCAAATAGACCACCACACACTGCTGCAACAGGTCACGGAAAACATCGTTGATGAATTCCTGGAAGACTGCGGGCGCATTGCACAACCCAAAGGGCATAACCAAGGATTCATAATGACCGGTCCTGGTGTTAAACGCGGTCTTCCACTCATCGCCCGCCTTGATCCTTACCAGGTTATATGCCGCCCTCAGGTCGAGTTTGGTAAAGACCGTGGCCCCTTTGAGGCGATCGAACAGCTCGGAAATCAAGGGTATCGGGTAAGCGTTCTTGATCGTGATGCGATTGAGACCCCTGTAATCGATACAAGGCCTCAACTCACCGCCCTTCTTTTTCACAAAGAAAAATCCAGCCCCTGCCGGGGACGAGGATTTGCGAATGTGTCCGCGTGAAAGCGCCTCCCTCACGTACTCCTCCATGGCCTCATTCTCCGCTACCGACAGTGGATAGACTTTGCCACGAGGAGGAACGGCACCAGATTGTAACTCTATGGCACAATCGTATGGGCGGTGCGGAGGTAGGGCAACCGCGCGCACCTTATCGAATACATCCCGGTACTCTTCGTATTCAGGAGGCAACAGAGAGTCCGAGGAAGTACACAGCAACTTGACAGGCCCATGGATGCAACTAGCCCCACACTGCGGTGACCACGAGAGGATCTCGGCCGATCTCCAATCGAAAGTCGGATTATGCTTCTGGAGCCAGGGGTACCCCAAGACCACCGAGTAGTGTGGAGACGAAATCACCTGGAAACAGACCGACTCTCTGTGAACGGCACCAATGGCTATCCCCACTGGAAGGGTCTCATGAGTCACGTGTGGCGGCAGAAGGGGTCTGCCGTCTATCGCCTCAAGAGCCAGTGGGGAACCTCGAGGCTGCAGAGGAATGGAATTGGCGGCAGCGAACACACTATCAATGAACAAACCACCAGCACCAGAGTCCACCAACGCCTGGGTCGTCACCGAGCCCCCGACCCAGGAGAGGACAACAGTGATCAGTTGTTTGTCAACACGGGAAACCGGGGACGAGGAGACTCCACCCAAGATCTGCCCCCGACAGGATCTCAGGTGCGAGCGTTTCCCGGACGGTTCGGACATGCCAACTGAAAATGCCCACCGAGACCACAGTACATGCATCGGCCCTCGCGTCTCCGGAGTACCCTCTCCCCCTCGGACAGGCGAGCAAACCCCAGCTGCATGGGTTCACCCCCAGACAAGTCATCCCCAGGAGGCGTGGGAGGAGAGGAAGGCACGGGTGGGACAGCAAACGTAGGCGCCAATCTGTTAGAAGACCTCCGCAGGCTCTCCTTAAAGGAAGGTCTCTCCCTGAGTCTGGTGTCAATCAAAATCAGGAAAGAAATAAGAGACTCGAGCTCCACCGGTAGGTCCTTAGCTGCAACCTCATCCTTCAAGGCATCCGAGAGACCATGAGAGAAAGCAGCGACCAGAGCCTCATTATTCCAGCCCACCTCTGCTGCCAGGGTACGAAACTCAATGGCATATTCAGCTACGGATCGTGAACCCTGTCTGATGGACATAAGGAGCTTCGCAGCAGAGGCAGCACGAGCCGGCACATCGAATACCTTCCGAAGAGAAGCAACAAAACCGGAAAACTCGGCAACCACCGGATTGTTGTTCTCCCATAAAGGGCTGGCCCAGGCCAAGGCCTTGTCCGAGAGCAGCGAGATCAAGAAGCCCACCTTTGATCTCTCAGTAGGAAAGGCATGTGGCAGCAACTCGAAATAAATGCCCACCTGGTTAAGGAAACCTCGGCACTGAGTTGGCTCTCCCCCAAAGCGCTGTGGAAGGGGGGCAGAACCGGTCATACCCCGAGACACCGCAGGCGCAGCAACAGGTGTCGGGGTAGACTCTGGCGCAACAACCGGAGCGGCAGTAGGAGCGGGCCCAGGAGCGACAACCGACCCGTCGGCAACGGAAGCGAAATGAGCCGTGCGTTCAAGCAGGGTTTGCAACGCCACAGCGAACCGACCCAACAGGTGATCCTGCTGATCAAGTCTGGCAACCAGCGTAGGTAGCGAGGATGGCCCTGTACCGTCAAAATTCATGGCTTGGTCCTAATGTCATGGAACCATGAACCAGACGTACAACAAGAGATAAGTGGAAATAAGAAGACTTTATTGAAAAACAAGCTGTAAGCAAAAGTCCAAACGGATGGCTAAACCGAAGCAGGGTCTTGCGTAGACAGAGGTCAGGAACCAGAAGGGTAGTCAGACGAAGCCTGGATCAGGAACCAGCAGGGTAGTCAGACGAAGCCAGGATCAGGAACCAACGGGGTAGTCAGACGAAGCCGGATCCAGGAACCCGCAGGGTAGTCAGACGAAGCCAGGATCAGGAACCAACGGGGTCAGACAGCAGTCTTAGCCAGCATGGGACACAAGGAGGACCACAGGT